>NC_091064.1:172450289-173070280 GCF_000393655.2 Nicotiana sylvestris | reverse complement strand
CCAGATATTCCTTCTTCGTGAACGCGGAAGGCCCCTCGCGTTCGCGAAGCACAAATTCACTTGGGTCCAGATTCCTTCATCATGAACGCGATGCCCATGTCACGAACGCGATGCAACACCTCCTCCTCCTATGCGAACGCGGGAATAATATCGCGAATGCGTAGGTATGAAACCTCACAGCTTCGCGAACGTGGGAGACTCTTCGCGAAAGCGAAGCACAAAACTCCCCCAGCCCCAGCTCCTCTTCGTGAATGTGAGACCCTACTCGCAAACGCAAAGAAGGAAACCAGAACTGGGCTGCTGCAGTTTTTCTGCAATTTCAACAAGTCCCAAAATGCCTTGTTGAGCATCCGAAATACATCTGAGGCCCTCGGGACCTCAACCAAACATGTCAACCAATCCTAAAACATCATTCAAACTTGTTCCATTCTTTGGAACGCTCAAAACAACATCAAAAAGCCTATCAAACCTCGTCCGAATGACCTGAAATTTTGCACACACGTCAAAATTTCAATATCAACCCGACTATCGGATCAAAATCTCAATATCAAACCAAAAACATTAAAAATTCAACTTTCGGCATTTCCAGCCTAAATTAGCTACGGACCTCCAAAACACCATCCGAATACGCTCCTAAACCCAAAATCACCCAACGGAGATAATGGAACCATCGGAATTCCATTCCGAGGCCGTATTCACACTGTTCCAACTACAGTCAAATTTCTAAAACTTAAGCTCTCATTTAGGGACTAAGTGTCCCAAAACTCTCCAAAACTCCAATAATTCCCCCCGGCAACTCACAGCAGCAGAAACAAACACGGAAAAAGCAGTTAATGGGGGATCAGGGCATAAATTTTTAAAACGACCGGCCGGCTCATTACATACAGCCGACTAGATAACTGAATATCCCAAGTAGCATATAAGACAAGAGAGTTTTAGAGTGTAAGTGTGTTTGTGAACTTTTAACGACCCGGCCGGTCGTTTTGAGCTTTTGCGCTTTGCTCGCCAGTTCTCAGGCATGACTTACTCCATGTGATCTATTATGATTTATGTAAATTGTTGGTTTTGGTTTTCAGGGTAATCAGAATGTATTTGGAAGAACAGTTCTCAGTTTGAAGCTTGAAATTTGAAAGGTTTGACCAAGTTTTTGACTTGTTAGTAGATGACCTTGGATCAGAATTTTTATGATTTGGTTAGCTCCGTTAGGTGATTTGGGACTTAGTGGAGTGATCGAAATGCATTTTGGAAGTCCGTGGAAGGTTTAGGCTTGAATTGACAAAATTGAGATTTTGGCATTTTCCAGTTGGTAGGTGATATTTTGATATAGGCTTGAAATGTGTGAAAATTTCAGGTCATTCGGACGTGGTTTGGTTGGGTTTTTAATCAAAAGCATAATTTGGAATTTCTTGAAATTCTTGGGCTTGAATCCTATGTGATTTTGGTGTTTTGATGTTTTTTGTGCGATCCGGAGGTTGGAACAAGTTTTAATGAGGTTATGGGATATGTTGGCATGTTTTTTTTAGGTCCCGAGGGCCTCAGGTGAGTTTCGGGTGGTCAATCGGACCATTTCATGTTGTGAGAAATTGCAGAATTGTTGTTGGTGGTGTTGCAGGTTTTTGACCTTCGCATTCGCAATGCATGTCCCGCATTCGCGAAGGGTTAAGGTGCGAGGTGGTGAAATTGGCCTTCACGTTAACGAGAATGGTTCCTCGATTGCGAAGGTTTGAGGTCTTTGGTCATCGCGTTCGCGAGGTTCAAGTCGCGTTGGCATAGAGGAAGAAGGATAGTCGGGTCCTCAGTCCATTTGTTCTACGCGTTCGCATAGTTGGGGTCGCGATCGCGAGGTGTTGAGTGTGTTGTGCATCGCGTTCGCGTAAAAGAAATTCCTGTCAGTGAAGCAGTGTGCTTCGCAAACGCGATTGATATGGTGCGTTCGCGATGAAGAAATGTCTGGGCAGACAGTTTATATTTTTAAATCGAGGGTTTAAGTTTAATTTCATAAAACTCATTGGAGAGCTCGGGAGAAGGTGGAATTTAAAGAGATTTTCAGTGACACTATTCGAGTAAGTATTGTTCACTAATATTTGGTTTAATTCCATGATTTGGTCTTGAATTTTATCATTTAATTTGAGAAATTAGAGTGAAAATTGGGAAACAATGGAAGAAAAGTTTGAGATTTCTTTTGGGGATTTGAATGGGAAATTGAGATCAGATTTTGAGGAATTTGATATGGGTGGACTCATGAGTGAACGAGATTGATGTGATTTTTATCGGATTTCGAGACATGGGCCCGGGGGTCGGGTTTGAGCAATTTCGGTATTTTTGATGTAAATTGGATATTTTTTAGTGGGCTTTGTTCCCTTAGCATATTTTAATAGTTATGTACTGATTATGGCTAGATTTGGAGCATCCTGAGGTCGATTCGTGAGGGCAAAGGTATCGCGGGCTAGAGTTTGGACCGAATCGAGGTAAGTAATGATTGTAAATGTTGTCCTGAGGGTTTGAAACCCTGGATTTCACATCGTTGTGCTATTTTGAGGTGACACACATGCTAGATGACGAGCGTGGAGTCGTGCACCTTTGGGGATTGTGACTTGGTTCATCCTAATAAGTTGCGTATTTGATTTGAAATCTTATGGTATTCCATATTTTAGAGATTGATATTTTATTTTGGGTTGAATGCCATGTTTGGGGCCTTGTGCGACCTGTTGAGACCCTTAGGGGCATTTTACTATTTTTCCTCACTCTATTTGTTTTGAAAGCATATCCTCAGTCATGATTTACCTGTTTATTGTTTAAACCTAGATTTATCACCTTAATTCTTAAAATGTGAAAACTATTTGGGTTGAGTTCTCTGTTTTACTGATGGTCCAAGTGATTATGAGGTTGATGACTGAGATAGACCGAGGGTCTGATGGTGAGGTTAATAATTGAGAGAGGCCGAGGGCTTGGTTGTGAGGATTATATATATATGGATCGGGCTGCACGTCGTAGCTATATATATATATATATATATATATATATGTGTGTGTGTGTGTGTGTGTATATATATATATATGTATATATGTATATATGGATCGGGCTGCATGCTGCAGCGATATAGCGCTCAGGCTGTAGGAACCCCTCCGGAGTCTGCACACCCCCAATGAGCACAGTCGGCTATATATAAGGATCGGGCTGCATGCCGCAGCGATATATGGATCGGGCTGCACGCCGCAGCGGTTACTATGTGGTACTTATTGAGTGTGAGCGTTGATTGATGAGAGTTGAGTCTCGAGTGACTGGGAGGCTTGCCTGAGGGGCTATAGATATACATGTACATGAGTGATGCTTTACCTGAGGGGCATGTTTATGAACTTACTGGTTTTCACTCCTCCTTAAAGTGAGCTTTATCGAATATGTTGATTTAATTACTGCTTTCACTCATCTTTAGATCGAGCCTCTATTGAAAATGTTTAGCAAACGCTTTAAACAATTTTCATTCAAACTGAAGTTTTTATGTTATGAAATGGGTATAAATTTATGTTTTGCCTGAGGGGTTGTATACGCACTATTTTTTTCCCGAGGGGCCGATTATGATTTTCATCTCTTTTATTATATATGGTATTGAGCCCCTGCTGAAACTGTTGTAAAGCATTTTTAAATGATTTTTACCAAAAGCTGGATTTTAAATGAGACGATTGACTCGTATTCTGATTTGAAATTCTGTTGTGCTTATTGAGTTTATCATAAATGTAGATTCATCGTTTCCTACTGCTCAGTCTTTATTTACTCTTATTACTTACTAGGTTGGAGTACTCACATTACTCCCTGCACCTCGTGTGCAGATTCAGGTATTTCGAAACTCGGTAGCGGGTGTTGATTACTCAGAGGCGGAGTCGTCAGAGTTAGCAAGGTGGTTGCACAACGTTCGCAGCACTGCTTTCCTTCCTCTCATTTTTCATTACTGTATTTAGTACTTTTTTAGACTCTTGTTGTATTCAGACCTTGGTAGATGCTCATGGCTAGTGACACCCCGATGTTAGGCTTGTGTAATTATTCTGCACATATCTTTTAAATTTTTATTATGAGATTATTGGTTTATAAATTCTTTAAAAACAAATTTTATTGGAAAATGGTTGATTGAGGAGTTGTGTCGGCTGGCCTAGTTTCACGATAGGCGCCATCACGACCGAGTCGGTTTTGGGTCGTGACAGATCTAATGTCTGTGTCCCCAAATTGAGAAAAGAGGAGAGTATATATAGCAGTTTAGTAGCGGAGAAGAATAAGGTAAAAGAAATCAACACTCAGCAATTAAGGAAATCACATGATGAACTACACACAAAATCAGCATAGTCTTCCCTTAATTAAGGATAACTACTCAACGGTTAAAGGAAAAGAGTCATTTAAGGAAAGAAATCAAATCAGACCTAAGTAAAGAGGTAAAAAAAACAAGAGTCTAATTAAAGAAATAATCGTGATGAATCAGTAACATTATAGGCAATTAAATAAGGTAAGAAGAATAATTAAAATCGTAAACAAGGGAATAAATCAAGAATCAGCACATAAGTTTTAACAGAGTAAATCAGTAAATCAAAATTCAAAATACTACTGATGTACGGGGGGGGGGATATCATTTTCCACAAATAGACAAATAGGCTAAATAAATTTTCATAAACACACAGAAATTAGCCACGAGATCGACTTAGAAACCCTAGTAGTTATGAACTAGGGTAAAAAGGCACAAGATACTGAATTAGACTAAGAAAAAATCATGAAAGTCAAAGCACAGAACAAAACAATGCAACAAGTAACATGGAAAAACCTAGAAACGAAGCAAAAGTATAAGAAAATTGGGGCTTTAACATAAATCGACTAGGGTCCAAACAATCTTAGCGGAAATCAATCAATAACACTTAAGAACAGACGATTAACATTCAAAAATCAGAAAATCTTTAGAGAACATGACTTAGGGTAATCCTAGTTTTAGGAAAAATGAAAAATCAGTTGAAAAACCAGGAATCTTTCAAGGAAACATGTGAAATACATCCAATCCGTCTAAGATCTGAGAAGATCAAAGGCAAAAATTAGGGTTTTTAGAAGTATAACAGAGATGAGGTCATAGACTTTGGAAACCATGGATTTAAAACGAAAATGAGAAAGATCTTACTCAAGGTCGAGCCAAATGGCCTGAAATAGGCAAGAAAGCCCAAAGGTGTAAATCAGACTTGCCCTGGTCCCTTGAGAATCTCCTCAAGGATCTAGGTGATGGAGATACAATAGTATATAGGAGGCCATTAGAGGCCTGAGGTGGTGAAGAACCACCATAGAATGGTAGTAGGGTAGCGACGACAGGGGGGGATTAAGGTTTCTGTTAGAGAACGTTGAAGAGATGAAGAGGGGAGTTACGGCGGGGAAAGGGGGGAAATGGTTAGTGTTAGGGTGGATCTTTTGGTTTAATTAAGGTAGGGGAGTCCTGGACCGTTGATAAAAAATGATCAACGGCCAGGATTGGCCAAGGGGTTTGGGTCGGGCAAGTAGGAAATTGGGCCTAATGGTTTGGGATAATTTTAGAAGGGGTATGGGGCTGGTTAGTTTTAGGCTAAAATTGAAATAGAAGAGGCTGTTTATTATATACCCAAAGTAATTGAATAAAATTAATTTGCAAAATAATTAACTAATTACAAAAATAATTTTTATGCATGGAAATGTTATATAAATAATTATTTAGTATTTTAAAATACAATGGACAAATTTCTAGTAAAAAATGATGCAAAATATATGCATGGGCTATAATTCCAAAGTTATTGCAATTATAGCCAAAACATGCCAATTTGGCTATTTTTGAAATAATTTGTACTTAGTAGGACCATAAAAAGTAATATTAAATCAAGAAATATTTTAGAATCATTTGTGATGCAGTTTTATAATTATTTATATAGATAAAATACTAGAATAAATTAATTTAAAAATATAGAAATTATGAAAAAAATATCCATTGATGCTAATGCATAGTTTTGAAGATATATATGCATTTTAAAATATTATAGGGAAAAATTGGGTATCAGCAACACACCTTATCACATCGCATGCGTTTCAAAACCCAAACCTTATACCACCACATGCGTATAAATATCACAATGTATCACAATTCGTACCTCAAGTGCCCAATATCATAACTTGCCACAAAAGCCAAACAATAACAGAATTTCACAATAAGGAGCCCACGGCTAAACCACAATGTACACGAAGTCTCAACTATAACAACCAGAGAGTAATTCAATCAAATAATATTTCACAACTTACAATTTGCCTCAATAGGAACCACGGCCTTTGCAACTCAATACCAAAATTCAACAGCAAGATATTCCAAGAATAACAATTTCAAGTAAAGAATTCAACAGTTAAATAATGAATACGAAATAAAGGAAACAAGTATTTCAACTAAACATGTAGAACAATTTGCAAATAAGACATAAGACAAGTAGACATGTGAAATTAGACTAAATATGATGACTATAACATGTTAAGTAATTCAATTAAAGCATGAAAGGAAACTACATAGCTAAAAATCGGAAATTTCAATATTTAGCCCGTGTACGCACTCGTTATCTTGCGTACATGGCTTTCACATATCACAATTATCACAACAATATACAATCCTAAGGGGATTTTTTCCCACACAAGGTTAGACAAGTTACTTACCTCAAACCACGCTCAATCAATCAATTAGAAGGCATGTCCGTCGATTTTCCAACTCCGTACAGCTCGAATCTAGCCAAAGCAATTTCATACTATAAATATAACTATAGAAAACTAATTCAAACAATGAAATTATAATCTTTGCAAGGAATTGAAAAAGCAACCCTAAAAGTCACCTTGGGCTCGCTCTCGGAACGCGATTAAAATTACAAAAATCAAACACCCATTCAATATTAAGTCCAACCATACAAGAATTACCCAAATCCGACCTCAATAAACCTTTCAAAACTCAAAAATTTAGCCTAAGGAGTTTCTACCATTTTCCCAAGTTCAAATTCCAAAATACTAATTTAATGATGAAATCATTAATAGATTCATGTACAATAATCAAAAACGGGTTAGGATTCCTTAACACAAAATTTTCCTTGAAGAACCCTAAAAATTTTGTCTCCCACCGAGCTTCTAAAATCCCAAAGTGAATTATGAATACTGACCCTCGAATTTCCCTTTTTCTGCCAGTTAAATCGCTTCTGTGACCTTTATATCGCTTCTGCGACTCTGTACCTGCAGAAAAAGCATCGCAGGTGCGGACTTGACATAAGACCAAGGAATTCACTTATGCAGAAAAAGGCACGCATCTGTGCATGTCACCTGCGGCACAAGCGTCGCACCTGCGACTACTATCGCGTGTCCGCCCCTCTCTATCGCAGAAGCGAAGTCGCTTCTGCGGAACATTTTCCGCTCCTGCAACCCCAGCAGGGCTTGGCCAGCTCCGCATCTGCGACTAATTTCTCGCCTTTGCGAGTCCGCATATGTGACCAAACCCTTCACATGTGCGATGACACCAGAAATTGGGCACCTTTAGCAAAAATCAGCAAGTCCAAATTGTTCCGAAATCGATATGAGTCACCCCGGGGCCTCCGGGACCCTGCCGAAAATACCAACAAGTTCTAATACACATAAGCTTTATGCTCGAGACCGAAAATCACATCAAACAACGTAAATTCTACGAATCGCAACCCAAATTCAACCTATGATCTATGAACTTTCTAATTCTGAATCTAATGCTGATACATATCAAAACAACTCCAATTGACACCAAATTTTGCAAACAAGTCATAAACGACACTACAAACTTATTCCAATTTTAAAATTGAGATCCGACCCCGATATCACCGAAGTGAACTCCCTGTCAAACTTTTCAAAATCCTCCATCTTTTTAACTTTCGTCAAAACACGCCGAAACGACCTACAGACTTCCAAATCAACATCCGAACACGCTCCTAAGAATAAAATCGGAATATGGAGCTGTTGGAACCATCAAAGCTCCATTCCGGAGTTGTCTTCACACAAGCCAAACTACGGTTAACTCTTACAACTTAACCTTCCAGCTTAGGGACTATGTGTCCCATTTCACTCCGAACCTCACCCGAATCTAAAATCCATTTCATTCCGAACCTCACCCGAATCTAAAACCGACCATCCCGACAAGTTATATAGGCACAATATAGCATAGAGGAAACATAATTTAGGGGATCGGAGCTAAAATGCTCAAACGGCTGACCGAGTCGTTACAATAATATAACGGTAGGGGTAAATTTTACCAGATGGTATAACAAGGGTTAAATGTAAACAATATCTGAAAATATAGGGCTATACTTGGCCCTTTTCCCTTTTCTTTACTTATTGGTGACTGAAGTTCGCATTCATGATAGTTTGTGTTGGAAAAAGCTATTGGGTCGGGTCCATTTATAATCGATACGAATTAGCCTTTTAGTTTGTCCTTCTACTAGTTAAATCCTACTTATAATCTATAAATATACTATTATGAGTGTAGAAAAAGTTGGTTTTCTTAATATTCTATGCGAAACAAACAACAGCTAGATTAAATTTTCTACATCTTATAAAGAAGAATTCTGTGAAAATTAAGGGAAGAATTCTTTCGTTTTGTGATAATTTTTACCGATTGATAAGTCAAACCGTGGTTGCTGCAAATTTACTTCCGCAAAAAGAAATTCGTAAGTCTCCTATTATCATATTTATGGTTAAATATTTCAGTTTGCTTATGATAAAGCTAGAATTTGGGGTTTGTGAGTTGAGACACTGAATCGGAAAATATATACTCATTTAACTTTTTATATTTATTTTTTGCACATATATAGAACTCTGAATGTTATATCAATCCATAAATGAATTGTTGACTCCGTCATTGACAGAAAAAATGGAAAAGGTTAACAAAAAATCTAAACAAAAGTTCTTTGGTATGAAGAAGAAACATTTAGCAACAAAAAAAAAAACAGTGGAAGAAACAAACTCTCACGGCCCCACTTCTCCGCCACTGAGGAGAATTATATTTGTAGTTTAAGGAACAAGAATCTTGAGAAGCTGAGTTTTGAAAGTAATTAAACTTGTATCCTTCGAGGAAGGAAAGTAAAATTAAATAAATAGAATATTAAGAGGATAAGAATATTGCACAGAAAAGTAGAGAGAAACATGATTCTTATTGATTTGGGATGATTATAATGGAATAGAACCCCTCTATTTATAGGGAAAAGGTGACTTAGCCACCAAGTAACAAATCCCAAGATCTCTCTAAAATATAGACATTCACCTTAAATAGAATTCTATTTATAACACTCCCCTTTGAATGTCTATTCAACAGATAATGTGTCTCGTTAAAACGTTAACTAAACTAAAACCCAGTGGGAAAAAAAATCTAGTGAAGGAAAAGAGTACACATATCTAACAATACGCCTTTTGGTTACCTCGTTAAAAATCTTTCAAGGAAAAACCCAGTGAAACAAAACCTTGTAAGGGAAAAAGAGTGCAACGTGTATTAATTCCCCCTGATGAAAGGATCAATTCACATCTTTGAGCCTTCACATTCCAATCTTGCGCTAGCTTCTTGAAGGTTTACTCGGCAGAGTTTTGGTGAATAAATCAGCCATACTAACTCCAATGAATATGTTGCACCTTGAAAAGTCTCGCTATCACATTATCATGCTTATAGTTATAGCAAGAAACAAATGTGCACAAATTGCACGTACGATGTAGTACTTCAGCACCAAGAATTGTATATGCTTTAAGCAATTTAAATCCTTCAAGGATTGTCATATAAGTTAAGTCATATAAGCCATATAAATAGACTTTAGATGCATATCAAGTTTTCATGTGATGCCGACATATAAAATACATGAAAGTGATTGCACACGCCTATTGACTTAATACTTTTGGAGTGTTTGAACTACATGTCCAAAGCTACATGTCTTTCATATGAAACCAGTTATATTTGAATTGTTTCTCCAGACTTAAGATCCTCATATCTATTTAGCATTATCATAGATGTTCTCGACGAACATTTTATGTCGGTTCCAACATCTTTTTCATAAAGACATAACATAGAGATCCCTTCCTTCATATTTTCAGGTACCTGAATCTCTCATGGGATTTTATGAAGTGTTATGTCATGTGATCTTCTTGAACACTTGCCTCCTTTATTATGATCACTTTGATCATTTGCTCATCTTCTTTATCAAGAAGTTTATTTGAAACCGATTTGTCTATACGCTTTAAGCACAACATAGACTTTGTCCTTCTAAGACTTAATAGGAGCATTTGCAATGAGAATATAGTTACTTTCTTTAAGTCAGCAAATGCGTTTGGCATTCTTTGCAATATGTTGCAAATGAATTATCTTTTTATAAACTTCAAGTTCATATTATCTTATTCGAGGATCTAAATGTACAAATGACAATTCATTCCACGTAACTTTTCTCAAGTGTTTATCATAGCTCCCTCTCATGTTAGAAAAATTAACTTGTTTCCTCAACTTTGAGAACCCATCTTTATGTGTTATGGTGTTAATCAAAATATATACCGCACATCAATAATAATAAGATGGAATTATTTAGTTCCTGACTCTGAACCACTTATGAGGGGAGAAAATAATGTACTTTCGTATATAACGTATATCAAATTGATATATATAACTTTTATTCTCATAAGCAATAGTTTAGCTATTAAGTGGAGGCACTCAATAAATCATTTTGCTAAACCAATTGTGTTGTAAACCAACTTATCAATATGAACTGTCTTGAATAGAAAATATGAAAATTATGCTCGAAATTAAATTACTGGGCATGTTACCTCGCAAACACCGGTCAGGTTGCGGGTTAATAATAATCGCACATGTAACTGTGATTTGGGTCATCACTTGTGCTAAAAGTAAATTCTGTATTTCGAGGCCTTAAAACCTCTTTTTGCCTCACCTCGATTTGCATGCGCAGTCCAGGCACATTTTCGGAAAGCTTTTATGTGAAAACAAAGTAAAATAAGGAAATTGGCTTTTAAAATCTAATAAAGTTGACTTTGGTTAACATTCTTGGTAAACGGATCCGAACCCATAATTCGACGGTCTAGTAAGGTCCGCAGTAAAATTTGGGACTTGTGCGTATGCCCGGAATCAAATTCCGAGGGTCCAAGCCCGAGAAATAAATTTTTGAAAGAAATTGTTTAACTGAAATTGTACGAGTTTTTGGAAATGAAAAAGAGGTTTAAAATTGATGGTATCGAGCCCGTATTTTGGTTCTAGAGCTCAGTACAGGTCTTATATAATAATTAAGTTGAATCTGTGAAGTTTGGTAAGAATCGGAGTTCGTTTAGTATAAATCGAATTTTTATTTGAGAAACTGGAAATTTTGATGTTCTTGAGTGATTTCATGAATTTGAGGTTTAATTCATAGTTGTTGATGTTATTTTGATGATTTGATCGCACGAGCAAGTCCGTATGATATTTTCGGACTTTTGTGCATGTTTGATTTGGAGACTCGAGGGCTCGGGTGAGTTTTGGATAGGCCACTGAGTGAAATTGGACTTAGAAAAAAGTTGCTGGTATCTTATATTTTGCCCAGGCCTCTGATCTCGCAATTATGAGATCAGGCTTCGCAATTGCGAAGTCCTCAAGCATGGGAATTGCAACCTAGGTGTCGCAAATGCGAACCTAGCCTAGGCAGGCCTTGGTCGCAAATGTGACACTTCTATCGCAAATGTGATGTCGCAAGTGCGACTGATTTCTCGCAAATGCGAAGGCAACAGGTCCTGAAGGGGTTCGCAATTGCGAACCCTGGTCGCAATTGCGACATCTACGACCAGTGAATTAGGATTTAGACGCATATTTCTTCATTTTTCAAACACTCTCAAACCCTAAGCTCTCGTGGGCGATTTTCTAAAGAATAATTCTTCTCCAAATCAATTGTAAGTCATTTCTAACTCGTTTTCTTCAATCCATAACATCTCTTTACATAATTTCAACTCAAAATAAAGGGTTTTCATGGGGGTAATAGAACTTAAGATTTTCAGTTTTTGGGGATTTGGACCTCGATTTGAGGTCCGATTTCAAAATAAATTGAATTCGTGGGTGAATGGGTAATCGGATTTTTGTTCGAACCTCGAGTTTTGACCATGTGGGCCCAGGGTCAATTTTTGACTTTTTGGGGAAATCTTTAGAAAACTTATTTTCATTCATTAGAATTGATTCATTTAGCATTTATTGATATCGTTAAGTAAATTCTGGCTAGATACAAGCGAGTTGGTGGTGGAAACAAGAGGTAAAGCAGTAGTTGAAGCTTGAATTGTGTTCGAGGCATTGAGATAGGTGTTTGGTCTAACATTAGCTTGAGGGATTAGGAGTTGTGTCTTATTTTCTAAGTGTTAATTGTTGAGTACAACGTATAGGTGTGGTGACGAGTATCTATACGTCGGTGTCAAGCATGCTTGTGAGTCTTGTATTATGATTGATGTGACTCTGTTTCGTAGTGTTCATGCTTTATATGATGAATTCTACTAGTGAACAAGGATTGTGGAAGTATTATTGGTAATTGAACACTATAGAGTGTTGGCTCAAATTGAGAATTGAGTTGTGAAGTAATTGTGGAAAAGAGAAGAGGTTTATGATATTGTCTCCCTTGCCGGGATGTTATTGCTTTTGATATTATCTCCCTTGCCAGGATGTTATTACTCATGATATTGTTTCCCTTGCCGGGATATTATTGTTATGCTATTGTTCCCTTGCTGGGATTTTATTGTGATATTATTAATTCCCTTGCCCAAATTGCTTTGTGATTGTTGCTTGGGTGAGGAAGAGTGTAAAGCACGAAGGTAATGTCGTGCATGATTTTGAGAGTGTTAATGCATGAAGGGTAATGTTGTGCCGATATTGTGAGGTAAAAGCACGAAGGGTGATGCCGTGTCGCACGATGTACAATGCCATGTCATAATATGAGTGAAAATGCATGAAGGATAATTTCGTGCCATGATTATGTAAGGTAAAAGCACGAAGGGTGATGCCGTACGGATTATATTGATTCTTATGGTGAGGACGAGAGAAAAAGCACGAAGGGTGATGTCGTGCACTTGTCATTGATTTCCTTATTCTTGCTTACAGTTGGATTTTCATATTCCTTTCACTTCTTTACTGAAATTTTGGTTGTACATGGTATTCCCCGCAACATGTTTCCCCTTCCCATTTTTAACTGCTAGTTTCGATCATTATTACTTGTTGTATATGATATAACTACACAAGTTTATTTGGTAGTCTTGTCCTAGCCACGTCACTAATTTGATGAGGTTAAGATAGACACTTACCAGCATATGGGGTCGGTTGTGCTGATACTACACTCTCCGCTGTGTGCAGATCCCGGTATTGCAGCTTTTGGACCACAGTGAGGTTGCTGCCTTCAGTCCATCAGGCGACCCGAGGTAGTCTTGGAGGCATCCGCAGGCCTTGGCGTCCCCTTCCTATCTAGTTTTTCTTCTGTTCTTTATTATATCAGAGACATACATGTATTTATTTTGTTCGGATAATGTTTGTAGTATTCTTAGATAGTCTGTAAGATTGTGACACCAGTTTTAGGTAGCTTATGTTTATGGATTGGTATCAGTATTATTATTATTAAACTGTTACATTTTATTCTTTCGCTTTATTATTTACGATGTTTATATAATGATAATTCACAACTGTCAAAGGATTAAAAATGGAAAAGGTAAAATATTTGGAATGATTGGGTTGCCTAGCTTTCACTAGTAGGCGCCATCACGACTCCCGAGGGTGGAAAATCCGGGTCGTGAAAAGTTGGTATCAGAGCACTAGGTTGCTTAGGTCTCACAATTCACGGACAAGCTTAGTATAGTCTGAGGGATCGGTACGGAGACGTTTGTATTTATCCCAAGAGGCTATAGAGTTAGGAAAAACTTCACATCTATTCTTCTCTGGAGTGCGATTTTGTTCTCTCACTGCTAAATTGAACCCTCTACTCTTGTTCTTTCGCGAATGGCGAGGTCACGTACCGCTTTTTTACCCGAGCGGCAGCTCAAACCAGTGATGGATCAACTACATCTTGAGATGCCTTGTGGAGGTTGGATAGGTTCACAAAGCTTTTTACTACTACTTTCGGTGGTACATCTTCTGAGGATCCCTAGGATTACTTGGACAGCTGTCATGAGGTTCATAGGAACATGGGGATAATGGAGACCAATAGGGTCAACTTTGTTGCTTTTCATTTGTGTGGTTCCGCCAAGACTTGGTGTAGAGATTATTGTTTGGCTAGACTAGCTGGGTCACCGGCTTTGACTTGGGATCAGTTCTCTCAGCTATTTCTGGAGAAGTTTCTTCCTATCACTCAGAGGGAGAACTATCAGAGGCAGTTTGAGCATCTCCAGTAGGGTTCTTATACTATCATGATCTTCTTATACTTCCCAGAGAGAGAGAGAGAGAGAGAGAGAGAGAAGGTTCATTAAGGGACTCATTCAGCCTATTCAATTGCAGATGGCTAAAGAGACGGGGAGCGAGATTTCTTTTCAGGATGCGACCAATGTGGCCAGGAAAGTTGAGATGGATCTATCATAGTGGGGTGGTCAGGTGTCTGACAAGAGGCCTAGTCATTCGGGCAAGTACAGTGGTGCCTCATCTAGAGGCAGGGATTCCTTTGGCAGGGTCCATCCTCCTAGGCCGTGGTGCTCCAGGTGGTCGTGGTTCTTATATGCAGTATTCAGATCAATTTCCCTACAGTGCACCACTAGCTCCTATCAGTGCACCTCTGCTCTAGAGTTTTCAGAGTGGTTATTCAGGCCGTCAGGGTCAGCAGTCTCAGCAGTTGAGGGCTTATTATACTTGTGGCAATACGAGGCATATTGCTAGATTTTGCCCTCGAGCGTCGAGCAGCTCTCAGCATCAAGGTTCCCGTGCCATGGTTCAGGCACCGAGTGTTCTACTGCCCGCTCAGCCAGCTAGAGGTGGAGGTAGAGGTGGTAGAGGTGGAGGTAGAGGTATTAGATGTAGAGGTTAGGCCTCTAGAGGTGGAGGCCAGCCAGCAGGAGGTCGTCCCAGAGATGTAGTTCAGAGTGGTGGGCCCCAGCCTCAATGTTATGATCTTCCAGCCAAGCTTGAGGTTGAGGCCTCTGATGCAGTTATCACAGGTATTGTTTTGGTTTGTGGTAGATATGCTTCGATTCTATTTGATCCAGGATCTATGTACTCCTATGTGTCATCTTATTTTGCACCATATTTAGTCATTCCTAGTGATTCCTTAAGTGCTCCTGTATATGTGTCTACATCAGTGGGTAATTCTATTATGGTAGATCATGTCCATCGTTCATGTATAGTTGTTATTGGGGGTCTTGAGACTCGAGTAGATTTGTTACTTTTGGATATGGTTGATTTTGATGTCATATTGGGGATGGACTGGTTATCACCTTACCATGCTATCTTGGACCGCCATGCCAAGACTGTGACCTTAGTTATCACGACCCAAACCGATGGGCCGCGATGGGCACCCGATACCTTACTCAACCGAGCACCAACGTAACGTATTTTTCTTATTACATTATCATATACACGTGACATATGAGCCTAATAGGCCAACATAATCATTTATAAACTCAAAACATAGGCCGACAAGGCCGTACAATCTTTCGCATATATGCCATATGTCTACAAGCCTCTATGAGTACATACATATCATAAAGGTCGGGACAGAGTCCCGCCATACCATACAATACACGTCTAAATCATACTAACCAAACAAGCAACTCCGAAGCAAATGGAGCGCAACAACATCTTCCGCTGAGCTGGTAGCCTACTTGGAGGGCTCTCGACCTGTCTATCGGGACCTGCGGGCATGAAACACAGTGTCCCTAGGCAAAAAGGACGACAATATGAAAAATATACCGAGTATGTAAGGTGCATAAATAAGTACATAACAGACATGGAACAAATATAGAGTAATTGACTTAACTTATAAGTCTGGATAACTCTGTAAATCATAAATTACTTTTAGCGTCATGCATATGCGTATGAATGTCATGTCGTGCATAGGTACATGTTTCATAACATCATCAGCCTCTGAGGGCATCCCATCATATCATATCGGCCACTGTGGGCAAAATCATCATCGTATACTAGCTGATCAGGTGGTAGTGCGTATATATTTCCATATCCATTCCCATATCCCATATACATATATATACATACATATATACGCATATATAATGCCACCTGAGTCATATTTCAACCATCGTGGGCAACATCATCGTCATATACCAGCTGATCAGGTGGTGGGCGTATATACCGCCATAATCTTTCCCATATCCAATATATATATATATATATATATAGGTCAATGCACATAAATGCATTGAAAAGTACGTTAATAAAATCTTTCGGAGCTTCATAATACCATTTTTCCTTTGAGTAATATCATAAAGTAAACTCTTTTCAACTTTCGTATTTTTCTGAGACCCATGAACAGATGATAAAATATTATGACACGCGGAAATTCAAGAACAAAGATATCTTTAATACTTCTATGGATAGAGTCATTTATGGAATTTGTGCATTTGCACGTTTCGTTCGTATCGTATGGATCATGCCAAAAAGAAAGAAGGGATAGCCTTAATATACCTGGAGTAGAGAAAACTCTGTATAATATTCTTGGAGAAGATTGCAAGTACTCCTTTAGGATCGTAAATTTTACGTTTCTACGATTCTACCAAATTCTCAATGGAACCTTGTTGCTGCACGTTGGATTGAACTTAAAATTGCAAGAACTGGATTCAAATAGTTACTGTTCTTGAGAACTTGAACCAGGATATGAAAGTGTTTCCATTGAAATGGCTACTATTCTTGGTTGATTTGAGACTTTGAAAGTATTCTAACGTTTTTTCCCATCTTTTATGAAGGAAAATGCTTCTGATCTTTCCATGTACTTGAACCTAAGAAGGAATGGAGATAAGACTTATTCATGTATTATGTTAGTAAGATTTTTAATATGACTCTAAGTAGCCACATGGCATAATAAATGTCCTTACATTGCCACATGACATGATGACTAATGAGTCATTTTTGTCATGGTGGCTTTTTTGTGTCACGACCCTAACCCCGAACTTGGTCGTGATGGCGCCTCTCGTGAAGACAAGGCCAGCCAGTTCAACCCAACTAAACTTTTAAAGCGGTTAATCAATATAAAACTAGTCTAAACATGATTTAAACAATACTAAATAGCGTAAATATCGATAACAATGCGGAAAGTCCAACCCGACACAGCCCTAACCGGGGTGTCAGAAGTCACAAGCATCTCTAAACCATAATACTAGTCTGCTAAAGTCATAAACTACTACAAGTGTTTGAAAGGAAACAGAAATGATAAAGAAGTAGAGACACGGGGCTGCGAACATCAACAACTACCTCGTAGTATCCAGAAAACCGCCTGGAACTGGAGGAATCAACACTCATGAGCGGTACCGGCTACGCCTGAATCAACACACAGGGTGCAAGGAGTAAAGTGAGTACTCCAACTCAGTGAATAACAAATGTAAATAATGACTGAAAGTAAGAAAATACATAAAACACAAGGCATTCTATATTGAAGTAGTAAAAATCACTTAAAAACAGTAAAACAGTGAAGAGTCAAGTAAATCCCTTTTTAACAAGTAAAACAAGTAATTGACAGGTAAGTAAACAAATAGAAGTTTGCCCTTCGGGCACAGTATCAACAAATTCGTCCCTCGGCAACATCGTAGAATAGCACCAGCCCCTCGGGCTCAATCTCACATCACAATGGGTACTCGCGCTCACTGGGGGTGTACAGACTCCGAGAGGGGGCCCTTACGGCCCAAGCGCAATATCAAGCCATCTCGTGGCATCAAATCTAGGCCCTCGGCCTCATATCAATCAAGCCACCTCGTGGCATATATATGTATCTCAGGCTCTCGGCCTCATATCAGTTTCAATGTATCCTCACAACTAGGCCCTCGGCCTTACTCAGTCCAAAAATCATCACAAGACCCTGGGGCAATAGTAAAACAGTATTTCGCAGCCCAAAACATCATTTAAAAATATCATTTAAGTCTCAAAACTGAGTAAAGATGGCTGAGTAGTAAAACAGTGGAAAATAACATGACTAAGTTCAAGTAATAAGTCACAACAGAAAGGAAATAGTAATAAAAATCCCCGAAGGGTTCAAATAGTTGGCACAACGCCCAAATATGGCAATCAGCCCAAATCATGATGATAGCAAATAAGTTTCAGTCAAATACGGGTAAAATCATCAATCGGGATGGACCAAATCACAATCTCCAATAGTGCACGACCCCACGCTCGTCATCGAGCATGTGTTTCACCTCAATATAGCACTACAATGTGCAAATCCGGGGTTTCAAACCCTCAGAGCATCATTTACAATCATTACTCACCTCGAACCGGCTAAATCTCTAACTCGCGACGCCTTTGCCCCTCGAATCGGCCTCTAAGCGCGTCGAATCTATCCAAAATCAGAACGAATACGTCACAATATGCTAAGGGAACAAAGCCCAAGCGAAAACAATCGAATTACCACAAAATTCCAGAAACTGGTCAAACCCGACCCCCGGGCCCACATCTTGGAATTTGACAAAATTCACAAAACTAGAATCCTTATACCCTCCCGAGTCTATCCATACAAAAATTATCCAATTCCGGTACCATTTGGTCCTTCAAATCATCATTTTACATTTTTGGAAGATTCCACAATTTTTCTTCCCAAATTCCATCCCAAATCACGAATTAAATGATGGATTCAATGATAGATTCACGTACCCTAGCCATATCTGAGTTAGAATCACTTACCCCGATGAATTTCTTGAAAAACCTTCGAAAAATCGCCAAAATCCGAGCTCTCTAGGTCAAAATATCAAATAAAACCCAAAACCTCATATTTATAGAGTACCCCACAGATTTCCACCTCCGCGGTCCGCACAAAACCAGTGCGATCCGCACAAAAACGATCGCGGACGCACAAGCTTTCCTCTGCAGTGACAGGCTTTAGTATTTTGGCCATAACTTTTGCTACGGATGTCCAAATTGCAATATCTTTACCTTTTGGAAACTAGACACGAAGGTCTACAACTTTCATTTTTGAATTATCTCAAAATTCCTTGTAGATCAAAAGATATGAGCTTCTGAAGTAGGACCAGTGAAATGTTCCCCACCGCGGCCGCACTACATTTTGTGCGGTCCGCACAACACCTACCGCGGTCGCACTTCATTTTGTGCTGTCCGCACAACACATACCGCCGCCACACTTATTTTTGTGCGGACCGCGTGGGTGGGTTCCGATGCCTACAACCCTTCTGGACCTGCTACAGTTATGATTTTCGGCCTAAAACATCTCGGAACCTACCCAGAACCTACCCGGAACTCCCGGAAGTTCAAACCAATTGTACCAACACATCCCATGACATTTTTCAAACTTGTTTAAAACTTCGGAACGCTCACAACAACATCAATCACCAATTTAACATAGGATTCAAGCCTAAGAACTCCAAGAATTCTTAAATTATGCTTTCGATTAAAAACTCTATCAAATCTCGTCCGAATGACCTAAAATTTTGCACACACATCCCAAATGACACAACGAAGCTACTGCCACTATCGGAATTCCATTCCGAACCCTATATCAAAATCTCGTCTATCAACCGGAACCGCCAAAATATCAACTTCGCCTATTTAAGCCTAAATCTTCTCTACAACTCCAAAACCCATTCCGATCGCGCTCCTAAGTCACAAATCACCTCCCGAAGCTAACCGAACCATCGGAACTCACTTCCGAGCCTTCTAACACATAAGTCAACATCCGGTTGACTTTTCCAACTAAACCCTTCTTAAAAGAGACTAAGTGTCTCAAACTTCACCAAACTCATTCTGGACTATATCCGACCAGCCTGATACTACAAAAACTCGGATAATGAAGCATAAATAAGCTGAAATGAGGGACACAGAGCGGTAACTCATGAGACGACTGGCCGGGTCATCACATCCTCCCTAACTTAAACAAACGTTTGTCCTTGAACGAGTCAATAAACATACCTGAAGTCTCAAACATGTGAGGATATATGCTCCGCATCTCCCGCTCGGTCTCCCAGGTAGCCTCCTCCACGGGCCGATCTCTCCACTGCACTTTCACTGAAGCTATATCCTTTGACCTCAACTTCCGAACCTGACGACCCAAAATAGCTACAGGCTCCACATCATAGGTCAGATCATCATCTAACTGAACCGTGCTGAAATCCAAAACATGAGACGGATCCTCAATATACTTCCGGAGTATAGAAACATGAAATACCGGATGCACACTCGACAAGCTGGGTGGCAAAGCAAGCTCATAAGCCACCTCCTCAATCTTCCGAAGCACCTCAAAAGGCCCAATGAACTGAGGACTCAATTTACCTTTCTTCCCAAATCTCATAACATAATTTATGGGTGAAACCTTCAACAGAACCTTCTCGCCAAATATGTAGGACACATCTCGAACCTTCCTATCAGCATAACTCTTTTGCCTCGACTGCTCTGTACGAAGCCTCTCCTGAATAACCTTCACCTTCTCCAAAGCATCCTGTACCAAATCAGTCCCCAATAGCTTGACATCACCGGGCTCGAATCAACCAACTGGATATCTGAACCGCCTCCCATACAAAGCCTCATATAGAGCCATCTGAATACTCGACTGGTAGTTGTTGTTATAAGCAAACTATGCAAGCGGTAGGAACTCATCCCATGACCCTCCTAAATCAATAACACAAGCACGCAATATTTCCTCCAATATCAGAATAGTACGCTCAGACTGCCCGTCCGTCTGAGGATGAAAAGTTGTGCTCAACTCAACTTGAGTACCCAACTCTCTTTGCACGGCTCTCCAAAACTGCGAAGTACACTGAGTACCTCTATCTGAAATGATGGAAACCGAAACGCCATGCAAATGAACAATCTCCCGGATATAAATCCCTGCCAACCGCTCTGAAGAATAGGTAGTACACACAGGAATGAAGTACGCGGACTTGGTCAGCCGATCCACAATTACCCAAATAGCATCGAACTTCCTCAAAGTCTGTGGAACTCCAACAACAAAGTCCATAGTGATTCTCTCCTACTTCCACTCAAGAATATCCATCTGTTGTAGCAAGTCACCCGGTCTCTGATGCTCATATTTCACCTACTGACAATTGAGACATCGAGCTACAAATCTCACAATATCTTTCTTCATTCTTCTCCACCAATAGTGCTGCTTCAAATCCTGATACATCGTCGCGGCACCCAGATGAATGGAATATCGCGAGCAATGGACCTCCTCCAGAATCAACTCCCGATGCCCAACCACATTGGGCACGCAAATCCGGCCCTACATCCTCAGCACCCCATCATTACCGATGGTCACATCTCTAGCATCATCATGCTGAACTCTGTCCTTAAGGACAAGCAAATGCGGATAATCATATTGGTTCTCTCTGATGCGGTCATATAATGAAGACCGAGAAACCACACATACCAATACCCGACTGGGCTCCGAAATGTCTAATCTCACAAAACGATTGGCCAAGGCCTGAACATCAACTGCAAGAGGTCTCTCCCTAACTGGAATACATGCCAAACTCCCCATACTCATTACCTTTCGGCTTAAAGCATCAGCCACCACATTGGCCTTTCACGGATGGTATAATATAGTGATATCATAATACTTAAGCAACTCCAACCATCTCTGTTTCCTCAAATTAAGATCCTTTTGCTTGAACAAATGCTGAATACTGCAATGATTAGTGAACAGCTCACAAGATACGCCATACAGGTAATGCCTCCAAATCTTCAATGCGTGAACTATGGCAGCCAACTCTAAATCATGAACGGGGTAGTTGTTCTCATGGGGATTCAACCAACGAGAAGCATATGCTATAACTCTACCCTCCTGCATCAACACACAACCAATCCCAACTCTCGAAGCATCACAATACACAGTATATGAACCTGAAGCGGATGGCAAAACCAACACTAGAGTTGTGGTCAAAGTTGTCTTGAGCTTTTGAAAGCTCTCCTCACACTCATCCGACCATACAAATGTAGCACCCTTCTGAGTAAACTTGGTCAAGGGCGATGCGATAGATGAGAATCCCTAAACAAACGGGCAATAATAGCCTGCCAAACCAAGAAAACTGCGAATCTCTGTGGCTAAGGACGGTATGGGCCAACTCTGAACCACCTCTATCTTCTTCGGATCAACCTGAATACCCTCGTTGGACACAACGTGCCCCAAGAAAGCCACTGAATTGAACCAAAACTCACACTTGGAGAATTTTGCATAAAGTTTCTCCTCCCTCAATCTCTACAATACAACTCTCAAATGCTCTGCGTGCTACTCCTGACTACGCAAATACACCAGAATATCATCAATGAAGACTATGGTGAATGAATCGAGATACGGCTGGAACACGTTGTTCATCAAATGCATGAACGCTGCTGGGGCATTGGTCAGACCAAAAGATATCACCAAGAACTCATAATGACCATATCGGGTCCTGAAAGCCGACTTAAGAGTATCTGAGTCCCTTATCTTCAACTGGTGATAACCTGAACGGAGATCAATCTTGGAGAACACCCTCGCTCCCTGAAGTTGGACAAATAAATCATCAATGCGAGGCAAAGGATACTTGTTCTTAATTGTTACCTTGTTCAATTGCCTATAATTAATGCACATTCTCAATGTTCATCCTTCTTCTTCACAAACAGAACCGGCGCACCCCAAGGTGACACACTAGGCCGACTGAACCCCTTATCTAGGAGCTCCTGAAGTTGCTCCTTCAATTCCTTCAACTCCGTTGATGCCATACGATATGGCGGAATAGAAATGGGCTGAGTGCCCGGCACCAGATCAATACCAAAATCAATATCCCTATCCGATGGCATGCCCAACAGGTCTACAGAAAACACATGAGGAAAATCCCTCACAACTGGAAGAGAATCAATATTGGGAGTCTTAGCTCCAACATCCCTCGCAAATGCTAGGTATGAAAGACAACCCTTCCCAACCATATGCTGGGCTCTAAAGAAAGAGATCACTCTACTAGGAACGTAATCAGTAACACCTCACCACTCAATCCATGGCAGACCCAACATAGCCATTGTGACTGTCTTAGCATGATAGTCCAGAATAGCATGACACAGAGATAACCAATCCATGCCCAAAATGACATCAAAATACACTATGCTCAATAGTAATAGATCCACTCGGGTCTCCAGACCCCCAATAGTCACCACATATGACCGCTACACACGTTCTACAAAACCAGTATCGCCCATCGGAGTAGATACATGAACAGGTACATCAAGAAACATATAGGGCGTACCCAAATAATGAGAAAAATATGATGACACATAAGAAAAGGTGGAACCGGGATCAAATAATACAGAGGCATCTCTGTGATAGACTAAAACAATACTTGTGACAACAACATCTGAGGCAATAGCATTGGGTCTGCTTGGGAGTGAATAGAAACGTGCCTGATCACCCCCTAATCGACCTCCCCCTCTGGGGTGACCCCTGGCTGACTGACCTCCACCCCTAGTTGGCTGAGTGGGTGGTGGTGAAGAAACTGGTGCTGAAGCTGAAGACTTACCCCTCTGTTGGGACGAACTAGCAACACGACGAGGACACTGCCTCCATATGTGGCCTATCTCACCACACTCATAACAACTCCCAGGTGCTGGAGAAGGGGATTGAAGGGAACCCCTCGTACCAGAGTGACTAGTAGATGCGCTCGGTATAGAAGAACCCTGAGCCGATGGAGCATGAGATGCACTCTGAGCTGGAAGGGCGCTGAGTGAGAACCGGCCCTACTAAGATCTATGATAACCATGACCCGAAGATACCCCTCGATAACCTGGGCGAGCTGACTAAGAAGGCCTGAATGAGTAGCCTCTGCTGTGCTGGAACTGGCCCCTCGAAGGAGCACCAATATAGCTGCCAGATCCTCGAGGCCTCTTAGCCTCTCTCTCCTCTCGCTCTTGACGGCTAATATCCTTAATATCCCGGGCGATATCAACAACCTCCTTGAAGGTAGCACCCATCACTCTCTCTCTGGTCATAAGAATACGGAGTTGATAAGTAAGACCATTAACAAACCTCCTGATCCTCTCTCGATCTATCGGAACCATCCAGATGGTATGACGAGCCAACTCAGAAAACCTCGACTCATATTGTGACACAGTCATATCCCCCTGTCGTAACCACTCAAACTGTCTACGCAGCTCCTCTCTGTGGGACTACAGTACATACTTCTCCAGGAAGAGAATGGAGAACTGCTGCCAAGTAAGGGGCACTGCACCAACTGGCCTATGCCTCTCACACGCCTCCTACCAAGTAAAGGCATCTGCTGAAAACTAAAGGTGGTAAAAGCGACCCCGCTGGTCTCCAGAATACCGGCAGTACGAAGCATCCTCTAAAACTTATCCAAAAATCCCTAGGCATCCTCGCCCTCTGCGCCACTAATGCTTGGAGGCTGTAATCTACCAAACCTCTCCAATCTACGCTACTCATCCTCTGGCATGACAGGAACCACATAGTCCTACACAACTGCGACTGGTTGGGCTGGATGTGCCCCCGGCGTCTGAGGTCCTAGCATTACCTACTTAGGTGTACGAGTGGCGGGAGTCTGATTGCCTCCCCCGGCCTGTAAAGTAGCTACTGTTGTAGTGACTGAAACTGCCTGAGCCAGGCCAGTGCAAACTGATAAGATCTATGCCAAGGACTCCTAAAGACCCAGAATTACGATGGGCACAACTGGTGCCTGAACTGGTGCTGCTGGAGCATCCATAGCTGGAGCCTGATCCTAAGCTAAGGTGGCTGGTGGGTCTAGAGGTGCTGCCCTTGTTGCTCTTCCTCTGCCACGACCACGAACGCGTCCATGGCCTCTGGTGGCCTCCGCTGGTGGCACTGGTAGTCGTCCCCCCCATCTGGTAGCTCGTGTACTCACCATCTATGAGAGAATAGAATAACGGAAGTTCAGTACTCAGATCAACAAGTTTGCATGATAGTAATTTCAAGAATATGAAGTTTTTCCTAAAGTTTTTGCAGCCTCTCGAGGACTCACGAGACCTACGTAACCTAGGCTCTGATACCAACTTGTCACGACCCTAACCCCGAACACGATCGTGATGGCGCCTCTTGTGAAGACAATGCCAGCCAGTTCAACCCAACTCAACTTTTAAAGTGGTTAATCAACATAAAAATAGTCTAAACATGATTTAAACAATACTAAATAGCGGAAATATCGAGAACAATGCGGAAAGTCCAACCCGACATAGCCCTAACCGGGGAGTCACAAGTCACGAGCATCTCTAAACCATATTACTAGTCTGCTAAAGTAATAAACTACTACAACTGTTTGAAAGGAAACAGAAATGATAGAGAAGTAGAGATACGAGGATGCGGACGTCAACAACTACCTCGTAGTCTCCGAAAAATCGCTTGGAACTGGAGGAATCAGCACTCAGGAGCAGTACCAGTTATGCCTGAATCTGCACACAAGGTGCAGGGAGTAAAGTGAGTACTCCAACTCAGTGAGTAACAAATGTAAATAATGACTGAAAGTAAGAAAACACGTAAAACACAAGGCATTCTATACTGAAGTAGTAAAAATCACTTAAAAATAGTAAAACAATGAAGAGTCAAGTAAATCCCTTTTTAACAAGTAAAACAAGCAATTGATAGGTATGTAAACAAATAGAAGTTCGCCCCTCGAGCATAGTATCAACAAATCAGCCGCTCGGCAACATCTCATAATAGTACCAGCCCCTCGGGCTCAATCCCAGAATAATATCAGCCCCTCAGGCTCAATCTCACATCACAATGGGTACCCGCGCTCACTGGGGATGTACAGACTCCGAGAGGGGCCCCTTACAGCCCAAGCGCAATATCAAGCCATCTCGTGGCATGAAATCTAGGCCCTCGGCCTCATATCAATCAAGCCACCTCGTGGCATATTTATGTATCTCAGGCTCTCGGCCTCATATCAGTATTAATGTCTCCTCACAACTAGGCCCTCGGCCTTACTCAGTCCAAAAATTATCACAAGCCTCTCGGGCAATAGTAAAATAGTATTTCACAGCCCAAAACATCATTTAAGTCTTAAAACTGAGTAAAGATGGCTGAGTATTAAAACAGTGGAAAATAACATGACTGAGTTCAAGTAATAAGTCAAAACAGTGAGGAAATAGTAATAAAAATCCCTGAAAGTTTCAAATAGTTGGCACAAAGCCCAAATATGGCAATCAACCCAAATCATGATGATAGCAAATAAGTTTTAGTCAAATACGGGGTAAAATCATCAATCGGGATGGACCAAGTCACAATCCCCAATAGTGCACGACCCCACGCTCGTCAACGAGCATGTGTCTCACCTCAATATAGCACTACGATGTGCAAATCCGGGGTTTCAAACCCTCAGAGCATCATTTACAATCATTACTCACCTTGAACCGGCTAAATCTCTAACTCGCGACGCCTTTGCCCCTCGAATCGGCCTCCACGCATATCGGATCTATCCAAAATCATAACAAATACGTCACAATATGCTAAGGGAACAAAGCCCAAGCAAAAAAAATCGATTTACCACAAAATTCCAGAAATTGGTCAAACCCGACCCCCGGGCCCACATCTCGGAATTTGACAAAATTCACAAAATTAGAATCCTTATACCCTCACGAGTCTAACCATACAAAAATTATCCAATTCTGGTACCATTATGTCCTTCAAATCAACATTTTACATTTTTGGAAGATTCCACAATTTTTCTTCCCAAATTCCATCCCAAATCACGAAATAAAATGATGGATTTAATGATAGATTCATGTACTCTAGACAAATCTGAGTTAGAATCACTTACCCCAATGAATTTCTTGAAAAACCTTCGAAAGATCGCCAAAAACCGAGCTCTCTTAGTCAAAATATCAAATAAAACCCAAAATCTCGTATTTATAGAGTACCCCACAGATTTCCACCTCCGCGGACAGCACAAAATCGACCGCGGGCCGCACAAAAATGACCGCGGCCACACAGGCTTTCCTCTACAGTGACAGGCTTTAGTATTTTGGCCATAACTTTCGCTAAAGATGTCCAAATTGCGATATCTTTAGCTTTGGGGAAACTAGACACAAAGGGCTACAATTTTCGTTTTTGAATCATCTAAAAATTCCTTGTAGATCAAACAATATGAGCTTCTGAAGTAGGACCGGTGAAATGTTCCCCACCGCGACCTCACTGCATTTTGTGCGGTTCGCACAGCACCTACCACGGCCGCACTTCATTTTGTGCGGACCGCGCGGGTGGCTTCCAAGGCCTGCAACCCTTTTGGACCTGCTACAGTTATGATTTTCGGCCTAAAATATCCCGGAACCTACCCAGAACTTCAAACCAATTGTACCAACACATCCCATGACATCGTTCAAACTTGTTCCAAACTTTGGAACGCTCACAACAACATCAATCACCAATTTAAAATAGGATTCAATCCTAAGAACTCCAAGAACTCTTAAATTATGCTTTAGATCAAAAAGTCTATCAAATCTCGTCCGAATGACCTAAAATTTTGCACACACATCCCAAATAACACAACGAAGCTACTGCCACTCTCGGAACTCCATTCTGACCCCTATATCAAAATCTCGCCTATCAAATGGAACCGCCAAAATATCAACTTCGCCAATTTAAGCCTAAATCTTCTCTACAACTCCAATACCCATTCTGATCGCGCTTCTAAGTCACAAATCACCTTCTGAAGCTAACCGAACCATCGGAACTCACTTCCGAGCATTCTAACACATAAGTCAACATCCGATTGACTTTTCCAACTTAAGCCTTCTTAAAAGAGACTAAGTGTCTTAAACTTCACCAAACTCATTTCGGACTCAATCCGACCAACTCGATACCACAAAAACATGGATAACGAAGCATAAGGAAGCTGAAATGGGGGAAATGGGGCGGTAACTCATGAGACGGCTGGCCGGATCATCACATTTTGCCACATTTTTGATGGGTATATTATATAAATTTTTATCCACTTATTAGTTAACTGGGTAATATCCTGTTACTTGGTAATTAATTAATTACCTGCATAATTTATAATTTTCCCCAAATTACTTAAAATTCTATTTATTTTTGATATATTTTATACATCGTACTACTGTGGTCATATGGTACCTTGCATGGTACTAATTCATAATTATCGTATATTATCGCTCGACCCGTATTTTACTCCAAATGCCAAACTTGGACGAAAATTCATTTGCTTTGACTTGCATCCCCTCTCACCTTCACGAATTTACTTTTTACTTGTTTGAAATAGCATAATGCTTATAATCTCAAAATAATCCCATTCCTGAACTTACGTCGATTAACTTACGATGAAACTTTAACGTACAGAAAATACGGAATGTAATATCTCATTTTTTGAGCTTCCGTCAAATTACTGATGGCGTACCTTCATGTACGAAAATATAGGGTATAACATTATTCCCCTCTTTGGAACATTCGTCATCGAATATTGACTGATGCACTTATCATTTTCATAACTTATGGCTCTTGCAAATACTTTAGTACTCGCCTTACCATCTAGGCAACTGTTCTATGTATACTCATACCACAACTTGTTGTCGAATCTTTCCATTCTCGTAACTATTGCTACCTTCTGTCATGCAACATTTATGACTCTAACTTTGGAAGTGCGCCTATGGGACTCTTCTCTCCTTTTCCCTCCATATTTTAGCCAATCTCTAGGTCTTACTTTGTAAACATATACAAAGTTTGACAAGATGTTTCTCTGGGAATATATGAGTATACTGAAGTTCTTCACTTGGTACTTTGTTGAATTCACGAATATTGCTATATTTTATCGCATAGGTCCATTTAGCCATCCGTATGAATTCACTGCCATAACTCTTACTTTAATTTATCGTTGCTGAGGTCTGCTACCAAATCCCAGCTTACTCTCGTTGCTTATTTCATATGTATAAATTTAAGTCCTTTAATGCTTCCTCATTACTGCTCATCTTTAGAATGACGGCCTAATCTCATCTCATACTTTGTGACTTTTGTCCATCCATTGTTGATTCACCTCAATATTGATCTACAATATACAACTGATAACTTGAAACTTCTTACGTAATACTTTTCCCCTAGGGCTTACGCTACCTCAAGGAATATTCGAAGTGATTCCCATAATCGTATTTCATAGAGTCTCAATGTGATTCACCTTATGGGGGTATCCTAATTTCGTGCCAGCAGCGAAATCTTTTCTCCTTCTCTTTTTTTTCTTTTTCAAATAATTATTCAAACGAAGGCTCAAACGTCATCCTTTATCTGTCACAATTATATCCTCATTTTATTGCCAGGTTAGCATTTCATTCCTTCTAAATGCTATTAATCTTAAACTCCTTTGAGTTCATTAAGACTATAGTGAGCTTTGTATAACATAGAGAATCCATTAGCTCCCTTGTTTCATGGACCTAATCCTGAAACTAATCCATTCTCGTTACCTTCTCACTCGCCTTTTCTCGTTCTTACATCTTGTCATAAAACTTTGTCGCTTTACTATACTTTAGCTTGCGACCTATACATATCTATTTATACTACTCGTAACCTTCCTTCAACTTGCTTGAATTTCCTTGTGTTATTTTAGAACATCTAGCAAGACATCACATCATCTCTAACTCTTCTTTACTTTCTTAACTAGACCTCTCAATACCCAAAAATCACTGACTAGAAGATATGCCACTGACGATGCCACTATCATTCCTGGATATTAAATCCTCGCGCTTCTAGCCTTCTATCCCAAGTGTGGAATATCCACAACCTTCTTCTTTTGAGTATCTCGTACATTGTTTACCTTTATCTTACTTTCCTTAAAGCCTCACATCACATCTTCTATCTCTTTCGTACCTCTGATTTTAAGGGAGATCCTGCAATGTTCTCGATCACGATATTTTTATTTTTCTGGGTCCAATAATCAAGCTCCTGATTTACTTGGGTGATGTAACTCTTTAGTTTCCTCCTTCTTCTGATCAACCTTTACGTCGGCTTAAGCTATCTTCCGATCTGTGGCTCATGTTATTATTTATTCTGTATAGCCTTTCATGGGCACTGAGGAATATGCATGATACAATCCTTTAACAATTTCATCCTTCGTTTATGATCTGGGCTCAATTCTTTTTTAACGTATACCAGAACCTTCTACGGCTATATATGCTGCATATATAAAACTCCAAACCCTTAAGTGAGTTCTTAACGCAACCAACTCTGGATCATTGATCGAATAATTTCTTTTTTCTATCTTAGCTTTCTTTAAACGTAAGCTATTACTTTTCCTGATTTTTCTACCCCCTTGTTGCATCCATACTTAGCTTATCTTAGTGCCCATATATATTAAAATTCCATACAACTTATATGATCCGGAATATAACTTCTGATTTTACTCCCTGTTCATTAGCCATTGTAGGTTCCACTTTCTTAGGGAGTGCATACAATGTTGTTTTGAGACTGTTGTCATATGACCATTTTCTCTTTAGGTCATTGTACTGAGGTTGAAGCTTTCCTCCTTATTTTCTCAGCTAGTCTTTCGTCGTAGTACTTAGGGAAGACCCTCTGACTCGTGTAAAGATGCGAGCTTATTATACCGTATTCTCGATAGAATTTTTTATGTTCGTGCTCACTTGTAATTATCCTTAGTTACTTACCTCCATACTCATCTGCTCGTACGGCTACGTCTGAACTGAATTGACTGTCTTCCCAGTGGAACTTACTTTTATTTTCGTAACACTCATACGGTACCTTTAATTACCCCAACTACTATTTGAATATTTCTCAAGTATTACAATGCCATAACTATGGGGCTAAATTCACTATATTGGGTTTTACTATCTTTATCTTGCACGACCTGCTGTCTTGTTCTATATCCTCTTGACTAGCCATAGCTAGACTCGTTCGGAATCAACTACTAACTACTCGTTAGCCCATCCTCATGTCAATATTCCACAAAATCTTTCTTGGGTTATTTCCTTGGTCTTAACTTACGTCTCGCACTGGCTCCTTAATTATCAATAACATCTTGGGCAGGAACCCTTACTTCTTCTCCTTGACGTCGCGTTTGCATAATGTTCTGGAATCGTAGCGTATCTGTAGCATTTGGATAAGTGAAATCTCATCCCTTTCTCATTTTTATCACATTCTTCCTTTTATTAATCCATATTCCCCCCTTTAGGGGAGTACTAAGAGTTGGAGCTATGGCGACCTGCCTATATATGTTTCACTTTTTCATCTTTGTCATCATTTCACATCATCGATGACTCTTACTTGCCTTGTGGTAATCCTTCCGTACCAAGGATAGAAAAATCCCTTACTCACGAGGGTGAAATTTAATATAACTGACACTATAGGAAAAGAGGTCTTTAACGACCACTTTTTTACGAAAGGAAATTAATACAGTCGTTATATGTATGCTTATAGCGGCCAATATTTATTCCGATCATTAAAGTCATTTTTACTATATTTTTTACGAGGGAATAATTTTCGGTCTTTCAAATTATGTCAATCCCCTCGTTATAAATCTGAATAAAATGAAAATTTATGCGGTAATTATTCCCTCCTTTTTTTCCTCAACAACTCCACCCATATCCCCCAAATTAATAAAAAAACCCTAAAATCTCTCAATCCAATGTTATCCCAAAACGCGTACACCAGATTCAGCAAAGAGGATGCATAGAATCACGAACAAATAGGCCCTCACTGCAACTGCCTGCTACTCCATCGGCAAGTTCTAGCGATCGATTTAACACTATATATATACAGAGCAAAACTTAACGAAAAATCACAAAATGATTTTGTCCTTTTGCTGTACGCAACTTATAATTTGTGTGCTTTGTGGTGAATCGGTGTCAACGCTAATATCTGGGTGTCAACGCTTATAGCTGGGTGTCAATGCTAAGAGCTGGGTTCTGTTATTTGTTGTGCGTATACTTGATTTGTGGGTTCTGTCAACGCAGCTTATACGATTTGGTCTTCTTGTTGTGCTTTCTCGTCAAGGTAAACTCAAGTCACTAAATCTATAGTCGTAATTATTGTGAAATTGGGCTTTTTGTTATCTCTCTACTTTTCAAGTCGACGCCTTCCAGATTTATATGATAATTGTTCTGTTTCCAGTATATTTCATGCAATATTTCAATGCACAGAACCAACTGCTTTCCATAAAAGTTGTTGTTTTCCTCATCTTCTGCTTTCTCTGCCATTTTATGCTTCTTATTATAATGCACGATAGGTAAACTTTTTGGATTCTTAATCTGTTATAGTTTGTGAGAGAGGTCCTATACGAGTTGCAGCTAGTAATTCTTATAAGGGGATTCATAATTTACACATAATTCAAACTTTTATATATGTACAAAAAATTTGTCTCCTATTTGCACATTATAATTTTTCGGCGTAGCAAATTCAATTAAATTATTTGATTACATGTGGCTCTGCATTGCCTGCATGAAAAAAAAGAGTAAAATCATATTTGTTTCAAAAGGTGTTCTTTTGCCAATGTTGGAATCGAATATTTTTTCATTCTTCTTCAGTTTGCCTATATAGCGTACACCAACCTATTCAGTGGCAGAAAATCATTATTAATAATAAGTGTGCTCCGTACATGTTCATCAAAGAGAACTCAAAGATTGAAAAACTTAAATCCTGATTGACTTAATTGTGACTACCAAGATTTTATTACTTTTCATGGTAGAGTGAGAGAACAATTTATCACATGGAGTCAAAAAAAGAAAACTATACCTTACTTCCTAGGAAAGTTCTTTTTCCTTCCGGCTTGCCCATTGCCAACTCCTTTATGACCAATCCATTTCCATAGGTCCTCAATTGAGAAGACTTAGTTACTTCATTTTCCTCCACCTCGTGTAATTCATTCTTTTTATTTTGTTCAACCTCTGTAACTGCTTTTCCATTATGTTGATTTTTCTTGTTCTTTTTCTTTTTCTTCTTTTTATCAGTATCCCTGGAAGTTTTAGTGGAAAAATAAGTCTTCTTACTAGTAAAAGCAATAGAGTTTGATAAAAGATAACAAACATAGCACATGGAAGCTGGCCAGAATCTAGAAGAACATGTAATTGGATAAAACTTAAAGCTAGATGGCTCCTTTAGTTATGCAAATAACAATCCAGATTCCTCACGAAGCATGTCAGCCATTAACTTTATTCTTTTCTATTCTAAATTTCACTAGATCAGAACTTACTTTTCATCAGTTGACCTCTAAACATCATTAGTTTTACCTACTGAAAGTGGCTCATCATTAGTCTCAGCATGCTCTGAATTGTTGTTTGATCCATTTTCATGAGCCATGAATCAACGCCAAAATCATAGCGCATATTGCTCCCAAGTAGTGTGTCTTTCACTAATTACTAGCTTTTCTTCACTCCATATAGACCAATCCAATATTCAGATAACTTGTAAAATGAGATTGTCATCATTGAACGTAGTAATTCTAAGAATGGAGGAGGAGAAGAGACTCTGAGCCCGTCAATATATTTTATTTCCTTATTATATAGAGTTTAAAATTACTTTTTATATGACTTACCATCACTCATCACAATAAATAAATAGTAACTATATATCCTTCAAGATTGCTTGAATCAATGTTACCCACGCAGTTCTGTTACTATTTTCATTTTCAATACTCATATACGTTACACATGAAAAGAAGTTTAGTAGCTTATAAATTTATTATGGTAGCATTTCGTTATAAAGTATATAATGTTTTTGATTGAGGATAAAATGGGTATTCAATTTTTTATGGGCATTTTGGTAAATCAAGTTTGACGTTAGGAGCTTCGTACTTTTAGTATAACTAGTTTTAGGATACGTGCGTTGCGCGTGAATCCTATCTAAAAGAAAACAAATTATTTGAAAAAGTACACAAATATTATATGAAAAATTGTGTTTGACTAAGAAATAAAAGTTAAGGAGAAAATGTAAACTCCTGAAAATTACAAATGTCGATCCTATTTAACTAACTCAATAAAGAAAGAAACTTTACCTCACAAAAGGTAATAAGTTATCTCAGTTAATATATTCAACTTGAAATTTATCTCAGTTTAATCATTTATTGCTTAGACATTACAAATTATCATGCTTCCTTTTTAGTTTTAGTTAGAACACGCAGCCTTTGAAGATTTAAGAGCTTTTTCGAAAAACATTCTTGAAGAGTTATATGTTCAAATGTATTCATAAGTTCATTCTAGAAGACACAACATGTCAGCTAACTCACGAGATTCTTTTTTTTTTTCATTCTGGCGAGCAAATGCAACTTGTTCTTGTTCTTTAACTAATACAAAATACTATATAAATTTTTATAATATTTTAAAATATTGTGTTTGTGGGTTGTCTCAATACTAAAAAATTAAATATATTATAATCATGTCTAGTGTAAAATAAATTTGTAAAGGGTAAAAAAATAAAAAATGTTTTACTAAGAGGTTTTTTGTTTTAAATATAATATAATTATTTGATAAATTTTCCCGTAATATAGGAGTTATTGATGATCCATAAGTTCTTTTAACATATATACATATATATTACACATGCACCAGATTATGGCACCTGATAAGAAAATGGATGGAACTTGTCCATGACCAACTTGGTAATTTTTACAAGCTTGGGGTGGAGAGCTTTTTGGATTTTGCTTTTACAAGATTAAGTGAAGCGCGTGTAATATGATGTCCATGTATCAAATGTTGTAACACATCTTTGGGAACACGTGAGATTGTTAAGTCACATTTAATAGAACATGGAATAATTCAAAATTATACTTTTTGGTATCACCACGGGGAAAAGTTAGGTGAGCCACAATCAACTCCAGAAGATGATGACATTGAAGAAGCTGACAGTAAGGATGAAATACATGGGATCCTAAGAGATTTATACCCTGATTTTGATGCAGACAATACGAATACTGATGGTGATGATTTTCTTGAGGTGGAACCAAATCTTGAAGCAAAACAATTCTATAGGCTTTTAAAGGATTTTGAGCAACTATTGTACCAAAATTCAAAAGTTTCTAAACTTTCTACTATGGTTAAATTACTTCATATCAAAAGTATTGGGCGTTGGAGTCATGAGTCATTTACAATGTTATTGAAGATGTTGAAGGAAGATCTATTACCCGACGAACCAAACTTGTCAGATTCATATTACGAGGCAAAGAAGATAATTCGGGATCTTGGACTTTCTTATAGGAAGATTGATGCTTGTAAGAATAATTGTATGTTATATTAGAAAGATGACAAGTTTCTTGAATCTTGCAAAGTTTGTGGAGCGTCTAGATGGAAAGCGGATAAACATAGTGGAGAAACTAAATTTAAGAGTGGGAAAAAGATAGCGCACAAGATTTTACATTATATTCCCTTAAAGCCAAGACTCCAAAGGTTGTTTATGTCCTCAAAGATACCATCTTTAATGACATGGAATCATGACAAAAGAGTTGATGATAGAATAATGAGGCACTCAACTGACTCAATGGCATGGAGAAAGTTTGATGAACTTCACCAATCTTTCGCCGATGAACCTCGTAATGTTCGACATGGATTTTTAGTGATGGTTTTTAACCATTTGGAAGTTCTAGAACTCCGTATAGCATTTGGCATGTTGTACTTATTCCTTATAATTTACCACCTTGGCTATGTATGAAGCAAGAGAATTTTATTTTGTCAATGCTTATTCCTAGTCCTAAAAGTCCAGGAGACGCAATTGATGTTTTTCTTCAGCCTTTGATGGATGAATTAAAGGAATTATAGGAAACTGGAGTGGAGACCTTTGATGCGTCAACTAAACAGAACTTTATGTTGCATGCATCTTTATTATGGGCCAATTAATGACTTTCCGACTTATGCAAACTTATCTGGATGGAGTACAAAAGGAAAATTGGCTTGCCCATGTTGCAATAAAGAAACATTCTCAATTAGGTTAGAAAATGGTAAAAAGTAGTGTTATATGGGTGATAGGCGCTTTCTTCCTCTTAATCACAAATGGAGGAATGATAAAGAGTTATTTGCTACACTAAGAAGCGAAGACTACCACCCGAAATTTTATTTGGTGAAGATATACTTGATCAAGTGGCTGATTTAGATGATTTACCACTAACAAAGGATCCAAAGAAAAAGATTAAAATATCACATGAGAGTAGGGGGGATAATTCGAATAAGAAGAGTATTTTCTTTAATCTTCCCTATTGGAAAACTCTATTGTTGCAGCATAATTTAGATGTGATGCATATTGAGAAAAATGTATGTGACAATATTTTGGGGACAATCTTAAATGTCAAAGGAAAAACCAAAGATACCACAAAAGCTCGATTGGATTTGCAAGCAATGAACATAAGGAAAGAATTGCATCCAATTAAAAATGGGGATAAATATGAGCTACCAACAACATGTTACACATTATCTCCGTGAAGAGAAAAATAAATTTCTCAGATTCCTAAAGAACTTAAAGGTCCCAGATGGATATTCATCAAATACATCTCAGGGTGTCAACACTAAAGATCGCAAAATTTCAGGCCTAAAAAGTCATGATTGCCATGTTTTTCTACAATATTTACTTCCATTTGCTATACGTGGTATGCTTTGCAAATCTGTATGTGAACCTCTTATTGAGTTGTCTTTATATTTCAACTTGCTTGGAGCAAAATGTTTAAGAATGGATGAGTTAGAACATATAGTAACTCAAATTCCTATAACTCTGTGCAAATTAGAAAAGGTATTCCCTCCTTCATTTTTTGATGTAATGGTTCACTTACCGATTCATTTAGCCAATGATGCTATGATTGTTGGATCTATTCAATATTGATGGATGTATCCAGTGGAGCGATGACTATACTTTTTGAAATCTTTAGTTGGCAATAGGGCTTTCCCAGAAGGTTCTATCGCGGAGGGATATTTGGCAACTGAATGTTTGACTCTATACTCAAGGTACTTGCATACAATGGAAACAAAGTTTAATCGCCTTGAGTGGAATTATGATAGTGGTGTTATTGAATCTGATGGAGGTATAACAATTTTTTCACAACCTGGAAAAGAATTATGAGATGGAAAATTGGACAAACTTAATCCAGATGAATTAGAGCAAGTACATATTTATATTTTGAAGAACTTTGATGAAATTCAATAATTTCTCGAGTAAGTATTGATTCGACATAATAATTCACATATACTTTATCCATGATTTCAATTAAAATGACATTTTATTCTTTAATTTTTGTAGAGAGTTTTCGGAAATTCCAGGTGATACCTCTCAAAAACATTCAGATAGGGAGTTCATTAGTTGGTTAAAAAAAAGGTTAGTACTAGTTATATACTATTGCTATTTTTTAAAACATAATTTTTTATATAGTATTTGCTAATTAAATTATATAATTGATTTTTATAGGTTGTAGAATTGTACAAATGTGATAACAGTAAGAAAATGAAAGATTTGCTCACTTTGTCACGTGGTCTCCTGCCATATGTGAAACGTCTCAAAGGTTACATTATTAATGGATATAGGTTTCATGTGGAAGACTATGACAGGGGTTTGAGAACTCAAAATTGCGATGTGGTTGTAGTTGGTGAGACAGATGAAGAGAATAAAAATATTGATTATTATGGAGAACTCACTGAGATTATTGAATTGCAATTTATTAGAGGAAAAAGAGTGATCTTATTTAAATGTATGTGGTTTGATGTGTATGACCAAGAAAAGGGAGTTAAAATGGATGAATATGGCTTTGTGAGTGTTAATGCTCAGCGATTATTGAAAACTAATGAACCATTTGTATTAGCAAACCAAGCATTACAAGTATTTTATGTCGATGATCCTTCAAATAAAGGCTGACATGTTGTAAGAAAAGTTTTTTCTCGTGATACATTTGACATTTTGCAAGAAAAGAATGATGATTTGGAGAATTTATAGAATTCTACACAAATGAAAAGGAAAAGAACTCATGAAGGTTTTTAACCTTTATAGTGGTTGCTGTTAATATTTATTTCATTCGGCCTCTTACTTCTTACTTTTCTAGGCATAACACGTTTACAGTACGTCAAAATTTGGCTAATAACTTGAGAAAAGAAGTTTTCTGATTTAGTTTTTATGCATCACTTTTACTTGGTATGCATTTTTAATATTTGGCTTGTAATGTGAGTGTTGTTTGTATGCCCTTTCTGAAAGCTTTCATTAGGATTTTTATCTTTCGCTGACTTGTTGACTACATAATGGAGAGCTTTATTCTGTGTGTATTCTGTACTAGCAATTTTAATGTTGATTCTCTAAAGAATCTTATTGCTGTAGAGACATGTCTTCATTCTAACTTTATGGTTTCTCTTTCTTTGCCTTCCTCTATCTCACCTACATCTTCATATCTTCTCTATTACCTTTCTCTCTAAAATGAAGAGGATTTGTTGCATGTTGTTTGTCAAAAATTGGTCTAAGCTTGTAGGTCACACCTCCAAGATTCTGGACAACTCCGGTGAGCATTGCTTGCGTTTTCATGGTCTTGCTTTATTGCTATCAGTAGTTGTTTTGAATATAGTTTTAGCTAAATTTCGGTACATATTAGTAATTGTACCTGATTTACACTAATAATTGTACCCGATTTACACACTCATTGTCGCTTTGATGAATTTTTTCTTAAGGTATCAAAAGTGATTGTAATTTTGAAGTGGACTTTGCACTCATGTGTTTGATGATATGTCTATGTCATATTATTTGGAGTATTATGTTGTCCTCCTCCTATTTGGGGTACAATAGTGAAATCTCTAGGAGCGTCTGAGCATGGACTCTTTTAGAAGAAAGTATTATCTTTATTTGAGCACTCTGGGGCCAATTTATGGACTTGAGTAACCATATGACTGTTACCATCTTCCACACACTAAATATGTAGGGTATGATTGTTAGTTACATGTTATTGATATTATTTTTTTTCTTTATTTGGTAGGTTGTTCTACCTGATTCCTTTGAAATTGCAGAACAGTAAGATTACACGAATAATCCAGTGTAGTATTAATGGCCGGTTTGCGCACTATCCCTTTTTTGTTCTTATAGACTTAATTACTCACCTGAGAAAATATGAGGAACATCTTGATACTGAAAATACTGTAAAAATTACTGATGATATAATAGACTCCCATCGACCTTTTTCTTTATCCTTTGGAATTGGAATATTACAAGCTTGAATTTCTTTTGATTTCTTATGCATTGCACTTAGAAATATACTTTCTCTGTGAAAAATATTCCTCCTTGTGATTCATTTGAAGGGATCCATTGCAGGCGATGGTCTTTCTTCATGATTCTATTATAAATTTCTATATCTTAAAGTCACTGATTCATTTGTTTTGATTTTGCTTCTTCGAGACCTATTTCCAAGCCAAAAGAGGAAGAATTTGCCTCCTTTTCGCTTAAGAGTTGATGGAAAATGTGGTTCCATCAAATTTCTTTTACAAGTTCATTTAATTGAGAGATTTCTTCTATTCTATCATATTTAGCTCTTGGATTGTATTCATGTACAATGACTGAACTTCTGCATAGGGTGATAATAGCATAAAGATAAGCTTAGCTTAAATAGCTGGTGACCATACGAGATATAGCCTACATTCCGAGTTTCTTCGCCTTGTACGTTGTGAAAATTGCCTTTTCCCCTCTCATGTGTGTTATTTTGAGGTTAAATTTTTCTTATCCTCATATCTCAAGGATGTAGTTGAGGTTTTTTAAAATAGTTCTGTAGATTTTATCTTTTGCTAACTCAGGAGTATGAAAATAATTTTGCTTTTAACAAATTATGGCAACTTTTAGTGGCCTTTTTTGTGGTTCCAGAGCATTTTTTTCTTTGTTGCAGTGACATGTATTTTAAATATATTTGTGTCAACATAGTAGACGTACAGTTTAAATAGAAATGAGAGTTTGGGTGTACGAGCATGGGTAGTTTTGAATTGTCAATTCAGATTAAACTCATACTTTAGTCTTAGGATGTAATGTCAATGACTGTAAAACATGTGTTTTTCCCTTTTACCCAATAAACAAAGAAGTAGTTTTATCAACACACCTCATTTAAATTTGTGACGATCCGGCCGGTTGTCTTAAGAATTAACGCTCCGATCCCCGATTAACTACTTTCCCCAAGTTTATTTATGCTATTTCGATTTGCCAGGATGTTCGATTTTGAGTTTCGGAGAGTTTTGGGACACTTAGTCCCTAAATGAGAGCTTAAGTGCTGGAAAGTTGACCGTAGTCCGAACAATATGAAGACAACCTCAGAATGGAAATTCGATGGTTTCGTTAGCTCCGTTGGGTGATTTAGGGGTTAGAAGCGTGGTCGGAGTGTTTTTTGGAAGTCTGTAGCTAATTTAGGCTTGAATGTCGGAAGTTGAATTTTTGAAGTTTCCGGTTCGATAGTGAGATTTTGATCTGAGGGTCGAAATAAAATTCCGAGAGTTGCAGTAGTTCCGTTATGTCATTTGGGATGTGTGTAGAAAATTTTAGGTCATTTGGAGGTGGTTTGGTTATATTTTTGATCAAAAGCGTAATTCGAAACTTTTTGGAAAACTTAGGCTTGAATCCGATGTGTTTTAGTTGATTTGATGTTGTTTGAGGTATTTTGAAGATTGGTACAAGTTTGAATAAGGTTTTAGGATATTTCGATGGCTTTGGTTGAGGTCCCAGGTGCCTCGGGTGTGTTTTGGATGCTCGACGGATCATTTTTAGTTGTTAATTGTAGAATTGCAGGTTCAGTTGTTGCAGATATTTACTCTTTGCGTTCGCGAGTGGACCCTCGCGTTCGCAAAGATTCAGTGGAGGTTAGTGAAATTTTAGCCTTCGCGTTCGTGAGGAAGGCTCCGCGTTCGCGAAGGGCTGGAAACTTGTGAACCGCGTTCGCGATTGGGCTTCGCGTTCGCGTAAGAGGAAAATTGGCCCAGTAGAATTTACTCATCGCGTTCGCGATGCGAGGAACGCGTTCACGAAGGTTCGTCTGTGCAAGGCATCGCATTCACGGAGTGAGGGACGCATTTTCGAAGATGGAAAAATGGTTAAAGTTATTTTATGCTTCGCGAACGCGAGGCTTTGACCGCGTTCGCGAAGAAGGAATTTTCTAGGCAGATATAAGATTTCAAAATCGAGTGTTTAGCCATTTTTATCAAAACTTAAGATTAGGAGCTCGGATTTGAGCGAGATTTTGAGAGATTTTCAAAGGTATCGATTGGGTAACGATTCTTAACTCATTTTTGCTTGTAACCCTTTAATCTAAACATGAAATCATCCTTTAATTTCGGAATTTGTATGAAAATTAGGGAAATGTTCTTAGGCCAAGAAATTGAGTTTTTGTTGGGGATTTGACATCGAATTTGGATAATTTTAGTATGGTTAGACTCATGAGAGTGTGAGGATTCTGAAACTATAAATTTTACCCGATTCCGAGACTCGGGCCCGAGGGGCGTTTTGGTCATTTCACATAATTTCGCGTATTAGCTTAGAATTTAATTGTAGAATCAGTTACTTGAAGTGTTATTTACATTATGCAATCGAATTGAATAGATTTGGGCCATTTGGAGTCGAGTACTCGTGGCAAAGACGTGGTGTTGGGTTTATTTTGAGCCGGTTCAAGGTAAGTGGCTTGTCTAACCTTGTGTGGGGGACCTTTCCCTTAGGATATGATATATTTGGTAATTGAAATGCGTTGTACGTGAGGTGACTAGTACATACTTGAGCTAATTGTTGAAAATCCAGTTTTACTTTAAGTATTTCAATTGAGTTCCCTTTTAATGCATTATTCTACTTGCGAATTTAGGCGGTTGTAGTTTAGAAAAGCATGTTTAGTTGATTTAATTGCCTATTTGCTTAAACTGCCTTAATTACATTATGTGAAGCATGTTAGGCTAGAATTAACTATTTACTTGATACAAAATTTTGCATTTAATGGAGTATTCTTGTGTTGCTTCTATGTGTTTTTAATTTGGGACTATGGGACGACATCCCCGGAGATCCCCTATACGTATTTATGATTTGGATTGAGGTGCAGGATACCAAGAGATCCCTGGCACGTATATTGAGGATACCAAGAGATTCTCAGGATACCAAGAGATCCCTAGCATATATTGAGGATACCGAGAGATCCTCGGGATACCAAGAGATCCACGCCATATATTGAGGATACCGAGAGATCCTCGGGATACCAAGAGATCCCTAGAATATATTAAGGATACCGAGAGATCCTTGGGATACCAAGAGATCCATGGAATATATTGAGGATACTAAGAGATCCTCGTGATATTATGTGATCCTCGGTTACTTCCTTGTGTTTTGCCTTTATCTCTGTTTCCGTTATTGTACTCTTATTATCTTATGTATATTCTTACTGTAGATTTTCAATTTTACTGTTTATCTTATCCTGTCATCGTTATATTTATTTAATCTCAGTAGGGCCTTGACATTCCTTGTAACTACCCAACCGAGGTTAGGCTTGACACTTACTAAGTACCACTGTGGTGTACTCATGCCTCTTCTGCATATGTTTTTCATGTGTAGATCTAGGTACCGTTGATCAGGTCTACTATCCTTGAGGGAGGCGACCGCTCTAGAGACTTAGAGGTACATCTGCCGCGTTCACAGACCGAGAAGTCCCTTCCTATTCTTGCTTTTAGTATTTAGCCCTTCTGTACCTTCCTGTTCTTATTAGACATTCCGGAGTTAGAGCTATGTAGTATTGATCTTAGCTTGTGATTCATGGATTTCCGGGTCTTAGATTTGTGTTTTGAATTGAGAGTTAAACATGGTGTATGCCGAGTGGCACATTTAAATAGTGTTACTACTTAACTTCTGTTTTAAATTATTTACTTCTGCAAATTTTGATTTTTCTTTCGCAAATTAGACTTATCTAGTCGTAGGGACTAGGTGACATCACGATGGTTCACGGAGGGCGAACCGGGGTTGTGACAAGTTGGTATTAGAGCTATAGGTTCATAGGAGTCATGGATCATAAGCCGGTTTATTACAGTCTCGCTGATCGGTACGGAGACATCTGTACTTATCTATGAGAGGCTATGTAACTCTTTGGAAAATTTCCACTTCATTTGATTCCTTGTCGTGCGATATTTTGACATCACTATTCTAAACTTCTGTCTTCTATTCTCTCATAGATGGTGAGGACACGTGCTACCCGAGATGATCAGGCAAACATGCCCTGTACTACAGCCGTCAAAGGCTGGGGCCGGGGTAGAGGCCGAGGATGCGCACGTGGTGCAGCCAGAGCACCTACGCGAGCTGCTGCTGCGGTACCACCATCGGATCCAGCCTGAGTCCAGGAACCTAACATGCCTACTGCTACTACTACTCCAGCTCTTTAGGAGACGTTGGCATTGTTCATGAGCATGTACACCACTTTGGCTCAGGCAGGTTTGCTTCCCCTTGCTGCAGCCACATCCTAGGCCGAGGGAGGAGCATAGACTCCCGCCGCCCGCACTCCTGAGCAGTGAGTGCATGTTGAGCAGGTCCTTGAGATTATTCATGGACCGCCTGCAGTGCCAGTTCAGCCCGAGGACAAGGCAGCAGCTTTCGAGGATGAGCAGTTAAGGCTTGAGAGGTTCAAGAAGTACAAGCCTCATGTATTTAGTGTTCTATCATCGGAGGATGCTCTGGGGTTTTTTGATGTGTGTTACCGCATTCTCCGTACCATGGGTATCTCAGGATCGAGCGGGGTTTCCTTCACTACCTTCCATCTTCGAGGAGCCACCTATGAGCGATGGCGCACCTATGAGTTAGACAGTCTAGATGAGGTTGCTTCACTGACTTGGGCTTAGTTTTCAGATCTGTTCCTAAGGGAGTATGTCTCTCAGAGCCTCAGGGATACATGGCGCGCTGAGTTTGAGCATTTGCACCAGGGTGCTATGACTTCCTCAGAGGATGCTGTCTGTTACACTAGTTTGGCTAGGCATACACCAACTTTGGTTTCGACTGTCCGCAAGAGGGTTCGCCAGTTTATTGAGGGCCTTATTCCCAGTATCAGATCTAGCATGGCTCGTGAGTTGGAGATGGATATTTCCTATCAGCAGGTGGTGATCATTGCTATGAGGATTAAGGGTATGCATGCTAGGGAGAGAGAGGAGAGGGAGGCCAAGACGTCTCGAGAGTCGGGCTATTATTCTGGTGCCCGTACCCTAGCTGTAGGTCGTCATGGTAGGGGTTATATGAGTCACCCTATTCATTCAGCTCTTCCAGTAGCCATTAGTGCTCCAGCTCCTCCTAGGCCTTAGGAGCCTTATTATGCACCTCCGGTTTCTAGTGCGCCTCCTACGCGGGGTGCTTTCAGAGGTCAGTCCAGCAGACTTGGCACTAGCCAGTCACAGTCACCGCGTCCTCCTAGGGCTTGTTTTGAATATGGTGACACATGCCACGTGGTGAGGGATTGCCCTATGCTTGGGAGCAGTGCACCTCTACAGACTTCTCAGCCACAACGTGCCTCCAGAGTTCTCAGGCTATGATTATAGCTCCAGTTGCTACCCCACCTGCTCAGCCCGCTAGACATGGAGGTCGGGGAGGTAGAGCTCGCCATCGAGGAGGAGGCTAAGTTAGATACTATGCCCTTCCTGCTCGTACCGAGGTTGTTGCCTCTGATTCTATCATCACAGGTATTGTCATGGTTTGTCATAGAGATGCATCGGTTCTATCGATCCAGGATCTACTAACTCTTATGTGTCTTCTTATTTTGCTCTGCCATTTGGGTGTATCTAGGGATCCTTTGAGTTCCCCTATTTGTGCTTCTACTCATGTGGGAGATTCTCTTGTTGTGGACCGCATTTATTAGTCATGTTTGGTTGCTTTTAGTGGTTTTCAAACTAGACCCGATCTATTATTACTCAGCAAGGTTGATTTTGATATTATCTTGGGCATGGACTGGTTGTCGCCCCATTATGATATTCTTGATTGTCACGCCAAAATTGTGACGCTGGCTATGCCAGGTATACCGTGTGTTGAGTGGAAAGGTACTTTATATCACACTCCCAGTAGAGTTATTTCTTTTCTTTAAGCTCAGCATATGGTTGAGAAGGAGTGTGATGCGTATTAAGCTTATGTGAGAGATGTCAGTATTGATACTTCTTCAGTTGATTCAGTTCCAATAGTACGGGATTTTCCCGATGTATTTGCAGCTGATCTTCTAGGAATGTCGCCTGATAGAGATATTGATTTTGGCATTGATCTATTGCCGGGCACTCAGCCCATTTCTATTCCTCCATATTGTATGGCTCCTGCTGAGTTGAAGGAGTTGAAGGATCAGTTACAGGAATTGCTTGATAAGGGTTTTATTCGACCCAGTGTATTACCTAGGGGTGCTTCTGTCTTGTTTGTGAAGAAAAATGATGGTTCTATGCATATGTGTATTGATTATAGTCAGTTGAACAAGGTTACAGTGAAGAACCGTTATCCTTTACCTCATATTGATGATTTATTTGACCAGCTTCAGGGCGCACAGGTGTTTTCTAAGATTTATTTGCGCTCAGGTTACCATCAGTTGAAGATTTGGGAGCCAGATATCCCGAAGACTGCTTTTAGGACTTGGTATGGTCATTACGAGTTCCTTGTTATGTCATTTGGGATGACCAATGCCCCAGCAGTCTTTATGCATTTGATGTACAGTGTGTTCCGGCCGTATCTTGACTCATTCGTCGTTGTCTTTATTGATGATATTCTGGTGTATTCCCGGAGTCTGGAAGATCATGAGCAGCACCTGAGGACTGTGATTCATACTCTGAGAGAGAAGAAGTTATATGCTAAGTTCTCGAAATGTGAGTTTTGGTTGGATTCAATGGCATTTTTAGGCCACTTGGTATCGAGTGAGGGTATTCAGGTGGATCCGAAGAAGATAGAGGTCGTGCACTGTTGGCCGAGACCATCCTCAGCTACAGAGATCCACAGTTTCCTTGGTTTGGCGGGTTACTACCGTCATTTTATGGAGGGGTTTTCGTCGATTGCAGCCCCTATGACCAGGTTGACCCAGAAAGGTGCTCTATTTCAGTGGATGGAAGAGTGTAAGGCGAGCTTTCAGAAGCCCAAGACAGCTTTGACCACAGCCTCAATTTTGATACTACCTACAGGTTTGGGGTCTTATACGGTCTATTGTGATGCCTCGAGGGTTGGTCTCAGAGCGGTGTTGACGTAGGACTGTAGGGTGATTGCCTACTCGTCCAGACAGTTGAAGATACATGAGAAGAACTACCTTGTTTACGACGTTGAGTTAGCTGCCATTGTTCACGCCCTGAAGATTTGGCACTATTATTTATACCGGGTTCCTTATGAGATTTATACTGACCATCGGAGCTTGCAGCACTTGTTCAAGCAAAAGTATCTAAATTTGCGCTAGAGGAGGTGGTTAGAGTTGCTAAATGGCTATGATATCACTATTTTGTATTACTCGGGCAAGGCTATTGTGGTGGCCGATTCTTTGAGTTGCCGGGCAGAGAGTTTGGGGAGTTTGGCTTATTTACCAGCATCAGAGAGGCCTATGGCGATGGATGTTTAGGCCTTAGCCAGCCAGTTTGTGAGATTGAATCTTTCGAAGCCCAGTCGGGTTCTAGCTTGCGTGGTTTCTCGGTTGTCTTTATTTGATCGTATCAGGGAGCGACAGTATGATGACCCTCATTTTTTTGTCCTCAAGGACAAGGTTTAGCATAGTGATGCTAGAAAGGTGACTATTGGTGATGATGTGGTATTGAGGATGTAGGGTCGGATTTGTGTACCCAATATTGATGAGCTTCGAGAGTCGATTTTAGAAAAGGCCCGTATCTCGTGGTATTCCAATTATCTGGGTGCCACGAAGATGTATCAGGATTTGAGACAGCACTATTGGTGGAGGTGGATGAAGAAAGATATAGTTGGATTCGTAGCTCGGTGTCTCAACTGTCAGCAGGTAAAGTATGAGCACTAGAGACCGGGTGGGTTGCTTTAGCAGATAAAGATTCCAGAGTGGAAGTGGGAGCGGATCACCATGGACTTTGTAGTTGGGCTCCCATGGATGTTGAGGAAGTTTGATGCTATTTGGGTAATTGTGGATCGGCTGACCAAGTCCGCTCACTTTATTTTTGTGTGTATTACTTATTCTTCGGAGCGGTTGGCAGAGATTTATATTTGGGAGATTGTTCGTCTGCATGGTATTCCGGTTTCCATCATTTCAGATAGAGGTACCTAGTTCACATCACGGTTTTGGAGAGTTGTTCAGCATGAGTTAGGTACTCGGGTAGAGTTGAGTACAACATTTCACCCTCAGACAGATGGATAGTCCGAGCACACTATTCAGATTCTTGAGGATATGCTCCGTGCGTGTGTGATTGAGTTTGGAGGGTCTTGGGATCAGTTTTTGCCATTGGCGGAGTTTGCTTACAACAATAGCTATCAGTCCAGCATTCAGATGGCACTTATGCGGCTTTATATGGTAGGCAGTGTAGATCTCTGGTAGGTTGGTTTGAGCCGGGTGAGGCTAGACTATTGGGCACAGATTTGGTTCAGGATGCTTTGGAGAAGGTTAAGGTGATTCAGGATAGAATCCGTACAACCCAGTCCATACAGAAGAGCTATACAGACCGGAAGGTTCGTGATGTTTCCTATATGGTTGGAGAGCGGGTTCTGCTTCGGGTTGCGCCTATAAAGGGCATTATGAGATTCGGTTAGAAAGGGAAGTTGATTCCGAGGTTTATTGGCCCTTTTGAGATATTGAGGCATGTTGGGGAGGTTGCTTATGAGCTTGCCTTACCTCCCAGCTTGACAGGAGTTCATCCGGTATTTCATGTTTCGATGCTTCGGAGGTATCACGGCGATCTGTCACATGTGTTGGATTTCAGTTCAGTCCAGCTGGACAAGGATCTATCTTATATAGAGGAGCCAGTGGCAATATTGGACATACATGTTAAAAAGTTGAGGTCAAACCAATGGCGGGGTCTGCAGGTCAAGGAGGCGACCTGGGAGACCGAGCAGGATATGTGTAGTCGTTACCCTCATCTTTCACTACTTCAGGTATGTCTTTATACTCGTTCGAGGACGAATGAATGTTTAAGTGTAAGAGGATGGGATGAACCGGCAGGTCGTCTTAAGAATTAATGCCCGATCCCCTATTAATTGCTTTTCCCAAGTTTATTTCTGCTATTTTGATTTGCCAGGATGTTCGGTTTTGACTTTCGGAGAGTTTTGAGAAACTTAGTTCCTAAAAGAGAGCTTAAGCGTTGGAAAGTTTACCATAGTTATAACAGTGAGAAGACGGCCTCGAAATGGAAATTCGATGGATCCGTTAGTTACGTTGGGTGATTTTGGGGGTTAGAAGCATGTTCGGAGTGTGTTTTGGAGGTCCGTAGCTAATTTAGGCTTGAAATGCCGGAAGTTGAATATTTTAAGTTTCCGATTCGATAGTGAGATTTTGATCCTAGGGTCAAAATGGAATTTCGAGAGTTGCAGTAGTTCTATATGTCATTTGGGATGTGTGTGCAAAATTTCAGGTCATTCGGAGGTGGTTTGATTGGGTTTTTGATCAAAAGCGTAATTCGGAAGATTTTGGAAAACTTAGGCTTGAATCTGATGTGTTTTGGTTGATTTGATGTCGTTTGAGGTGTTTTCAAGATTGGTAAAGGTTTGAGTTTTAGGATATGTTGATGCATTTAGTTGAGGTCCCGGGGGCCTCGAGTGTGTTTCGAATCTCGACGGATCATTTTTAGTTGTTAAAAAGTTGCAAAATTGTAGGTTTAGCTGTTGCAGATATTTACTCTTCGCGTTCGCGAGTGGACCCTCGCGTTCGCGAAGAGTCAGTGGAGGTTAGTGAAATTTTAGCCTTCGCGTTCGCGAGGAAGGCTCCGCGTTCGCGAATGGCTGGAAACTTGTGAACCGCATTCGCGATTGGGCTTCGCGTAGGAGGAAAATTGGCCTAGTAGAATTTACTCATCGCATTCGCGATGAGAGGAATGCGTTCGCGAAAGTTCGTTTGTGCAAGGCATCGCGTTCGCGGAGTGAGGGACGCGTTCGCGAAGAAGGAAAAATGGTCAAAGTTATTTTATGCTTCGCGAACGCGAGGCTTTTACCGCGTTCGCGAAGAAGGAATTTTCTGGGCAGATATAAGATTTCAAAATCGAGGGTTTAGCCATTTTTATCAAAACTTAAGCTTGGGAGCTCGGATTTGAGCGAGATTTTGAGGGATTTTCAGAGGTATCGATTGGGTAACGATTCTTAACTCATTTATTCTTATAACCCATTAATCTAAACATGAATTCATCCTTTAATTTCAGAATTTGTATGAAAATTGGGGAAAAGTTCTTAGGCCAAGAAATTGAGTTTTAGTTGGGGATTTGACATCAAATTTGGATAATTTTGGTATGGTTAGACTCGTGAGAGTGTGAGGATTTTGAAACTATAAATTTTACCCGATTCCGAGACACGGGCCTGAGGGGCGTTTTGTCATTTCACATAATTTTGTGTATTAGCTTAGAATTTAATTGTAGAATCAGTTACTTGAAGTGTTATTTACATTATACAATTGAAATGAATAGATTTGGGCCATTTGGAGTCGAGTACTCGTGGAAAAGACGTGGTGTTGGGTTGATTTTGAGTCGGTTCGAGGTAAGTGGCTTGTTTAACCTTGTGTGGGGGACCTTCCCCTTAGGATATGATATATTTGGTAATTGAAATGCCTTGTACGTGAGGTGACGAGTGCGTACGTGAACTAATTGTTGAAAACCCGATTTTACTTTAAGTATTTCAATTGAGTACCTTTTTCTTGCTTTATTCTACTTGCGAATTTAACCTGTTGTAGTTAAGAAAAGCATGTTTAGTTGATTTAATTGTTTATTTGCTTAAATTGCCTTAATTGCATTGTGTGAAGTATGTTAGCCTAGAATTAACTATTTATTTGGTACAAAATTTTGCATTTAATTGAGTATTCTTGTGTTGCTTCTATGTATTTTTAATTTGGGACTACGAGACGGCATCCCAGGAGATCCTCTGTACGTATTTATGATTTGGACTGAGGTGCGGGATACCATGAGATCCCTGGCACGTTTATTGAGGATACCAAAAGATCCTTGGGATACCAAGATATCCCTAGCATATATTGAGGATATTGAGAGATCCTCGGGATACCAAGAGATCCCTAGTATATATTGAGGATACCGAGAGATTCTCGGGATACCAAGAGATCCCTGGCATATATTGAGGGTACTAAGATATCCTCCTGATACTGTGAGATCCCCGGTTACTTCCTTGTGGTTTCCCTTCATCTTTGTTTCCATTATTGTACTCTTATTATCATGTGTATATTCTTACTGTAGATTTTCAATTGTACTGCTTATCTTATCCTGTCATCTTTATATTTATTTAATCTTAGTAGGGCCTTGACCTTCCTCGTCACTACCCAATCGAGGTTAGGCTTGGCACTTACTGAGTACCGCTGTGGTGTACTCATGCCTCTTCTTCGCATGTTTTTCATGTGCAGATCCAGGTACCGCTGATCAGGTCTACTATCCTTGAGGGAGGCGACCTCTCTAGAGACTTCAAGGTACATCTGCCGCGTCCGCAGACCGAGAAGTCCCTTTCTATTCCTTCTTTTAGTATTTAGCCGTTTTGTACCTTCCTGTTCTTATTAGACATTCCGGAGTTCGAGCTATGTAGTATTGATCTTAGATTATGTTTCATGGATTTCCAGGTCTTGGATTTGTGTTTGGTATTGAGAGTTAAACATGGTATTTTCCGAACGACACATTTAAACACTATTACTGCTTTACTTCTGTTTTAAATTATTTACTTCCGCAAATTTTGGTTCTTCTTCCGCAAATTAGGCTTACCTAATCGTAGAGACTAGGTGCCATCACGATGGTTCATGGGGGCGAACTGGGGTCGTGACAAAATCCTAAACCTGATAGCATTCGAATGTCAATTTCTTTTATATAGAAAAAGCAACAGATTTGGGTGAAGCTCTAGTCCTCTATCTGGTCTAGATGACAAATAGACAGTCAAAATTCATAGGCTGAAGCTCGGTAAGCTTTTTCTATTAGATTTAGTGTTGTTAATTTTATTTATTCATAGCAAAACGATTTCCAATATCAGGCTAAGAATTGCTAGGTGTTCCACAAGAAGACATCACTCATTGAGGCTCCACCTTTCTTGCCTTCTCTGGTGAGTGACAATTGAGTTTTCTCCTTTTGCTTTATTGTCATAAATTTTGGCTACTGGATGTGATATGTCTTCTGCTTTGAGTGGATTCAATTGTAAAGTAGTCCCTTCGATCGACTTGCAAGGGAAAATAGAAAGTGAAAATAAGCAAATAGGGGTATTGAAGTTGGTATTAATGTGTTGCAATTATTGTGTTCGAGGAATTACATGTAATAACAAATGTGTTGTTGCACTATTCAAATTTTCAGCATTTTATTAGGATGCTTTCTTGTTGCATGTTCTAATCCCGTCTAAAAAAAAATTTTGGGGTCAGATTTTTCATAATTTTCATCTGCTTGAGAGTAAATCACGAAAGTTAGATACTTGCTCTAATTCTATGTAGTACTGATGATTTTTGCTAATTTTCGCTAATCTGGGCCATATAATGAGATTGGTCGATTTTTGGTGAAAATGAAAATCTTTCTACTCCAATCCTGTTTTAGAAAACAATGCAGTTAGATCGCTAGAAGGCAATATGGTGAAAAACCTACCTTAAAAGTAGCTTGTTGTAGTTGGAATAGCCTATGGAGTAACTTTGACATGTTGCTAATGTTTTGTTGCACTATTCAAATTCTCTGCTTATTGAATATTGAATGCATGTGGTTAGTTTTCTGCTAATGGTTATGCACGTGTAAAAGGAAAATATTGGGTAAAGTTTTTATATTTACTTCAATATGTGATACTATTTATGATTGTATAATAACTGGGGTTTTGACTTCAGGTTCATATAGTAGTCTGTTTTGGGTATATCAGGAAACTTAACAAGATAGAATTTTTGAATGGTGCCTGTGTATGTAAAAGAGATCTACTATTTGCTTTGACTTTTCTTCTCAGCTAACAGTTACTCCATACTTTTATTTATTTTAGGTTGACATGAATCCATCAAAGTCTGAAATGGGAGCAACTTCAAAGAATGTACATCATGCATATATTCAACCTGGTGCTTTAGCAAGGGGAAGAGGACACAACTTTGGATCTTTGGGATCTATAACAACAAGTATTGGAAAGAGAACTCTTATTGGCGAAAGTAAAAATCACAACTCAACAGCTTTTGAGCAGAATAAGCTTGCACATACTAATAATCTTGTTCCCTCTGGTTTCGCTTCGATGGAAGACGATGCTCCCCTTGATCAAGACTCAGAAGCGAAGCAAGGTCTCTTAAGTTATAATTTTTTTTTGTTTCTTATTGAACCAGTATTGGTTTAATGTTTCACATAAATCAAAATTTGCAGAAACAGGAGGAGCTTTGAAGAATGTAAATCTTGCATACATTCAACCTACGTCTTTAGCAAGGGGACGAGGGCAAAGCTTTCGATCTTTGGGCTCTGTAAAAGTAAATGTTGGCACAAAAAATCTGTTTGGAGAGATTAAAAATTACAACTCAGGGGCTTCTAAGCAGAATAAGCTAGCACATAATAGTAATAATCTTATGCCTCCTAGTTTTGATATGATGGAAGAAGATATTCCCTTCAGTCAAGAAGCTGAAATGATGCATGGTCTCAAGTTTTAATTATCTTTTTTGTTTGTTATAAGACTGGAAGTTATTTTATGCTTTACTCAAATTAAAATCTGCAGAAGTTGGAGCTACTTCGAAGAATGTACGAGACATTTGCAGTCAACCTAGTGCTTTAGCAAGGGGACGCGGGCAAAATGTTAGATCTGTGGGCTCGTCAAAAGGAGGAAGCGTTGTAAAGAGAAATCTTGTTGGGGAAAGTAAAAATCACAACTCAGCAGTTTGTGAGCAGAATAAGCTAGCACATAATAGTAATAATCTTATGCCTCCTGGTTTTGATATGATGGAAGAAGATATTCCATTCACTCAAGAAGCTCAAATGATGCGGGGTCTCAAGCTTTAATTATTCTTTTTTGTTTGTTATAAGAGTAGAAGTTATTTTATGCTTTACTCTAATCAAAATCTGCAGAAACTATAGCTACTTCGAAGAATGTACGAGACACTTACAATCAACCTGGTGGTTTAGCAAGGGGACGCGGGCAAAACGTTAGATTTGTGGGCTCAGTAAAAGGAATCGTTGGAAAGAGAAATGTTGTTAGGGAAAGTAAAAATCACAACTCAGCAGCTTCTGAGCAGAATAAGCTAGCACATAATAGTAATAATCTTATGCCTCCTAGTTTCGATCCGATGAAAGACGATGTTTCTCTCGCTCAAGAAGATGAAATGATGCAAGGTATCAAGTTTAATATTTTTTTTGTTATAAGATTGGAATTTAATTTATGATAAAAATTAAAATTTGCAGATCTATGTTAATCTGAGAACCCAAAAAAGGTGAGAGGAAAGAATAGGAATAAAGATGTTGCGGTACTCAAATCTGGAGAAAAGTTTAGAGTCAACTTTTACCACAATCGGGTTGTTGGGAAGCATCAAGCCTCATTTTCGAGACACTTGGGTATATTAGTTCGTGATCGTAATATATGTCCATTGCAAGTACATTCATGGAAGGACATCAGAGAAGATAAGCTGGAACACATGTGGCGAGCTGTTACGGTAAGAATCTAAAGCACTATAAAGCAATATTTTAATTGAAAGTACTTGAAATTTTTGTTACCGTTCCAACTCTATTTATGGTCTATATTAGATATGCTGATGGTGGCTGGAAATTTTTGTTAAAGTAGTTCTAATCAATGCTAATTCCACAAATGATCTGTTGCATTTTATATTCAATTAGTTTCACTGCATCCCTTGTCAGGATCACTTCTTGAATCTCTAGGTCTAACTTAGACATTGTATTCTGTGACTATGAAGTGTTATCTAACTAAGATGTTAGTTAGAATTTTAGAAAAACCTCAAATAGATCTTTTTGTATCACCATTGTTGCCCCAACTTTGAACATAATGAATCCGGGGAATCTTCCAAATTAATGTCCAAACCTGTATCTGCATTTTCCTTGAGTTTGTGAGTAAGCAATTTTTGCATCTTGCATTATCCTGATTTGTGGTGATGAGCTGAAGAAGCCACGTTCATTATATCCTTTGTGTTGTATATGATTAATGCAAATGCATTGTACCAGCTGTAGCACCTTGTGATCCATTGCAGCTGCTCTGTAAAATATGACATCTTTATACCAGCAATTGTGCGCATGAGTGAGTTTGCATAGTTTACTGCAGATCTCTTATGAGTTCGAGCAAAATTCTGAGACCAACTTTGTTCGGTAGCCTTCCTGGTATATGGGGATAATGAATTGCACTGAGATTTTAGTCTAGAATGTACTCATCGATCCCATTTTCGAACACCAAAATCCCATGTCATAGCTGATCATTCAGCACCTGGCAGTAGTTGTTCTTGTTGAATAATTCTTCTGGTGTGAGAGTTAAGCTGCATTTTATTGACACAATGGTATGATGCCCCTTATGTCTTATTGACACAAAGGTATGATGCCCCTAAGTGCAGATGTTTCTCCATTAAAAATTCCCAAATGGTTCCTACTGTACTAGAAATTATCGAGACAATACAATTTCTAAACTTGTGGACATCAGAAAATGCTAGGATATAAGAATACAATATTCCAAATAAAACAAGTTTGGGCAGGCATGAAGAGAATCTTTACTCACTATTGTTCCTTTGAGCTGAGTGGTAATGTGAGCCCTTTCAGAGTCACTTAGAAGCTTGGACAAACCAAAATCAGCAACTTTTGCGTTTAGGCGTTCATCCAGCAAGATGTTGTTGGACTTGATGTCTTTGTGTATGATATGAGGATTAACAAGGTCATGAAGATACTGCGAACTTCGGGCTGCTCCAAGGGCTATCTTCAGTCTCCCATCCAATCTAACCTTATCCCAGTCTTGCCTACAAGTACAAATCCAATTACATTTTCCAGAGGCACATTCCCCTTTTGGCAAATTTCTAATGATCCAATTTTAAATAATCAATAGAAGGAAAAATCTAAGGTGCTAGTCAAGGAGCATGTTTCTTATTCTCTAGATAAAACTCTATAGGAAGCAAAACTGTTGGAGATTTTAGTGTTCCTTGCCCTAATTACATGTTCCAGATCTCATGGAAAATGGTTCAGCACTTCCACTCCTAATTTTAAATATTGGTTTTTTGTTAATGACACCATCCGTAGTATTTTGCAATAACTAATCGTAATAACTTCTTGGACTTCCCATAATGTAGGTAACAGGTAGTATAGCAAGCACCTCTATAGTCTTCTCACAATAATGTTGTTAGTGAATTATTACACATATTGTAATATTTTGTTGTAAAGCTGCAGCCTTTAGTGTAGGTTTTTTTGTATATCTCTTAGTCTGTAAGGTCACATTTAATGTCAAAACTTCTACTTGATTACATTTGTTAAGTGACTAACATGAAGGCTCTCCATAGTTTCTCAATGTGTACCTAGCACAGTAACACCTGCTTCTACATTACCCTTCTGCATGGGGTATTTGGGTGTGGAGGGAAATTAGTTTGATTCTCTGCATATGATTTGATTATAAGTTACTGCTTCAAATAATGTTGTGACTTATGAGGGTTAGTGAATTATTACAGATATTGTAATGTTATGTTGTAAAGCTGCAGCCTTTATTGCAAGTTTTTTGTGTATCTCTTAGTCTGGAAGGTCACATTCAATGTCAAAACCTCTACTTGATTACATTTGTTAAGTGACTAACATGAAGACTCTCCATAGTTTCTCAATGTGTACCTAGCACAGTGACACCTGCTTCTACATTACCCTTCTGCACGGGGTATTTGGGTGTGGAGGGGAATTAGTTTGATTCTTTGCATAGGATTTGATTATAAGTTACTGCTTCAAATAATGTTATGACTTATAAGGGTTAGGCTAAAAAGGGAAGAGAATGCTACATTTGATTACTTGGGACATATTTGTTATTTCTTCTTGAAATCCAAGAATTTGCATACTGGAAGCTAGGTTTATAGCACTGTAAAGTACTAGAGCTTATTGGCTGTTGACTTTTCTGTTGCCTCTTATAGAATGTTTGATCACAATAAGTCATTTTTTGTATATATTATTGGCGTGTAGTTTCTAAGGCATGTTGCTGCTCTGAAGTCTCTAAGCTCTACGTAATTTAGAAAATGCTTTACTTATGAATCTTTGTGAATGCTGAAGATCCTAGGTCTTAAGCAATGTAACTGAAAATAGACACATTTTGTTTGAAACAGTAAAAACTATCTTTAGTTTACATGAATTTTTTACTTTCTTGATTAATGATTTTGCAAAATATCTAGGACAAATTTGACAGTGATGACATGAATCATCAAAGAGATCATGTGTTAAATCATATGAGAAAGTTATGGACCAAGTAGAGAGGATCATTGCATAAGTATGAGAAGTTTAAGCCATTGCATGAAGCACTAAAAGATGTCCTGGATGAGGTAGACAAGAGTGATTGGGAATGGTTGGTCAAGGAACATTTTTTAAGTGAAAAATTTAAGGTAAGACTTCATAACTACTTTTAACTTCTTATTATTGTAAGTAACTTTTTATTATTGTAAGTAATATCTCATGATTTCAATGGTTTGTTCTTAATATAGGAAACAAGTATTAGAAACTCGATCAATAGGTCTAAGTTGAGAATGCCTCATCGTATGGGTAGCAAGCCGATTAGAGAAATTATTTACGAATTGGTAAGTGCACAGTGCAATCCTATAAAATAAATCTCGTCTTTGTTTGACTTGTTTATTTAAATGTGACGGGAGGCAAAGATGGTAATCCACCGAACATGGTGACTATCTTCTTTGAGACTCACAAGAAAAATGATACGCTTGTAGAACCTGAAGCTGGTGAAAAATATGTATGTTTATTGATGAACTTCATTTTACATCCTTCATTTTATTTTGATGTATTATATTATTTTAATTTTTCTTATATTTTATAGGCTGAGATATAAGAACTGGTACAATCTGAGCCATCTCTTACGAATATTGAGGTAGTAGAAAGATGCTTCGGACCTCAAAACAAGAGTCACGTGGTTGGATTAGGGGGTGGTATAACCACTAAGAAGTTGAAAGGCGGTAGCTCCTCAAAGGCTGCAATACTGACTGAGCTGAATGCAGTTCGAAAAGAAAAAAAATCACAATAGACCGAGCTAAATGCAACTAAAAAAGCAAAAGAATCACCAGAAATAATGTACTGACCTTGACATATGTACAATTACTCTAATATTGAAATCTAATTAGATATGTGCATCTCAGATTCATTGTTTGAACGTATAACATTATTTGAGATTTGAGGTCCAGATCTGTTTTCCGTTGCTTGCACGGATAGCCAAATACTTTTTGCAAAATGTTGATCAATGTGCAGGTTAGTGACAATGAAATAGTTAAACATCTGGGTGGCACTGATGTGCAGGGTGAAAGGGTACTTAGAAATTAAAGTTTTTTTGAGAAACTACACCAGAAAATAGGCAATAACAAGAAAACAAGGAGGAAAATTATGAAACGCACTTTGCGGAGAGGTAAAGGAAGGGTGTATGAAGTTATGAAATCATGTGATACTTTACAGAAAGTAAACGTCAAGCCACCAACCTGACTAAAGTAGTCATCCAAAAATATTATAGCATGATCGTCATGTCCAGTACTTTATTTGAAAGTACGTATAACTCTTTCCCTCCTAAGTGACTGTGACATAGATACTCAAAACATCTCATTAGCTGTTATAGTTAGGTGCAATGCAGACAAATGAGAGACTGCAAAATACATAAGAGAAAAATGCAAAAGATAACTCCAGAAGGTTTTAATTGAAAAGTAATTGGTCATCAAAACTCAAAACGAGGTCTACAAGCTATTCATGACAGACTCAATAACCAGTAAAAATTGTTGCACCCACAAGATGCAATTATAACAAATTCATTGGAACACATTTTGTGCAAAAATAATCTTACTTAAGGCAGAGATGACTTAAAGAGCAAACTCATGAAACTCCCTTCGTTGAGATTTTAATGTCATTTCTATTGGCTTTCCATTCCTGCTGCTCCATTTTTCCTCCCAGTAGTTCTTGCATATGTAAGAAAGAATAGTTCTGCGCTACATACTGTTGAGTAAGTTTACCGTACAACAACGAAACAGTACACTATATTTGCGATCATTTTTGTGTGTCATCTCTCTGCTTCCCCTTGAAACCTTTGCCTGTATTCCATATTGGTTTGGTGTAATAGCATGTTGCATTGGTATTTATTCCACTTTGTATCCAATGTGCTAATATTATATTGTCAAATACTGTATAGCAAGTTTTCTGCCCAACATTGTTCAGTGGTGATGCTTAGCCAAGCAGAGTAACAGATACAGAACTGACTATCCAAATTGAGTTCATTAAATGCTAGTGTAACTCTCCCCATACTGTAATACAAGAACTGGTATAATCTGATAAAGCTTAATATTCAGGAGTCATTTTATTGGGTTGGAGGGGGGGGGGGGAACAAAACTGTTGTCGTAAAAAGAGGACTCCATTTTCTTCTAATTGCATGAAATAAACTTCCAAAAAGAACATACCCCAACATGACAACTCATTGGAAATGGAAGGAAGTGTAAAAGTACTCTCTTCTTTTGTTATATTTTGATCAATACTTTGTGTGCAACTTTTTTTCTACCTTTGTTTATAGAAGCCCTATTTTTCTTCATTTTCCAGACCCCTTCTGCCCTTCATATTGTTCACTAAGTATTCTTAAGAACAACAACAAGCTTTGATAAATTAGAAGTAATCATTACTACTACACTAAATAGAGTGGAAAAACATGCACAAGATATGGATGCGGCTCAACCACAATTTTCTGTCAAATCTATACCACATAACCGGTTTGATCCAGTAGGAATTTAAACTAGTTGCAGGTATTGATGCACTAGAGAATGGAATGAATGCAGCTCAGTAAAGGTCATAAAAAAGGCACGGAACACTAATATCATAGAAGTTCAGGATCTGGGTGGAGGAAATATGTATGGACTAGGATACACTTTGAGAAGTGCATGTAGTTACTTCAAGTAATTAAGAAGATGAAGCAGCCTCACTTAAATGCATCAGAATCTCCGCAATGAAGATTTCTTAATCTCCATTGCATTGGTGTTGCCTTTTTGAAGGTGCACACGAACTGAGTCCCAATAAAATTTGTAGATCTTTCAATTCTTGGAAATGGGTAGTAAGGATAATGGTGATATGAGGCTACAACACAGAAATGATGGTGATACTTCCTTAATTGCCCTACTTCAATGCCCAATGTTGACCCTTTTAGTGATTCTGGTTGAGATCCACTTCTGTCATTGAATCAAAAGTAGAGTTTTATAGGATCTTCAGTTGTCTATTGTCTGCTAGTTTATTGAAATGCAGAAATAGTACCCATATACAAGCTATTGCTGACAGCTCATACTACAATTTATATGTGTCTCTTGGTCGACTCTGCAGACATTCATAGATACAGGAAAGAGAAGACTTCAATTTAGAGGGTGAATGCTCATTCTCATTACATATGCATATTGATTGATAGAAAATATAATTGTAAAAAAGGTGGATTTTAGTAATGTAGTTGTAAGAAGCACTGATTGTTCATAGCATTTTGAGATGCTCTGCGCTTCGTGGTTTTACATTTTACTGTGTTGTAGCAACTTATCAGTCTTAAATCTTGTTTTCTTACTCAACTAATATGAACCTTTTTTAACAAATCAGATAAAAGGCCTGAAGTTTGAAGAATCTTCCATAAAGATAGTTCCGAGCAAGTTGAAGCAGCTAGAATTGTTGAAGAACAAGGAAAATTTATTATATTTTATTAGGAGTTGTAGTCGTCATTCGTACAAACTACTATTTTACTTTCTCTTTAATTTTGTTGTTTTATTTAAGGAATTGAAAACATGGATCATGCAATTTAGATGTAATATTAGTGCTACTTTGATTAGTTGTCTATCTATAATTAAAAAAGATATTTTATGTCAATATTAAATTCATTCTTTGTATGATTTCGAATGCATGTAATATATTTATTACTTAAAAGTTCACATTCACAAAGGAAAATTTTGGTTTTTAAAAAGTATATCATTAAAAGTACATACAATTAGCCAATGGAATTCCGGTCGCCATACACTAACAACTACTGAAAATTAGTTACCGTTAGTGAAGGTTTTAACGACTGGGACGACATATAATGACCGGAAAATCCCCTCGCTAATCTTGCTATAACGGCTAGATTCCTTGCCATCATTAAAAGAGTTTTTACGACGGGATCAAAATCCGGTTGTTTATCTTTAACGATGGAGGCACTAATTACCTGCGACGACCGGTTTTTATCCCATCGTAATTGACTGATAACGATTGGATTTGGAGTTTTAACGACCGAATTTTCCATTGCTAAAGACCTATTTTCCTGTAGTGTGGCACATACAGTCCCTTAAGCTAAAGTTTGCTCACATTGGTTGCTATAGGGAAGCATCTTCCTGAATGATCATTCTCTGAATTTCTCATGAATCTTCTTTTGTCGTCCATTCTAGTATTAGTGAAACAAAATATGAAGTTCTTATGATGGCGACTATCACCAGTCACTTAGTCCCTAATTCATGTTTAGTTTATCTTGTTCACCAATCCATACTGGTTCTATTACTCTGGGATCTAACTTTTCCTCTTGTTAATCACACTAGAGTTGCGAATTTATTTCTTGGAATGAGGACATGATTGTATGGCCTATACTCTTTTATTGTCCTAAGGCCTATCACTTCTCGTTTCTTCCTTCACTTGACCATAGATTTTGTAATATTGTCATCTTTTGATATACCGTTGTCATCCATGTATCACATCTTACTCGTAATGCTTTATTAACTCTTTTCTTATTTCCCTCTAATATTTATGCCGATCACTTTATTCTGAAAACTTGAACAAGACATTCTTTTGCTCTTAGCTTCCCTTTGCTCTATCTAATGGCTCTTCAAGTTGCTTAACGTTCTCGCTTTACTAGGGACGCGAGCTACACTAAGGTAATATTTATCCCTTCAAGGCTTATAGTGCATGTCTTTGTAGTACTCATATCTGGCTGCACTTTTTCAGAGTGCACCATTTGATGTCTCATAAAGAGATCTATTAGCATATTTGCAATATCCTTTGGAAGTGTCAATTGACGCAAACAATTCATCCATCATATCTTCTTATACTACTTCTGTTAATACCCATAGGGCATATCTGGAACGGGTGCAACCAATTGTATATACCTCTGTTACTGTTGAATATAACTCGAAAATCTTATATTCTTCTGCCTCATTATAAACGTTGTTAACCTTCATTTACTATGCGCCTCGTACCCTTTTTTATCTTGCTTCATTTACTTGTTGAAACTTGTATTTATCTTCTTAATCTCTCGTTATCTTTCACTATAAAGATGGATAGGCATTCTTGCCTTATGGCTTCTTGTCAGGAAGCTTATACCTTTCAGTATACCCATGATCTGCTAAAGACCTCACATTTACTTATCATAGGCATTATACAAAAATTCAATTCCTCTGACTCAGCTCTTCAACAACTATCTCTCTTTCCAGCCTTCTTTTTGGATGTAGGTATCGTCTTATTATGAATAAAATAGAATTTCGGAATTTGAATTCTTATAAGTGAGCTCTACCACACGATCTAGAGTAGAAGAAAGAGTGATAATCCTAAATTCCCTGTGGCCTCTTGCTTATAAGTGTGGTGAATGACACACCCATAAATAGGACTCTACTAGATATATCTTGTAGACTCCCAAGGACAGAACTGCTCTGATACCACTTTTGTTACAACCCAAACCGATGGGCCGCGACGGGCACCTGGTACCTTACTCAACCGAGCACCAACATAACATATTTTTATTATTACATCATCATATACACGTGACATACGAGCCTAATAGGCCAACATAATCATTTATAAACTCAAAACATAGACCGACAAGGCCATACAATCTTTCGTGTATACGACATATGTCTACAAGCCTCTAAGAGTACATAAATATTATAAAGGTCGGGATAAAGTCCCGTCATACCAAACAATACCCGTCTAAATCATACTAACCAAACAAGTAACTCTGAAGCAAATGGAGCGCACCAACATCTTCCGTAGAGCTGATAACCTACTTGGAGGGCTCTCGACCTGTCTATTGGGACCTGCAGGCATGAAATGCAGCATCCCCAAGCAAAAGGGACGTCAGTACAAAAAATGTACCGAGTATGTAAGGCGCATAAATAAGTACATAACAAACATGAAAGAAATATAGAGTAATTGACTTAACCTGTAAGTCTAGATAACTCTGTAAAACATAAATTACTTTTAGCGTCATGCATATGCGCATGAATGTCATGTCGTACATAGGTACATATTTCACAACATCATCAGCCTCTGAGGGCATCCCATCATATCATATCGGCCACTGTGGGCAAAATCATCATCGTATACCAGCTGATCAGGTGGTGGTGCGTATATAATGCCCTAACCATTTTCATATCCCATATACATATATATACATACATATATACGTGTATATAACGTTGTCTGAGACATATTTCAGCCACTGTGGGAAACATCATCATCATATACCAGTTGATCAGGTGGTGGTGCGTATATAATGCCATAACCTTTTCCATATCCTATATACATACATATATACGTGTATATAACGCCATCTGGTCATGGGTCAATGCACATGAATGCAATGCATGAAAAGTACGTTAATAAAATCTTTCGGAGCTTCATAAGACCATTTTGCCTTTGAGTAATATCATAAAGTAAACTCTTTTCAATTTTCGTATTTTTCTGACACCCATGAACAGATGATAAAATATTATGACAGACGAAAATTCAAGAACAAAGATATCTTTAATACTTCTATGAATAGAGTCATTCATGGAATTTGTGCATTTGCACGTTTCGTTCGTATCGTATGGATAATGCCAAATAGAAAGAAGGGATAGAATATACCTGGAGTAGAGAAAACTCCGTATAATACTCTTGGAGAAGATTGCACGTACTCCTTTAGGATCGTAAATTTTACGTTGCTACGATTCTACCAAATTCGCGTTGGAACCGTGTTGCTGCACGTTGGATTGAACTTAAAATTGTATGAACTAGATTCAAATAGTTATTGTTCTTGAGACCTTGAACCAGGATATGAAAGTGTTTCTATTGAAATGGCTACTATTCTTGGTTGATTTGAGACTTTCAAAGTATTCTAACATTTTTTCCCATCTTTTATGAAGAAAAATATTTCTGATCTTTCCATGTACTTGAACCTAAGAAGGAATGGAGAAAATAAGTCTTATGTTAGTAAGATTTTTAATATGACTCTAAGTAGCCACATGGCATAACAAATGTCCTTACATTGTCACATGACATGATGACTAATGAGTCATTTTTGTCATGGTGGTTTTTCTGCCACATTTTACATGAGTATATTTTATAAATTTTTATCCATTTATTAGTTAATTGGGTAATGTCCTGTTACCCGGTAATTAATCAATTACCTGCATAATTTAAAAAATTCCCCAAATTACTTAAAACTCTATTTATTTTTAATATATTTTATACATCGTACTATTGTGGTCATATGATACCTTGCATGATACTAATTCATAATTATCGGGTATTATCGCTCGACCCGTATTTTACCCCAAATGCCAAACTTGGACGAAAATTTGTTTGCTTTGACTTGCTTCCCCTCTCACATTCACGAATTTACTTTTTACTTGTTTGAATTAGCATAATGCTTATAATCTCAAAATAATCTCATTCCCGAACTTACGTTGATTAACTTACGACGAAACTTTAACGTACGGAACATGCAGAATGTAATATCTCATTTTTCGAGCTTCCGTCAATTTACTGATGGCGTACCTTCACGTACGAAAATATAGGGTGTAACATTAGTCTTGCCGGGTTTACTTCGTTTAGGGTGGAGAGGGACTCCTGGTCATTCTACCCGTAGGGTTATCTCATATATGAAGGCTCGGCGTATGGTCGAAAAGGGGTGCTTGGCCTATTTGGCATATGTTCGTGATTCTAGTGCTGAGGTTTATTCTATGGATTATGTGCCTATTGTTCTTGAGTTTCCTGGGGTATTTCCTTCAGACCTGCAGGGTATGCCACCCGACAGGGATATTGACTTCTGCATTGATTTGGCTCCGGGCACTCATCCCATTTATATCCCGCCATATCGTATGGCCCTGCCTGAGTTGAAAGAATTGAAGGACCAGTTGCAAGACTTGCTTAATAAAGGCTTTATTAGACCTAGTGTCTCGCCTTGGGGTGCGTCGTGTTGTTAGTTAAGAAGAAGGATGGATCGATGAGAATGTGTATAGATTATTGGTAGTTGAACAAGATTACAATTAAGAATAATTATCCATTGCCAAGGATTGATGATTTGTTTTACCAGCTTCAGGGTGCCAAGGTATTTTCAAAGATTGACTTATGATCTAGCTACCATCAGTTGAGGATTAGGGCATCCGATGTCCTAAGATAGCTTTCCGCACTCGGTACAGGCATTATGAGTTCTTGGTGATGTCATTCGGATTGACAAATGCCCCAGAAGCTTTCATGGATTTGATGAACCAAGTGTTCAATCCTTACTTGGATTCGTTCGTGATAGTCTTCATTGATGATATTTCTATTTATTCCCGTAGCCGAGAGGAGCATGAGCAACATCTGAGAGTTGTTCTTCAGACTTTGAGAGATAGTTAGTTGTATGCTAAGTTTTTGGAGTGTGAGTTCTGGTTGAGTTCGGTTGCATTCTTGGTTCATGTTGTTTTAGTAGAGGGTATTCAGGTGAATTCGGAGATGATAGAGGCAGTCAAGAACTGGCCTAGACCACGTTAGCTATAGAGATCTGGAGTTTCTTTGGTTTGGCAGGCTATTACCGTCGGTTTGTGGAGGGGTTTTCTTCTATTGCAGCTCCGATGACCAGGTTGACCCAGAAGGGTGCCCAGTTCAGGTGGTCGGATAAGTGTGAGGCTAGCTTTCAGAAGCTCAAGATAACTTTGACTACAATACTGGTGTTGGTTTTGCCCACAGGTTTAGGGCCATATGTAGTTTATTGTGACGCATCTCATATTGGACTTGGTGCGGTGTTGATGCACGATGGCAAGGTCATTGCTTATGCTTTGCGACAGTTGAAGATTCATGAGAATAATTATCCATTTCATGATTTGGAGTTAGCAGCCATTGTTCATGCATTGAAAATTTTGAGGCATTATTTGTATGGCGTGTCATGTGAGGTGTTCGCAGATCACAAGAGTCTACGGTATTTGTTCAAGAAGAAGGAGCTAAATTTGAGGCAGAGAAGGTAGTTGGAGATATTTAAAGACTATGATATCACCATCTTATATCATTCGGGAAAGGTCAATGTGGTGGCCAATGCTTTAAGTAGGAAGTCAGCCATTATGGGCAGTCTTACGTATATTCCGGTCGGTGAGAGACCGATTGCTTTGGATGTTCAGGCTTTGGCCAATTAGTTCGTGAGGTTGGATGTTTCTAAGCCCAGCCGTGTGTTAGCTTGCACAGTCGCTCGTTTTGCATTATTTGAGCGTATCCGAGATCGGCAGTATGATGATCTTCATTTGTATGTCCTTAGGGACACAGTGCGGCACGATGATGCCAAGCATGTTACATTGGCAGATGATGGAGTTTTGAGGCTACAGGGTCGATTTTGTGTGCCTAATGTGGATGGACTTCAAGATTTGATTTTAGTTGAGGCCCATAGTTCTCGGTACTCTATTCATCTGGGCACCGCTAAGATGTATCAGGATTTGCGGTAGCATTATTGGTGGAGGAGGATGAAGAAGGATATTGTTGCATTTGTGGCTCGGTGTTTGAATTGTCAGTAGGTAAAGTACGAGTATTAGAGACATGGTGGTTTGTTCCAGAAGATTGAGAATCCTAAGTGGAAGTGAGAGTGTATCACTATGGACTTCGTTGTTGGACTCCTACAGACTCAGAGGAGGTTCGATGTAGTGTGGGTTATTGTTGATAGGCTGACTAAGTTAGCACATTTCATTCCTATGGCAGTTTTCTATTCTTTTGAGAGGTTAGCTAAGATCTATATCCGAGAGATTATTCGTCTTCATGGTGTGCTTGTGTCTATCATTTCAGACCGAGGTATGCAGTTTACCTCACATTTCTGGAGGGCAGTTCGATGGGAGTTGGGCACACGGGCCGAGTTGAGCACAACATTTCATCCTCAGATGGACAGGTAGTCCGAGCGTACTATTCAGATTTTGGAGGATATGCTTTGAGCTTGTGTCATTGACTTTGGAGGCTTGTGGAATCAGTTCTTGCCTTTAGCAGAGTTTGCCTACAACAACAGCTACCAGTCGAGCATCTAGATGGCTCCTTATGAGGCTTTATATGGTAGGCGGTGGCGGTCGCCAGTTGGATGGTTTGAGCTGGCAGAGGCTCGGTTGTTGGGTGCATATCTAGTACAGGATGCCTTGGACAAGGTTAAGATCATCTAGGATATGTTTCGTACAACTCAGTCCAGGCAAAGGAGTTATGCCGACCGTAAGGTTTGAGATGTGGCCTTCATGGTCGGCGAGCGGGTGTTGCTTCGGGTGTCCCCTATGAAGGGCGTGATGAGATTTGGGAAGAGGGGCAAGCTTAGCCCTAGATTCAATGGCTCGTTTGAGATTCTTGATCGAGTGGGAGAGGTGACTTAAAGACTTGCATTGCCGCCGAGTTTATCAGCCGTGCATCCAGTGTTTCATGTGTCCATGCTTCAAAAGTATCACAGCGATCCATCCCACGTGTTAGACTTCAGCACTGTCCAGTTGGACAAGGACTTGTCCTATGAGGACGAGCCGATAGCTATTCTACATCGACAGGTTCATCAGTTAAGATTGAAGAGTTTCCCTTCTGTTCGTATTCAGTGGAGAGGTTAGCCTATTGAGGCAGCGACCTGGGAGTCCGAGTTCGATATGCGGAGCCGATATCCCCATCTTTTCTCCGACTAAGGTAATTCTTTTCTATGTCCTTTCGAGGACGAACGATTGTTTTAGAGGTGGAGAATGTGATGACCCTTACAAGTAAATTCTATATTCCGAGGCCTTAAAAACCTCTTTTTGTCTCACCTCGATTTGCATGCGCAGTCCGGGCGCGTTTCCGGAAAGATTATGTGAAAACAAAGTAAAATAAGAAAATTGGCTTTTAAAATTTAATAAAGTTGACTTTGGTCAATATTCTTGGTAAACGGACCCGGACCTGTGATTCGACGATCTGGTAGGGTCCGCAGTAAAATTTGGGACTTGGGCGTATGCCTGGAATCGAATTCTGAGGTCCCATGCCCGAGAAATAAAATTTTGAAAGAAATTATTTAACTGAAATTGTAAAAGTTTTTGGAAATGAAAAAGATGTTTGAAATTGATGGTATCGGGCCTGTATTTTCGTTGCGGAGCCCAATACATGTCTTATATAATAATTAAGTTGAATCTGTGAAGTTTGGTAAGAATCGGAGTTCGTTTATTATAAATCGGACCTTTATTAGAGAAATTGAAAATTTTGATGTTCTTGAGTGATTTCATGAATTTGAAGTTTAATTCATAATTGTTGATGTTATTATGATGATTTGGTCGCACGAGCAAGTCCGTATGATGTTTTTGGACTTGCGTGCATCTTTGGTTTGGAGCCCCAAGGGCTCGGGTGAGTTTTGGATAAGCCACGGGGTGAAATTGGACTTAGGAAAAAGTTGCTGGTATCTAATATTTTGCCTAAGCCTTTGATCTCGCAATTGCGAGATCAGGCTTCGCAATTGCGAAGTCCTCAGGCATGGGAATTGCGACCCGGTTGTCGAAAATGTGAACCTAGCCTGGGCAGGCCTTGGTCGCAAATGCGACACTTCTATCAAAAATTCGATGTCACACATGCGACTGATTTCTCGCAAAAGCGAAGGCAACAGGTCCTGAAGGGGTTCGCAATTGCGAACGTTGGTCGCAATTGCGACATCTGCGACCAGTGAATTAGGACTTAGACACACTTTTCTTCATTTTTCAAACTCTCTCAAACCCTAAGCTCTCTTGGACGATTTTCTAAAGAATAATTCTTCTCCAAATCAATTGTAAGTTATTTCTAACTCGTTTTATTCAATCCATAACATCTTTTTACATGCTTTCAACTCAAAATCAAGGATTATTATTGGGGAAAGTGGGTGTTTTTGGGTAGAACTTAGGATTTTCAATTTTTGGGGACTTGGACATCGATTTGAGGTTCGATTTCAAACAAATTATATATTTGAGTTCGTGGGTGAATGGGTAATCGGGTTTTGGTTCAAACCTCGGGTTATGACCATGTGGGCCCGGGGTCAATTTTTTACTTTTTGGGAAAATATTTAGAAAACTTATTTTTATGCATTAGAATTGATTCATTTAGAATTTATTGATATCGTTATGTAAATTGTGGCTAGATACAAGCGAATTAATGGTGGAAACAAGAGGTAAAATGGTAGTTGAGGCTTGAATTGCGTTCGAGACATTGAGGTAAGTGTTTGGTCTAACCTTAGCTTGAGGGATTAAGAGTTGTGTCTTATTTGCTAAGTGTTAATTGTTGAGTACGACGTATAGGTGTGGTGACGAGTATCTATACGTCGGTGTCAAGCATGCCCATGAGTCTTGTATTATTGTCACGACCCACATTTCCTACCCTTGGATGTCGTGATGGCGCCTACTCGTGGAAGCTAGGCAAGCCGAATATTGCTAATTTATCTCCCATTTTATTTAAACATATTAAACAATGTAAAATACTAAGTAGTTAAACAACGGAATAAGATTAAACAAGCGGAAAATGCGGAAGCCGAAACTTAATATTTCAACGAAACGTTGCTACATAATTTGAAGTACAATATTACCCTGTACTGGAGTCACAACTTCACAGACAGTCTAAGAACACTATAAACAAAGTCTGAATGAAATATATAAGTGTGTCTTTGAATAAGTAAAAACAGAAAGAGGAAATATAGGAGGTGACACCAAGGCTCGCGGATGTATGCAGGACTACCTCGGGTCGCCTATGTGGACTGAAAACAGCACCCTCACTGCGGTCCAAGCACTCCGGTATCAGTATTTGCACACAGTGTAGAGTGTAATATCAGCACAACCGACCCCATGTGCTGGTAAGTGCCTAGCCTAACCTCGGCGAAGTAGTGACGAGGCTAGGCCAGACTACCAAATAAACTTGTGCAGTTAAATCATATACAACGGAAATAGAAGTAGATAATTACAATTAAAATTGGGTGGGGGAAACATGTTGCGGGGAGTAACATGTAACAACAGAACGACAATTGAGAAACATAACGAATGCCATAAATCAATTACCAGCAAAAATAAGGAAATAAAAGAAACAGGTACACACGTATACCATTACAGGCCTGTAACCCGATTCTATTTCATATGATACCATTGTAGGCGTCCAACCCGCTCCCATTTATTATATTGCCATTGCAGGCGTGCAACCCGCTCACATTTCACATATTACCGTTGCAGGCGTGCAACCCACTCCTATTTCACATATTACCGTTGCAGGCGTGAAACCCACTCCCATTTCTTTTATCAACACCAATCATAAAAGGGTCCCGGCAAGGGAACAATAATATCAAAACAAACATCCCGACAAGAGAACAATAATATGACAATAACATCCCGACAAGGGAACAATAATGATAATAATATCCCGACAAGGGAACAATAATGATAATAACATCCCATAAAGGGAACAATAATGATAATAACATCCCGGCAAGGGAACAATAATGATAATAACGTCCCAGCAAGGGAAAAATTATGATAATCCTCATATGAAGCGCAATAAACCACAACAGAGTCATAACAATTACAATACAAGACTCACGGGCATGCTTGACACCGACGTATAGATACTCGTCACCATGTCTATATGTCGGACTCCACAATTAACACGTAGCAAATAAGACACGACTCTTAATCCCTCAAGCTAAGGTTAGACCAAATACTTGCCTCGATGCCACGAACACAATTCAAGTCTCAACTATCACTTTACCCCTTGATTCTACCACCAATTCGCTCGTATCTAGCCACAACTTACTTAATTACATTAATAAATGCTAAATGAATCGATTCCAATGCATGAAAATAGATTTTCTAAAGTTTTTCCCAAAAAGTCAAAAATCGACCCTGGGCCCATATGGTCAAAACCCGAGGTTTGAACCAAAACCGGATTACCCATTCCCCCACGAACCCAAATATGTAATTTGTTTTGAAATCGAACCTCAAATCGAGGTCCAAATCCCCAATTTTTGAAAAACCTAGGTTCTACCCAAAACACCCAATTTCCCCATAAGTATCATTGATTTTGAGTTGAAATCATGTGAAAAGATGTTAAAGATTGAAGAAAACTAGTTAGAAATGACTTACAATTGATTTGGAGGGGAAATTTTCTATGGAAAATCGCCCAAAAGAGTTTATGTTTTGAGAAGATGTGAAAAGTGGTTGAAAATGCGTCTAAGTGTAAATTTACAGGTCTCTGATGTCGCAATTGTGACGAGGGTTCGCAATTGCGAACCCTTTAGAATTCTGAGACCTTCGCAGTTGCGAACAAAATGTCGCATTTGTGACCCAGTCTATTTTTCTGTCTTCTTCGCATTTGCGATAGACCTCTCGCAAATGCGAAGTCACATTTGCGATACATGAGTCACTTTTTTGACAACATTTGCGACTAAGGCAGTAACTGGGGGCATCGCATTTGCGAGGGAAGGCTGGCCTGGGCTAGTTTGCATTTGCGACCCAGCCCTTTGCGAGCCATGCTTCGCAAATGCGAAGCCTGCAGGCCTGCAATTGAACAACTGAAACCTGCAATTTTTCCAAGTCCAATTCTACTCCATGACCTATCCAAAACTCACCCGAGCCCTCGGGGCTCCAAACCAAACATGCACACCATCTTAAAAAAGATCATACAGACTCGCTTGTGCATTCAAATCACCAAAATAATATCGACAACTATGAATTTAGCATCAAAATCACGAAATTTCCTAAGAACTTCAAATTTTTCAATTTTCTCAAATATGGTCTGATTCACGTTGTTTCAAGTCCGTTTCTTACCAAATTTCACATAATCATCTTAAATCACATATAAGACCTGTATCGGGCTCCGGAACAAAAATACGGGCCCAATACCGATGGTTTCAAACATAAATTCTCTTCTTTAGTGTGACGACCCAAAGGGTCATCACCGTAGTTCTTCCTTGTTCCGCGCTTCCGAGGCCTTGAAAACCTCGCTTTTAGTTGCCTCGATTTGCGCGCGCAGTTCGGGCGCATAGCCGGAAAGTTTTTATGTTAGAATATGTGAATTATGTGAAACATTTGATGGATTTTGATATTAATATGCATAATATTGACTTCGGTCAACATTTTGGGTAAACGGACCCGGACCTGTGATTCGACGGGTACCGAAGGGTCCGTAGAAAAATATGGGACTTGGGCGTGTGTCCGGAATTAAATTCCGAGGTCCCAAGCCCGAGAAATGAATTTTTGTGTGAAATTTGTTTCTGAAATTAATTAAGGAAAATGAAGAAGGAAATTGATCAGAAAACTGTGGTATCGGGCCCAAATTTTGGTTCCGACGCCCGGTACGAGTCTTAAATATGTTTTAAGCAGTATCTGTAAATTTTGGCTAAAAACAGATCATATGACGTATTTCGGACTTAAAATGGGGAATTTGAGTTTTATAAAAGTTGAAAGAAAATCATGTGTTTTGAGGCTTGATTCTATGTATATGATGTTATTTTGGCTATTTGATCGCACAAATGAGACCATAAGATGTTTTTAAGATCATATGTATGTTTGATTTGGAGACCCGAGGGCTCGGGTGAGTTTTGAGTGGGGCCCGGGAGTTCTTAGACTTAAAAAAAATGCAGGTTCAGGTGTTGCAGGCCCAGCGCGGCCGTTTCCGCGCGGTCCGCGCTGGCAGCCACGCGGCCGCGGTGCTTTTCTGTGCGATCTGCGTGGTGGGGGTTCAGAGGGTTGGTAGCCAGGTCGACCAGCGCGGCCGCGCACCAAATCAGTACGGTCCGCGCTGGGTGGGTTCAGAGAGCCCACTTCTTCCCTCCCTCAGCGCGGCCGCGGTACATTTTCGCGCGGTCCGCGCTGGCAGCCATGCGGTCGCGGTGCATTTCTGCGCGGTCAGCGCAAGCCCCCAGCAAAAATATATAAATTCGGGAATTTCAGTCATTTTTCCACTTTTCAAAAACCCAAAACCTAAGAGGCGATTTTCCAAACAACTTTTCTTCTCCAAAGCGATTGGTAAGTGATTTCTAACTTAATTTCTTTATTCCTTGACATCTTTTAACATGATTTCAAATTAGAATCAAATATTTTCATGGGGGAAATTGGGTATTTTGGGTAGAACCTAGGTTTTCTACAAATTGAGAAGTTGGACTTCAATTTGAGGTCCGATTTCAAAACAAATCATATATTTAGATTCGTGGGAGAATGGGTAACCGTGTTTTGGTCCGAACCTCGAGTTTCGACCACGTGGGTCCGGGGGTGTTTTTGACCATTTTGGGAAAAACCTTGTAAAATTTATTTTCATGCATGGGGAGTGATTCATTTAGTAATTATTAATGTGATTAAGTAACTTATGACTAGATTTGAGTGGAGTGGTGGTGGAATCAAGAGGTAAAGCTATACTAGAAGCGTGAGTTAAGTTTGGAGCATTCGAGGTAAATATATGTTCTAACTTTGGCTTGAGGGAATAGGATTAGGATGTTATTTGCTACTTGCTAATGTGGACGGTTATCTATGCACCGGAGTCTAGCATGACCGTGCGTCTTGATTGCTTTTAATTCGAATAACGTGACACAATCTCCTTGTTTATTTGATGAGTTTCATATAATGTGAACGGTTGAGGTAAAATTGTGATTGGTGTACTTTTGGAGCGTTAGCTCGAACATGAATGCGTTAGTTGAGGAAGAAGGGATTTAAAAAGAGAATGTGTTGTGATTACTCCCTTGCCGGGATGTGTAGACTGATATACATACTCTCCCTTGTCAGGATATTTTGGGCTGTTAGTTGTACCCTTGCCGGGTTAGAGTGATATGTGTTGATTTCCCCTAATGGGACTCTCCTTACAAAATCAGATGTTTCGAATTATATTATGGGATCGTGTGGCACGCCGTCCACTTATATATGATATTATGGGATCGTGTGGCACGCCGTCCACTTATATATTATATTATGGGATCGTGTGGCACGCCGTCCACTTATATATGATATTATGGGATCGTGTGGAATGCCGTCCACTTATATATGATATTATGGGATCGTGTGGCACGTCGTCCACTATATATATATATATATATATCATGGGAACCGGAGTTTATTCTGTTTATTTCTGATATTTCATTTTTATCTGTTACTCCCCGATAGCATGTCCCCTCCTAGCTTTACTTTGTATTATCTTGTTATTGTTTTCTTGCACTTGTATATATATATTTGTGCAGGTTAATTGTGGTAGGTCCTATCTAGCCTCGTCACTACTTCGCCGGGTTAGGCCAAACACTTACCAGCACATGGGGTCGGTTGTGCTGATGCTACCCTCTGTGCATTTTTGTGCACAGATCAAGGAGCAGCTTACGGACCACAGCAGTAGGACTTCTGGGAGCGATCTTCAGTCCAGGGACTCTCGAGGTAGCCTAGCTGGCGTTCGCAGGCCGAAGTCCCTTTCCATGTTTTTCGTTTGTTCACCTTGTATCAGACAAACATGATGTATTTCCTTTCAGACACGGTTTGTAGTATTCTGTAGTAGTCCATGAGCTAGTGACACCAGACCTTGGGTAGTGATGTGTATTAAACTTCCGCACTTTTGGTTTTCAGTTGTTTTATATTTAAAGTCTTCCGCTTAAATTTTGTCTCGTTCATTATATTGTTTGAAAGAAAGCAGGAAAGGTGTTTTAAATATTTGGCTTGCCTAGCTCCGATAGTAGGCGCCATCACGACACCCGATGGTGGGAAATCGGGGTCGTGACATTTAGTTCATAATAAATTCAGCAAAATAATTTCTTTCAAAAATTAATTTCTCAAGCTTGGGACCTCAGGATTCGATTCCGGGCATATGCCCAAGTCCCATATTTTCCTACGAACCCTTCAGTTTCCCAAAATATTGACCGAAGTCAATTTAATTAATTTTAAAGTTAAAATTCATCATTTTTACAGATTTTCACATATTGGCTTTCCGGCTACACGCCCGGACTGCGTACACAAACTGAGGTCAGACAAAAAAAGGTTTTTAAGGCCTCGGAACATAGAATTTATTTTTAAAACAAGTGATGACCTTTTAGGTAATCACAATTATGATTGATGTGACTCCATTTCATATTGTTCATGCTTTATATGATAAATTCTATTGTTGAACAAGGCTTGTGGAAGTATTATTGGTAATTGAACATTGTAGAGTGTTGGCTCAAGTTGAGAATTTAGTTGTGAAGTAATTGTGGAAAAGAGAAGAGGTTTATAATATTGTCTCCCTTGCTGGAATGTTATTGTTTTTGATATTATCTCCCTTGCCGGGATGTTATTACTCATGATATTGTTTTCCTTGCCGGGCTATTATTTTTATGCTATTGTTCCCTTTGCCGGGATTTTATTGTGATATTATTGATTCTCTTGCCCAAATTGCTTTGTGATTGTTGCTTGGGTGAGGAAGAGTGTAAAGCACAAAGGGTGATGCCGTGCATGATTCTGAGAGGGTTAATGTATGAAGGGTGATGTTGTACCGATATTATGAGGTAAAAGCACGAAGGGTGATGTCGTGCCGCACAATGTACAATGTTGTGCCATAATATGAGTGAAAATGCACGAAGGATAATTCCGTGCCATGATTATGTGAGGTAAAAGCATGAAGGGTGATGCCGTGCCGATTATATTGATTCCTATGGCGAGGACGAGAGTAAAAGCACGAAGGATGATGTCATGTACTTGTGATTGATTTTCTTATTCTTGCTTACAGTTGGATTTTCGTATTCCTTTCACTTCTTTACTGAAATTTCGGTTGTACATGGTATTCCTCGCTGCATGTTTCCCCTTCCCATCTTTAAGTGCTGGTTTCGATCATTATTACTTGTTGTATATGATATAACTTCATAGGTTTATTTGGTAGTCTTGTCCCTAGCATCGTCACTACTTCGATGAGATTAGGCTAGACACTTACCAGCACATGGGATTGGTTGTGCTGATACTACATTCTCTACTGTGTGCAGATCCCGGTGCTGTAGCTTTGGACCACAGTGAGGTTGCTGCCTTCAACCCATCAGGCGACCCGAGGTAGTCCTGCAGGCGTCCGCAGGCCTTGGCGACTCCTTCCTATCTAGTTTTTCTTCTGTTCTTTATTATATTAGAGACAGACATGTATCTATTTTGTTCGGACCCTATTTGTAGTATTCTTAGATAGTCTGTGAGATTGTGACACCAGTTCAGGGTAGCTTATGTTTATGGATTGGTATCAGTATTATTAATAAACTGTTACATTTCATTCTTCTGCTTTATTATTTCCGCTGTTTATATAATAATTCACAGCTGATAAAGGATTAAAAATAGAAAAGGTAAAATATTTGGATTGATTGGCTTGCCTAGCTTTCACTAATAGGCTCCATCACGACTCCCGAGGGTGGAAAATCCTGGTCGTGACAGTAACCATCTCATAGATGCATCTTATGTGATATAAATGGCAGGTGAATGGTCCCATATTCACTTTTGTTATTTCCAGCATTCATGGGATTCAATCCCAATTTTAGTTAGTCTATTAATTAATAAGAACAAGCAGTGTAAGAGAATTCGTAAAGAACATTCTAGTTCTTTAATATATACCCATGTGAATTCTCTTTTATTTTTGCACGTCATACTTAAATTATTATGACTAAAACAATTATGCAAACTGAATAAATTATCAATACAGATAAATTTCAGGTTTACACCATGACGTGTGCAATATCAATAAACTCCAAGTTTATTATGATATTAGTTTTTATATCAATAAACATCCACTTTATTGTGGCATTCTTTTAATTATGTAGCATAAATTGGAGAATAAAGCGGGTAGCTTTTCACATATATATTATCCTGCTACAAGTTGTAGTAATAGAAGATATTAAATCTTTCCTTTATTTATAGTCTCAATATAATCAACCGCTTTCGTGTACATATTGGAAACTGAATAAGTTTCTTTGACACTTACTACAACACAATGCCTTATTGGTAATCAATTGTGTTTCTCCAAAATAGTATAATTGGCTCTTCCAGAACTCTCAATTAATTTTGTAGTACCACATATTCATCAACATCCATATGGTGAATATCTCATTTAAAGAGAAAGTTATACCATTATTGTTATGGTCAAAATTATATGCAAGATCTGTTTCTTGTATTACCGTTGTTTTTTAATAATCATAACGCCAAAATATTTTAGCGTACAATAATTACGTGACCAATGACTATGTATGCCATAATAATGACATTATTTTCTTATTTCCTCTCAAACCTCCTTCTAGAGGTGAGTGTGGTATATACTACTAGCATACTCATATTCTTCCAAAAATGAATATGTATTCGTAAATCACATGTTGTCACATTTACATCGTGAATGGGTCATAATTATTTATATGTGCTTTACAAAATCTCATGTCAAATCGATGACAAACATTACTTTCACAGAATGAAGGATTATTTTGAGAATCCTTATTATTCTCATTACCACAATGATGACGATTATAATTTCGTCTATTACCACGTCCATATCCATTACCTTCATGGTAATAATTTTGTCTTCTTTCAGACTTATTATATATTGCTTTTACATTCTCTTAAGGGAATGAGAATGAAACAAATTCAATGGGACAGGATTCCACTTCTTGTACTCACGATCATACATGACTTTGATCATTGCAAGACATAGAAATTTTACCACTTTGGATAGTTATAATTTCTTATAAACTCCATTGGAGTTACAATCAAAATTTATTGTCTTTTCTTGGATTTAAAATTAAATTATAGAATTTCAAGAATTTAAAAGAGAAAAATAAAGTAAAATACTTACTTTAAATCCAGAATTTAATCATGAAGGAAGTTCATGGAACAATTCACAATCATTATGGTCACTCTCAAAGCTTTTATTCAATTGGTTAGAATCTCGTGCTGATAACGTGTTATAAAACAATAAAGAAGAAAAGAATATTGCCGAGAAAAGTAGAGAGAGAGAATTCTTATTGATTTGGGATGATTTACAATGGAATAGAACACCTCTATTTATAGGGAAAAAGCAATTTAGCCACCAAATAACAAACCCTAATATCTGTCTAAAATATAAATATTCACCTTAAAGAGAATTCTATTTATAACAAATACCTAATATTACTTAATACGCTTATCATCTCGTGAGATGCATTTTATATATGTTTAATGAATTTCTTTTTAAACAAATATAAAACTTAGCCACTAATACTTAAATTTGGACTAAAATTACTAAATTCGATCCCACCCATAACAGTCAATACTAGCACGGCTTGTATGAAGCGAAAGACTAAGTGCAAAGATCTTCTTCCATTTACATTAAAATGAGAACCAAATTAAATAGTACTTAAATAGATTTGGAAGAAAAGGGTAATAGGTCTCTATAAAAGTGATGAATGATGACAATAGCAAAAAACACAACCACCCACTACTACTAATATTTTAAACATTGCTACCAAAATACATAACCCCTCCAAATTTGCTAATGGACCTATGTGGAATCCTATGTGTCACTAACTCATTGGTTCATTTTGTAGGCCCCTCTTTTTGTTCTTATTTCTGGAGTATCTTTTAGATCAGCCTAACCTCAAAGACAATCTACAATTGAATCTTTCAATATGTATCCACTAAAGTGCCACACCTTCTAGCACTCAATCAGTCAGAGTGAATTGTGTTTTAAAAGTAAATTTTGCATTCCGAGGCCTCAAAAAATTTCTTTCGACATCACCTCAATTTGCATGCGCAGTCCGACTGCATAGCCGGAAAGCCATTATGCAAAAATCTGTGAAAAATGATAAATTTTGACTTTAAAATGGATTTAAGTTGACTTCGTTCAACATTTTGGGTAAACGGACCCGAACCCGTAATTTGACAGTCCCGAAAAGTCCGCAGGAAAATATGGGACTAGGGCATATGCCCAAAATCGAATTCCAAGGTCCCAAACCCGAGAAATGAATTTTTAAAGAAAATTATTTTCTGGAATTATTTATGAGTTTTGGAAATAAAATGTGTTTAAAAGTTGATGGTATCAGGCCCGTATTTTGTTTTCGGTGTCCGGTACAGGTCTTATATGTGATTTAAGATAAGTGTGTGAAATTTGGTAAGAAAGGGACTTGAAATGATATGAATCGGACCTTATTTGAGGAAATTGGGAAATTTGAAGTTCATAAGAAATTTCATGAGTTTGATGTTAAATTCATAGTTGTTGATTTTATTTTAGTGATTTGCACGAGCGAGTCTGCATGATGTTTTTAGGTTAGGGTGCATATTTGGTTTGGAGCCTCGAGAGCTCGGGTGAGTTTTGGATAGACCACGGAGTGAAACTTTCACTTAGGAATTTGCTGGTATGTTGCAGGCCTGCATGCTTCGCACATTTGCGAAGCCATGCTCGCAAATGCAAGAAGTGGCTTAGGCTGCCTTATTCGCAAATGCGAAGAAATGGTCGCAAATGCGGAGGCATAGTCGCAAATGCGAATAGGCCTGGTATCTCTCAGGGTTCGCAAATGCGAACCCATGTTCGCAAATGCGAAGTTAGCCAAAGTCTGGGTTCGCAATTGCGACATCTGCAACCTGCAATTTTATAACTTAGCCGAAAATCTTTCATTTTTCACACTCTTTCCAAACCAAAACATTCTAAGGCGTTTTTTCAAAGACAACTCTTCTTCCAAATCAATTGTAACTCAATTTTAACTCGTTTCCTTCAATCATTAATATTTTTCACATGATTTAAACTCAAAATCAATGATTTTCATGGGGGAAATTGAGTGTTTTGGGTAGAACCTAGGTTTTTCAAAAATTGGGGATTCACACCTTGATTTGAGGTCCGATTTCAAAACAAATATATATTTGGGTTCGTGAGGGAACAACTAATCGGATTTTGGTTCGAACCTTGGGTTTTGACCATGTGGGCCTGGGGCGATTTTTGACTTTGTGGGTAAAACTTTGGAAAACTTATTTTCATGCATTAGAATTGATTTATTTAGCATTTTATTGATGTAATTAAGTAACTTGTGGCTAGATACGAGTGAATTGATGGTGGAATCAAGAGGTAAAGCGACAGTAGAGACTTGAATTATGTTCGTGGCATCGAGGTAAGTGTTTGGTCTAACCTTAGCTTGAGGGATTAGGAGTCGAGTCCTATTTACTATGAGGTATTTGTCGAGTACGACGTATAGGCATGGTGATGAGTATATATACGTTTGTGTCAAGCATGCTCGAGAGTTGTATATTGTGATTATTATGACTTCGTAGTATTATTCATGCTTTAATAATGATTTCGATTGTTGGGTAAAGTTTGTGGAAGTAATTGTGACATTTGAATATTGAGGAGCGTTGGCTCAAGTTGTATAATGAAATATGAAAGTATAAGTGGTAATTGATCCTTTTAGAGCATTGGCTCAAGTTGTGAAGTGAGTTGAGAAGTAAAAGTGAAAAAAAGAAGAGAATTATTATATTATCTCCCTTGCCGGGAATTTGTTATTTTTAATGTTATCTCCATAACCGGGATGTTGATGCTTCTTTTGATATTATTCCCTTGCCTTGACTTGATTGTAGAACTATTGTTCCATTTCCGGGATTCTTATTGTAATTTCATTTATTCCCTTGCCCCATTAACTATGATTATTGTTTGGGTGAGGAAGAGTGTTAAAGCACAAAGGGTAATGCGGTGTATGATTTATGAGGAAAGAGTGTAAAGCACGAAGGGTGATGCCGTGTCGCACAATGTATCATTCTGTGTCGATTATATTGATTATATAGTGAGGACGAGAGTAAAAGCACGAAGGATGATGCAGCTTTTGGACCATAGATTGGGTGGCTGCCTTCAGTCCACGCGGAGATCCAAGGTAGTCCTACAGGCGTCCGTAGGCCCTGGCGTCTCCCTTTATCCCTTTACTCTTGTTTCAATTCTTTAGTTCAGGGACAATGTATCTTTTATCTTTCAGACTTTGTATGTAGTATTCTTAGATTGTCTGTGAAACTGTGACACCAGTTCTGGGTAGTCGATACTCAAACAATTGTATTAGATACATATTCAGATAATTTATTGCTTTCTTCCGCTTATTGTAATTTCCGTTGTCTACACGTTATTGCTTTATAATTGTTAAGGAATATAAATTGGTAAAAAAGGTAATTTGTCCAAACAGTCAGTTTGCCTAGCTCACATTAGTAGGTGCCATCACAACTCCCGAGGGTGGAAAATCCGGGTCGTGACAAGTTGGTATCAGAGCTCTAGGTTACATGAGTCTCACAGTTCACAGACAAGCTTAGCAGAGTCTGAGGGATCGATACAGAGACATCTGTATTTATCCCCAGAGGCTACTGAGTTAGGAAAAAGCTTCACATCTATTCTTTTTGTCGTGCGATTTTGTTGTCTCAATGCTAAATCCAAACCTCTACTCTTGTCCTTTTGCAAATGGCGAGGTAGCGTACCGCTTCTTCAGCTGAGCAGCAGCACAGACTGGTGATAGATCAGCTACGTCTTCGGAGGCTTTATGGAGGTTGGATAAGTTTCACCAAGCTCTTCACTACCACATTCAGCGGTGCATCTTCTGAGGATACCCGGGATTATTTAGACAGCTGTCACGAGGTTCCCAGGAACATGGGGACAGTGGAGACCAATGGGGTCGACTTTGCTACGTTTCGCTCATCTGGATCTGCCAATACTTGTTGGAGAGATTATTGTCTAGACCAGCTAGGTCATCAGCTTTGACTTGGGATCAGTTTACTTAGTCATTTCTGGAGAGGTTTCTCCCCATCACTCGGAGAGAGATCTACCGGAGGCAGTTTGAGTGTCTCCGGTAGGGTTCTATGACTGTTACTCAGTATGAGACCAGATTTGTCGACTTGGCTCATCATGCTCTTATCATACTTCCCACCGAGAGAGAGAAGGTGAGGAGGTTCATTGAGGGACTTATCCAGCCTATTCAGCTTCAGATGGCCAAGGAGATAGGGAGTGAGATTTCTTTTCAGGAGACGGCCAATGTGGCCAGGAGAGTTGAGATGGTTCTATTGCAGGGAGGTGTTCAGGGGTCTGATAAGAGGCCTCATCATTCAGGCCAATTCAGTGGTACCTCATCTGGAGGAAGAGATTCGTATGGTAGAGGTCATCCTCCTAGGCCTTTTCAGTCAGCACTTCAGGTTTCTCATGGTGCTTCAGGTGGTTGTAGTTCCTATATATAGTATTCTGATCAGTAGTCCTACAGTGCACTACCAGCTCCTATCAGTGCACCGCCGCTTCACAGTTTTTGGGGTGGTCATTTAGGTCGTCAAGGTCAGCAGTCTTAGCAGCCAAGGGCTTGTTACACTTATGGTGATATGGGTCACATTGCTAGGTTTTGCCCTCGGGCACCGAGCAGCTCTCATCATTACGGTTTCTATGCCATGGTTTAGGCACCTAGTGTTCCATAGCCCACCCAGCCAGCTAGAGGTGGGGGTAGAAGTGCTAGAGGTGGAGATAGAGGTATTAGAGGTGGAGCTCAGGACGCTAGAGGTGGAGGCCATCCAGTAGCAGGCCATCCCAGAGATGTAGTTTAGGGTGGAGGGGCACAACCCCGATATTATGCTCTTCTAGCCAGGCCCGAGGCTGAGGCTTTCGATGCAGTTATCATAGGTACTATTCTGGTTTGTAGCGGAGATGCCTCAGTTTTATTTGATCCGATATCTACGTACTCCTATGTTTCATCTTATTTTGTACCATATCTGGTCATTATTAGTGATTTTTGAGTGATCCTATTTATATGTCTACAGCGGTGGGTAATTTTATTGTGGTAGATCAAGTCCATCGTTCATGTGTAGTTGTGATTGGGGGTCTTGAGACTCGTGTAGATTTGCTTCTTATGGACATGGTTGATTTCAATGTCATATTGGGGATGGACTGGTTATCACCTTATCACGCTATCTTGGACTGTCATGCCAAGACTGTGACCTTAGCCTTGCTGGGTTGACCTCGTTTAGAGTGGAGAGGGTCTCCTGGTCATTCTACCCGTAGTGTTATCTCATATATGAAGGCTCGGCGCATGGTCGTGAAGAGGTGCTTGGCCTATTTGGCCTATGTCCATGATTCTAGTGCTGCAGTTCTTTCTATTGATTCTGTGTCTATTGTTCGTGAGTTTCCTGTAGTATTCCCTTTAGACCTACCGGGTATGCCACTAGACAGGGATATTGACTTTTGCATTGATTTGGCTCCACGAACCTAGCCCATTTCTATCTCGTCGTATCGTATGGCCCCACATGAGTTGAAAGAGTTGAAGGAGCAGTTGCAAGACTTGCTTGAGAAAGGTTTAATTAGACCGAGTGTTTCGCCTTCAGGTGCGCCGATATTGTTTGTTAAGAAGAAGGATGGATCGATGAGAATGTGTATTGATTACCGACAGTTGAACAAGGTTACAATCAAGAATAAGTATCCATTGACGAGGATTGATGATTTGTTTGATCAACTTCAGGGTACCAAGGTATTTTCAAATATTGACTTGAGATTTGGCTACCATCAGTTGAGGATTAGGGCATCCAATGTCCCTAAGACAGCTTTTCGTACTCGGTACGGGGATTATGAGTTCTTGGTGATGTCATTCGGGTTGACAAATGCTCCATCAGCTTTTATGTATTTGGTGAATCGAGTGTTCAGGCCTTACTTGTTTGTTCTTGATAGTCTTCATTGATGATATTTTGATCTATTCCCGTAGCTGGGAGGAGTACAAATAACATCTTAGAGTGGTTTTCACACTTTAAGGGATAGCCAGTTGTATGATAAGTTTTCGAAGTGTGAGTTCTGGTTGAGTTCAGTTGCATTACTGGGTCATCTTGTATCAGCAGAGGATTCAGGTTGATCCGAAGAAGATTGAGATAGTCAAAAACTAGCCTAGACCAGCATCAGCTACAGAGATCCGGAGTTTCTTGGTATTGGCAGGCTACTATTATTGGTTTGTGGAGGGATTTTCATCTATCGCAACCCTGATGACCAGGTTGAACCAGAAGGGTCCCCAGTTCAGGTGGTTAGATGAGTATGAGGTAAGCTCTCAGAAGCTCAAGACAACTTCGACTACAGCACCGGTGTTGGTTTTGCCCATAGGTTCAGGGCCTTATACAATTTATTGTGATGCATCTCGTATTGGACTTGGTGCGGTGTTGATGTAGGATGTCAAGGTCATTGCCTATGCTTCACGGCAGTTGAAGACTCATGAGAAGAACTATCTGGTTCATGACTTGGAGTTAGCAGCCATTGTTCACGCATTGAAAATGTGGAGGCATTATCTGTATGGCGTGGCATGTGAGGTGTTCACGGATCACAAGAGTTTGCAATATTTGTTCAAATAGAAAGATCCAAATTTGAGGCAAATGAGGTGGTTGGAGCTATTAAAGGACGATGATATCACCATCTTATATCATCCGGGAAAGGCCAATGTGGTGGCCGATGCTTTGAGTAGGAAGTCAGGCAGTATGGGTAGTCTTGCTTATATTCTAGTTGGTGAGAGACCGCTTGCTTTGGATGTTTAGGCTTTGGCCAATTAGTTCGTGAGGTTGGATGTTTCTGAGCCCAGCCGTGTGTTAGCGTGCATAGTCGCTCGTTCTTCTTTATTGGAACGTATCCGATATCGGCAGTATGATGATCCTCATTTGTGTGTCCTTAGAGACAGAGTGCAGCACAGAGGTGCCAAGAAGGTTACCTTATGAGATGATGGAGTTTTGAGATTGCAGGGTCGAGTTTGTGCACGTAATATGGATGGGCTTCGAGAGTTAATTTTAGAGGAGGCCCATAGCTCTCGGTACTCTGTTCATCCGGGCGGTGCTAAGATGTATCAAGATTTGTGGCAGCATTATTGGTTTAGGAGAGGGAAGAAAGATATCATTTCATATGTGGCTCGGTGTTTGAATTGTTAGCAGGTTGACTACGAGCATCAGAGGCCTGGCGGTTTGTTCCAGAAGATATAGATTCCTGAGTGGAAGTGGGAGCGTATCACTATAGACTTCATTGTTGGACTCCCACAGACCTAGAGGAAGTTCAATGTAGTGTGGGTTATTGTTGATAAGCTGACCAAGTTAGCACATTTCATTCCTGTGGCAGTCTACTACTCTTTTGAGAGGTTAGCTGGCATCTATATCCGGGAGATTATTCGACTTTATGGTGTGCCTGAGTCTATCATTTCGGATCAAGGTATGCAGTTTACCTCCCATTTCTGGAGAGCAGTTCAGCGAGAGTTGGGCACACGGGTTGAGTTGAGCACAACATTTCATCCTTAGATGGACGGGCAGTCCGAACGGACTATTCAGATTTTGGAGGATATGCTCCGAGCTTGTGTCATTGACTTTGGAGGCTCGAGGCATCATTTTTTCCTTTTAGCAGAGTTTGCCTACAACAACAGCTACCAGTCGAGTATCCAGATTGCTCCGTATGAGGCTTTGTATGGTAGGCGGTGTCAGTCGCCGGTTGGATGGTTTGAGCCGGGAGAGGCTCGGTTGTTGGGTACGGATCCGGTTCAGGATGCCTTGGACAAGGTCAGGATTATTCAGGATAGGCTTCGTACAGCTCAGTCCAGGCAAAAGAGTTATGTTGATCGAAAGGTTGGTGATTTGGCATTCATGGTCGATGAGCGGGTTTACTTCAAGTGTCCCCTATGAAGGGCGTGATGAGATTTGGGAAGAAGGGCAAGCTTAGCCCTAGGTTCATTGGACCGTTTGAGATTCTTGATAGAGTGGGAGAGGTGGCTTACAGACTTGCATTGCCGCCGAGCTTATCAGTCGTGCATCCAATGTTTCATGTGTCCATGATTCGGAAATATCACGGCGATCCATCCTACGTGTTAGATTTCAGCACTGTCCAGTTGGACAAGGACTTGTCTTACGAGGAGGAGCCGGTAGCTATTCTAGACCGGCAGTTTTGCCAGTTCAGATCAAACAGTTTTCCTTCTGTTCGCGTTCAGTGGAGAGGTCAGCCTGCTGAGGCATCGACCTGGGATTCCAAGTCCGATATGCAGAACCATTATCCCCATCTTTTCCCCGACTCAGGTACTTCCTTTTTCTGTCCGTTCGACGATGAACGATTGTTTTAGAGGTGGAGGTTGTGATGACCCAATCATTACTTGTTTTAAAAGTCAATTTTGCATTCGGAGGCCTCAAAAAACCTCTTTCGCCATCACCTCGATTTGCATGCGCAGTCCGAGCGCGTAGCCGGAAAGCCATTATGCCAAAATGTGTGAAAAATGATGAATTTTGACTTTAAATGGATTTAAGTTGACTTCGGTCAACATTTTGGGAAAATGTAACCGGACCCATTATTTACGGTCCCGGAAGGTCCGTAGAAAAATATGGGACTTGGGCGTATGCCTGGAAACGAATTCCGAGGTCCCAAGCCTGAGAAATAATTTTTTTAAAAAAATTATTTTCTGGAATTATTTATAAGTTTTGGAAATGAAATGAGTTTAAAACATGATGGTATCGGGCCCGTAATTTGGTTCTGGCACCCGATACAGGTCTTGTATGTTATTTAAGATAAGTCTGTGAAATTTGGTAAGAAATGGACTTGAAATGATATGAATCGAACCTTATTTGAGGAAATTGGAAAATTTGAAGTTCTTAAGAAATTTCATGATTTTGATGCTAAATTTATAGTTGTTGATGTTATTTTAACGATTTGAATGCACGAGCGAGTCCGTATGATGTTTTTAGGTTGGGGTGCGTGTTTGGTTTTGAGCCACGAGGGCTCGGGTGAGTTTTAGATAGGCCACTGAGTGCAAATTTCACTTAGGAATTTGCTGGTATGTTGCAGGCCTGCAGGCTTCACATTTGCGAAGGCTGGCCTGCAAATGCGAGAAGTGGCCTGGACTGCCTTATTCGCAAATGTGAAGAAATGATCGTAAATGCGAAGGCACAGTCGCAAATGCGAAGAGGCCTAGTTTCCGTTTGTGAACCCATGTTCGCAAATGCGAAGTTAGCAGATGTCTGGGTTCGCAATTGCAAACCCTGATCGCATTTGCGACATCTGCATCCTGCAATTTTATAACTTAGCCAAAAATCTTTCATTTTTCACACTCTTTCAAAACCAAAATACTCTTGGGCGATTTTTCAAAGACAACTCTTCTTCCAAATTGATTGTATGTCAATTTTAACTCGTTTCCTTCAATCATTAACACCTTTTCACATGATTTCAACTCAAAATCAATGATTTTCATGGGAGAAATTGGGTGTTTTAGGTAGAACCTAGGTTTTTCAAAAATTGGGGATTTAGACCTCGATTTGAGGTTCGATTTCAAAACAAATTATATATTTGGGTTCGTGGGGGAACGGGTAATCGGATTTTGGTTCGGACCTTGGGTTTTGACCAAGTGGGCCAGGGCAATTTTTGATTTTGTGGTTAAAACTTTGGAAAACTTATTTTCATGCATTAGAATTGATTCATTTAGCGTTTATTGATATAATTAAGTAACTTGTGGCTAGATACGAGCGAATTGGTGGTGGAATCAATAGGTAAAGAGACAATAGAGACTTAAATTATGTTCGTGGCATCGAGGTAAGTGTTTGTCCTAACCTTAGCTTGAGGGATTAGGAGTCGAGTTCTATTTACTATGAGGTATTTGTCGAGTACGACATATCGGCATGGTGATGAGTATATATACGTTGGTGTCAAGCATGCTCGAGAGTCTTATATTGTGATTATTATGACTTCGTGGTATTATTCATGCTTTGATGATGATTTCTATTGTTGGGCAAATTTTGTGGAAGTAATTGTGACATTTGAATATTAAGGAGCGTTGGCTCAACTTGTATAATGAAATGTGAAAGTATAAGTGGTAATTGATCCTTTTAGAGCATTGGCTCAAGTTGTGAAGAGTTGAGAAGTAATAGTGAAAAAAAGAAAAGAATCATTATATTATCTCCCTTGCCGGGAATTTGTTTTTTTTAATGTAATCTCCCTAACCGGGATGTTGATGCTTTTTTTGATGTTATTCCCTTGCCAGGACATGATTGTTGAACTAATGTTCCCTTGCCGGGATTCTTATTATAATTTCATTTATGTCCTTGCCCCATTAATTGTGAATGTTGTTTGGGTGAGGAAGGGTGTTAAAGTACGAAGGGTGATGTCGTGTATGATTTATGAGGAAAAAGTGTAAAGCACGAAGGGTGATGCCGTGCCGCACGATGTACCATTCCGTGTTGATTATATTGATTATATGGTGAGGACGAGAGTAAAAGCACGAAGGGTGATGCCGTGCACATTTTCATTACTTGATTGTTTTGGTGAGGATGAGAGTAAAAGCACGAAGGGTGATGCCATGTACATTTTCATTACTTGATTGTTTTGGTCAGGACGAGAGTAAAAGTATGCAGGGTGATGCCGTGCACTTATTGATTTCTGATTCTTTGTTGATATCTGAGATATGTTGTTTCTTTCAATTACATGTTGTGTTTGTATTCTAAATTGATACTTCCCCCGCAACATGTTACCCCTCCCATACTTGACTGTATATTTCTTTTCTTTTTTTCCGCTGTATATAGCTAAATTGCATAGGTTTATTTGGTAGTTTGGTCCTAGCCTCGTTACTACTTCGCCGAGGTTAGGCTAGGCACTTACAAGCACATGGGGTCGGTTGTGCTAATACTACGCTCTGCACTGTGTGCAGATCCCGGAGCAACAACTTTTGGACCGTAGATTAGGTGACTGCCTTCAGTCCACGCGGAGATCCAATATAGTCCTGCAGGCGTCCGTAGGCCCTGGCATCTCCCTCTATCCCTTTACTTCTGTTTCATTTCTTTAGTTCAAAGACAGTTTATCTTTTATCTTTCAGACTTTGTATGTAGTATTCTTAGATTGTCTGTGAAACTGTGACACCAGTTCTGGGTAGTCGATGCTCAAACAGTTGTATTAGATACATATTTAGATAATTTGTTGCTTTCTTCCGCTTATTGTAATTTCCGCTGTCTACACGTTATTGCTTTATAATTGTTAAGGAATATAAATTGGTAAGAAAGGTAATTTGTCCAAACAGTCGGCTTGCCTATCTCACATTAGCAGGCGCCATCATGACTCTCGGCGGTGGGAAATCCGGATCGTGACATGAATAGTCTAATGCATTATTATTTTATCAAGTATATTAAAATTATTATATTCCTTTTCACGAAAAGAAATGAGAATCGTTCCCAATCTAATGTTTTCTAGTACCCCCATATCAATGTTTCTTTATTCGGATGGTTGGATCATCACATTTTAGTCAAAAGTTGTGAAACATTCCCTCACTCTTTTAAACACGAGAACCCAACACATAAATTTGATTGGTTCAACATTTAATATTTTTTGCAGTAAATCAATTTTATTTTAAATTTAATATACTCCAAAATACTAAATTTGAATGAACCCATTGTTCAACAGCTGTATTCGACCACATTTTCCTCAACAACCCCGCCACTTTATAATTCTAACGATCCGAGTCGTTTTGACCTATAACATATCGTTCGACAGTTTGAGACCTCGAATAACTTCAATTTATGTATTGTGACTTACACGTATTATTGGTTTTGATTTTTGAGAAGTTCGGAGTTGATTTGGAGAAATAATTCTTAATTCAGAAAGTTTTAAGTTGTAAGAGTTGACTTTTGAGTAAAACACATCAGATTCGGGATTTGAAGGTTCCCATAAGTTTGTAAGGTGATTTTGGACTTGGACGAATATTCGGGTTGAGTATCGGTTGGTCCAGGAGCGTTTCAGTGCTTAATATCGGAAGGTTGTATTTTTTTAAGTTTTTGAAATCTGCTAAGTTTGACTTGTAGTGGAATTCGGTGTTATCGAACTTCAGATGGTGTTTTGGGACCTTGGATATGTTTGTTTTATTGATTGGAACTTGTGTATGAAGATTGATCGCGATCCAGAATGTCTAAGTGCGATTCAGACGCGTTCGACAAAGGTTGAATGTTTGAAAGTTAAGAGAAGGTATTGATAGTCTATTCGTGGTTTTGATATTATTCGTAACGTTTCGAGCCTTTGGACAAGTTTGAATAAGGTATTGCGACTCGCTTATATGATTGGACGGAATCCCGGGGGAATAGGGTGTATTTCGGGATGGTTTAGGACCAAGTTTGGGTGTTTTGCGGCAACTGGTTTGTAGTGTAGTTCTTCACGAATGCGGTGGGGAGCACAGATTCCAATGAAGGATTTTGGCTATTAGAAATTTGGGCTACACGAACGCGACAAAGGAGTGGCAAACGCGAAGAAGGAACTGAGGCCAAGGGCTTTTACCCTACGCAAACGCGACAACGGAGTCGGGAATGCGAAGGATGGCAGGCTATAAGATTTTCCCTTCGCGAAAGCGGAAGGTCTCATGCGAACGCGAAGGTGGGGACTGATGCTGGAGAAATTTTGTCATCGCGAACGCGAACCTCTGGGGTAGGTAGGCCTTCGCAAATGCGATGAAGGGCCTGGAAGAGGCTTATAACAATGAGCTCGGGGTGAGCTAATTTTTTCAATTTCTCTCTTGTTAAGGAAATTATAGCGATTTTGAAAGACCATTTTCATCATCTATCATGAGGTAAGTGATTCCCACATGTTTTGAGTAAATACATTGATTTTTATATAGATTTAAATAGGAAAATTGATAGAAAGTATGGGATTTGTTTGAAAACCTAGAAATTATATTTTTTATTTTTACCAAGAAATTGGACATACAATTAAGAATAAATTATATATTTGAGTCTGTGGTGCTATTGGTTATGTTTATCTTCAAAACTTTTTAAAATCCGGACACGTGGGTTGGAGGGTTGAATTTGTTGATTTTTTCACGAGGAGTTGGGTGTTATACCCCATGTTTTCGTACGTGGAAGTACGCCATAAGTAAATTGATATAACAATCGAAAATGAGATGTTATATCCCTTGTACGTTGATGTTTTATCATAAGTTAATCGACGTAAGCTCGGGAATGAGATTATTTTGGAATTATAAGTATTATGCTATTTCAAACAATGGATAAGTAAATTCGTGAAGGTGAGAGGGAAAGCAAATCGAAGAAAATGAGTTTCGTCGAAGTTTGTCAATTTGGAATAAAACGGTTCGAGCTATAATACCCGATATTTATAGACTAATACCATACAAGGTACCACGTGTGAGCACGTAATTTTTGCCTTATATGTATTACTCCAACAAATTCAAAACAAAATAATTTCTTTTAGTGTTTGCAATTTTGTTGGATTGCATGGCATTTTCTGTTAATTATTTGCATTTGTCTGTGCACATTTATTTTATTTAATTCATGAAAAATACAAAAAATATGTTGCATCTGCATTTAGGATTTAATTTTATATTTTTGGATTAATTAGCAAATTAGTTTGTTTTTGAAAATCACAAAAATAATTCATTTTGCATTTTTACTTTTAATTTTGAATTGTGTAATTGTTCTTTAAATTTAGGATTTAATTAATTATTAAAATACCATGGTGAGTGATTAATCTAATTGGGTAGGCTAAATTAGTTTAAAAATAATTATTAATTAATTTAGGATTTATTTTAATTTTGGGAAAAGAAAAGAATTGTGAAATTGAAAAAAAGAAAAAGAAAGAATGAAAGAAATCTGGGCTCAAACCCGATTTTATTGCCCCAACCCAAGTAATAACCACCCAATACCCGGCCCAACCCATGCCTAACCCGGTCCGGATTCCCCCCAAACGAAACGACACCGTTTTATTAAGATTGATCTGGGCCGTTGATATTGCCTAATCCAACGGATAAGAACTAGGGGGGGTTAATATATGTATGTCCAAACGCCACCCTACCCCCCTCATTTCATTGTTCCAACCCCCATCCTCAAAAACCTGCCGCCAAACCCTAGTAGCCTCCCTAGAATCCCACCATTGTCCGGTGGCGGCACCACCTCCAAACGCCACCAAAACAACACCCCATGACCCGCTCACTCCCCTCTTTCTAAATCCCGAACCAATTTCTCTCGAACATGCCCCGAGCTCGTCGAATCTTAAGTTGAAAGTGAGACCTAAAAAATGTCAAACTCCAGAATCGGCATATTTGGTATTGATTAAGACCAAAACGAACCTTGGTCATGTGTTTTCATCTGAGAACATGTGATTGAGGCCCTTTTCGGTCTAAATCGAGGGTTCGAGGAAGAGCTGCAAGGCTTGGCCAGTCCGTTAGGTATCTTTACATTTCTGTTGGCTCATCTCTTGTATTTTTCTGCCTTTTCAAGTCGTTCTGCTTCATGTCGTTTCTTTGTTTGTGTTTCTGCTTCTTCATAGCATGTCTGTTGTTATGCATGCACAACCCGTTTGTTAGTCAACATAATTTTCTGGTTGTTTGTTTAGAATGGAGTGAATCATTTTTTTTTCTCTTTTGGGTTTTGGGCTTTGGTTTAAAAGTTCTCGTGTCTCTTTCTCTTGGTTAATCTTAGGTCAGATTGTTTTTAGAATGTTGAGTCTTTGACTGATTTCAATCAATACCTAAAAATTGAACTCAAAAGGAACTGAATTGGGTTCATTTGGACCCATTAACTTGGGTCATTTGGACCTAGGCTCTATTTGGTTAGAAAGGTAACAACAGGGTCATAGGGGGGTAATTTGGGTAGTCTGCTTAAGGGAATCTTTGTGTAACTATTTGGGAAGATTCTAGGAAGCTGGGGAGGGGACTGCTTTGCAAAAACTGAATTAAAACTAGGGGTGTCTAAGCTAAAATGGAAATTCAAAAAGGGTCGAAGTACAAATCTGTTGATTAGTTAGGTTGCTCTACTTTCTTGCCTATAAATGCAACATTTCTTGCATTGAAAGGCAAGGTGAAGAGACCTAAGAGCTAAAAAAGGCAGAAAAGAGAAACGGCTAAAAAAAATTTTGAGTGAAAGAGACTGTTCTATTGAACCTCATCAGTGATTTTTTTTAATTTCTGAAAACAATACATATAGGTTTTATGATTTTAAATGGATTGACATTGGGTTTTTGAGAAGTTGTCGTGGTTCAAGCTTTTTGAGGTTCACTGTTCCATTGGGTTTTCGAGTTGATTTTATGGTTCTAGTTGCTGAATCTGGGTTTGATTATGGGCTAGAAATGAGTTGAAAATTGTTTTGTTGTTTGGGTCTTGGGTTGAAATCACTGCAGTATAGTTCATTTTCACTGGTCTCGAGCTGTTTCCTTCCTGGAATTTTCTATTGTTTTATTGGCTTTGTGAGTTGGTTTCACTGCTCAACTAGTTGAATCTAGGACTGTCATCTGCTGCTGTTTACTTGCTGACTATTCACTTCTATTCTTCTTTGTGCAAACTCCAGGTACATGTTCTGAAACCTGCATAATGTGATCTTCAAGTTGAAAATGAAATGAAAAATGGAAGTCGGAAGTTTGATATTCAGTCGTATGTGCTGTTTATGTGCTAGGCCCGATATTCAAATCTTCTTCTCTATGAAAATCTTTGCTTGTCATTCCAAATGCTAATGTTGTTTAAAGTTCCTATGCACCTAATGTATACAACGTATAGATCCTGTTAGTTAGATTTAGTAGTGGCTTATTTAGCTTGAATGGATGCTTCGATTACTGAAATCACACAGATGCTACTACTGCTGTAGATGCAAGATTGGTACTGCCCTTTTAGTATTTGTTAGGAAAACATTTTAGGTTATAATAGTTGGATTCTTGTGACTCCTAAAGCATGGGAACTATTAAGGATTAATTGTAGGTTATATGGTAACATAGTGTTGATTTCAAGGTATTAATGAGGCTTACTATTATGTTTGATCATCTAAGGGAAAGCAGGTTCTAATGATCATCTCATTTGGAAATATTAATTTTAAAATTTGAGTTTGATGTTAGTTGGTACGTTCTTGTTTTAAATGATTGGTCTGAAATCAGCATTGGGCCATTTTAAGCCACGAATTTGAGCAAAATGAACAATAGAAATGTGGGCGGTACTCACTCGCTTGTGGGTTTGAGTTTTGGATTTGCATTCTTCACTAAGACTTGGGCTCATTAGGGCCCAAGCCTGAAGGTTGATGTTGATTACTTTGCCGGTAGTCAACTGGGTTCACGTAGTAACCTTGGAATTTTCAGTCATTGCGTGTGTGCCGTGGGGACTCGATCTTGAGTCCTACACTTGTTGATCTCAGTTTCTAAAAGGAGTGGGCTCATCTCAGGCCCAAGCCTTAAAGACACTTGTAAATGGGGTTGCGCACTCCATGTTATTTGAGTTTGTTCAATGTCTTTGAATCCACCTTTCTTCCTTGTTAGTCAGCGTCGCTGAAGCAGTTTTTCTTCGAATAATTTGGCGATTTAATGCAGCGCCTGTCAGCTGCTAAATATATTCAATTTCTTAGTTTAAAGAGAGTAAAAAAAAGAGTTAGAAACTATGAGATGTCTCGCTTGATGTTCCAGAATAATACAAGGAAATCTATGGTGAAGCAAGATTACGAGCAGTATAAATGGATATATGTAGGTCGCAAGCTAAAGTATGATAGAGCGACTGGTTTTAGGAAGAAAAGAGTATGATCAAAAAAGGGTGAGTGAGAAGGTAACGAGAATGGACTAGTCCTCGAGATTAAGCCCATGAAAACAAGAAAGCTAATGATTTCTCTAAGTTATAGGAAGATCAGTATAGCCTGAATGAACTCAATGGAGTCTAAGACTAACAACATCTAGAAGAAATGGAATGCTGCCCTGGTAGTAGAATAAAGGTGTGATTGTGATAGATAAAGGATGACGTTTGGGCCTTCGATTGAGTAATGACTTGAAGAGAATTTCATGAATTGTACGGGATTAAGATACCCATGTAAGGTGAGTCATATTGGGATTCTATGAAATGAAGTTATTGAAGCATGGTATTGCCCCCACGTGGATCAATCTAATCATTTCAAATGTTTCCTGATGAGACGTGAGCCCTAGCGACAGTGTTACATAAGAGGTCAAGTTATCGGTATTAAGGTGAATCAACAACGGATGAATAAAAGTTACAAAATATGAGATGAGATTAAACAGTAATGAAGAAGCATTAAAGGACTTCGATGTATACATATATGATAAGTAGCGAGATGGTAACCTGGAGTTTGGTAATAGACCTCAGTAACAATAAATTGAAGTAAGAGTTATGATATAGTATGGCCTACCGAGATGCAGTAGAATCATGCGGATGGATAACCAGGTCTATGAAATAAGATATAGCAATATTCGTAAGTTCGACAAAGTACCGAGCAGAGAACTTCTGTAATAGCAAAAAAAATTGGAGGAAAAAGGAAAGAAGAGTCGCATAGGTGCACTTACAAGGTCAGAGTCGTACAGGCTGCATGATAGAAAGTAGCAACAGTTACGAGATTAGAAAAATTTCTACCACGAGTCGTGGTATGAGAAAGAGAAGCCAAAAGGGGGGAATGCCTTGATTTTTGGATTTATTAACAGAACAACTGCCTAGATGGAAAGGAGAGTATTAAGGTATTAAAAAAAAGCTATAAGTTATGAAAATGATAAGAGCATCAGTCAACATTCGAGGACGAATGTTCCAAAGGGGGGAATAATATTACGCCTCGCAATATTACATCGATATTTCGTCCCGCGGTATTATATTACGATGATATTATGCTTTGCAGTATTAAGTTACGACAATATTGTACCAAGCAGTATTACATTACAATGATGTTACACTTTGTAGTAATAAGTTATGACAATTTTTCACCCTGCAGTATTTTATGTTGAATTTGTCGTAAGGTAATCGATATCAGTCCAAGGAAAAGATTATTTGAAAATTATAAGGATTGTAAGCGATGAATAAATTCGTGAAGGTGAGAAGGGAAGCAAGTCGAAGAAAATGAATTTCGTTGAAATTTGGTATTTTGGGATAAAATACGACTCGAGCTAAAATACTTGGTATTTATGGACTAGTACCATACAAGGTACCACATGACCATAATAGTAAGGTGTATAAAGTTTGTGAAAAGTGAGTAATATTTCAAGTAAGTGGGAATAATTCTCAATTTTGCAGGTAATTGATTAATTACCGGGTAACAGGACATTACCCAGTTGACTAATAAGTGGATAAAAAAAATTAATTAATTAACATCCCACCCCCACCCCAACCCCACGTGGCAAAAAGCCACGAAATTAGAAGTGACTAATAGTCACTTTTTTCAAATGGCTAAATCATGGAAATGACTAAGCTTTAAGTCTTAGAAAACAAGACTTGTGATGATTAGTTTGAAGACTTTATATTTAAAGCCTGAAGAACCAAAAACGAAAAACGTTACTTTTGCTTTCTGATATTCAAGACTTCAAGCTTTACTATCCTAAAGTAAAGTGATAACCATCTTTCTTGGTATAAAAATCACTTGGGGAAAATAGTAGTCACTTGGTTTTAATAAAATCTGATTCTTAGTTCAAATTCAAAGACATCTTGTCTTTGAAAACGTTAAAGAGCAGAAAACCAATTTCGTTCTTGAATTTCAAGAATTTTAAGCAGACTTTCGTCCATATTACGCAGAAGCAGATTCGGTCAAATAATTCCAGGAACAAGTATGTTAAGGCTATCCCTTTTTTCTTTTGGCATGATCCATACGATATGAACGAAACGTGCAAATGCACAAATTCCATAAATGACTCAATTCATAGAAGTATCAGAAATATCTATGTTCTTTAATTCTCATGTGTCATAATATTTTATCATCAGTTCATGGGTCTCCAAAAAATATGAAAGTTGAAAAGATGTTACTTTATGATATTGATCAAGAGTCAAAGTGGTCTTATGACCTTCCGAATGATTTTATTGACGTACATTTCATGTATTGCATTCATGTGCATTGACCCATGACCAGATGGTGTTATATACGCGTATATATATAAATATATGTATATGGAATGGGAAAAGGTTACGGCGTTATATACGCACCACCACCTGATCAGCTGGTATATGATGATGATGTTGCCCACAATGGCCGAAATATGATTCAAACGGCGTTATATACGCATATATATGTAATTATGGTTCAAACGGCGTTATATACGCGTATATATATGTATGTATATCTTTATATGGGATATGGGAAAGGTTATGGCATTATATACGCACCACCACCTGATCAGCTGGTATACGATGATGATTTTGCCCACAGTGGCCGATATGATATGATGGGATACCCTCAGAGGCTGATGATATTATGAAATATGTACCTATGCATGACATTACATTCATACGCATATGCAGGATGTTAAAAGTAATTTATGATTTACAAAGTTATTCAGACTTACACGTTGAGTCATGTACTCTATATGTCTTCCATATCTCTCATGTATTTATTTATGTGCCTTACATACTCAGTACATTATTTGTACTGACACCCCTTTTACATGGGGACGCTGCGTTTCATGCCCGCAGGTCCCGATAGACAGGTCGAGAGCCCTCCAAGTAGGCTATCAGCTCAGCGAAAGATATTGGTGCGCTCCATTTGCTTCGGAGTTGCTCGTTTGGTTAGTATGATTTAGACGTGTATTGTTTGGTATGGCGGGACTCTGTCCCGACCCTTATGACATTTATGTATTCTTAGAGGCTTGTAGACATATGTCGTGTACATAAAAGATTGTACGGCCTTGTCGGCCTATGTTTTGAGTTTATAAAGGATCATGTTGGCCTATTAGGCCCATATGCATGTGTATATGATGATGTATTAAGAAAGATACGTTACGTTGGTACTCAGTTGAGTAAGGTACCGGGTACCCATTCCAACTCATCGGTTTGAATCGTGACACGCCCCTAAGTGGATCAGTCTAATTACTCCAGATGTCCCCGATGAGATATGGGCCCTAGTGGCAATGTATTATGTAAGAAGTTTCAAGTCTTAAATGGTAGATTGTAGAATAACATTGAAGTGAATCATCAATGGATGAGTAAAAGTTTCAAAGTACGAGACGAGATTGGGCCATCAATCTTAAGATGGACAGTAATAAAGAAGCGTTAAAGGACTTAGTTTTATGCATATAGGATAAGCAACGAGAGTAACCTGGATTTCGGTAGCAGACCTCAGTAATGATAAATAAAAGTAAGAATTATTGTATAGTATGGCCTACGTAGATGTAGTAAAGCGAATGACTCCTAGAGGGACAAATTGACATAATTTTGTATATGTTCACCATGTGAAGCCTAGAGATTGGCAAAAAACTGGAGGAAATAGAAGAGGAGAGTCGCATAGGCACACATACAAAGTTAGAATCATAAAGGTTGCATGATAGAAGGTAGCAACATTTACGAGATTAGAAGGATTCCCACTACAAGTCGTGGTGTGAGAAAGAGGCTTAAAGGGGGAATGCCCTGGCCTTTGGGATTCATTAACAGAACAATCGCCTAGATGGCAAGAGGAGTACTAAAGTATTCGCAAGAACTATGTGTTATGAGAATGATAAGTGTGTCAGTCAACATTCGAGGACGAATGTTCAAAAGGGGAGATGATGTTACACCCCATATTTTCGTACGTGGAAGTACGGCATATGTAAATTCATATAAAAATCGGAAATGAGATGTTACATCCCGCATTTTTGTACGTTAATATTTTGTCGTAAGTTAATCGACCTAAGCTCGGGAATGAAATAATTTTGAAATTATAAGTATTATGCTATTTCAAACAAGGGCTAAATAATTCGTGAAGGTGAGAGGGCAAGCAAATCGAAGAAAATGGGTTTCGTCGAAGTTTGTCAATTTGAGATAAAATACGGTTCGAGCTATAATACCCGGTATTTATGGATTAGTACCATACAAGGTACCACATGGCCATAATAGTGAGGTGTATAAGGTATATTAAAAGTAAATAGTATTTTAAGTAAATTGAAATAATTCCTAATTATATGGATAATTAGGTAATTATTGGTTAATGGGGAATTAACAATTTAATTAAGGAATTAAGTATCTAATGTTGGATAATCCTAAATTTTCCCCACGTGGAAACAATACATAATTCTTGAGTGACCTTTGAATTCAATTTGCAAGATGTCACAATTAAGAAGGGTTAGGCCTAATCATCACTTTATACTACCCTTTTTTATTAATTCCAAATCCTTGAATTGTATAACTATAGCATTTCATGTCAAAACTCCAAAAGCTCTTGAATTATATAGCTTTAACGTCAAAAAGCTTCAGCCAAGTTCATGGAATGCAACAGCAACTTATTGCATCAAAACATTTCGTACAGAGAATATTTTTACTAAATAGCATGAGATTTTGCGATTATAAGGGAATACAGTGAAATCCTTCTCAAAGAATATCATACGGATTTTCCCCTACTTCGATCCATCATTATGTGTTTTGTCACAATAGAGGTGTGTTGGAGGGATTTTCAAGATAATCGGCTCATGTATGTTAAGGCTATCTCTTCTTTCTTTTGGCATGCTCCATACGACACAAACGAAACATGCAAATACAGAATTCCATACATGATGTATTCATAAAAATATTAGAGATACTTATATTCTTGATTCCCCATGTGTCATATTATTCTATCATCTATATATGGGTCACATAAAAATACGTAAGTTAAAAAAAAAGTTTACTTCATGATACTACTCAAGGCATAATGGTCTTATGACATTCCGGATGATTTTATTGATGTGCTTCTCATGCATTGCATTCATTTACATTGACCCATGACCAGATGACATTATATACGCGTATATATTTATATTATATGTATATGGGATATGAAAAAAGGTTACGGCGTTATATACGCACCACCACCTGATCAGCTGGTATACGTTGACGATTTTCCCACAGTGGTGGAGATGATATGATAAGATGCCCTCAGAGGCATGATGATATTATGAACGCATATACCCATGCATGGTATGATATTTATATGCATATGCATGATATTATAATATTAAATGATTCATATAGCTATTCAGATATACATGTTGAGTCTTTTACTCCATGTTTCTCTCATGTCTACTAGTTAGTGATTTTCATTCCTTACATACTCGGTACATTATTTGTACTGACATCCCTTTTGCTTGGGGAAACTGCGTTTCATGCCCGCAGGTCTTGATAGAAGGTCGAGAGTCCTCCAAGTAGGCTATTAGCTCAGCGGAAGGTATTGGTACGTTCCATTTGCTCCGGAGTTGCTTCTTTGGTCAGTATCATTAGTACATGTATTGATTGGTATGGCAGGACCCTATCCTGACTTTTATGATATTATGTATTCTTAGAGGCTTGTAGACAGATGTCAAGTATACGGATACTTGTATGGTCTTGTCAACCTATGTTTTGAGTATAAAAAAAAAATCATGCTGGCCTTATAGGCCCGTACTTCATATGCATAAGTTTGTATTCCCGCATGCTTTACTCTGGTTCATTTAACTATGATAGAATGATATGATAGATACGTTATGTTGGTACTCGGTTGAGTAAGATACCGGGTGCCCACCGTGGCCCATCGGTTTGGGTCATGACGTTGGGAATTATTTCTAATTGTTAAATTACGAGTCTTGGAGTATATTTTGATTGTTTTGCACATTCTTTGACTAGTTTCTGATCATTTGGCATTGGTTTGAGGAGTTAGAGAGGTGTTGGAGCCGGTTTTCGGATTTCGGAGCGAGGTAAGTGTCATGTATAACCTTATGAGGGAAAAATTATCCCGTAGGTCCCTTATTTGTATGTGCTATGTGTTATGGGAGTTACGCACGTATGAGGTGACGGGAGTCCGTGTGTATGCTAGAATTCCTTCTTATGTCCGAGTAGACTTAAACTTACACCATGTCTTAATTGTACTATTTTAGTTATTCTTGCCTGATTAAATATTTTAAATCATACTTTTGCCCGAGACTAGACTTGAGTAAGGTAGTAGACTTGCTATTTTATATACTTGACAAGCTATTTTATTATAGTGAAAATTATACTTTCTTTTTTAGATTTCTCCTGTAATGTACGACATTGACCGAAAACTTTGTTAAATTTCATATCTCACACTTATATTTGTGAGTGGGGCCAGTGACCCATAAAGTTTCAATATTCCTATGGGATCAGGCTGAACACCTCAACAGTACTATCATGGATCGGGTCGTACGACCTCAGTAGTATTTTAAGATGCATCTATGTGGGTCGGTCGACTCTCCGCAATGTACACAATTATTATGGGATCGAGCTGTACGCCACGACAAGAAATCATGCGTTTACTCTTATGGGATTGGGCCGCTCGCCTCGGTAGAATAGTACGAAATAATTGATAAGGAGTCAGCGTGCTTTTGAGTTTTCCTGACATGATATGTGACATTTTATCTGTTGTTAACCATTATGTATTTGTAATGACCTGACCGATCATTTTGAGAATTTGCACTTCGCTCGGTTGTTTGAGGGCATGAGTAGCTCCGTATGAAGTATTATGACTTATGTGAGTCGTCGGTTTTGGTTTTCAGGTTATTTGGAATTGATTTGGAAGAATGACTCTGAGCTAGAAGCTTTAAATTTGAAAGGTTTGACCAAGTTCTGACTTTCTAGAAGTTGACCTCGGATTAGATTTCTAATGGTTCCGTTAGCTCCGTTGGGCTATTTTTGACTTAGAAGCGCGTCTGAATTGTGATTTGGAAGTCCGTAGTAGAATTTGGCCTAAAATAGTGAAAGTTAAAATTTTGGAAAGTTTGACCGGGAGTGGACTTTTTGATATCGAGGTCGGATTCAGATTCAGGAAGTTGGATCAGGTCCATAACATCAAATGTGACTTGTGTGCAATATTTGAGGTCAATCAGATGTGATTTGATAGGTTTCGGCATCGGTTGTGAATGTTTGAGGTTTCAAGTTCATTAATTTTCGAATTGAGGTGTAATTTATCGTTTTGATGTTGTTATGTGTGTTTTGAGGCCTCGAGTAGGTCTTTGTTATGATATGAGACTTGTTGGTATGTTCGAATAGGGTCCCGAGGGGTTCGGGTGAGTTTCGGATAGGTTTAGGTTGTGTTGCGCTCATTTTTTAAATTTTTCGATGTCGTTTTTCAAGCATAAATGGTACTACATTTAGCAAATAAGCTCCAATTTCTTTTTTTTATTGAAGCATTAGATCTGTATCGTAATTATGGATGTCGTGCCCCCTTGTTTTCCTTTTTGTGGGGAAGTCCGGGTTTCGACATTCATGGGGGAATAACTCGTTTCCTTTTGAAAATTGGGTACTTGAAGAGTCGCCACCTAACGGAATATGGTGCATTAGGGCACCTATAATATTTAACTCGTGTAACTAGTTTGCATTACCAGAGATTAGGGTAAGGTCTCGAAATAACCTTGAGGGGAAGGTGTTAGGCACCCCTCGCGGTCCACAATGATGGGACCCAGCCGAACTTAAACTATGTGAATTAGTCATTTTGAACAAGTAAACAGTTTCAACACATATTTGCAAATAAAGACATATTTTCACATTCTAAGTACATGTATGATTCAAGTAAGAGAGTGGTTCGAACAGCTTACACATGTATATGTAAAGAAAAGAAAGTTTATAGAATTTAAACACATAGGAGAGTTAGGAAAGGGAAGTCCTAAGTTGGTTAACCTACAGGATCATACCCATGCAATGTCCGGTAATCACTTCTCGATGAGGGGCTACACGTAACATTAGCACGCAGGTCATCGTATCCTTTACTACCCAATTCCCTCCCCTTGGTCATAGCCTAAAGCGTTTTAGCAACCTTAAGATATATCCTATGCGTGCACTACCTGTCCCTTCCTTGTGGCCCTGAAGGTATTTAAGACCTTTAATTTAGGTAGTTCTAGACTATCCTAAGGTACTTAAAGGAGAAAATTCTAGGCGACAACCAAGACAAGTAGGACTGGACCAAATATAGAATAATTAAAGGCTCACATTTTACCTCCACAAACAGAACAAGTGAGTGCACGTCTCAAACAACAGTTTTCAGATATTTAAGAGAAACTCTAGAACAAGATATCTAGGCGAGGAGAGAATATGCAGTATTGAGTTAAGACCAAAGTGTGAAAAACTTAATCAGTTTGCCTACTGATTTAAAACATGTTGAATATGGGCAGTCACAAATAACAAGCGTAGTTTTAGAGATTGTAGGATTTTAGTCACCCTACAGGCTTGCCTAGGCATGTAATAGTGTTGTCCTATAAGCATGATATCTAATCATTAATCAAGAATGCAGTAAACCAGTAGACAATTTTAAGCAGGCAGTTTGGATCATATAGGCATGCTGTCTAGGCGTAATGACTGATTTAGACTTGCAGAAATTAGTTTTCAAAAACCCTATAGGCATAGTATCTAATGCAGTAATTAGCTCAAGAACCTTATTAGCATACAGAAACTGTTTTAAGCCTTGTCAACATGCAAAGACTATTTTCAAACTCACAGGTGTAGTGTCTAAATATACAAGATTTTTAAACACTATAGGCATGGTATCTAATGCAAGCAAATAACCCTAAGAACATGGTTTCTAATGTATGCAAATAGTCATAATAACCTAAGACATGATTTCTACCCCAATCTCCCACAATTGTATAAAAAATCCCTCCCTTTTACTAATTTCCCTAATATCTATTTACAAGGATATTATTATAAACCAAAACTGATAATGAATTACAGAAATTGGATTACTACAACTATAGGAAGCCTGGATATAGGCCTCAGAGATACACATAGAAGACCAGGCCTTCAACCAATCCACAAACATCATAACCTCATAGTGCACCCAACAAGATCCTGGTGTGTCAAAGTTCCCAAGGGTCTCAGGGACCCCAGGCAATGCTCAAACCAGGAAAAACCTTCAAAGTAACCCTTTCTGAGCAAGCTTGGAAAGCCAACTCCAGTGTGTCAAAGTTCAGAGGAGCCTCAGGGACCCTTAAGCAATGCTTACACTAGAGTGTCAAGATCCTAGGTGTTCTATGAGTAGGAGTAGTGTTTGAAAACAGAAGTAGTTTTAAGAAAATAGTTTAGAAGCCAACAGAGTCATTAACACTAAAGCAAATGTTTCAGCAATCACATAGTAAGCAGAAAATATGGTCATAGAGTCCTAAAACAAAGATTCCTACTGCCCAGATTAAGCTTAGTTTATTAGTTAACACTAGGTGACATATAGCATGTTGAGAACAAATAACTACACAGAGAGGGGAGCAGGGATTGGGGGTCATATTGGTCATAAGGAATAAGCATGAGTCTAATTCATATGGATACATAGAAGTTTACAAAAATATTCAACCAGACAAAGTCAAGCAGGTTATTGTAGCCAACATAGAAGCAGACAGGTGACAACATTAAACATAAAGGCTTGATCAAGACAGAAGAAACGGCCTGGTAACTATAAGGAATAATACAGGTTAATTTAGATAACAGGAAACATGCAACATAATTAAATGGCAATACATATGCTGATTGAGAGCATGAAGCATGAAACACATAGGTTTAGTTATAGACAGGCTAATCTACAAGATTCTACTGATTTAAAAACATGTTGGGAATAAGAATCACACAAATTAAACTCATACAGAGGTTTGCATGATAGTAAAGTAGGAGCATATCAGTTGGAAATTTGAAATAAAAGAGTAATGTAAAGAGGATCCAAGATCTAGTCTTGGCTTCCAGCCGACTAGATAGCACAGTAGACAAGTGACAGAAGTTTGCAGTAGAGAGAGAGAGAGCATGAAATTTAGGTGCTTTTCTTATGTCTCTGTGTGTGTGTTTGAAAAAGAGTCCCGTAATTATAGGAGTCGAATAACGTAAAGTAAATAAGGCAAGGCAGCTTAACATTGTAAATAAGGTAAGGAAAGCAATCAAATATTCAGTTAAGCCTGACGGGGCAAACAATTAGGGAATTATTCTAATAAATAGCTTGATTTGAGTTTCAAGTAAGGCAAGAAGTAGGTTTAATAGTCAATTAGGTTTAGAAACCTTAAATCAAGTAATCAGTCTCGCAAATAAGGCAACATGGGTAATCAGAGACCAATCAAATCATTCAGAAGAATCAGATGAGGACCCTTTAGAATAAGGAGAGCCAATCAATGTTACAAATCGGGGCTCAAATAAGGTGAGGGAATCAATCGTACTATATAATCTAATTAAGGAAAATGGTACTAATTAAAGTCACGAATAAAGCAAACAGGAAAAAACACAAAAAGATATTGATTTGAAAGGGAAAATATGATCCAAATCCCTAACAAAAATCATCCAAGATAATTAATTGACAGAAATAAACACATAACGGAAGGAAAGTTGAAGAAATTGATGCCCTAAACAGAAGTATCTAGGGTTTAACACTTGAAAAGTAATAATTAGATTTAACACTTGAAAATTAAGAAAAATTACTTGAAATGAACTCACGACGAACCCTAGGTATGAGAAGTCACTGAAACCGAATAATGATAAGAAAAGAATAGAAAGCACTTTAGACATACAGGGATTCGAACAACAAAAATCAGAGAAATCAAACCTTAAGTATCATAGTTCTAAAAATCGGTTATTAGTAAAGGAATATAGAAACTTAAAGAAAAATCATGGAAGCTTGAAAGCATTTCAAGTATGCAGAGATTGAAACAGTAAATAACAAAGAACCCAAAATATAAAGTAATATAGTGCAAAAACTCTGTTAACAATAAAGAAACAAGTGATCTTTAAAGAAAAGTCATTGCCAAACTAAGAATCATTCCATATCTACAAAGATCGGGACGGATTCATGTCCAAAGATTAGGGTTTTGAGGATAAAGGGGGGAGGGGGCAAAGAGAATCTGGTTTTGAATAAGAGATTTGAACCGTAAAACTCGAGGTAAAAGCACCTACAAACGGAGGTAACCATAGGCAAATTCTTAAAAAGTCTCGAACAAAATATGGGCTAGATCTTTCAGGATTTCTTTCATGGAGTAGCAAAATCGAACAACCAACAGAAGCAGGAGACCAGTAGAGGTCTCAAATGACCAGGAAAACCCATGGAATATGTGGGAATCGTAGGGATTAGGGCTAGGTTTGGGTGACAACGATTAGGGTTAGGAGTTGGTCTCATAGAGAACCATAGAGGAGGGATTCGAGGGTGGCTGTTTGTATGTAATGAGTTAGGTTTGGGGGGTCGTTTGGTTAAATTTGGTAAGGGGAGATCATGACCGTTGATCAAAATGATCAACGACCAGGATTTAACAGGAACTGGGTCGGGTAGATATGGGATTTGGGCTTAGTATCTGTGGGCTGCCTGATAAGGTTATTTGGGCAGGTGTGGGATTTAAAATTGGCCTATCTAATTGGCTAAATCTGAAAATAAGAGGTCCATTTATTAAATACATATTTTATTGATAAAATAATTTTTAAAAATAACTAACAGGTTGTAAGACATGATTTTCATGGCTGGAAATATTTTAAATATAACTACTTAATATATTTTAAAAATATAAACGGCTATTTTTAGGTAAACTAATGTAATAACGCATGCATAGGCTATAATTGCAAAGTAATTGCAATTGCGTCCTAAAAATACAAATGTGGCTATTTGTGCAATAATAGAAACTTAGTACAAATGCAAATAATAAAATTAAGCTACAAAAATTATTATAAAACTATTTGTGATGCAATTAGTGATTGCTTTATAAATAAAATGTTGGGTGAAATTAATTAAAATATTTTTAAAATGCATAAATTGTATGAAAAATACTAATTGATGCCCATGCATAATTTTGAAAATATTATGGGAAAATTTGGGTATCAACAGCTGCCCCTCTTTATCTAGGAAGGATGAAAGAATTTCCAGGTAAAGAAATGATGGCCAATTTTGACCGGATGAGATGTTTTGAAAGATAGAGGCCGAACTCTTGTCTTTGAGTTGCCTACATATCCCTGGTTTTACAGGAATCCGGCCATATGTAGTTCTGGACCCATCGGTAGAATATACCGATGAAGTTATTACAAAACGGACATGGAATTTTGGGATGAATGCAAGAGTGGTTATAGTGAATGGTCAGGTTTGAGATAGTTGAAGGAACTGGAGCGAGGTCGCTTCTGCCGGGATAGAGGTTGCTTACAGGTCACCTGTAGGTAAAGAGATGCTACAAATATGTATTTGTGCGAAAATTTAAACATGATGCAGATTCCCTTTGGACCATGAAAGTTGTTTTCGGACGGTTAAGGATGACGTCCTCAGACCATGATATCCTGGGCCATTAATTGTTTTGTGAGGGATTCGCATGCCATGAAATGATTTTCTCGGGCCATGAAAATGGTGCCTCCGAACCATGTCGCCTTTGAATAATGATATGCAAATTTGAGAGATCCTTAGGCCATGGCATAGTGTCTTCCGACTATGAGGATGATGCCTTTTAGACTATGATGCCTTTGGATAGATTGGCGATATTTCAGCCTATAAGATGCAATAATATGATATTAACAAGACAAGGCTTAGTCTTGTGAAATCAAGGGCAGAGCTTAGCCCGATTGGAAAGAAAAGAGATAGTACCAGAATAGAGCGATATTTATGCAATGAGGGATAATGCTTAGTCCCATGCAAATGCGGAGGCAGGGATTAGCCTCATGCAAATGTGGAGGCAAGGGGGATTAGCCTCATACAAATATGGAGGCAGGGATTAGCCTCATGTAGATATGGAGGCAAGGATTAGCCTCATGCAAATATGGAGGCAGGGATTAGCCTCATGCAGTATGGAGCCAAGGATTAGCCTCATACAGATATGGAGGTAAGGATTAGTCTCATGCAGATATGGAGGCAAGGACTAGCCTAATGTAGATATGGAGGCACGGATTAGCCTCATGCAGGTATGGAGGCAAGGATTAGCCTCATGCAGATATGGAGGTAAGGATTAGCCTTATGCAGATAGGGAGGCAAGGATTAGCCTTATGTAGATAGGGAGGAAATGATTAGCCTCCTACAGATGTGGAGGCAAGGATTAGCCTCATGCAAGTATGCGGGACAGGGCTTAGTCCCATGCAAAGAATGGGTAGCAAATAAGAGTAGCATATTTCTTAGCTGGAGATATATTCGGTGTCTAATGGCCCGATTGAAAGTGATCTTGTTACATGTATATATTTGCGCATGTTACCATTACATTAGATGTGCCTGCGCTCAAAGAAAAATTGTAAGTTTTGTGAGGGGGAGGTTGGTTCATGCCTTTGTCTGCTGGACTTGCTTTGATAATATAAAAATAGTTAGAGTTATTTTAGAAACATATTGGAATATCAGGTAATTTTAGATGAACTAGCGACTGTAACATATTTCAGAGACATTCAGTTTTCTCATGTTAGAATATTCTGCACCAGTTTGGTAGATGATCCTTTCGCTGTTTGCGAGTAACGAGCCTTGTTGAACCTTCTTCGAAATTTTGAGAATCCTTCTCAAAATTCTACCCCAATTTCTTAACCGATTTCTGACCGTCTGGCATATGTTGCCATTGGCTGGACTTGCTCCGAAATTTTAAGGGTCCTCCTCAAAATTCTGCCCCGGTTTTTGATCTTGGGAAAAAATGGAAATTTTATTATTATATGACCAAACCCACAGGGCTACCTATGTATCCCCTCATAAAGGGGAATCAGGTCAAGCTAGTTCAATTACATCAGAGGAGGAAATGTAAACAATCTATACATAGTATCGCTTGACTGCATCAGAATTGATAGGTTTTGGCAAAACTTCTCCGTCCATTTCTGCAAGTATGAGTGCTTCTCCTATTAGTACTGTGTGAACCATGTAGGGACCTTGCCAGTTGGGTGAAAATTTCCCTTTGGCTTCATCCTGATGTTGGAAGATCTTCTTCAGCACCAGCTCTATTGGTGCAAATTTTCTTAGTTTAACCCTTTTGTTAAAAGCTCTGGAAATTCTGTTCTGGTAAAGTTGACCGTGACATACTGCGTTCATCATTTTCCCATCTATAAGGGCCAATTGTTCATAGCAGCTCCTTATCCATTTTGCATCACTGAGTTCAGTTTCCTATATGATTCTTAAAGAAGGAATCTCTACCTCAGCTGGGATAACAGCTTCAGTACCATAAACCAGCATGTAAGGAGTTGCCCCGGTTGATGTGCGAGTTGTAGTACGGTATCCCATCAAAGCAAAGGGTAGCTTCTCGTGCCATTGCTTGTGATTTTCTACCATATTTCTTAGTATCTTCTTGATGTTTTTGTTGGCGTCTTCTACGACTCCATTTATTTGAGGTCTGCAGGCTATGGAATTCTTGTGCTTGATTTTGAAAGTTTCACACACGGCTTTTATTAGATCACTGCTTAGATTGGAAGCATTATCAGTAACAATGGACTCGGGAACTCCGAATAGGCAAATAATACAATCTCTGACAAAGTCTGTGACAACTTTCTTGGTTATAGCTTTGTAAGATGCAGCCTCTACCCATTTTGTGAAGTAATCAATGGCCACTAGAATAAACTTGTTCCCATTTGAAGCAGTGGGCTCAATCGGACTGATGACATCCATTCCCCAGGCGGTGAATGGCCAAGGTGAGCTTGTTGCATTGAGCTCATTTGTTGGCACTTTTATCATATCGGCATGCACTTGGCATTGGTAGCATTGCAGACATACTGGATGGAATTTGTCTCCATGGTCATCTAAAAGTAACCGGCCTTAAGTATCTTCTTGGCCAAGGCAAAACCAATCATGTGCAGGCCGCAGGTCCCAGCATGTATATCCTCAAGTAATTTAGAAGCTTCTTTTGCGTCGACACATCTTAGCAATCCCAAATCAGGAGTTCTCCAGTACAAGTTTCCTCTGTTGTGGAAGAAGTGATTGGACAATCTTCGGAGCGTGCATTTCTGAGTGTGGTTTGCATGCTCCGGATATTCTCTTTTCGCCAAATACTCCTTGATGTCATGGAACCAAGGTTTTTCATCTATTCCCTCTTCAACATGGGAAAAATATGCCGGCTGATTATGAATTCTCAATGAAATAGGATCAATCAAATTCTTATCTAGATGTTGTATCATGGATGACAAGGTAGCCAATGCATTGTCAAACTCATTTTGAATTCTAGGCATATGCCAGAATTTTATCTTCATGAACCTCTTTCTCAATTACTGTACATGGTGTAGAAATGGCAAATCTTGGAATTCTTGGTGGCCCATTCTCCTTGTACCTGGTGCACAAGCAAATCTGAATCACTGATTCCAGTAGCTCCTGAATATTCATGCTGATTGCCATGTTGAGTCCTAGTATGCAGGCTTCATACTCTGCCATGTTGTTGGTACAGGGAAATCTGAGTTTAGTAGATACTAGATAATGTTGGCCAGTTTCTAATACCAAAACTACTCCAATACCCACTCCTTCAAAATTTGCAGCTCCGTCGAAGAACATCCTCTATCCGTCATATGCTCCGGTAATGTCCTCTCCTACAAATGACACCTCTTCATCAAGAAAATACATTTTCAAGGGTTCGTATTCTCCTCCCACCGGATTTTTCAGCAATATGATCTACCAATGCTTGTCCTTTGACCACCTTTTGAGTTACGTAGACGATATCAAACTCACTCAACAGTATCTGCCACTTGGCTAGCTTCCCAGTTAGCATGGGTTTCTCAAATATGTACTTCAAAGGGTCCATCCTGGATATGAGGTAACTGGTATAGGCACAGAAGTAATGCCTAAACTTCTGGGCCATCCAGGTCAAAGCACAATAAGTGCATTCCAGTAGAGAGTACCGTACCTCAGAGGGTGTGAACTTCTTACTCATTTAATATATGGCTTTCTCCTTTCTCCCTGTCTAGTCATGTTATCCCAGAACACATCCGAAGGCTCCATCCAATACAGATAGATAGAGTAGCACAGGTCGTCCCGACTCTGGCGGGACTAGAAATGGTGGTGTGGACAGGTACTCCTTGATTTTGTCGAAAGCTTTCTGACAATCCTCGGTCTAGCTTGTTTCGGTATCTTTCCTCAACATCTTGAAGATGAGTTCACATATGACTGTGGACTATGCTATGAAGTGACTGATATAGTTGAGACATCCTAGGAAGCTCATCACGTCCTTTTTGCTCCTAGGTAGCGGTAATTCCCGAATAGCCTTTACTTTGGACGGATACAGCTCGATCCCTCGACGACTGACAATGAATCCCAGTAACTTTCCTGCGGGAAACCCGAATGTACACTTTGCAGGGTTCAATTTCAAATTATACCTCCTCAACCTGTCAAAGAACTTTCTCAATTCCGCTATGTGATCCGTGACCCTCTTAGATTTGATAATAACGTCGTCCAATTATACCTCTATTTCTTTATGTATCATATCATGGAAGATGGTTTTCATGGCTCTCATATAGGTAGCCCCAGCATTCTTTAGACCGAATGTCATCATCTTGTAGCAGTATACCCCATTTGATGTAATAAAAGCAGTTTTCTCTACGTCTTCTTTATCCATCTAAATCTGGTGATAACCTGCGAAGCAATTCACAAAGGATTGGGGTTCTTGCTTAGTGCAATTGTCGATCAGGATGTGTATATTTGGCAGTGGAAAGTCGTCCTTGGGACTTGCTCTATTTAAATCCCGATAGTCAATACATACTCTGACTTTCCCATCTTTCTTCGGAACTGGCACAATGTTGGCTAACTAGGTTAGGTACTCAACCACCCTGAGGACTTTGGCTTTAATCTGCCTAGTAACTTCCTCCTTGATTTTCAGGCTCATATCTGGTTGAACTTTCTGAGTTTCTGCTTTACAGGTGGACACATAGGATTAGTAGGCAACTTGTGAGCCACTATCGACGTGCTCAAACAAGTCATGTCATCATATGACCACGCGAATATGTCCTCATATTCTTGTAAGAAATAAATGTACTCCTCTTGCTCTATCGGTGATAAGTGAATACTGATGCGAGTCTCCTTGACTTTCTCGGCGTTCCCCAAATTTACTGCTCGGTTTTGTCCAGATTGGACTTAGGCTTATTCTCAAAGTTTTCAACCTCCCTGACAATTTCCTCAAGTATCTCATCTTCTTCCTCCGAATCACTATCCTCGTGTTGCGTTGCATCATTAAATATCACAGTTACCGGTTCACTAGGAAAAGTAACAATAACGCTGTAGAAAGAAAAAATGTGGAAGATAATAATAAATAATAAAGAGCAACGTATTTGATTAAGACTTAAAACATCCAAACGAGTACAGCTCGATGAATCAAGCATTTATTTTGAAACAAGTGAGTCTTTAAAAACAAAATTACTGAAAATCATAAAAGCCTAGAATGGCTATAGGAATAAAATCTGCCAAGCTACCCAGGGACTCGGCAGGCCCGGGATGGTGTGGCGATCCAGTTCCGGAGAACAGCTCCTTTCTTCACAGTCTGAATAGTGAGGCCTTCTTCCTCATCCTCCTTCTCCTCAATTATTGCACTGCAGTCCATGTCTTCATCCTCCAAGAACAGATTCCTCAGCTCAGCTAATGCTTCTTCTTCTGCAGTTCCCCATATGGGATCAGCTTGGTAAAAAGCCTGATCCAGATGTGGCACTAGTTGCTCGAGAGGATAATATGGTCCGCACTATGGGGGCAAACAATCATTATACTCTTGCCATGTTTACTAGTATCCGAGCCTGAAGGTAGTACCATGATGCTTTAGCTGTATCGGTTTAGTAATACCGTGGATATTCTTCCCAAGGCCTTTGTCAAGTTCATACCCAGACCATGCCAGTATGCTTTCTATTTTTCTACTCCACCATTTGTCTTTCTCGACGGTATTAACATGTTTGATATGATGATACGTTTCCCCTCCTAGCCTTTTTCTGTTCCCGACAACCGGGATGGTTTGATTGGTGTAAATGGGGTTACTCCCGTCTCCGTGAATGATCACCTTCTGATGGTTCTATTTGAATTTCACAGCTTGATATAGTGTGGAAGCCCCAGCGGCATGTATCCATGGTCGGCCCAATAGAATATTGTACGAGGCTGATATGTCAATCACCTGAAATTCAATGTCGAACCAAGTTGGCCCTATCTATAGACAAAGATTAATCTCCCCAATCGTGGCCCTTTGAGATCCATCAAAGGCTTTCACATTCATGTTCACTACCCGTATTTCATGAAAACCTTTACCCAATATTTTCAGAGTATCCAACGGACAAATGTTGAGGCTTGAACCTCCATCAATCAAGACCCTGGAAATGAATTTGTCTTCAAATTGCACCGTGATATGCAACGTTCGGTTGTGATTCAACCCCTCAGGAGGTAGCTCATATTTTTGGAAGATTATCTTATGACTTTCCATCACCTGCCCTACCATATTGGCTATCTCTCCGCAGGTGATATTGTTGGGTACATAAGCTTCAATCAACACCTTCATCTGAGCATTCTTGTGTGCCTCTAAATTTTGCAATAGTTACAGTATGGATATCTGAGCTGGGGTGTTGTTCAAATGATTGAAGACGGAGTATTCCCTTGCTTGTACTCATTTCCAAAGGTCCTTTGGTTCCGTTGCAATAACAGGTTGCTTAGTAGCGGCATCCTTACTTGGTCCTCCCAAGCGTTCAGGTGTATAGATTTTCCCAGTCCTAGTCATTCCTTGCGCAGCATCGGATTCCTCCATCTTTGCCTTTCCTTTTCGCCTAGCTTCGACAATGTAATACTAGGGTATTGCTTTTGAGTTGAAAGGAGGTTTGGTTGATACTGTCACTTTGAAATGTGTGGCCACTTCTACTTCAAATGGAACAAGGGTGGACGCAGGTGGAACTACCTCTACCTCAAATGGAACTGATGCAGCTATATTGACTTTGATCGGTGACTGAGTATGCATTACAATAGGAGTAAGTGTGACTGAGGGTTTGAAGTCATCGTCTTCTTGAATAAGCCCAATTTACCCCTTAGGATCCCATTCTTCGTCCATCTCTATCACATGTATCCCGCCACCCCTATGATCCGGGAGAGAGTTGTTACGAACATTAGGTGATGCTTCTTTTGCCTATATGACCTTGTTGTCAATCAGCGTCTGAATTTTGTCTTTCAATGTTCGGCACTCGTCAATGGTGTGCCCTTTCATGCCGGAATGGTATGCACAGGTTTTGTTTAGGTTGACCCATTGGGAGGGATTCTCTAATGCTAGAGCAGGAATAGGGGTGACGTAACCAGCAACTTTCAACCTTTCATACAGCTGGTCGTTGGGTTCAACAATGGCGGTATGTTGTCTGGGTGGCTTGCGGTCAAAATGGGGTCGTGGTCTTGGATAATTTTGGCGAGTTGGAGGTGATTGAAAATTAGATGGTTGAAAATTATAGGTATGATAGGAAGTGGCTGGTTGGGAGTATCTGGGAGATGAGGGTTGGTATGTGGGTAGTGGTGCTTGGTATGTGGGTGTAGGTGATTGATATGTGGGTGGAGGTGTTTGATATGTAAGTGGAGATTTGGGGCCTTGAGCCACCATTACTGCCCCAACGTCTCACTTCTTTGATATGCCGCCTGATTGTAATGCCTTGTTTGTGGCCTGTAATGCCTCAAAGTTTGTTACCATCCTGCTCTAGATTCCTTCTTCGATTCTTTCTCTGAGTTTGATGATATAAGAGAATTTATGGTTTCCAATAACCATCAAGCTTTCATAATATTGTGGATCATGTGCTCTTACAAATAACTTGTTCATCTATTCCTCGTCCAAGGATGGCCCGACTTTGGCTGCTTCTGACCTCCAGCGAGTAGCATACTAGCAGAAAGTTTTGGTGTGCTTTTTCTTAAGGTTCTGAATGTAGAAAGCCTCTGGCGCATTTTCTGTGTTGAATCTGAATCGTTCCATGAAATCAGATGCCATACTCACCCAGTTGGATCACTTCTTAGGATCCTAGGTAATGTACCAGGACAAAGCATCTCCCGTAAGACTTCTCATAAAGAGTTTCATTCGGATCCTTTTATCCTTTCTGACCCCAAGAAGATTGTCAAATAGGTCCTCAAATTAACCCTGGGATCACGTGTACCGTCAAACATCTCGAACTTGAGAGGTTAGTATCCCTCTGGCAGTTCTACATCTGGTTGTATGCATAGGTCTTCATAATTCAAACCTTCTATCCCTTTGCCTCCTTCGACACCCTAAATGCGACTCGTCAAATTCTTTGGTTCCTCATCCATGTTTTTGATGAGTAGGTCTTTCTCGGCGGATTCTGGTGTATAGGAGGTTGGTTGGATAGAGTGAGGTATGGTGTTTATGTATATAGGGTTGTTTTGGTGAGTGTCAGGTGCCTGGGTATAGTGGTGGTCATTGGTTGAGTTTTGAGGATTAGGAATGAGTTGTGGTGTGTTCTAGGGTGTGTGATAAGTGGCAGTTGGTGGGTACTGAAATGGTTGATGGTGATGTTGTGGCAGAGTTGGTATTGGTAAGGGATTGAGATTTTGGGGTGGGGTTGCATATTGATACGATACAGGAGGGTTTTGTGGATGTTGGTTTGGTGTGTTTTGGGGAGGTTCTGGGTTCTTTGTGTTTTGTTGGTTGATGTCAGGGACATTCAGGGTGAGAGATAAGTTTGCCAAGTCGCGGACCTGCTTAAGCTCTCCCTGTAGCTCCAGTATCTTTTGTTCAAACCTCAAGACTAGATCATTTGGTGCCAGAGTACTCTGACCGTCTGAAGTTTCTACGTTCTCAGCATTCTCTTTTCGAATACCACTTAAGTCGTCCATTTTTCCTTTTCCTTTGCCTTTTGTAGTACTTGGAGGAGGAGGAGGTGAAAGGCCTCTATATCTGGTGTGATATGCTCATGATGCAAGCATGAGCGAACCAACCTTAGGGGATGGGAATAAAGAATAAAGAAAAACAAAAAGGTAAACAAGTCAGTAAGATTTCTGAAATATTTGCAGTATTTAAACACGTTGCGGGAGTGTAAATTAACGTTTGGAACCTCGTTGTGCCCGAGGTAGGCCTAGTGCGGGTTCAGCAGTAGGAATGTCCTTGCTATATGCCCTCCATCATTTCCTTCAGCGTTCTGGCACTTGGTGACCCTCTTCCTCATCTTCCCCTCCAATTCCATCAAGTTGTACTCCAGATATTCCAGCCTCTCACTGGATTTAACACCTCTTTCTTTCCACTCGTTAATAATTTCCATATCAGCCTTATGTTGCGCCATATGCTCAGCTTCAGACTCTCGAACTCTCTTATGCAGCTTGTTGTACTTCACCTCTGCTTCAGTAAACTCATCTATGACCCTATTTCCTGGACTAACCCTTGGCTCAAAGACACCTGACAGATTATCATCCAACAATGAGGGGTAAAACAATGAGTGGCCCGCATGGTATCTGTCCAGCTCGATGGTATCCTTCTCCACAATGATCTTCAAAGTCCACATATGTTATGCTTCATTCTTATACGGGATGGCGTCACCCTGGAAGTCGGCTCTAAAGTGGCTCATCTTAGAAACTTGTGGTATGACTTGTCTCCTACCCGCATGTCTCATAAATATAAGGGGAGCATAAGGTTATATCCCTCTTAACCCGATCAACACCAAATATGGGACGTCTTTTAATCTTATGATGAACTCGTCGATGGGGAACCACTTGAACATCCCTTGAACCAGATCATCGGTCAGCTTGTTGAAAAGCTGCAGCCATCCTACAACATCCTTAGGTTGATCGAATATATCCAACATGTAAGTCATTCTTTTAGGGTGATGGAAGGCTATGTGATCATTCCACGGCCTTCGTGGAAACTCTTGGCGGTATTGGCCCCTTTAGAGATGTTCTAACAGCCAGACTTGTAACAGCAAGTTGCAACCCTTAAAGAATCTGGACCTCTTCAGACAGCGTTCCAAGGCCCGGTACATATCCACAATGATCATAGGGACGATAGTATATGTCTGCCCCTCGATCCCATCCATCGGAGTTTTGGCTACCACGGCCAGCCTAGTATGGACTCTATCCCCTTGGATTAGGAATATCAGCATGCCCAAGAAGCACACAATGAACACGAAGACCCTGCGATAAACCCAACCTAAAGAAATGATTGAAAACCCATCATCAAAAATATGATAAGAGTTGTTGTGACCGTATCTTTCATAAAGGAAATCAAAAGGTATGTAGGAGTTTTTCAGGCATTCCAAATCATCATTTTTCTTCAGCCCCATCATCTTAAGGAACCCTCTGTGGTACGATTTTCAGGTACTAGCAGACCAGGGCTATCCCAAGGCAACCCAGTAAATCCCCCTATTTCTTCTATAAGGAGAGTCATTTATATGTCTCCAAAATAGAACACAACCCGTTCCTTATCCCAAAACAGAATGGCAGCGTCGATTAGCATCTTGTTTGGATGAAGATCCAATAGTTATGGAAAATTCCCTAAGACTCTCTTCACATGATTTTGATCACTTGAGAGACGATCCCTCCACCAATCTATCAAAAGTGGAGAAATACTACCGACCAAACCGAATTTGGGGACTTCGTGCCTCATTTTCTGAAAAACAAAAGAGATTTAAGCCCTTTCTTTCTCCAGGTTCGTCTATTTATACAGTAATAATTAGCATATTGGCACTTATTCCTTAAAATTAATGCACATAATTGTGTTTACATCCGTTGGGATTGTGGAAAACCCGATGGACTTTTGGGCAAGGCTTGTCTTAAAAGGTTATTATGCGGACAACATATTAACCCGGCTAGGTTTGACCATGAAGCATGTACAATTAATCAGAGTAAGGCTGCTATAGAGGTCTAGACTGGGACTCTCAAGCGAATAACTTGAGGGGAAAGGCATGGAACCATCGAACGCACCACTGATCGACTAGTTTTACCGCAAATACGCCTTTTCGAATTTAAAGGGTGATATATAGGATGAGAGCAAACACTCATTAAGTGTTGCTATAGGATTGATTACACACGAGTGGAATATGATGTTGAGCATGATTTATGCAATAATAAATAGCATGTTGTCAAGTATTTGCACGTAACAAAAATAATAAATACAGTATTCAAATAATTAAAAGAGAGTTACAGAAAAGAAAACAAAGAGACAAGTCAGTTTCAGGAAAATAAAGAAATCATAAATGCTTGAAAATGGACAGTTAAATTCAAATAAGGGGAAAGGGTACGTGGGATAGAGCATGCTTGGACTAATTCACAAAAAATAAGTTTGTTATGGTAAGATCCTAAAATATGCACAACAGAGTCGCCATGCTGTCGCGCCCCCTTTTTCCCTTTTTGCCGGGGAAGTCTGGGTTTCGACATTCATGGGGGAACAACTTGTTTCCTTTTGGGAATTGGGTACTTGAAGAGTCGCCACCTAACGGATTATGGCATGTTAGGGCACCTAGAAAAATCTAGGCAACAACCAAAACAATTAGGACTGGACTAAAGATAGAACAATTAAAGGCTCACGTTTTACCTCCATAAACAGAACAAGTGAGTGCACGTCTCAAACAACAGTTTTCGAATATTTAAGAGAAACTCTAGAACAGGATATCTAGGTGAGCAGAGAATATTCAGTATTGAGTTAAGACCAAAGTGTAAAAAACTTAATCAATTTGCCTACTAATTTTAAACCTGTTGAATATGGGCAGTCACAAATAACAAGGCATAGTTTTATAGTTTGCAGGATTTTAGTTGCCCTACAGGCTTTCCTAGGCGTGTAATAGTGTTGTCTTATAAGCATAATATCATCATTAATCAGGAATGCAGTAAACCAGTAGACAGTTTTAAGCAGACAGGTTGGATCCTATATGAATGCTGTCTAGGTGTAATGACTGATTTGGACTTGCAGAAATTGGTTTTCAAAAACCCTATAGGCATAGTATCTAATGCAGTAATTAGCTCAATAACCTTATTGGCATACAGAAACTGTTTTAAACCTTGTCAACCTGCAAAGACTGTTTTCAAACATGCAGGTGTAGTGTCTAAACATACAAGATTGTTTTTTAAACAATATAGGCATGGTATCTAATGCAAGTAAATAACCCTAATAACATGGTTTCTAATGTATGCAAATAGTCATAATAAACTAAGACATGATTTCTACCCTAATCTCCCATAAAATTTGTATAAAAATCCCTCCCTTTTACTAATTTCCGCAATATCTGTTTATAAGGATATTATTACAAACCAACACTGATAATGAATTATGGAAATGGGATTACTACAATTATAGGGAGCCTAGCTATAGGCCCCAGAGATACACCTGGCCTTCAACCAATCCACAAACATCATAATATCATAGTGCACCCAACAGGATCCTGGTGTGTCAAAGTTCCCAAGGGCCTCAGGGACCCCGGGCAATGCTCATACCAGAGAAAACCTTCAAAGTAACCCTTTGTGATCAATCTTGGAAAGCCAACTCCAGTGTGTCAAAGTTCAGAGGAGCCTCAGGGACCCCTAAGCAATGCTTACACTAGGGTAGGAGCAGTGTTTGAAAATAGAAGTATTTTCAAGAAAATAGTTTAGAAGCCAACAGGGTCATTGCGAAACTCTGAAGCAAATGTTTCAGCAATCACATAGTAAGTAGAAAACATGGTCACAGAGTCCCAAAGCAAAGAATCCTACTTCCCAGAATAAGCTCAGTTTATTATTTAACAGAAGGTGGCATATAGCATGTTGAGAACAAATAACTACACAGAGAGGGGAGCGGGGATTGGGGGTCATATTGGTCATAAGGAATAGGCATGAGTCTAATTCATATAGATACACAGAAGTTTACTAAACAGGCACCCATAGATTCAACTAGACAGAGGCAAGCAGGTTATTGTAGCCAACATAGAAGTAGACAGGTGATAGCAGTGGACATAAAGGATTGATCAAGATAGAAGAAAAGGCTTGCTAACTATAAGGAATCATACAGGTTAAGTCAGATAACAGGAAACATGCAACATAATCAAATGGCAATACATATGCTGGTTGAGAGCATGAAGCATGAAACACATAGGTTTAGTTATAGACAGGCTAATCTAGAAGATTCTACTAATTTAAAAACATGTTGGTAATAGGTAGCACACAAATAAAACTCATATAGAGGTTTGCATGATAGTAAAGTGGGAGCATACCGGTTGGAAATTTGAAATAAAAGAGTGAGGTAAAGAGGATCCAAGATCTAGTGTTGGTTTCCAGCCGACTAGATAGTACAGTAGACAAGTGACAGAAGTTTGCAATAGAGAGAGAGCAAGAAATTTAGGTTCTTTTCTTATGTCTGTGTATGTTTGTAAAAGAGTCTTGTACTTATAGGAGTCGAATAATGTAAGGTAAATAAGGCAAGGCAGCTTGACATTGTAAATAAAGTAAGGAAAGCAATCAAATATTCAATTAAGCCTAACGGGGCAAACAATCAGGGAATTATTCCCATAGATAACTCGATTTGAGTTTCAAGTAAGGCAAGAAGTAGGTTTAACAGTCAATTAGGGTTGGAAACCTTAAATAAAGTAATTAGTCTTGCAAATAAGGCAACATGGATAATCAGAGGCCAATCAAATCATTCAGAAGAATCAGAGGAGGACCCTTTAGAATAGGGAGAGCCAATCAATGGTACAAATAGGGGCTCAAATAAGGTGAGGGAATCAATCATACTATATAATCAAATTAAGGAAATAGGTACTAATTAAAGTTACGAATAAAGCGAACACGCAAAATCACAAAAAAGATACTGATTTGAACGGATAATATGATCCAAATCCCTCTCATCCAAGATAATTAATAGACAGAAATAAACACATAACGGAAGGAAAGTAAGAAATCGATGCCCTAAACAGAAGTGTCTAGGGTTTAAGCATATTCACGAAAATTGGCCCAACCAGTAAAGGAACAATTAGGTTTAACACTTGAAAATTAAGAAAAATTATTTGAAAAGAACTCAAGACGAACCTTAGATATGAGAAGTCACTGAAACCGAATAATGATAAGAAAAGAATAGAAAGCACTTTAGACATGTAGGGATTCGAACAACAAAATCAGTGAAATCAAACCTAATGTATCATAGTTCTAAAAATCGATTAATAGTAAAGGAATAAGAGAAACTTCAAGAAAAATCACGAAAACTTGAAAACATTTCAAGTATGCAGAGATTCAAACAGTAGATAACAAAGAACCCAAATATAAAGTAATATAGTGCTATAAGTTGGTTAACAGTAAAGAAACAAGAGATCTTTAAAGAAAATTCATTGACAAACGAAGAATCCATTCCAGATCTACAAAGATCGGGACGGATTCATGTCCAAATATTAGGGTTTTGAGGAGAAGGGGGGGAAGAGAATCTGGTTTTGAACCATAGATTTGAACCGTAAAACTCGAGGTAAATGCACTCACAAATGGCGGTAACCATATGCAGATTCTTAAAAAGTCTCGAACAAAATATGGGCTAGATCTTTTAGGATTTCTTTCATGGAGTAGCAAATTCGAACAACCAACAGAAGCAGGAGACCATTAGAGGTCTCAAATGACCAGGAAATCCCATGGAATACGTGGGAATCGAAGGGATTAGGGCTAGGTTTGGGTGGCGACAGTTAGGGTTAGGGGTTGGTCTTAGAGAGAACTAGAGAGAAGGGGATTCGAGGGCGGCTGTTTGTGTGTAATGAGTTAGGTTTGGGGGGTCGTTTGGTTAAATTTGGTAAGGGGAGATATGGAACGTTGATTAAAATTATCAACAGTCACGATTTAATAGTACCTGGGTCGGGTAGATAAAGGGTTTGTGCTTAGGATCTTTGGGCTGCCTGATAAGGGTATTTGGGCCGGTGTGGGATTTAAAATTGGGCTATCTAATTGGCTAAATCCGAAAATAAGAGGGTCATTTATTAAATACTCATTTAATTGATAAAATAATTTTTAAAAATAACTAATAGGTTGTAAAAAATGATTTTCATGCCTAAAAATATTTTAAAATAATTACTTAATATTTTCGAAAAATATAAAAGGCTATTTTCTGGTAAACTAATGTAATAATGCATGCATAGGCTATAATTGCAAAGTAATTGCAATTGCGTCCTAAAAATATAAATGTGGCTATTTGTGCAATAATTGAAACGTAGTACAAATGCAAATGATAAAATTAAGCCACCGAAATTATTATAAAACTATTTGTGATGCAATCAGTGATTGTTTTATAAATAAAATAGTAGGAGAAATTAATTCAAATATTTTAAAAATGCAGAAACTGTATGAAAAATACTAATTGATGCCCAGGCATAGTTTTGAAAATATTATGGGAAAAATTGGGTATCAACAATGGAGCCATAACAAAAAAGAATCATCAAATTTGGACATTGTATGAAGATTTTATGGTCATTTTATTAAGAATTAGGTTGCCAGATTTTTCAGATTAATTACGAAATTTCCACTGAATTCGTATTTAAAAATTTGCACTATTTTCAAATATTGAAACTAACATATGTCCTTTAATATTAGATCAAATGGAGAGATTCAAGAGCCTAAGTTGACTAAAATTTCACAAAGAATCTATTGGAGGCATCAAAAGCGAGTTTCAGGATCGTTTGGTAGGAGTATCGAGGTAGAATAGCCAGAAAAATATATAAAATAAAAACCAGATAATAATCTTACTTGTCCCCAACGCTAAAGTACCGGGCATTTTCGGGGACTAGCTCGCTTCCACTCTTTTATTTTTTCATTTGTTCATATTTTGTGTTGGGGAGCTCGGATTTGGGCGATTTTTCACTAAATGGATTGGAGTAAGTGTTCTCTACTCAGTTTTAGTTAAATTTCATGAATCCATCTTCGTTTTTGGTATTTGATTGATGATTTCAAAGTGAAATTTGGGAATTTTGGATGGTTTGCCTAAAGTTTCATAACGTGAATTTTTAAGTTTTGAACATCGATTCGGAGTCGGAATTGGATGAAACTAGTATGGTTGGACTCGTAATTGAATGGGTTGTCGGATTTTGTAAGTTTTGTTGGGTTTCGAAATGCGGGCCCAGGTTGGGCTTTTTGGCCGATTATGGGCTTTTGATTAAAGATTCGACCTTTTCCGATTGGGATTGGTTCCTTTAGCATTGTTTGATTTATTTAAGTTGATTTTGATTAGTTTCGAGCCGTTTGCATGTCGGAATGCACGAGATAGAAATTTTGGAGCATCGCTTGGCTTGCTCGGTATTGGAATTGGCTTGTTTGAGGTAAGTAACGATTGTAAATCTAGTCCTGAGGGTATGAAACGAATTTTTTATCTTTTAGTATTTTAAGGTGACGTGCATGCTAGGTGACGGGCGTACACTATTGGGGATTATGACTTGGTCCGTCCCATAGCAACTATAAGTTGCGTATTTATTTGAAACTATATGACACTTATGTGTTGTAGAAAGAATTTCTATAAATTGGGTTGAACGCCATACTTGGGCCTTGTGCCAGAGCTGTTTGGACCTTTAGGAGCCTTTTTCTTACTATCCTCTCATTGTTTTCGATTGGAAATTTATACTCAGTCATGTTATACTTATTGTTTTCATAACTCAGTCTTTATTCCTCTGTTTTGATGCATATAAAAATTGTTTTGGGTTGAGTACCCTATTTTTACTGAGAGCCCAAGTGGCTTGAGAGGTCTATGACTGAGTGAGGCCGAGGGCCTGATTTGTGAGGATATTTATGGGATCGGGCTGCACGTCGTAGCATGTTTTACTGATTTATGACTGAGTGAGGTTGAGGGCCTAATTTGTGAGGATATTTATGGGATCAGGCTGCACGCCGTAGCATCTTTACTAATTAATGATTGTTGACGTCAGGGGCGTAATTGATTTATGCCACAAGGTGGCTTATTATAGAGCTTGGGCTGTAGGAGCCCCTCCGGAGTCTGCACACCCCCAGTGAGCACGGGTACCCTGAGTGAGTGATATGATGTTTTGTCTGAGTGGCTATTTACGAGTGATTGTGAGGTATGCACGAGGGGCTGTATATGAGTGATTGTGAGGTTTCCCAAGAGGTTGTTCACGAGTGATGTTTTGCCCGATGGGCTGTTTATGTTTTCATCATTTTTTACCTACTGTTTCATCATTCATTTAAAAAAAATTTGATAGATGTTTTAAACGGTTTTACTGAAACTGGATTTAAACAAGATTAGTTGATTCAAACCCTGATTTAAAACCCTGCTGTATTCTATTGAGATTTCATGATATGAACTGCATATGTTTTATTGCTCGTCACTACTGCTCAGTCTTTATTTACTTTGGTTACTTACTGAGTTGTCGTACTTACGTTACTCCCTGTACCTTGTGTGCAGACCCAGGTATTTCTGGACTCAGTTGTAGGTGTTGATTATTCGATGGCAGATCCATCAGAGTTGGCAAGGTAGCTGCCTAGCAATCACAGCCCTGCTTTACTCCCTCTTTATATTCCCTTAGTTGTATTCAGTTATTTCTAGGCTATGTTAGTCTTGATATTGTCAAACGATTATAGTAAACGCTCATGACTAGTGACACCCCGATGTTAGACATTCTTTTCCGCACTTTTATTTTTGATTTACACTCCTTATGAAGTTTCTATGACTTTGGAAATTATCTTGTAAATGAAAATCTCGTTTTGCTTTGGTAATGTATCGGCTTGCTTAGTACCATGTCATCACGACAGGGCTAGTTTTGGGCCTTGACAGTATTCCATTCGAGGTAGTATCGGTTTATTGAGGACTTCGTATTATTTCTTCTATTGTGGATCATGTTATGTACATATATTTGATCGCACTTTTTACTTACCATGCTTCGTACCTATCTACTTTTATTATACTTAATTTATTGGACCCACTAGTGAGTGTCGATGTCGGCTCCTCGTCACTACTTTTTCGGGGTTAGGCTAGATGCTTATTAGATATGCGTCGATTTACCTACTCGTACTACACTTCTACGCAGATCGTGCAGGTACTGAGACATGTATTTTTGGTGGTCATTTGGGTGCGTATGTGATGTTGCGAAGGAGACTTTGTGGTGAGTTGCTCCCTGTGTTACGACCCACAAAACACAGAGTCCCGAATCTATCCATTTATGGTACTTTGTCTATTTCCTATTCTAGACTACTGTTGTAGTAGTATTGCATATTTTGGTAGATATTCATGCACTTGTGACACCGAGTTTTGTATTATTCGTACTCAATATTTTTGGTAAAAAATATGTATGTTTCCATGGGTTCTGGATTTAATTTTAATTATTTAAAAAAATTCTGATATTGAAACCTATATGAATATTAAAGTTGGAGGTACGCCCATAGGCATGCCTAACAATATTGTTGGGCGCCATCACGGCATATTATGGGATTTAGGTCATGAAATTTTAGTATTAGAGCTCTAGGTTCACTTTGGCCTCACGAGTAATGAGAAAGTCTATAGAGTCTTCTGGATCGATTCAGAGACATTTGTACTTATCTTCGAGAGGCTAAAGGGCTGCTAGGAGAATTTCCTTTTCTTGATTCCTTGTCGTGCGATTTGATATTTTTAGACTTATGTTTTTAGTTCCTTCCTCCTCACCCGTATGCAATGTTAAGCATTTGATATCAGTTGGGCATCGACGAGTTGTGGAGATGCTACAGAAATGGTGCAGGATATTTTTCCTTGCGTATACGAGCGGACTATTATCGTCGCCTTGTGGAGGGGTGTTCTCTCATTTCTGCCTAGTGTTAGTATTGCCCATGGTTTCGAGGCTATGCATAGTATATTGTGATGTTCACGCATTTATATCTCAGTGCTAGTGCAAATGGTAAGGTGTTTACTCATGTGTCACAGCAGTGATTGATTCAGGGGGGAGGAATTTTCGGTTCGTGATTGGAATATTCGGTATTTAATTTCAATGTAGGAGAGGCAATTGGATTATGGATATTCAAGCTTTGGTTGACGGAGTAGCGAAACTTGATATTTTCGAATTTGGTGGAATTCTTATTTGTGTTGTGGTGTCGTCGTCCTTATTTAAGTGCACTAAGGCTCATCATGAAGGTCTTTATTTATTTCCCTTGGCGACACGGTGTGTTGAAGTGGTATCTAATAAGCGGTTATTTGAGATGAATGCATATTATTACTTCAGGGTCGGATCAATATTTTCAGTGTTTATGGCTCGAGGGAGATAATCCTTGAGAAGGATTAGAGTCGTCGGCAATCTAATTGTTCGGATGCTACAGATCATGATTTTAGGCAGCGAAGGATGAGAAAGAACATGGTGGGATGTAGCTCACAGTGGTTGAATTTTTAGCAGGACAAGTATGCGTAGCAGAGATCAAGTAGTTCGCTTTGGAAAGAGGCTAAACTGGAGTGGGAGAGGTAGCATATAGTATAGATTTTGTGATCAGATATCCACATGCTTTAAGAAAGCTTAAAGTGATTTGGGTCATGGTGGACAAATAATTAAATCTGTGTATTTTGTTTAGCACACGGTGGCTTCTATACATGGGAAGTTCGAAGGTGACGAACGGAGTTGTTTGAATGCAAAGGGAACATGAATGCTTTATTATCGTCTTTGGGTGTAATACGACTTCGAGTTTTGAACACATTGTTGGACCTTCAGTTGGTGCTAGTGGAAATGAATGAATTCTTACAACTGGTGGACGAGTGTGGGCTCAGGAGGATTAACTGATTTCGCAGTGGTCTTGACTAGGGAAATATCGTCGGAAGATGTGGATATGGAATTACACTGGTGGGATATCTCCTATAAGTAGGTTAGGGGTTGCATAATTTCTGATGAAGTTTCTATGAAGATTCTACTTTTTTCAAACATAAAGCAGCATGTACTACGATGTGTGTTTGGATCGCTGGAAGAAGATGTTGCGAATGTCATGAGGTTGAGTGCAACAGGAGCTTGTGAAAATTTGGTTAATTAATGGTGAGATATCAAGATATCTAGGAGAAGGAGTCATTATGGGTCCACGAGTTTGTGATTGTGTCTTAAATCCAGATGGAAGAGCTTACCCTCGATGATTGGGTTATATGGTCGTGTCTTTTCAGTTTTTGGTTTTCGGCACATTGGTGAATTGGTTATGACTTGAGGGGGACGATATCAGGCGTAATTCGTGTAGGGAATTTGAACGATATGTGCTATATTTTTGCCTTATCAGTTTATGTGAAGGTTGTGGAATGACTCAGATTTGATATTTCTTTGAGAATATGATGTGCACGAGAAAGCATTTGTTCGGATGCCACCTTGGAGTATTCATGTGCTAGTGGAGCACTAGTTGTTTGGTTATATAATCGATAATATTTTAGAGTAGTCGACTTTCAACAATGGTTCTAGTGGGTTCACAAAATTAAAGTTTTGTACCTAAGAATTTTCGGTCTCATTATGTGGTTATGGATTGAGTATCGCAATGGGTTGTAAAAAAGACTGGGAGTTTTTCTATGAATGTCACCGGGTCTACAACACGGTGTTAGAAAGATGGAAGAAACAACTTGGGATTCGTAGAAAATCTTTCAGGATGGGTGTATCAGTTGGAGATACTACTGAGCGCATGAGAAGAGTATAAAATGGCTTATGAGTATTGAGAGGACGTGGTCTTATGATTTGGGGTCACTAGGGATGAGTGTCGATTGAGGTCTATTATGTGCTAAAATAGGGGTGTTACTTTTAAGGTAAGTCAAAAAGAAAGCGGAAGAAGTTGGGTCAATTTAGTATTGGTTTGTATCGGCATGGTAAAGGTATGATCGATTCCATCGGTACGATAAGGCTATTCAGGTGTCTTGTGGCTATACTTGCGGGCTTGGCAATCTCCGTAAATTGGTTGATTGGAGGGATCCATTTCTGATGGTTTGGTTATGTGCAGTTGGGTACTCGAGAGTTTATGACGGTTTCGACCATGACTTGAGATTTGGCCTTCTACAGTTATGAGTAGATGGTTGCTTGTTGCGATTTTTCTTCTGAAATGTGTTAAGTGGAGGGTTCTAACCGATGAAGTGTTAATTCTATTGGTGGTTCAATATTTATGATAAGATTCTTGAACTCTCACGTAATACGATGATAGGTGAAATGAGAGGCGTGGAATTGAAATTAAAGGATAAGGGTTGCGGTTCAGTTTTGACTAGGATGTCATGAGCTCGGAGGAGCGGGGGAAGATTTCAGATGATCAAAGTATACTGTCGCCAGAGAATGGTGTTCTATAGAAGAGGCATTAAGTATTGGTTTGCAGATTCTTGATTTACATTACAGAAATAGCATATTGGTAGCCATGAATGTATAGAATTGATTATATGATGCAGAAGGTTGTGTGAGCATCTCCTATAGGATAATTGTGTGAGGGTGATATGTCAGTCATTTAAGTGGTAGAGATTAAAATTGGGTACTAAGATTCTGGTACTGTCACTCATTTGGGAGTTTGTGTCTTAGAGACGCACTATTCCTATGGTTGCGGACTATAAAAGTTTGTTCAAGATTTGACGGTTGTTTGCATGTATAATCAATAGCGTCATTGTGGATCTTGAAAGGATACTTACCTATTTTTTGGGATGATCGAGATCGGCTTTGAGGCCCATTAGTAGGCCTAATGTGAATGTATATTCTACACTAAACCAAATATGCTTATTCATCATAACATTGCTTATGGATGAATCTTCGGGCATGGTGGATGATATTCTTGTAGTCATCTATTTCATGTGAGACGACTATATTATTCACATGGGTGTTGTGATCTAGCGTAGTTTGTGGTATTATATGAGTGAAATGACTCTTGAGATGTTGTTTGTTTATTGCACCTTAGGTGTGCTCGGCTTTTTGTAGCACATGACGATGTGTGTCTCCCCAAGGTGTATGTACTTGATGTGCTTGTGGTTGGCATACATGTGTTTAATGGGTATGAGCATTTTGGATCGATGGGCGTTCTCTTACTAATTTTCATGTGTGGATTGGATGGCATGCCTCCACAAGTATGATGTTTCGATCAGGTTATGTGCCGTAACAATATCATGTGCGGATCGGGTTGCATGCCTCAACACCGAGATTTTGGGTACAGTTCCTTATACTTATTTTGTGTGTTTTGTTTCTCCTCTTTAAAATGAGTTCATAGCATTTGTTTGGTTGTTTTATTCATTATGTGGGATGGATATTTTTGTACTTGGGTTCACTTTTTCTTATTGGTCATATTCGAGTTATGGCTTGTTGGCACATTGATGACGTCGTATGAGAATTTAGATGGTTTTGGTGTAGCTTTTCCACCGAGCATCTTGTACTGGGTGAGACAAGGTTTCTGGAACTGGAGTCGACATAATCAGATTGGTATAATCTATGTTTGGAGGGAGAATGTCAGTGATAAGTTCAGAATGCAACAATTGTCCTTGTCGGCCGGAGGAAATCCATAATTTATTATTTTGGCGAGTGGTTATGAGATTCTGCATATCACTTTCATCGTTGTAGTATAGTGAGGTTTGGAACATGTTTTTTATATGTCAGGAGGTTTATTACAGGTACCAAGTTTGAAAATTGCAGCTGGTGTGGTTGAATGATAGTACTACGGGCATATGAATTAGCAGTGCACCATATGGTTACGACTTGGGTGTATATGTATGTGTTGGTACAACTTGTTGAGATTGATATGGTGTATGTATGCCATAGTCGGACCTTGTAGGAAATTCTGGATATTGGAACTTGATTCTAACGCTTGTGGGCTAAGGTAGTAGGAAGGATCTCCAGTCTGGGTTGAGCATGCTCATGTGGATTATGGTGGCACGTGTATGTGCATGAGGAGTTATGCAGTGATTTTAGCAACTTTGGAATGGTCCTTGTAACATTCAAGGATAAACGTATGTTTAAGTGGGGGAGAATGTACGACCTGACGGGTCATTTTGAGCTCTAGCATGTTGTTCGGTGGTTTGAGACCTTGAATAACTTCACTTTATACATTATGACTTGCACGTGTAGTTGGTTTTGATTTTCGAAACGTTTGGAGTTGATTTGGAGGATTAATTCTTCATTCTGAAGCTTTAAGTTGAAAGAGTTGACCAAGGTTTGACATTTATGTAAACAATCTCGGAATCAGGATTTGAAGGTTCCCATAGGTTCATAAAGAGATTTCGTACATTAGCATATTTTCGGGTTGAGGATCGGATGGTCTAGGAGCGTTTCAACACTTAATATTGGAAGTTTGTATTTTTGAAGGTTTTGAAATATGCTAGGTTTGACTTGGAGTGGATTTTGGTGTTATCAGATATCTAGTGGTGTTTTGGGACCTTAGATAGGTTCATTTTATTAATTGGAACTTGTGAGTGAAGTTTGGTCGTGATTCAAAAAGTCTAAGTGCGATTCGGACGCGTTCGACGATGTTTGAATGTTAAGAGAAGGTTTTAATCGTCGATTCAGAATTTTTAATGTTATTCGCGGTATTTTGAGCCTTTGGAAAAGTTTGCATAAGGTATAGCGATTGGTTTTTATGATTGGATGGGGTCCCAGGGCCTCAGCTGTGTTTTGGGATGGTTTCGGACCAAATTTGGGTATTTTGCTGGTGCTGGTTTCTAATATTGTTCTTCGGGAATGCGGCGGGGACCACGCATTTGTGATAAAGGATTTTGGATGCTGGGAATTTGTGATGTGCGAACGCGATGAATTAGTCACGAACGTGAATAAGGAACTCAGGCCAGGGGGCTTTTACCCTACGCGAACGTGACAAGGGATCCGATGTTGGGAACTTTTGTCATCGCGAACGTGATGGTTGACTCGCGAACGCAAAGCTCTGGGGCAGGTAGAATTTCACGAACATGATGGTTTTCTCGGGAACGTGGTAAAGGGCCTGGCAGAGGTTTAAAATAGTGACCTCGGGGGTGAGCTCATTTATTTCATTTTCTCTTTTACTGAGACAGACTAGGGCAATTTTTAAAAGCCATTTTCATCATCTATCATGAGCTAAGTGATTCTTATTTGCTATGAGTAAATACGTTTATTTTTATATGGATTTAAACATAGAAATTGGTAGAAACTATGGGACTTGGAAGAAAACCTTGAAATGGGATTTTTATACTTGGACCACGAAATTGGATATATGAGTTAGTGGCACTATGGGTAATAGTGGCACTATGGGCCTGGGGGTTGACTTTGTTGACTTATTGTGAGGAGTTGGGAATTATTTATAATTGTTAAATTACGAGTCTTTTGGTATATTTTGATTGGTTTGCACATTATTTGACTGGTTTCAGAACGTTTGGCATTGGTTTTAGAAGTTTGAGAGGCATTGGAGCCGGTTATCAGATTTCAGAGCGAGGTAAGTCTCATGTCTAACCTTGTGAGGGGAAAATTACCTCGTAGATGCCCTATTTGGTATGTGCTATGTGTTATGGGATCTATGAACATATGAGGTGATGAGTGTCTATGCGTATGCTAGAATTCCTGCTCATGTCTGGGTAGACTTAGACTCACGCTATGTCTTAGTTGTAATATTTGAGTTATTCTTGCCTAATTAAATGTTTTAAATCATACTTTAGTCAGCATTTAGACTTGAGTAAGATAGTAGACTTGCTATTTTAGATACTTGACAAGCTACTTGATTATAGTGAAAATTATACTTCCTTTTACGTATTTCTCCAATGTTGTATGATATTGTCTGAAAAGTTTGTTAAATTTCATAACTCACTATCACGACCCTAAATCCGGACCCGGTCGTGATGACGCCTCTCGTGAAGACAAGGCCAGCCGACACTTCCCATTTTCAATTATTAACAATTAAGCATTAAGAAATAGTCTAAACATGAATAAATAAACCAAAGCCTAAGAAAATGATAGTAGAATATGCGGAATACAACCCAAATACAGCCCGATATCGGGGTGTCACTAGTCATGAACATCTAACAAAACGGAATACTCCAAATATATATAACTACAGAGTTTAATACAGAAACTAAGAACAGGAAGGAATAAGATAGGGAAGAGCTCCGGGCTGCGAAAGCCAACAGCTACCTAGAGACTCCTCGGATCCGCCTGAGCCGAAAATGATCAGCACTTGGGAGCAGGACCAGATACGCCTGAATCTGCACACAGGGTGCAGGGAGTAAAGTGAGTACTCCAACTCAGTGAGTAATAATCATAAATAAAAACTAAAAGCAGGAAATCACGTAAGGCACAAAGCATGCTATAATGAAACAGTAAAACCATTAGAAACAGTGAAACCAGTGTAAGATAGGTAAAAATCCTTTAACTCAAATTAACTTCATGAAAAGCCTTTTTCAACAATTAAATAGGGAATTGACAGTAAATTATGAAAATAAATACATAAAGGTTCGCCTCTCGGGCACAGTATCAACAAATCCGCCCCTCGGGTAACATCTCAGAACAATACCAGCCCCTCGGGCTCAATCTCACATCACAATGGGTACCCGCGCTAACTAGGGGTGTACAAACTCCTAGAGGGGCCCTTTACGGCCCAAGCACAGTATCAAGCCACCTCGTGGCATCATCACTAGGCCCTCGACCTCATATTAATCAAGACACCTCGTGGCGTACATATCTCAGGCCCTCGGCCTCATAATGAGTATCAAATGTTTCCTCACAACATAGACCCTCGACCTTACTCAGTCAAAAATCCTCACAAGCCACTCGGGCAGCAGTAAAACATGTTTCTCAGCCCAAAATATCACTTAAAACATCATTTAAGTGTTAAAACAGAGTAAACATGGTTGAGTACGAAAACAGTGAAATATGTCATGACTAAGTTCTAGTATAAAGTCAAACAGTGAGGAAATACAAGTAAAATCCCCGAAGGATTCAAATAGTTGGCACAAGGTCCAAATATGGCATTCAGCCAAAATCATGATGAGAGCAAATAGATTTCAGTCAAATACGTGGTAAAATAGTCATTGGGGCATGAAGCATGTGTGTCACCTCAATATAGCACAACGATGTGCAAGTCCGGGGTTTCGTACCCTCAAACATCATTTACAATCAATACTCACCTCGAACCGGTCAAATCTCTAGCTCGCAACGCCTTTTCCCCTTGAATCGGCCTCCACTCGCGTCGAATCTATCAAAAATTAGAACGAAGACGTCAAAATATGCTAATGGAATGAAGCCCAAGCAAAAATAATCAAAATACGACATAGATCTCGAAATTACCAAAACCCGACCCCCGGGCCCACATCTCAGAATTTGATAATTTTTACATCAATAGTTTCCTTATCTCCCCACGAGTTTATACATATCAAAAGTTCTCAAATCCGACCTCAAATGGTCCTTAAAATCCTCAAGTAAAGGTCTAAGTTTCCAAGCCCTAGTTTCCCCAATATTAGTCCTTAAATTCCCTTAATCATAGCTCTAATCCGTGAAATAATAGCATAGGAACGAGTTTTAAGTCCAAATTCCTTACCTCAATGAAGTTCCCTTGAAATCCCTCTTCCAATTCGTCCAAAAAGCTCCAAAGCCAAAATAGAAAGGGTTAAAATAGCTCAAAATCGCAAAGGAGACATTTTATACCTTCTGCCTATACATTTTCGCATTTGCGGCCCTATTTACCACATTTGCGGTACCGCATTTGCGGTTCTTTATCCGCTTATGCGGAAATCACTTAACTCACCACTTTTCTCATCTGCGATGCCATTCCCACATCTGTAGCATCGCAGGTGCGGTCCCTATAACTGCTTCTGCAGTTCCTGCCATCTTCTCAGCTCCGCTTCTACGACCGTTTTCCCGCATATGCGGCATCACACCTGCGGTCCCCAATCCGCTAGTGCGTAAATACCAGAAGCAGCAAAAATCTGCAGTTGCAACAATTTCTCAAACTCCCCGTTAACCATCCAAAATCACCCTGAGGCCCCACAGACCTCTACCAAATGCACCAACATATCCTAAAGCGTTAGTCCCGTAGACTGGTGAATATGGTGTTTCTCAAGTGCTTGTTTTTGGCGTGGTGCGGTACGCCCACGATACTTCTGTTAGTTATTCCGGCCATAGTCCTTTGGCATCCTCAAGCTTTTTCTTCAAGATTTTTAGTATAGTTTTGTTGGAGGATTCAGCATGACCATTACCGGTAGGGTGATATGGCATGGAGAGTATTCGTTTGATATGCCATTTTTCAAAGAACTCTACGGTCTTCTTTCTGGTGAAATGGGGTCCGTTGTCATATATGATTTCTTTGGGGATGCCGAAGTGACATATGATGTTTCTCCATATGAATGTGATAACTTCATGTTCGCGTATTTGGGTGAACGCACCTAGTTCTACCCATTTGGAGAAATAGTCAGTTAAAACCAAAAGAAAATATACATTAACTCGCCCTACTGGGAAGGGTCCGACGATGTCCATTCCCCATTTGATGAACGGCCATGACGATGTAACAGAGTGGAGGTGTTCCCCCGCTTGAAGTATCATAGGAGCATACTTTTAACACTTTTCGCACCTCTTGACGTAATCGACAGCTTCCTTCTTTATTGTGGGCCAGTAATAACCTGCTCGAATGAGCCATCTCATGAGAGCCTGGTTGCCAGTATAGGCACCGCATGGGCCTTCGTGTACTTCCTTGTCACGCCCCGAGCCCGGTTATGAGACCGGCACCTAGTGCCTTATCTATCATGGCATACCGCTTGCGACTAAGAGACTCTAAACATGTAATGTCATACTTTAGCTATGGGCCACATTACAAGATAATGTGCGATACAAAATATAAAACTAAATGGAGACTAACACTGACTAATGTCAACATAAAGCTGGGCCGGCAAGGCCGTCATAATTACTACAACTGATAGGCCAAAAAAATATACGTACAGGGCCTACAAGCCCAACATACTGCACTAACCGACATGATATGTCTACAAGCCACTACTGATAGATGTACTGTGATCGGAACATGGCCCCGACCTACCCATAACCTATCTACATATATACACAAGATATACACTACACTGCTAGCCCAGGCAACTTCAAAAGAAGGGGAGCTTACTGATAAAGCTGAACTCGGGAAACGCCTACTGAGGAGGTCTACTCGTCTGTCTGTTTGAACCTACACGCATGAAATGCAGCGCCGCCAGTAAAGGACGTCAATACAAAATAATGTACCGAGTAGGTAAAGCAATATACTGAAAGCTGAAACAAAACTGATAATATAATAACTGAAAGCAACTGGGGATCAAAGATAATATGAAGATATGCTCATCAGCTGATACTGACTCAACTCTCTCAATATAGTGAGTAAAATAGCTGTCTGGCCCTATAAGGCTCGGTATACATATATATATCTGCTCTGGCGTAGTAGGTCTCGCTCATAGGTGCTCGGCCATACTAGGCTCTGTATCTCGATCAACAAGGCTAGCTCATAGGCGCTCGGCCACAGAAGGCTCGGTGTATAACTTACCATCTGATCAGAGGTTTCCCAATAGGGGCCTACCCATTGATTATAGCTCGATGGTAATGAAAATACTTTTAATATTGTATATATGTAAATTCTCTGCTCTTTTGACTGAAAGAAGAAAATACTCAATTGAATATGAAGTCCCAATAAGAAGAATATTGTAACTTAGAAAACTAAGAAAATATACGTAATTTGCGAGACTAGCGAAATATACGTAAATTTCGAGATATGAATTTTTCTTTATGGCTCATAAACAAAATTGTGTAATGACAAGATCATGCAAAATGAAATAAGGTCTTAGCCTTAACATACCTGGAGTAGGGAAAATCTGTATGATATCCTTGGAAAAAGTTACACCGTACTTCGTTAGAACCGCAAATTCCTCCGTTGCTAAAATTCTAAAATTTTTCGTGGATTTGTTGAAATTATACAACCATGCTGTATCACGCTGCCTTCTTCAATTATCAAAAAGTAACCTTCTTCCTAGGTTTTTGAAAGATTGAAAATGATTTTTCAAAGTTTTGTTTGAATGATTTGAGAAATGATTTAGAAATATTTGAAACACAACTACTATTCTTAGTATATTCAAGAATAGCTAACGTTATTCACCTAATTTTCATTCCAAAGTTGTTGATTACTTTGAAATATTTGAGAAATGACTTGAATGATTTGAAACACAACTATTGTTCTTAGCATTTTCAAGAATAGCTAATGTTGTTCACCTAATTTTCATTCCAACGTCTTTGATATGTAAAAGACATTGAAATGTAGTGAATGTTTAGTATATGCCAACTAATTAGAAATGAACTTTAGTCATTCTTTAAGGTTTGGCCTACTACCACGTGGGGATGGGGAAAGATAATTAATATTTATCTATTTATTAGGTAATTAGGTAATGTCCCGTTACCCGGTAATTAACCAATTACCTGCATAATTTAAAAATTATCCCCAATTACTTAAAATTCTACTTATTTTTAATATACTTTATATATTATACTACCGTGGTCATATGGTACTTTGTATGGTACTACTCCATAAGTGTTGTGTATTATGGCTCGGATCGTATTTTATCCAAATTCGACAACCTTTAACGAAACTCATTTTCTTTAATTCACGTACCCGTTGTTCCATGGCACTTACTTATTGCTTGGTAAAAATAACATAAATATGCTAACATCAAAATAACCTCATCCCCAAGTTTACGTTAATTAACTGAGGACGGAACTTGTACAAAAAATGCGAGATGTAACATCCTTTCCCCCTTAAAAACATTCATCCTCGAATATCCTGCTCGGTCTCCAAGGTCGCCTCCTCGACTGGCTGAGCCCGCCAGTGAATCTTTACTGATGCAATGTTCTTTGACCTCAACTTTCTAACCTGCCTGTCCAATATTTCCACTGGCTCCTCAACAAAGGATAGATCCTTATCCAACTGGACTGAACTGAAATCCAACACGTGCGACGGATCACCGTGATACCTTCGGAGCATCGAAACATGAAATACAGGATGAACTCCTGCCAAGCTGGGAAGTAAGGCAAGCTCATAAGCAACTTCCCCAATACGCCACAATCTCTCAAAAGGGCCAATAAACCTCGGAATCAACTTCCCTTTCTTTCCAAATCTCATAACGCCCTTCAAAGGCGAAACCCGAAGCAGAACCTGCTCTCCAACCATATAGGAAACATCACAAACCTTCCGGTCCGCGTAACTGTTCTGTCTGTACAGGGCTGTACGGAGTCTATCCTGAATCACCTTAACATTCTCCAAAGCATACTGAACCAAGTCTGTCCCCAACAATCTAGCCTCACCCGGCTCAAACCAACCCACCGGGGATCTACACCGTCTCCCATATAATGCCTCATATGGTGCCATCTGAATGCTGGACTGATAGCTATTGTTGTAAGCAAACTCCACCAATGCCAAGAACTGTTCCAAGACCCTCCAAACTCAATCACACAAGCACGGAGCATATCCTCGAGAATCGGAATAGTGCGCTCGGACTGCCCGTCTATCTTAGGGTGAAATGTTATACTCAACTCCACCCTAGTACCCAACTCATGCTGAACGGCTCTCCAGAATCGTGATGTGAACTGAGTACCTCTATCTGAAATGATGGAAACTAGAATACCATGCAGACGATCAAACTCCCGGATATAGATCTCCGCCAACCGCTCCGAAGAATAAGTAGTACACATAGGGATGAAGTGAGCGGACTTGGTCAGCCGATTCACAATCACCCAAATAGCATCGAACTTTCTCAATGTCCGTGGGAACCCAACTACAAAGTCCATGGTGATCCGCTCCCACTTCCACTCCAAAATCTCTATCTGCTGAAGCAACCCACCCGGTCTCTGGTGCTCATACTTCACCTGCTGACAGTTGAGGCACCGAGCTACAAATCCATATATATCTTTCTTCATCCGCCTCCACTAGTAGTACTGCCTCAAATCCTGAAACATCTTTGCGGCACCCAGATGAATGGAATACCGCGAGCTATGGGCCTCCTCCAAAATCAACTCCCGAAGCCCATCAACATTGGGTACATAAATCCGACCCTGCATCCTCAATACCCCATCATCACTAATAGTCACATCTCTGGCATCACCGTGCTGAACCTTGTCCTTGAAGACAAACAAATGAGGGTCATCATACTGCCGCTCCCTGATACGATCAAATAAGGAAGATCGAGAAACCATGCAAGCTAGAACCCGACTGGGCTCCGAAATATCCAATCTAACAAACTGGCTGGCTAGGGCCTGAACATCCATCGCCATAGGTCTCTTCGATGCTGGTAAATAAGACAAACTCCCCAAACTCTATGTCCGGCGAATCAAGGCATCGGCCATCATATTGGCCTTTCCCGGGTGATACAAAATTGCGATATCATAATCCTTCAGCAACTCTAACTATCTCCTATGGTGAAAATTAAGATCCTTTTGCTTGAACAGGTGATGCAAGCTCCGATGGTCAGTATAAATCTCACGGGGAACCCCGTATAAAAAATGGCACCAGATCTTAAGGGCGTGAACAATGGCAGCTAACTCAAGGTTGTGGACAGGGTAATTCTTCTCATGTATCTTCAACTGTCTGGACGTGTAAGCAATCACCTTACCATCCTGCATCCACACTGCTCCGAGGCCAATCCTTGAGGCATCACAATAAACCGTATAAGACCCCAAACCTGTAGGCAGTATCAAAATTGGGATTGTAATCAAAGTTGTCTTGAGCTTCTGAAAGCTCACCTCACACTCTTCCGTCCACTAGAACGGAGCACCCTTCTGGGTCAACTTGGTCATAGGGGTTGCAATCGATGAAATCCCCTCCACAAAACGACGGTAATAACCCGCAAAGCCAAGAAAACTGCGGATCTCTGTAGCTAAGGATGCTCTGGGCCAACTCTGCACGACCTCTATTTTCTTCGGATCCACCTGAATACCCTCACTCGATACCATATGGCATAGGAATGCCATGGAGTCCAACCAAAACTCACACTTCGAGAACTTAACATATAACTTCTTCTCTCTCAAAGTCTGAAGCACAATCCTCAGCTGCTGCTCATGATCTTCCCAACTCCGGGAATACACCAGAATATCATCAATAAAGACAATGAATGAGTCAAGATACGGCCGGAACACACTATGCATCAAATGCATAAAGGTTGTTGGGGCATTGGGTAGCCCAATTGACATAACAAGGAACTCGTAATGACCATACCGAGTCCTGAAAGCAGTCTTCGGAATATCTGGCTCCCGAATCTTCAACTGATGGTAAACTAAGCGCAAGCCAATCTTAGAAAACACATGTGTACCCTAAAGCTAGTGAAATAGATTATCAATACGAGGCAAAGGATAATGGTTCTAAACTGTAAATTTATTCAACTGGCGATAATCAATAAACATAAGCATAGAACCATCCTTTTTCTTCATAAACAAGGCAGGAGCACCCCAAGGTGATACTCCAGGCCGAATAAAATCCTTATCAAGCAATTCCTGTAACTGATCCTTCAAATCTTTCAACTCAGGAGGAGCCATATGATACAGAGGGATATAAGTGGGCTGAGTGCCCGGCAACAGATCCATGCCAAAATCAATATCTCTATAGGGCGGCATGCCCGAAAGATCAGCTGGAAACACATCGGGAAAATCCCATACTACTAGGACTAAATCAACTGAAGGGGTATCAAACTGACATCTCTCACATAAGCTAAATACGCGTCACACCCCTTTTCAACCATACACTGAGCTTTATGAAAAGAAATAACTCTACTGGGAGCGTGATCTAAAGTACCCCTCCACTCAACACGCGGTACACCTGGCATAGCCAGCATCACAGTTTTGGCGTGTCAATCAAGGATAGAATAATAGGCCGACAACCAGTCCATGCCCAAGATCATGTCAAAATCCACAATACTTAGCAACAATAAATCAGCTCTGGTCTTAAAACCATTAAGAGCAACCAAACATGACCGATAAATTTGGTCCACAACAAGAGAATCTCCCATAGGAGTAGAAACATAAACAGGGGAACTCAAAGAATCCCGAGATACACCCAAATGCGGAGTAAAATAAGAAGACACATAAGAATAAGTGGAGCTTGGATAATACTTATGATGATAGAATCAGAGGCAACAACCTCGGTATGGGCAGGAAGGGCATAGTATCTGGCATGGCCTCCCCCTCTAGGGCAACCTTTACCCCCTCCCCCCCGACCTCCACCTCTAGTTGGCTGAGCAGGTGGGGTAGCAACTGGAGTTGTAACCATGGCCTGAGAACTCTGCGGGGCACGCTGTGGCTGAGAAGTCTATGGAGGTGAACCCTTCCCAAGTCTAGGCAATCCCTCACCATATGGCATGTGTCACCACACTCAAAACAGGATCTGGAAGGACGTGGTGGCTATGGATGGCTCAGGCCAGGTCTGCTAGACTGACCTCTAAAAGCACCCCGCACAGGAGGCGCACTAGATACCAGAGGTGCATAATAAAGCTCTTGAGGTCTAGGAGGAGCTGGAATACCACTGGCTGCTAGAAGAGCTGAATGAACAAGGCGACTTATATAACCCTTACCATGACGACCTACTTCTGGGGCACGGACACCAGAAAAATGGCCAGACTCTCGAGACCTCTTGGCCTCCCTCTCCTCTCTCTCCCTAGCATGCATACCCTCAATCCTCCTGGCAATGCTCACCACCTGCTGATAAGAAATGTCCATCTTCAACTCACGAGCCATGCTAGACCTAATGCTAAGAATAAGCCCCTCAATAAACCAGCGAACCCTCTCGCGAACTGTAGAAACCAAGGTTGGGGCATGTCTAGCCAAACTAGTGTAACAGACAACATACTCTGAGACAGTCTTAGCACCCTGGCACAAGTGCTCAAAATCTGCGTGCCATACGTCCTTGAGACTTTGAGGAACATACTCTCTCAGGAACAGATCTGAAAACTGAGTCCAAGTCAGTAAAGCAGCCTGATCCGGACTATCTAACTCATAGGTCTACAACAACTCATACGCAGCTCCTCGAAGCTGGAAAGTAGTGAAGGAATCCCCGCTCGATCCTGATATACCCATGGTACGGAGAATGCGGTAGCACTTATCTAGAAATCCCAGAGCATCATCCAATGCTAGACCACTGAAAATAGGAGGCTTGTACTTCTTGAACCTCTTAAGCCTCAGCTGCTCATCCACGAAAGGCGCTACCCTGTCCTCGGTTGACCTCGGACTACAGGCTGTACAGGAATAATCTTAGGGACATGATCAACATGCACTCACTGCTCAGGAGTGTGGGCAGTGGGAGTCTGTGCTCCTCATCCGACCTGAGACGTAGCTACAGCAAGGGGAAGCAACCCTTCCTGAGCCAAAGTGGTGTACATGCTCATGAACTGTACTAGAGTCTCCTAAAGTGCTGGAGTAGTAGTAGCAGTAGGCGTATCAAGTGCCTGGGCTCCAGCTGGATCTGCTGGTGGTACCTCGGTGGCAGCTCATGTAGGTGCTCTGGATGCACCGCGTGCGCGTCCTCGGCTTCTACCCCTCCCCATCCTCTGACAGCAGCAGTAGGGGGCGCGAGTGCCTAATCATCTTGGGTAGCGCGTGTCCTCACCATCTGTGAGAGAATAGAAGGAAGAAGTTTAGAATTGTGATGTCCAACATATCGCACGACAAGGAAATCAAAGGTAGAGGAAATTTTCCTAACAGTTACATAGCCTCACTTAGATAAGTACAGACGTCTCCGTACCAATTAGCGAGAATCTAATAAATCGGCTTGTGATTTATAACTCCTATGAACCTAGAGCTCTGATACCAACTTGTCACGACCCCGGTTCACCCTTCGTGAACCATCGTGACGGCACCTAGACTCTACGACTAGGTAAGCCTAATATGCGGAAGATAAACCAAACGTGCGAAAGAAAAAAATTTAAAATAGAAATAGAGTAATAAAATAGCGTTTTAAAGTGCTACTCGGCATACACAATATTAACTCTTTAAACCAAAACACTTTCCCAAAACCTAGAAACCCATGAATCACAAGCTAAGAGATACATAAGAAGCTCTAACTCCAGAAATGTCTAACAAAAGGGGAACACTGAAGGGCTATACTATTATACAGAGATAGAAAGGGACTCCTCGGTATGCATACGCGGCAGATATACCGTGAAGTCTCTACAGAAGCGCCTTGCCTTAGGATGATAAGATAGAGTGAAAGTACCTGGATTTGCACATGAAAAACATGCGCAGAAGGGGCATGACTACACCACAGCGATACTCAGTAAGTGCCAAGCCTAACCTCGGTCGGGTAGTGACGAGGAAGGTCAGGGCCCTACTGAGGTTAAATAAAATATAAGGGTTAATAGTGTGAAATAAAACATTATAAATAAGTGCAATAGTAAGAAATAACATAGATCTCCCGGGATACCATCCAATAGTCCATTATATATATATATATATATATACGAAGGATCTCCCGGGATCCCGTCCCGTAGTCTAATTATAAATGCTCGGGGATCTACCAGAATCCCGATCCGTAGTCCCAACTATAAATACCCAGTATTGGGGGAATCTATCGGGTGCAGTCCTATAGTTCCATATAACTGTGCAGGGGGATCTACCTGAATCCCACATCCGTAGTCCCAATTAAACAGACAAGGGGTATCTTCGGAATCCCACATCCGTAGTCCCAACGTAAATACACAACAACCACAGGAAAATATTCAGCAATTGACAATTTCATATCAAGGCAAACAAGTAATTCTAGTCTAGCATGCTGCACAGAATTCAGGTAAAACAGTTTGAGCAAATAAAGTAATTAAATCACTTAGATATGTTTTCTTACGCTAACAACATGCTTAAAGTGCAAGTAATATAAATAGGGAAGGAAATATAATAGTAATTACTTAATGAAAATCGGATTTTCAACAATTAGCATAAGTACGCACCCGTCACCTCACATACAGGGCATTTCAATTAACAATAATACCAAATTCTAAGGGGAAAGTCCCCCATACAAGGTTAGACAAGCCACTTACCTCGAACCAGCTCAATAATCAACTCGAAATCACGTTCTTTCCATGAGTATTCGACTCCAAATGGCCCAAATCTATTCAATTCAATTGTATAATGTAAATAACACTTCAAGTAACTGATTCTACAATTAAATTCTAAGCTAATACGCGAAATTAGTTAAAATAACCAAAACGCCCCTCGGGCCCATGTCTCGGAATTGGGTAAATTTTATATTTTCTGAATCCTCACACCCTTACGAGTTCATGCATACCAAAATTATCCAAATCTAAGGTCAAATTTCCCAATCAAAAGTCGAATTCTAGGTTTAAGAACTTTCTTCAATTTTTTCCTCAATTTTTCACCTCCATTCCGAAATTAAATGATGAAACTAACTATAGATTTATGGAATATGACTATAAAGGGTTAAAGAATTATTACCCAATGACCTCCTCTTCAATTTCCTCTCAAAATCTCCCTCTCCTGAGCTCCAAATCGAATTTTCAACTTATGAAACTAAACCCTTGAAATTTCATATTTCTACCCAACTATTACCGCATCTGCGGTCAAGGGACCGCATCTGTGGTCCCGCTTTTGCGGAACAATGGCCGCACCTGCGACCTTTCATTTAAGACCAGCTTTCGTATCTGCGACTCCCTATCCGCAGATGCGGTAACGCTTCTGCGGAAATTCTACCGCTTTTGTGGCTCCTATTGAACCTCTCCATTTCCGCTTCTGTGACCACAAAACCACTTCTTCATCACCACACCTGCGGTCCCACACTTGCAGGTACAGTTATGACAGAAAACTAGCAGCTGAAGATGGAACTCTAAACTCCAAAATCCTTCCGTAAACCATCCGAAATCATCCTGAGGCTCTAGAGACCTCAACCAAAAGCACCAACAAGTCTAATACCACTGTCCAAACTTATACCAATCCTTAAAACACCTAAAACAACATCGAATCGACGAATCAACCACGGATTTAAGCCTAAGAACTCCAAAACTCTAGAAATACGCTTTCGATCAAAAGTCTATCAAACCTCGTTCGAATGACCTGAAATTTTGCTCACATATTACATTCAACTCTACGGAGCTACTCCAACTTCCATAATTCCATTACGACCCTCGGATCAAAATCTCACTATCGGGCCGGAAACTTCAAAATTTGACGTTTTGGCAATTCAAGCCTAAATTAGCTACGGACCTCCAAAACACAATCTAAACATGCCTCTAAGCCTAAAATCACCCAACGGAGCTAATGGAACCATCAGATTTCCATTCTGAGGCTGTCTTCACATTGCTTTGACTATGGTCAAATTTCCAATACTAAAGCTCTCATTTAAGGACTAAGTTTCCCAAAACTCTCAAAAACTCAAAACGAACATCCCAACAAATCAAAATAGCAGAAATAAACACGGGAAAAGAAGTTAATAGGGAATCCAGGCATAAATTCGGGTCGTCACACCTTTACTACTAGAATAGACTGAAGTGTAGGTATCTCAGCACTCGCATCTTTAACTCACACAATATGATAAATGCAACCTTTTGCAATCATTTTCCTTGCCTTCAGATATAAAATAAACCTACCTCTGGGTGTCTCTCTATTACCTATCCATTCAAGGACTGGCTCACCCGAAAAATGAAAACTAGTTGTCTTTGCTCGACAATCAACTGTGGCATATCAAGCTGCCAACCAGTCCATGCCCATGATAGCATCAAAATCCAACATCTCTAGCTCAACTAGGTCGGCTGAGGTCTGCCGACCATAAACTGATATTGTACAACCTCGGTAAATGCGTTTAGCGATAATCGATTCTCCAACCGATGTAGATACCGTAAAAGGATCACTTAGTATTTCAGGCAATTTACCAAATTTCTGTGCGACGAATGGGGTAATACATGATAAAGTAGATCATAGGTCTATCAAGGCATAAACATCATGAGAACAAATGGCCAACATGCCTGTCACAGAGTCTGGTGAGGACTCTTGGTCCTGTCGACCTGCTAGCACATAGATACGGTTTTGGTTACTACCTGAACTAGACCTTCTACCTCTGCCTCAACCTCTACCAGCCAAAGACTGAGACTCGCGCCCTAAAGGATGCACAGACATAGCTGATCCTGTTGCTGAATTCGCTGGTTGCGCCATACCCCTAGAATCTCAATTTGGGCAATCTCGCATCATATGCCCTGGACGTCCACATGTATAACAAGCATTGGAACCGGCTCGGCATTGGCTAAAGTGTCCTCTACCGCAGATGGCACACTGCGGTGGGATTGACCATGTTTTCCATGAACCTCGTTGTCGCTGCAAACCGGATGCCTGTGAGCTTTCACCTGGTCCTGACTGTGTATAGCAATCATATATGTAACCCTGTAGTTGATGTGGCAGAGGTCTAGTGGTCGTTCGAAGTACTGGGGCCTGTAACTACCCTGAGACTACTCCTGAGACCTGGCAAATCTCATCCTCTTATGCTGCCCTAACTTAGCCCTCTCTGCACCGTACTACCGATGCCTACCCCTTCTATATTCTGGGTAAATGCCTGAATTCAGGAGATATCCATACTATCCTGCAATGCAGCGGTGGCACACGCCTCAGTTAACTTTGGGGCTAACCCTGCTATAAACCTGTGGATTATATCCTGCATAGTAGCAACTATGTATGGTGCATATCTACCCATTGAGTCAAAAAGGAGACTATATTCTCGAACATTCATATTGCCCTGCTTGAGGGCAAGAAACATATCGAGTCGGGCCTGTCGGATCTCTCATGGTAAGTACTGGTGAAGGAAGGCATCTGAAAAATTCTGCCAAATAGCAGGAGGTGCATCATGTCCCCTAGGCCTTTCCCATCCCTCATACCAAAGAATGGCTATATTTCGGAGTCGAAAAGCTGCTAACTAAATTGCCTCTTTCTCCGTGGTATGCATAACTCGAAAGATCCTATGAAGCTGATCTATGAAATCCTATGGGTCCTCCCTCTGATCTGTTCCCATGAACTCTAGGGGATTCAAAGCAATAAACTCTCGGACTCTTGAAATCCCAGATCCCTCAAAAGGTCATGCACTAAAGGATGCCCTAGCCTGTTGCTGGGTAGCTACCAACTGTGCCAAATAATGCACCGCACTTCTCAAGTCCTAATTTGATATAAGCGGAGGGGGAACTGGATGTGCGGTCTCCCTAGGAATCTCCTCAGGTGACGGAGGAGCCGGTAATTGTTGGGTAGGGGTCTCTCCCTAGGACTCCGATTGGGCCCCATATACTGGGGGTACCCTACTAGTCCCCTTACCTATTGTTGTTCCTCTCCTCTGGATAGCCGTAGTCTTCATAGTTACCACCATCTGTGCATGCAAACGTCAACACGTAAGTTTTACTCAAATTTCCTATAACTTAGTGCTACAACACGATTTAGATTTGAAAGAAGGGTAACCAACTCCTAAATGCCCTATAGTCCCCTGCTTATATAATGTGGTGCACCACACATCTTTAAACAAGACCCTACTAGACATGGCTTGTAGACTCCCTAGGATAGGACTGCTCTGATACCACTTTTGTCACGCCCCGAGCCCAGGGGCGAGACCGGCGCCTAGTGCCTCATCTATCCTTGCATACCATTTGCGACTAAGAGACTCTGAACATGTAATGTCATACTTTGGCTATGGGACACATTACAAGATAATGTATGATGTAAAATATAAAACTAAATGGAGACTAACACTGACTAATATCAACATAAAGCTGGGCCGGCAAGGCCGTCATAATTACTACAACTAACAGGCCAATAAAATATACGTATAGGGCCTACAAGTCTAACATATTGCAGTAACCAATAGGATATGTCTACAAGACACTATTGATAGATATACAGTTATCGAAACAGGGCCCCGACCTACCCATAGCCTATCTACATATATACACAAGATATACATCACACTGCTAGACTCAACAACTCCAAAAGAAGGGGAGCTTACCGATAAAGCTAAACTCGGGCAATACCTACTGAGGAGGTCTACCCGTCTATCTATCTGAACCTGCACACATGAAATGTAGCGCTCCCAGAAAGGGACGTCAGTATGAAATAAAATACCGAGTATGTAAGGCAATATACTGAAAGCTGAAACAGAACTGATGATATAATAACTGAAAGCAACTGGGGATCAAAGATAATCTGAAGATATGCTCATCAGTTGATACAGACTCAACTCTCTTAATATAGTGAGTAAAATAGCTATCCGGCCCTATAAAGCTCGGTATATATATATATATATATATTTGCTATGCCGTAGTAGTCTCGCTCATAGGCGCTCGGCCACAGCAGGCTCGGTGTATAACTTACCATCTGATCAGAGGTTGTCCAATAGGGGCCTGCCCATCGATTATAGCTCGATGGTAATGAGAATACTTTTAATATTGTATATATGTAAATTCTCTGCTCTCGTGACTAGAAGAAGAAAATACTCAATTGAATATGAAGTACCAATAAGGAGAACATAATAACATACAAAACTAAGAAAATATACGTAATTTACGAGACTAGCCAAATATACGTAAATTTCAGGATATCAATTTTTTTTTATGGCTCATAAACAAAATAGTATAATGACAAAATCATGCAAAATGAAATAAGGGCTTATCCTTAACATACTCGGAGTAGGAAAAATCCGTATGATATCCTGGGAAAAAGTTACACCGTACTTCGTTAGAACCGCAAATTCATCCATTGCTAAAATTCTAAAATTTTTCGTGGATTTGTTGAAACTATAGAACCATGCTTATCACATTGCCTTCTTCAATTCTCAGAAAGTCACGTTCTTCCTTGGTTTTTAAAATATTGAAAATGATTTTTCAAAGTTTTGTTTGAAAGATTTTAGAAAAGAGTTGAAAGATTTGAAACACAACTACTGTTCTTAGTATTTTCAAGAATAACTAACATTGTTCACCTAATTTTCATTCCAAAGTCTTTGATTACTTTGAAAGATTTGAGAAATGACTTTGAAAGATTTGAAACACAACTACTGTTCTTAGCATTTTCAAGAATAGCTAACGTTGTTCACCTAATTTTCATGGGAAGATATTTAATATTTATCCATTTATTAGGTAATTAGGTAGTGTCCCGTTACCCGGTAATTAACCAATTACCCGAATAATTTAAAAATTATCCCAAATTACTTAAAACTATAATTATTTTTAATATATTTTATATATTATACTACCGTGGTCATGTGGTACTTTGTATGGTACTAGTCCATAAGTGTTGTGTATTATAGCTCGGATCGTTTATCCAAATTCGACAACCTTTAACGAAACTCACTTTCTTTAATTCACGTACCCTTTGTTCCACGGCACTTACTTATTGCTTGGTACAAATAACCTAAATATGCTAACCTCAAAATAATCTCATCCCCAAGTTTACGTTGATTAACTGAGGATGGAACCTGTACGAAAAATGCGAGATGTAACATTCCTCGAGCACGCGTCTTGTTTGGTTTGGCCCTGGGCATTTCGCCAAGGGGCCTCCAAACTTTCTTTTGTGTAGGTCATGATTTATGATGTTGTGCATGGCCTCCTGCACTTGAAGCTTTTTGGCTTACTTTTTGTCTAATGGGAGTATTCCCTCCTACAAATATGTTATAATAAGATTGCGCCAGTCCCAAGTCAAATTCACAGAGTGTACCTCGAGTTGGTCTATTGACGAGTGGAGGAGAGTGACCACATTTTATTTTGAAATGTTCTTGGTGGCCGCTGCTAATTTGGCGAGGCCATCTGCTTCGACGTTTTGTGATCGAGGTATTTGGTCGAGTCAACATTCATCGAATTCGGGCAGCAGTTTATGAATCTCTGTCTGTTACTTTCGCAGCCTCTGCTCTTTGATTTGGAAAGTCCCTGTGACTTGGTTGACAACGAATTTTGAATCGCATCTGAGGATGACTTGTCTTTCTTCGTATTTGAGAGCTAGCTTGAGTCCTGTAATTACGGCCTCATACATGGCCTCATTGTTAGCCATATCGGGGCACTATATGGATTGGCGGATAACTTCGCCTGTCGGGACATCGAGTATGAGTCCCAATCTAGATCTTGATGCGTTGGATGCGCCATCGGTGTATAGGATCCATAGGGCAGGTAGCCCGGGGGAGGTACGAGAAGTTTCCTGCTCGACCTTGCATATTATATTGACATTGAAATCGGCAACGAAGTTAGTAAGCACCTACGATTTTGTCGTTATTCGTGGTTGATATGTTATATCGTGCTCGCTCAATTCTATGGCCCACTTGGCCAATCTCCCCGACAGCTCGGGTTTGTGTAAGATACATCGTAGCGGGAAAGTCACCACCACCAATATGGGGTGTCATTGGAAATAGGATCTAAGCTTTCGTGAAGCTACAACCAATGCTAAGGCCAATTTTTTGAAGTGAGTGTACCTTGTTTCGGCATCGACTAGGGTTTTGCTAATGTAATTGATTAGAGACTGCGTACGTTTATGTTCGCGAACCAGCAATGCGCTTACCGCAACTTCTGATATAGACAAATATACCAGGAGGCATTCGCCCGCTTCTGCTTTGGCGAGTAGCGGGGGCGAGGACAACTACGCCTTTAGTTCTCTTAAGGCTTTGATGCATTCTGAATTCCACTGGAGCCCATTGTCCTTTTTGAATACGTTAAAGAATTTGTGGCATCTGTCAGAGGATCGTGAGATGAATCTTGACAGGGTAGCTATACGGCTTGTCAACTTCTGCACTTGTTTCTTACAGGTTAATACCTTAGGTATTCCCTCAATGGCTTTAATTTTGTCGGGGTTGACCTCGATGCCTCTTTGTGATAGCAGAAAACCGAGGAATTTTCCCGAAGTTACACCGAAAGCGCATTTTTTTAGGGTTCAGTTTTATGCCGTACTGCCTCAGTATACCTAATGCTTCTTTCAGGTGGTCGATATGGTCTTCCTTCTTTTTTGATTTCACCAACATATCGTCGATGTAAACCTCCATTGTTTTGCCGAATTGATCCTTGAGCATCTTGGTGACCAACCTTTGATAGGTCACCCTTGTGTTATTCAACCCAAATGGCATGACTCTGTAACAATACATTCCTTGATGGGTGATGAAAGTGGTCTTTTCCTGGTCCTCCTATTCCATGAGGATTTGGTTTTATCCCGAGTAGGTGTCCAAGAATCTCAACAATTCATGTCCTGTTGTTACATCGATAAGTTGATCTATATGAGGCAATGGAAAAGAGTCCTTCGGGAAGGCCTTGTTTAGGTCCGTGAAATCCACGCACATCCGCCATTTCCCATTTTTCTTTTTCACCATAACTACATTGGCGACCTATTGAGGATATTTTGATTCTTGAATGGAGCAGTTAGTGAGTAGTTTATCCACTTCCTCACTGACGTCCTCGTTGATTGCGGCATTGAATTTTATTATTCCTTGCCACACTGGGGATAGAAGGGATCAACGTTCAACTTATGTGTGGAAATGTCTTTTGGAATACCTTGCATATCTGCGTGGGAAAAAGCAAACAGATCGTCATTATTGATTAAAAACTCATGAAATTTACCTGGCTCAGATAGCTTATGTCCTATATATGCCTTTTTGTTGTTGTTGTTGTTGCTATCTAGTTGGACGGGATCAAGATCTTCTACTGTTGATCTCGTGGCTTCCACAATGTCGGAGTCCTTGATAACGTCTTTCTGATCGTCGTGTTCAGACCCTGACTTTGATAATTCATATGCTTTTGAGCTTGTTCCTTTCAGCTGTTGAGTGAATGTGCAATCTTGGGAGATGCGGTAGCATTCTTGGGTTGTGCATTGTTCGCCTCAGATGCTGAATATAACCCACGGGGTAGGAAACTTGATTACTTGGTATAAACTAGACGGGATAGCCCTCATAGGCGTGTATACACAGTCGTCCTATGATTGCATTGTAATTTGTGTCCTGGTTCATGACATGGAACGTTGTTTCTAAGGTGACGCCCACGGCTAGAACAAGCAGCGTTATTTCTCCTGAGGTTCGTTCGGCTACATTCTTAAAGCTCGTTAGTGTTATGCAATGAGGTACTATCTCATCCTCGAGTCGTATTTGTGCAAGCACTTGAGGGTGAATAATACACGCACCGCTTCCGCCGTCTACCATTATCCTTTTCACATCGGTATATGAAATACATAAAGTAATGATAAGATCATCGGAGTGAGGAAAAATCAAACTGTTGGTATCTAACTTATCGAAGATGATACTTTCTCCGAGGTCATCATATTGGTCGTGGGTGATTGACCGCTTTAGCTTGTGTGTGCTGGTAAATTTTATATGGTTGATTGCTACTTCGTTGCCTCTGCCGATGATCATTTGAATGGTGCGGGCAGGAGTGGGCGACTTTGGAGGGCCTTGGTGTTGTTCTCGTCTGCGGCCGAAGTTGGCTCGCCCTCGGTCACTAATCAACTCCTTTAGGTGCCCTTGGTTCAGCGTATTCACTACTTCTTGTCATAGGGCTATGCAGTCTTCGATTTTGTAACCTCGCTCCTGATGAAATTTGTAAAGGACGTTCGACTATCGGGTGATTGGATCAGACTTCATTTTTTACGGCCACTTCACTTTTGTGCCAAGCTTCTCTAGTGCGTACACTATTTCTTAAGGAGAGACACAAAAATTGTGAGCAGATAAGAGTAGAGGCATACCTCTTTCATTTTGCTGAGTCCCTATATGTAGCCTGGACGGCCCTTCTGCGTGTCGGGGGGGGGGGATGTTGGAATGGTTGTTCTGACATAGGGTTGATGCCTGTCTCGGTTGAGGCATGGGCTTGACTGATCTTTTTAACTGTCATTAGGATGGTCTTTCCTCAGCTTTGTTTAGATCGACGTTAAATGTTGGGTTGGACCGTTAAGGTCGTCATCGTCTTCTCTCACCTCGGCGCAATAGGCATAGTAAATCTCTTCCCAAGTGGTGGGAGGGTATTTCATGAGCTTGCTTAACAACTTCCTGGTCGCCCTCAACCCATTCCTGTTCAACCCATTTTGGAAGGCTGCTACCGCTATCCCTTTTGATACTTTTGGTAAGCTCATTCTCACCCTGTTAAATCAAGCAAGGAAGTCCCTGAGTCCCTCTCCAAGCGACTGCCTAATGGCGAATATGTCGTTTACCCTGGCCTCCTCTTTCTTTGCTCTGGCGTGGGCGGTGAAGAACTTGTCGGCTATTTCCTTGAACATTGTTATAGGCCGTGCTGGTAGTTATGAGTACCAAGTTAGGGCTCCCCCGGTCAAGGTTTCGCCGGACTTTTTTAGTAGTACTGATGGTACTTGCTCCTTTGATAGGCCGTTTCCCTTTACCACTGTGACATAGTGAATGATGTGATCTTCTGGGTCTATGGTGCCATCGTATATCTTCAAATATGATGGCATTTTGAATGCCCTGGGCATGGCATGTGGGGCCGCCTCCTCGCTATACCGTTGTTTGATGAATCGACCGACATCCCATTTTGGTAGAAGTTTCAGGGGCCCGGTATCTTATGTACCCTTTCTTGATGCTCTCTCATCTGGTCGCTGAGTGCTTTATTTTCGTTTTTCATTTCTTCGATTTACTATAAAATGGTTGTTAGTGCATCATTAACTGCATCAACAGCGGTGTGAGTGTTACCTGTTGGGGGAGCGGGTTGTTCGCCGGTAGTCGTCACATTATCAGCTGGCGCGACATTCCTATTCGCCCGTTGATCGGGTTTGTCGAGTATGTCGTTTAGGGTACTTGTCATCCACTCCTCTAATAATTTCTTCACTACTAGTAGTGCTTCCTTAGCTGTGGACATGGAAGCTCCCCTTTCGTGTGAAGCAGTTACACTTGCGTGAGGGGAGTTGAATCACTCTGCCTGGGTGTTGCATTTAGTGTTACACTCTCATCGTCTCCTCTATCATCTTTGTTGATGGTGTTTAAGATGTTGGTAGTGACACCCATTGTTACTTTTTGCCTTTCATCTCCTTTTCCTGCCATTGTTAGTTCCTGCGAATGATGAAGAGGTGGTTGTCCCTTTTTTATGATCTAGAAGAAACTAAAATTTTAACTAAAAAACTCTCCACAGTCGGCGCCATATTGTTTGACAAAAAAGTGATGAGCCTTTTAGTTAAACCAATTAATGATGGGATGAAGGATGAATCTTAGTCAAAAATAATTAAATCTTGATCAAATATTTTGTGGAGTCAATGAGATGAACCACATTAATCAGCACATTCAAACTCAATGAATGCTCATAAATGCAACAACATAAATATGCAATAAGTATAGATAATAGCAATAAAGATAACAAGAAAGAATATATCACCCAATTATTGTAAGACTTGGGTGATTGTTGATCCTGACAATGACGTGGAAAAAAGTGAAGTGGAGATGGTTCTGGAATCTTAGGAACTCGTCATCAAAGAGTAAATAATGTTTGCTTGTATAAGATAATAAATGAACAAGACAACTTTTTTTTATTCTCTAAAAGTCAACCTTTTACAGAGTATTTTTCTTAGAAAAGTCCAGATCCCGTTTTGTTCTCTATCTCTTACTCTTTATAAGGGACATCTCCAAGAAACCCTAATAAAGTACAAAATAAGAAATATCCAAAGGAATATTCCTTGCGTCCATATCTGAACCTACACTACTGCTATTTTCACTTCAGTTGCTCGTCCTCGACAATGGCCCTCTTGATGACGGCTCTTTTTTATCACGCCGTGATCGACCCCATCCTTGATCCCATTTACCTACTATTACAAAATCGCCAAATTTAGACCAATACATGCACGATAAGTATTTTCGTGCGGTTTGAAATGAGATTGGTTTGCTGGTTATTACCATGTAGAAAGAAAGGAAGTTGGATTTCTGTTATGGTTATTCATTCGTTATACACTTACATGTCCTTTACTTTGGTTTCTATTAATGTTTATTGTTTTGTATGATACATTCCATTTGAGTTCCTTATGTTGTTTCCTTTGTGTTATCATTTTGGCTTGTTATTATCATGGCTATGGCTTTACCTTGTTTGTTACTATTACACCTACAATTTTACTTGATTTACTTATGCTACATGTCCTCTTCGAATTGATGCCTTTACTTGTTATTAGCCCTTATCATGTCTCTAATTGTCATGTGATTTACTTGTTAAATTCCTTTACCTGCTAGATGTCTTCACTCATTACATGCTTTGGCTTACTACATGTCTTCACTTACTATATGCTTTCAATTATTAACTTCCCTTACTTGATAAATGCTTCTACTTGCTACATGATTTCATATATTGAGTGCCTTCATTTGATCCCTATTCTTACTTGACAAACATCTTTACACATTTTACATTCTACTCCTCTTTGCTTAACTTGATTGGATGACTTTTAGATTAGTTGTGTGTTTTGCTTTGTGGAAACTTTGTCATTTAATACGGTAGACTAACTTTTGATATTGGACTGCTCTCTTACTCTGTTTGAGTTGTATTACCTAGTTGAATAACGCGCCTTCCGTTTCTTAGTGTTACGTTGTGAACTTTTCCCCCGTTTGGTTGTTTTTGCGATTTTGTATAATATTATTGATATTGGGATTGGGTTACACGCTGCAACAGTGTTTATTGATATTAGAATCGGGTTGCACGCTGCAACAGAGTTAATTAATATTGGGATTGGGTTGCACGCCCCAACAATATTTATTGATGTTGGGATTGGGTTACACGTCGCAACAGTATTAATTGAGATTGGGATCAGGTTGCACGTCGCAATGGTATTTGTTAGTGATATTTGGTTATGATCCTTGTGCATATTTCATGATTATTGTTCCACTCGTAGAAATGGTTACGAGGTTATGTGTTGTTAGCTATGTCTCTTAACTTGCTCGATAGATTTTCAATTGATACTCCTACCATTATTCGACATATCTCTTGCCTTATTTTTCTTGCTTATTATCTGCACAGGTACATTTAAGTGAGTATCTTTAACTTAAAACCTTTTCACTACTTCACCGAGATTAGTCAAGATACTTACTGAGTACATGGGGTCACTTCTACTCATACTATACTTCTGCACATTGCATGCAGATGTTGGAGCTGCATAGTTGTGGAAGACAATGCCCGACATTGAAGACGTACCCACATTCTAGATTCAAGATGCCTCTTGTTCATAGTAGTTTACAACTTTAATTCTATTTATGTACATTTCAAATAGATGATGTATTTATTCTTCACATAGACTTTGTAAATCTAAAATCATAGTGGCTCATGACTTATACTATCAATCCTTGGGGTAGTTGTATTGTATTCGATTGTAGTTTCTATTATTATTCATTTCACAATTTAGTTGTAACTACATTGCTTGGATTACCTAGCGGGTTGGGTTAGGTGTCATCACAATTTAGTAGGATTTTGGGTTATGACCGTTTCTAAGCTTCTAGACTGAACAGTCTGGCTTTTAATTAGTGGAACAACAAACATGGAACTATGAAGTTGCAGGAAATGCCATGCGGAGACTTTAACAAAAACTTAAACACACTGCCAGAACTTTGAGTGTGTGGTCTAGAGAAGTAATAGGAGATATTTTTCTGAAGGTCAAAGAATGGGAACAAAAGATGGTATAACTTGAAACTACTTACATTGAAGGTGACAATGATGCGAGAAGAACTAAACTATACAAGACACAAGCTGAATATACCAAATGGATGAAATAAGAAGAGGCAATTTTGAGACAAAGGGCTGATGTAAAGTGGCTAGAGTACGAGGACTCCAATAGTAGATTTTTTTCATGCCATTATAAATGAAAAGAGAAGGAGATACACTATCCGTAAAATCGGGAAACAAGATGGAGTAATGCTATAGGGAAACCAAGAGATAGCCACCGGGGCTATAGAACATTTTGAAAACCTCTTCACATAAGAGAACCAATCTCCCAAAATATCTTGACTACATTGATAACATTATTACACAAGAGAAAAATGAAAGTTTAAGTGTTATTCCCCAGGAGGCAGAGATCAGAGATATTATTTTTGCAATGGATATAAATAGTGCTCCAGGTCCGGATGATTTCAAGGGTTGCTTTTATTAGAGTTGCTGGGAGATAATCAAAGTAGACATAATCGATTTTGTCCAATATTTATTCAATGGTGCTTGCCTATAAAATAATTTCAGTAGGGGTAACCTTGTCTTGATTCCCAAATGGAACATCCTGAATCTTTTACTGATCTTAGCCCATTATCTGTAGAAACTTCTCCAACAAGATACTTTCTAAGATTATGGGTAATAGGCTGGCTTCAATTCTTCAAAAGCTGATTTTAAGCAATCATAGTGAATTTGTTCTTGGCAGACTCATTACAGAGAACATCCTCCTTGCCCAAGAAGTGATATATGGAATTAACAATCATAATGATAGTGGTAACATTGATATTAAATTAGATAGGGCTAAGGCCTAATATAGACTAACATGGAATTTTATTCTTGTTGTCTTGATAAAGTTTGGATTTTCAAAGGCTTGGATACACATGGTTAGATTTGAGCCATGTAGAGGTGAATTGTAAAGGAAAAGCTATTATTAAGTATTGATTGAGGACCTTGGAGGTATATAACTTGCTTAACCTTGTGTGGGAGAACTACCCTATATGGATTGATTTGTTTGCGCTATCTTAGCTACGTGAAAGACATGTACTGGAGGTGACGAGTATGTATACGACCTTATATGTGAAAATATGATCGGTTTAGAGTCGTAGGTTTCTTATGTACATTAAGTTGAAGTTGTTTCATCGTGTTATATTCTTCATTGTTAAATTTACTCTTATATGCCTTTTTTGAAGCTATTGGTTCATGTTCTATCTTTTATTGCCAAATATACTCATACATTATCTAATTGTAATTGTTGCCTCTTTCTTTACATGTTGTCTCTTCCGCAATTGGTTTCCTTATTTGAAGTCAATGTTACATTTTATCTCTCTTACTGTTGAACTACTCTTACTTAAAGTCATTATTACTTGTTATGTCTTTCATTGTTGAGCTTATTCTTCTATTTCATTGAATTATTGTAATTCGTGTGTTGATTTACTTGTCGTACCCTCGTATTATTGTTGTTCTCATTGTACTTGGTATTGTTGAGTCGTAGGCTATGTGTGGTTGTGGTATTAGAATTGTTGTTATGGAAGCATTGTTATATGAATTGTTGTTATGGAAGCATTGTTGTATATGAGCTCATGTGGTGTGCTATTATTGTTATTGATATTTTCACATGCGGCGTGACAAGGCAGGCTATATATGTTGGTTTTGCATATGTAGCGAGACATGGTGGGATAATTATTATACGCGTGTGGCAAAACAAGGCGGGCATTTACTTTACTGCTTTGCACATGGCGAGACAAGGGGGGCTATCTCGGGGATGATATTGAGATAGCCTAGATATTACACAAACATACATTATTGCATAAGCATACATTGTAGTATGTCACCTATATCGGTCTAGGAGCTCGATTTGTGTAGTTTATTTATTCGCACGTAAGTTGCCTATGTGGTTGTGATTGGTAATATGGGCACGAGATGCCAAGTGATTATGATTTGTGATTTGAGACCCGAGATTGTGAGTATGAGATGTGGTACCTTGGAGTAATTCTTGTGTAAACCTTGTGTAAGAACGGTTGTCTATTTGGTTGTTGTTGTTCTGTACTTGGTTTCACTGGGACTTTAACTTTGTTCTGATTACTTTATGGCGTTGGTACTTGTTTACTCCTTGTCGTTGATCGTTGCTTCTAGTTTCATTTGTTAGTTTGGTACTGTCAATTCCTTTCATGTTTAGCTTTATATTGATATTATTTCCCGATTAGCTTTATATTCATACTTGTTCAGGTTACGATATCTAGTAGTTGTCACGACCATACTTCTCACTACTCCATCGAGGTTAGTCTTGATCCTTACTTGATACCACTGTGGTGTACTCATGCTACGCTTGCTGCACATTGTTGTGCATATCTAGGTACCTCGGAGCGTGCCAGTCTTTAGTTAGCTGATTGTGAGTTGCGGCGGAGACTTCAAGGTATACATGCCATCACGTTCGCAGGCCTCAGAGTCACCTTCTAGAGTTTTACATTGTTACTATTTACTTCTATCCCAAATAGTGACATATTTGATGTTCTTAGTTACTCGTAGAAAGGCGTATGACTTGTACTCTCGGTTTTCAGATATTGTACATCTATTGATGGTTGTTGGCTTTGTATAGAAATTCTGGTTCACGTTAAAGTGTTGATTGGTTTAAATATATTAATAACTCTTTATTTGTTAGGCTTACCTAGTCTGAGGGAATAGGTGCCATCACAACTCTTGAGGAGGGATTTTGGATCGTGACAAGTTGATAAGAGCTCTATGTTCATATATTCTATGAGCCATAAGCAAGTTTAGTAGAGTCTACGGAGACGTCTGTACTTATCTTTGAGAGGCTACATAACTATTAGGAAACTTCACTTCTTTCATTCCTATTGTGCAAGTTTATTTATTTTGGAGTTTGAGCCTTTGTCATTCTATACTCTCACAGATGGTGAGGATACAAGCTATAATTCCTGATGATGCTGCCCTAGCGCTGGTGTTGCCAAGGGTCGGGGTAGAGGTAGAGGCCAGAGCAGCAACTGAGGAGCCACCAGTAACTCTAGCTGGGGGACAGGCACCGGAGGCGCCTATTGCCCTTGGACTTCAGGAAACTTTAGCGCAGTTCCTTAGCGTGTTTGGCACACCAGCTCAAGCGGGATTGATCCCAGCTGCACCAGCTACTCCACAGACTAGGGAAGGAGTTCAAGCTACCGACGGACATACTCCAAAGCAGTGGGCTCACATTTTGTCAAGTTTCGGTGTTATGCTGATACAACTTGATATTCTAGTTTAGTCTGAGATCAGGCCAGAGGCATCCGAGGAAGAGTAGCTGAGACTTGAGAGGTTCAAGAAGTATCACCCTCCTACTTATAGTGGCTTTGTGACTGAGGACGCACATTTTTTTCTGGACAAGTGCAATCGTATCCTCCGCAGCATGGGCATAATATCCTTAGTTTTTAGAGATATTTTGAGGGAGTTTGTTCCCCAAACCCTCAGGGATGCGTGGCGAGCGGAGGTGAATTGTAAAGGAAAAGATATTTTTGAGTATTGATTGAGGACTTTTGAGGTAAGTATCTTCCCTAACCTTGTATGGGGGAACTACACTGTAGGGATTGATTTATTTGCAATATTTGTACTATGTGAAAGATGTTGACTTGAGGCGACGAGCATGTACACAACCTTATATGTGAAAATTTGAGTGGTTTAGACTCTTAGGTCTCTTAAGTACATTAAATTGAAGTTGTTTCATCGTGTTATATCCGTTATTTTTAAATTTACTCTTATATGTCATATTTGAAGCTATTGGTTCATGTTCTATCTTTTATTGACAAATATACTCATACGTGCTTTAATTGTAATTGCTCCCTCTCTATTTACATGTTGTCTCTTCCATTGTTGGTTATCCTTATTTGAAGTCGATTTTACATATTATCTCTCATATTGTTGAACTACTTTTACTTAATTTCATTATTACTTGTTATGTCTTTCATTGTTGAGCATATTCTTCCATTTTATTGTATTATCGTAATTATTTTGTTGATTTACTTTTCCTACCGCCGTGTTATTGTTTTTCTCATTATACTTGGTGTTGTTGAGTCGTAGGCTATATGTGGTTGTGGTATTGGAATTTGTTGTTATCGAAGCATTTTTGTATATGAGGACATGTGGTGCGAGTTGTTATATGATGTTGTTATGATTTTGGCACATGTGGGATTGTTGAGAGAATTGTCAGGGTGTTTGCATGTGAGTTGTTCCTGCTATTATTATTATTGGTATTTACACATGCGGCGTGACAAGGCGGTGTATATGTCGCACCCCCTTTTTCTCAGAAATCAGGTTTTGACATTTTTGAGACAATTCCTTTCCTTTTGGGATGAGGTAAGGGTATTTGAAGAGTCGCCGCCTAATGGATTAAGGTGCGTTAGGGCACCTAGAGCAGTTAACTCATGAAACTAATTTGCATTACCAGAGATCGGGTAAGGGCTCGAAATTACCCTGAGGGGAAGCTGTTAGGCACCCCTTGAGGTCCACAATGGTGGGTTCTAGCCTAACTTAAGTTAAGAGAATTATACTTAAAAGGGGAGAAAACAAATTAGACAGATTCAATATTCAACCTATTTTTAAACAGGAACATAGGGGGTGGTCCTAAGTTTTTTAGCCTATAGGATCATTCCATCCAATGTTTTGCAACTTCTTTAAGTCGGGGTTTTACTCATAGCATTAGCTCATGGGCTATCATTTCCTTTACTATCCAACTACTATCTTTCAGCTGTTACCTAAGCGTTCTAGTAGCTTCTAATTCATGCCTTATGCGTGCACTACCTGTCCCTTACCTATGGTCCTGGAGGCATTTAGGAACGCTATTTAGGGTGGTTCTAGACTTACCTATGTTACTTAAATGAGAAAATCCAGGTGACAAACAAAATTCAAATAGGATTATCACGTAAGGAGCAAATAAGGGCTCATATTAACCTTGACAAGTAAACAACAAATGCACTCAATTAAATCGACAAACTTTGTTAATTTAGGATCCTATAGGCAGGATATCTAGATGAGCAGAAACAGAATGCAAGATAGCAATTTTATTAGGGCGGGCATCAAGCCCTATCAATTTGTTTACTGATTTTTATTAAGCCCTGAATCAAGGAATTTTCAGGCAGTAAGGTATCACAGTTTCAAACCCTAGAATCATTAATAACTCTACAGATTTGCCAAAGTGAAAATCCTATAGGCATGGTATTTATAACTGTTAATTGTAGACCTATAACATGGTTTCTAAGAAAATTACTAATTTTAACTCGTGAAGACAGGTTGTCACTTTAGATCCTGTAGGCATGCTTTTTAATTAATATAAATCCCTATAGGTCGGATTTCCAAGTGTTGACTTGATTTAAACCTCTATAAGCATGATTTCTAATTTTACTAACTGATTTCACCCTATATACATGTTATCTATTAGTTTAAATCCTATAGACATGATTTCTAGGTGTGAAACTGATTCCTTTTATTCATATAGGCATGGTATCGAAGTTGAAGCTGATTTTGTATTTCCTATAGGCATGATATCAATCATATGTGGACAGAATTTTAAGCAACTTGCCAGGAAGGTTATTATTCAAACAGATAGGATCCTATTGTTACATCCCATATTTTCGCACGTGAGAGTACGTCGTAAGCCAATTGATATAAGCTCGGAAATGAGATCATTTTTTAAAGTACAAAACATAAGTTCATCATGTTATTTTGGAGGTTACAAATTTTAAGATCATGTATAACAAGTACTAGAAGGGTTGGAAAGTTTAGACGCTAAACGAATTGAAGAAAATAAGTTTTGTCGAAAGTCGACGAGTTTGGAATGTTATAACATATACTTTTGGGGTGAGACTAGGGTGATTAACTTGAGGAGGAGGTTAAGTTATGAGCTATTTTAGTCGTATGATAGTCGTGCGTTGTGTTTTTAAGTCAAGCGAGTTGTGGAACAAAAGTTGGCAAAGGTCATCACAAGTTGCATTCATAATGTGCTGAAATTTAGGTCAAATGTAGCTGCACTTTTCTCCTAAAATACTTGGAATAAGTGGAAGATCTACATATCAAATTGAATATTTATGAGTCTAGTTTCTAACTCATTAAACCGTTCATCGATGCAACATCATATTAGAGATATATTCGCATTTTTGCAAGACTGCGCAAGCAGCTCCCATGGGACCCACAAAGTCGGTTTAAACATCAGCTTGTATTTAAGTCATTTATATGTCATTTTAACTCATTTTATCTCATCCACAACAGTTTGTAAACACTCCTAATTTCTCTCCAAAGGTTCCTCCATGATTCTAGGGTGAAGACCTAAGATAAAAACATGAATCCAACGCTAGAAATCTCGTGGTGCTTGCTAGATCGCAGTTTTTCATCTTGTGGTTGTTTTGGAGGGTTCTTCAAAGATAAGTAACCTCAGATTTCATGTTTTTTATATGATTAAGCTAAGAATATGTACCTCCTTCATGTATATTACAGTTTAAAGGAGAAATACAAGTGTTTTCACACCTACATGAAAACAAAAGTTGATTCAAGAAGAGAATACAACTCCTATAGTGTTGTGGCGTGATTGAGGGTTATTGTAGGCTACACAAGCTGGGGATTTCAAGTTGTGTCTATTGCCTAAGGTAATTAAATCATGTTCTTGGTTGTGCTTAAGGTTAATCATGTATTGATTGAGTTGGTTGGGCGAAAATCTACGAGATAGTAATTGACATGGCATAAGGAATCGTTATCTTTTTTGTGGGCTATATTGAGGCTATATATGTTACACCCCATGTTTTTGTACATGAAAGTACACCATGTGTAAAATGAGATAAGCTCGGGAGTGAGATTATTTTTTGAGGTTATAAGTATTATGTCATTTCAAGCAAGTGATAAGTAAATTCGTGAAGGTTAAAGGATAAATGAATTAAATAAAATGAGATTCATCGAAGTTTGACATTTTGGGATAAAATACGGTCCGAGCTATAATACACGAAATTTATGGACTAATGTCATACACCGTACCACATGGCCATGATAGTAAGGTATATAAGGTATGTTAAAAGTGAGAAGCATTTTAAATAATTTGAGATAATTCTTAATTATGTGGGTAATTGATTTATTATTAGTTAATGGGGGACTAACTAATTGATTAAGAATTTAGTGGGTGGCTAAGATCTTTAGGATAAAGACAAAAGGATGTCACGTGGTAGCCCACTATGCCTATACATATATGACTCTTACAATTGAGTGGAAAGGTGGCATATTTATTAATATGTGGCTTAGTATTTAGTCATAACATTAAAGCCTTCAAGATTAAAGCCTTTAGCTATAGCATTAAAGCCTTCAAGATTCATAGAATTTTCATGCAACTGACCTTTCTAATTCAAGAGGAAGGTAACAGATACTCATGCAAAGTAGGCAATGGATATTCACGCAAAGGATTCGAGAATTCAAGTGAAAAAACTCCTTAAGCATCTTAGCAACGTGACTTTAATGAAGCCCGATATGATCTTTGTCAAGAATATCATACGGATATTTCCCTACTCCGATCTTGCCGTCACGAGTTTTGTTGCAATTGTTGTGTGTTGGAAGGATTGTCAAGACAATCGGCTCAGATATGTTAAGGCTATCCCTTCTTTCTTTTGCATGATCGATACGATGCAAACGAAAGGTGCAAATGTACAACTTCCATAAATTTCTCTATTCATAGAATTTTTAGAGATGCTTATGTTCTCGATTCTCCATATGTCATATTATTCTACTATTTGTTCATGGGTCTCAGAAAAATACGCAAGTTAAAAAAAAAAAGGTTTACTTCATGATATTATTCAAAGGCATAATGGTCTTATGACACTCCTAGAGATTTTATTAACAGACTTTTCATGCATTGCATTCATGTACATTGACCCATGACCAGATGGCGTTTTATACGTGTATATATGTATGTATATATATGTATATGGGATATGGGAATGGTTATCGCGTTATATATGCACCACCACCTGATCAGCTAGTATACGTTGATGATTTTGCCTACAGTGGCCAAGATGATATGATGGGATGCCCTCAGAGGCTGATGAATGTTATGAAACATATACTTATGCACGACATGACATTCACACGCATGTGCATGATACTATAATTATTTCATGATTTACAAAGTTATTCTGACTTACTGGTGGAGACATTTACTATAGATTTCCTCCATATTTGTTATGTACTTATTTGTGTGCCATACATACTCAGTAAATTATTCGTACGGACGTCCTTTTTTTCCTAGGGATGTTGTGTTTCATGCCCGCAGGTCCCGATAGACAAGTCGAGAGTCCTCCAAGTAGGCTATCAGCTCAGCAGAAGATGTTGGTGCACTCCATTTATTTCGGAGTTGCTTATTTGATTAGTATGGTTTAGATGTGTATTGATTGGTATGTCAGGGCCCTGTCTCGGTCTTATGACATTTATGTACTCTTAGAGGCTTGTAGACATATGTCATGTATATGAAAGATTGTATGTCCTTGTCGGCCTATGTTCAGTGTACGAGTGATCATTTCGGCCTTATAGGCCCGTATGTCATACGTATAAGTCGGTATATCAAATTGAGTATTTCCATCTCATTTACCTATAAGAGTATGCTACGAAAAGATACGCTACGTTGGTACTTGGTTGAGTAAGGTACCGGGTGCCCGTCGCGGCCCATTGTTTTGGGTCATGACAAAAGTAGTATTAGAGTAGTTCTGTTCTAGGGAGTCTATAATCCATGTCTAGTAGAGTTTGTTTATGGGTGTGTCGTGCACCACATTTATAAGTAGGAGGCTACAGGGCATTTTGGATTGTCACTCTTTCTTCTTACTCTAGATCGTGTGGTAGAGCTAACTTGTAAGAATTCAAATTCCTAAATTCTATTATATTTGTAATACAACGATACCGACATCTAGAAAGATGGTTGGTAAGAGACATAGCTGTGAAAGAGTGGAGTTAGAGGAACTCGAGTTTGCATCATTCCTATGATGGATAAATGTGAGGTCTTCAGCAGAACGTGTATGTACTAAGAGATATAAGCTTCTTGATCAGGAGCCTCAAGGCAAGAATATCTATCCACCCTTATGGTGCAAGCCAATGAGAGATTCAGAAGATAGATACTAATTTCAACAAGTAAAAGAAGCAAGATGAAGAAGGGTACGAGGTACCCAGTTAATGAAAATTATCATTATTTACCATTCAGGAAGAAAGATATAAGCATTATGAGTTACCTTCAACAATAACAGAGGTATGTACAATTGGTTACACCGATCTAAGTTATGCCCTATGGGAGCTAACAAATATGGCTTAAGAGAAGGACGGAATATCAGAATCCGACTGGGGTTAGAGTAACCCAAAATGGTGGACGGATTGTTTGTGTTAGTTGACATTTCCAAAGGATATTGCAAATATGCTAATAAATCTCCTTTTGAGAAACCTAGATGGTGCACTCTAAAATCGTACAGCTAGATATGAGTACTACAAAGATAGGCACTGGAAAGCCTGGAAGGGATAAATATTACCTTAGTGTGGCTCGCGTCCCGAATAGATCGAGAACGTTAAGCAACACGAAGAGCCATTGGATGGAGCAAAGGGGAGCTAAAAGCAAACGAGTGTTTTGTTAAAATTTTACAATAAAGTGATAGACATAAATATTAGCAAGAAATAAGAAGAGAGTCGATGAAGCATTATGAGTAAGATATGATACATGGATGAAAATGGTAGATCAAAAAGATGACAGTATTACAGAGTCTATAGTCAAGTGAATGAAAAGCCAAGAGGTGACAGGCCTTGAGACAACAAAAGAATATAGGTCATAAAGTCATATACTTATTTCGAGAAATAAGTTCATGACTCTAATGTGATTACCAAAAGGAAAAGCTAGACCCCAGAGTAATAGAAATCAGTTTGGGCTGGTGAACAAGATAAACTAAATATGAATTTGTGACTGAATGATTTGATAATGGTCGGCATCATGAGAATTTCACATTGCATTCCGGCGATAATAAAATGGACAATAGAAGAATATTCATGATAAATTCAGATAATGGTCATTTAGGAAGACGCTTCCCTAAGCAAGCAATGTGAGAAAAGTTAAGCTTAAGGGACTATGTGCGCCAGTTACACTAAGCGTCACCTCATGAGTAAGGAATTTTGTTATCCTGGTACAGAAGGATTACCGCAAGGCAAGTAAGGGTCATAGATGATGTGAAAAGACGCCAAAGATGAAGAGGTAAAACATATATAGATAGATCATCATAGCTCTAACTCTTAGTACTCCCCTAAAGGGCGGATTATGGAGTGTTGTGGCATTAAGTTAGAACTAAGTGGTTCTAGTAGCTATGGAATGGTAAAGGAAGAATGCGATAAAAATGATGAAGAAGGGATGAGATTGCACTTATTTAAATCCCATAGATATGCTACGATTCCAGACCATTGTGCAAACGACGTCACGAAAAGGAAGTAAGGGTTCTTTCCCGGGATGTTATTGATAAATAAGGAGCTAGTGAGAGAAATAAGTTAAGACAAAGGAAATAACCCAAGAAAGATAACACGAGATATGGATATGAGAATAGGCCAACGAGTAGTTAGTAGTTGATTCAAGAAGAGCCTAGTTATGGCTAGACAAGAGGTTACAGATGAGTCAGCAGATCGTACAAGATAAACATAGTAAAATCCAATATAGTGAATTCAGCCTCGCAACAATGTCATTGTAATACTTATGAAATATTCAGATAGGAGTTGGGATTATTAAAGGTACTGTATGAGTATTACGGGAATAAAAGAGAGTGCCACTAGGAAAACAATCAAAATATTAGTCCAGAAGCAACCCCACAAGTACAAGGGAATGGAGATAAGTAACTACACATAAGTATAGTCAAAGAAGGACATCAGAATGTCTGTCGAGTATACAATGTAATATGCTCACAACTTTATAAGAGTTAGAGGGTCCTCCCTAAATACTACAATAAAAGACTAGCTATGAAAGTAAGGAAGAAGGCTTCAACCTAAGCTTAGTGACCTAAGGAGCGAATGGTCTTACAACAACAGTCTCACAACAATATTGTGTGCACTCCATAAGAAAATGGCACCTACCTTGGCTAATGAACGGGAAGTAAAATTAGAAGTGATATCCAAGATCATATGAGTTGTATGGAATTCCAATATGCATGGGCACTAATATAAGCTAAGTATGCACACGGAAGGGGGAAGAAAGACCAGGAAAAGTTAAAAGCTTAGGTTTAAAGAAAGCTGAGAAGGAACAAAAGGAATTATTCGATCAATGATCAAGAGTTAGTTACATTATGGATGCACCTAAGAGTTTGGAGTTTTATACATGCCGCATATATAGTCGTGGAAGATTCTGGTATAAGTTAAAAGAAAGAATTGAGCCCAGGTCATAGATTGAATTGTTAAAGGGTTATATCACGGATATTCCATACCGCTCATGAAAGGCTAAACATAATAACTAATACCACGAATCACATATAAGGGGATAGCTGAAGCCTACATAAAGGTTTATCAGAAAAAGGAGGAAACTAAAGAGTTACATCAACGAAGTAAATCAGGAATCTAATTATTGGACCTAGAAAATTATAGAAATAGTGATTGAGCACATTATAGGGTCACTTTTAATATCATAGGTACAAGAGGGATAGTACAACAACCGTATTCTACAACGGCTATATGATAAAGTCGGTTATAAAAGAATCAACCTCATAAGAAGTCAGTACGAAGCTCCCACCAGATTGTATATGCACTAGAGGTGCAAGTATTATAATAGAGCTTCAAGTTATGGATGTGAATTACACCTACGTGGAAGGGAGGTCATGAAAGAGATATAAGATACGATGCAAGATTTTAAGGTGAGTAAGGTAAAGGTGAACAACGTACGAGATACTCAAAGGCAGAAGATTGTGAATAGTCCATACTTCGGATAAAAGGTTAGAAGTGCGGGGATTCAGTATCTAAGAATAATAGTGGCATTGTTAGTAGCATATTTTCCAGGCTATGGTCTAGGTATCGAAAAGCCTGACTAAGAGAGTAAAGAAGAGTTAGAGATGATATGATGTCTCGATTGATGTTCCATAATTATATAAGGAAATCTATGATGCAAGTAATATAAATAAATTTGTGTAGGTTGCAAGCTATTGTATGGTGAAGAAACAAGGTTCTAGAAGACATGAGTAAGGATAAGAAAGGGTGAGTGAGAAGGTAACGAAAATGGATAAGTCCTCAGGATTAAGCCCATGAAAATAAGAAGAGCATATGGTTTCTCTAAATTATACAAATCTCACTATAGCGTGAATGAACTCAAAGGAGTCTATGACAATAGTACTTAGAAGAGATGGAATGTTGTCCTGGTAATAGAATGAGGGTGTAATTGTGATAGATAAAGGATGACGTTTGGGCCTTTGATTGAGTAATGATCTGACAAAAAAAGAAAGAAAGGGATCTAATGAATTGGACAAGATTAAAATACCCACGTAAGGTGAATTAAATCAAGATGATGTGAGATACGGTTATGAAAGCATGGCATCGCCCCAGGTGGATCAGTCTAATCATTTCAGATGTTCCTCGATGAGACGTGAACCCTAGCGGCAGTGTTACATAAAAGGTTAAGATATCTGGGGTAGATTATAGATCAATATTAAGGTGAATCAACACTGAATGGATAAAAGTTATAAAGAATGAGATAAGATCAGGCCGTCATTCTTAAGATGAACATCAATGTGGAAGCATTAATGTACATAAATGTATACATATTGGATAAGCAATAAAAGTAACCTGGAATTTTGTAACAAACCTCAGTAACGAGAAATCGAGGTAAGAGTTATGGTATAATATGACCTAATTAGATGTAGTAAAGTTATATGGATGTATAATCGGGTCTATGAAATAAGATATAGTAATATTCGTAAGTTCAATAAAATACCGAGCGAAGAACGTCAGTAATGGATAAAAAATCAGAGGAAAAAAAAAGAAAGAAGAGACGCATAAGCGCACCTAGAAGGTCAGAGTCGTACAAGTTGCATGATAAAAGGTAGCAACAGTTACGAGACTGGGAGGATTCCGACCATAAGTCGTGGTATGAGAAAGAGGCATAAAGGGGGGAAAGCCCTGGCCTTTAGATCTATTCACAGAACAGTTGCCTAAATGGCAAGGAGAGTAATAGTGCACCAGTCAACATTCGAGGATGAATGTTCCAAAGGGGTGAATGATGTTACAACCCATATTTTCGTACATGAAAGTACACTATGTGTAAATTGAGATAAGCTCGGGAATGAGATTATTTTTGTCACGACCCAACCCCAGTCGTGATGGCGCCCAACACATTGCTAGGCAAGCCTGACCAACTATCAACCACAACCCATTTTCTTATAAAGTCCAATATCAACTAACACAGTTTAATTAATAAATTAACATAATAAGGTTCTGAAACAGCAAGTTAAATATGCAGAAGTCAAAAAATAATACTACTACATAGCCCACACCGATCTGGTGTCACAAGTCTCAAGCCTCTAATACAAGTTCAACAGCCTACTACACAAACAAGTTAGGAATGCGGAATACAATAGAAAGGAAGGGAGAAATCAGGGCTGCAGACACCATGCAGCTACCTCGATACTCCCGGATAATGCTGATCGATTGGAAAGCTCTCACTCATCCTCTAGAACACCTGGATCTGCATGCAAGGTGCAGGGAATAGTGTGAATACTCCGACCCAGTGAGTAATAAGCATAAATAATGACTGAGAGTAAGAAATCACGTATACACATGGTAATCTATAATACGGCAGTTAAACAAGTAGTATAAAAGCAATAAACTAATGAAAAGCGGAATGAGATAATTCTACAATAGATAAGCAGTAAAGTGATGGACAATTAAAGAAAAATAAACACGTAGAATAATACCAGCCCCTCGGGCTCTCTCTCTCATATCACAACTGGTACCCGCGTTCACTGGGGGTGTGCAGACTCCGGGAAGGGCCCCTTATGGCCCAAGCGCAATATCAAGACAACTCGTGGCATCAAATCTAGGCCCTCGGCCTCATATCAGTATCAGCCACCTCGTGGCGTATATATGTATATCGGGCCCTCGACCTCATATCAGGATCATTGTATCCTCACATCTGATCCTCGGCCATACTCAGTCCAAAAATCACATAAGCCCCTCGGTATGAGTTCAAGTAGTAAGTCAACACGGTAAGGAAATAGTGATAGAAATCCCCGGAGGGTTCAAATAGTTGACACGAAGCCCAAATATGACAATCAGTCCAAAAAATGATGATAACAAATAAGTTTCAATCAAATACGCGGTAAAATCATCAATCGGGACGGACCAAGTCACAATCCCCAATAGTAAACGACCCCACGCTCATCATCAAGCGTGTGTCTCACCTCAATAAAGCACTACGATGTGCAAATTCGGGTTTTCAAACTCTCAAGACATCATTTACATTCATTACTCACCTTAAACAGGCTAAATATCTAGCTCACGAAGCCTTTGCCTCTCAAATCTGCCTCCTCGCGCGTCGAATCTTATTGAAGTTCCCTTGAAATCTCTTTTTAAAATCGCCCAAAAACTCTAAGTCCGAAGTTAAAAATGGTTAAACCCTTCAAAAGTGGTGAAGAATAAACATATATACCTTCTGCCCAGACATAACCACATCTGCGATCAAATAGCCGCTTCTGCGGTACCGCTTCTGCGGTCATATCTCTGCATCTGCGGAATTTCACTTAATGGACCAACACCGCATCTGCGGTCCACTCACCGCTTCTGCGGCTCTGCAGGTGCAGTCCCCCCTCTGCATCTATGGTTCCAGGCCTTCCTCGGCCTTTCTGCTTCAGCGATCCAATCAACGCATCTGCGATACCGCACCTGCGGTCCCCAAACCGCAAGTGCGAAAACACCAGAAGCAGCAGAAAATCTGCAATCCCTCAAGTTCCAAACTTCCTGTTAGCCATCCGAAATCACCCAGAGGCCCCCGGGACCTCATCCAAAAGCACCAACACAACCCAATATCTAATTCAAACTTGTTCCAATCATCAAAACACCTCAAATAACGCCAAATCCATCAATTCACATTGAATTCAAGCCTAAGTTTTCTAAAAACTTCCGAAATACGTATTCGATCAAAAACCCAACCAAACCACGTCCGAATGACCTGAAAGTTTGCACACACATTCCAAATGACATAATGATGCTACATCAAATCTTAGAATTCCATTCTGACCCTTGGATCAAAATCTCGCCAACCAACCAGAAATCGCCAAAATACTAACTTCACCAATTCAAGCCTAATTCTACTCCGGACATCCAAAACCAATTACGATCACACTCCTAAGTCATATAGCACCTCCCGAAGCTAACCGAACCGTCGGAACTCAATTTGAGCCCTGTAACACATAAGTCAACATCCAGTTGATTTTTCCAACCTAAACCTTCTTAAAAGAGACTAAGTATCTTATTTCTTACCAAATCCACTCCGAACACAAACTACTCAATTTGATAACATAAAACACGGATAACGAAGCATAATGAAGTAGAAATGGGGAAAACAGAATGGTAACTCATGAGACGACTGGCCGGGTCGTCATATCCTCCGTAACTTAAACAAATGTTCGTCTTCGAACGAGTCAAGAAACATAACTGAAGTCTCAAATAGGTGAGGATATCTGCTCCGTATCTCCCGCTCGGTCTCCCAGGTATCCTCCTCCACGGGCCGACCTCTCTACTGTAGCTTCATTAAAGCTATATCCTTTGACCTTAATTTCCGAACCTGACGACCCAAGATAGCTACTAGTTCCACATTAAAGGTCAAATCATCATCCAACTGAACCATGCTAAAGTCCAAAACATGAGACAGATCTCCAATATACTTCCGGAGCATAGAAACATGAAATATCAGATGCACACTCGACAAGTTGGGTGGCAGCGCAAGCTCTTAAGCCACCTCCTCAATCCTCCGAAGCACCTCAAAAGGCCTAATAAACTGCGGACTCAACTTTCCTTTCTTCCCAAATCTCATAACACCCTTCATGGGCAAAACCTTCAACAAGACCTTCTCACCCACCATATAGGACACATCCCGAACCTTTCGGTCTGCATAACTCTTCTGACACGACTGCGCTGTATGAAGCCTCTCCTAAATCACCTTCACCTTCTCTAAGGCATCCTTAACCAAATCTGTCCCCAATAGGCTAGCCTCGCTGGGCTCGAACCAACCAACTGGAGATTTACACCGCCTCCCATACAAAGCCTCATACGGAGCCATCTGAATACTTGACTGGTAGCTATTGTTGTAGGCAAACTATGCAAGCGGTAGAAACTTATCCTATGAACCTCTGAAATCAATAACACAAGCATGCAACATGTCCTCCAATATCTGAATAGTACGGTCGGACTGCCCGTCCGTTTGAGGATGAAAAGTTATGCTCAACTCCACCTGAGTACCCAACTTTCGCTGAACTAACTTCCAAAACTAGGAAGTAAACTGAGTACCTCTATCTGAGATGATGGAAACTGGAACACCATGCAACCGAACAATCTCCCGGATATATATCTTTGCTAACCACTCTGAAGAATAAGTAGTACACATAGGAATGGAGTGCACGTACTTGGTCAGCCGATCCACAATCACCCAAATAGCATCAAACTTCTTCAAAGTCCGTGGAAGTCCAACAACAAAGTCCATAGTAATCCTCTCCCACTTCCACTCGGGAATAACCATCTGCTGAGGCAATCCACTCGGTCTCTGCTGCTCATATTTTATCTGCTGATAGTTGAGACACCAAGCTACAAATCCCACGATATATTTCTTCATTCTTCTCCACCAATAGTGCTGCCTCAAATCCTGATACATCTTCGCGGCACCCGGATGAATGGAATACCACGAGCTATGGGCCTCCTCCAGAATCAACTCTCTAAGCCTATCCACATTGGGCACACAAATCTGACACTGCATCCTCAACACTCCATCATCGTCGATGGTCACATCTTTGGCATTATCATGCTGAACTCTGTCCCTAAGGACAAGCAAATGCTGATCATCATACTGGCGCTCTCTGATGCGATCATATAAGGAAGATCGAGAAACCACACAAGCCAATACCCGACTAGGCTCCGAAATATCCAATCTCACAAACCGATTGGCCAAGGCCTGAACGTCAACTGCAAGGGGTCACTCCCCCACTGGAATATATGCCAAACTCTCTATACTCACTGCCTTTCGACTCAAAGCATCGACCGCCACATTGGCCTTCCCCAGATGATACAATATGGTAATATCATAATCCTTAAGCGACTCTAACCATATTCCCTGCCTCAAATTAAGATCCTTTTACTTGAACAAATGCTGAAGACTGCGGTGACCAGTGAATACCTCACAAGATATGCCATACAAGTAATGCCTCCAAATCTTCAATGCATGAACTATGGCAGCCAACTCAAAATCATGAACGTGGTAGTTCTTCTCATGGGATTTCAACTGACGAGAAGCATAAGCAATAACTTTACCCTCTTGAATCAATACACAACCAATCCCAACTCTTGAAGCATCACAATACACGGTATATGAATTTGAAGCTAATGGCAAAACCAATACTGGAGTTGTGGTCAATGTTGTCTTGAGCTTCTGAAAGCTCTCCTCACACTCGTCTGACCACGCAAATGGAACACCTTTCTGAGTCAACTTGGTCAAGGGCGATGCGATAGATGAGAATCCCTGAACAAACCGACGATAATAGCTTGCCAACCCAAGAAAGCTACGAATCTCTATGGCTGAGGACGGTCTAGGCCAACTCTGAATACCCTCGCTGGACACCACATGCCCCAAGAAAGCCACTGAACTAAGCCAAAACTCACACTTGGAGAATTTTGCATAAAGCTTCTCCTCCCTCAACCTTTGCAATACAACTCGCAAATGCTCCGCATGCTCCTCCTGACTACGTGAGTACACCAGAATATCATCAATGAATACTATAATGAACGAATCCAAATAAGGCCGAAATACACTATTCATCAAATGCATGAATGATGCTGGGGCATTGGTCAGCCTGAAAGACATAACAAGAAACTCATAATGACCATATCTGGTCCTGAAAGCAGCCTTAAGAATATCTGAATCCCTGATCTTCAATTGCTGATAACCCGAACGGAGATCAATTTTGGAGAACACCCTCGCTCCTTGAAGTTGGTCAAATAAATCATCAACGTGATGCAAAGGATGCTTGTTCTTAATTGTTACCTTGTTCAGTTGCCTATAATCGATGCACATTCTCATTGTTCCATCCTTTTTCCTCATAAACAGAACCGACGCACCCCAAGGTGACACACTAGGCTGAATGAACCCCTTATCCAGGAGTTCCTGAAGCTGCTTCTTCTATTCTTTCAACTCTGCTGGTGCCATACGATACAACAGAATATAAATGGGCTGAGTTCCCGGCACCAGGTCAACATCCAAATCAATATCCCTGTCCGGTGGCATACCCGGCAGGTCTGCAGGAAATACATTGGGAAAATCCCTTACAACTGGTACAAAATCAATACTAGGAGTCTCAGCTCAAACATCCCTCACAAACGTTAGATATGAAAGATAACCCTTCCCAACCATACACTGGGCCTTCAAGGAAGAGATCACTCTACTAGGAACAGAATCACTCACACCACGCCACTCGATCCGCGGTACACCCGGCATGCTCAATACTGCATCAAAATCAACCATGCTCAATAGCAATAGAACCACTCGGGTCTCCAGACCCCCAATAGTCACCACACATGACCGGTACACATGGTCTACAACAATAGTATCGCCCACCGGGGTAGATACATGAACAGGTAAAGTAAGAAACTCACGGGGCATACCTAAATAACGAGCAAAGTATGATGATACATAAGAAAAGGTGGAACCAAGATCAAATAATACAGAGGCATCTCTGTGGCAGACTGAGACAATACCTGTAATGACAGCATCTGAAGCAATAGCATATGTCCTGCCTGGAATAGCATAGAAACGAGTCTGGCAACCGCCTGATCGACCTCCCCCTCTAGGGCGACCCCTGGTTGCCTGACCCCCACCCCTAGCTGGCTGAGCGGGTGGTGAAGTAACTGGAGTAGAAGTAGAGGGCTGACTCCTCTGCTGAGACGAGCTGGCAAAACAGCAAGGACACAGCCTCCACATGTGCCCAAACTCTCCGCACTCAAAACAACTCCCAAGTGCTGGAGAAGGGCACTGATGGTAACCCCTCGCACTGGAGTGACTAGAAGATGCACTCGGTGTAAAAGAACCCTAAGCTGACGGGGCACAAGATAAACTCCAAGCTGGGAAGGCGCTGAGTAATGGCTGGCCCTGCTGTGACCCATGATAACCACGACCTGAAGATGCCCCGCGATACTCTGGACGGGCTGACTGAGCAGACCTGAAAGACCGACCTCTACCATGCTGGAACTGGCCCCTCGAAGGAACACCACTAGAACTGCTCAATCCTCGAGGCCTCTTGGCTTCCCTCTCCTCTCTCTCCCAATGACAAACCGTCTCAATCTCACCTGCGATATCAACCACCTCCTCAAACGTAGCACCCAATACTCTCTCTCTAGACATAAGAATACGGAGATGGTAGTTAAGGCCATCCATAAATCTCCTAATCCTCTCACGATCCGACGGAATCATCCAGATGGCATGACGAGCCAACTCAGAAAACCTTATCGCATACTGGGACACAGTCATATCCCCTTGTGTCACCCAGTCAAACTGCCTACGCAGCTCCTCTCTGCAGGACTGCGGTACATACTTCTCCAAGAAGAGAGCGGAGAACTGCTGCCAAGAATCCCTACTGTACGGAGCATCTGCTAACACTTATCAAGAAAACCTTGGGCATCCTTGCCCTCAGCACCACTGAATGACGGAGGCGGGAGTCTACTAAACCTCTCAAGATGACGTTGCTTATCATCCGGCATAACTGGCACAACAAACTCCTGAGCTATTGCAACCGGTTGGGCTGGAGGTGCCCCCGACGTCTGAAGTCCCTTCACTACCTGCTCAAGTGTGCGAATAGCGGGAGTCTGATTGCCTCCCCCGGCTTGTGAAGTAGTTGTTGCTGTAATGGCTGAAACTGCATGAGCCAGGCCAGTGCAAACTGATAAGATCTATGCCAAGGCCTCCTGAAGACCCGGAATCACGATAGGCATAGCTGGTGCTTGAATTGGTGCTACTGGAGCATCCGTAGCTGGAGCCTGATCTAGAGCTAGGGCAGCTGGTGGATCTGCAGGTGTTGCCCTGGCTGCTCTGCATCTGCCACGACCACGACTGCGTCCTCGGCCTCTGGTGGTCTCAGTGGGTGGCACTGGTGGTCGTCCACCTCATCCGGTAGCTCGTGACCTCACCATCTGTGAGAGAATAGAATAACAAAAGTTTAGTACTCAGACCAACAAGTTAGCACGACAAGAATTTCAAGAATATGAAGTTTTTTTCCTAAAGGTTCTGCAGCCTCTCAAGGATAAATATAGACGTCTCTGTACCGATCCGTGAGACTCTACTAAACTGGATCTTGACTTGCGAGACCTATGTAACCTAGGATCTGATACCAACTTGTCACGACCCCAACCCCGGTCGTGATGACGCCCAACACATTGGTAGGCAAGCCTGACTAACTATTAACCACAACCCATTTTCTTATTAAGTCCAATATCAGCTAACACAGTTTAATTGTCAAATTAACATAATAAGGTTCTGAAACAGCAAGTTAAATATGCGGAAGTCAAAAGATAATACTACTACATACCCCACACCGAACTGGAGTCACAAGTCTTGAGCCTCTAATACAAGTTCAACAGGCTTCTACACAAACAGTCTAGGAATACGGAATACAATAGAAAGGAAGGGAGAAATGGCCGCCATGCAGCTACCTCGATACTCCCGAATAATGCTGATCGACTGGAAAGCTCTCACTCAGCCTCTGGAACACCTGGATCTTCATGCAAAGTGCAGGGAGTAATGTGAGTACTCCGACCCAGTGAGTAATAAGCATAAATAATGACTGAGAGTAAGAAATCATGTATACACAGGGTAATCTATAATGCGACAGTTAATTAAGTAGTATAAAAGCAATAAACCAATGAAAAGTGGAATGAGATAATTCTACAACAGATAAGCAGTTAAGTGACAGACAGTTAAAGAAAAATAAACACGTAGAACAGTACCAGCCCCTCGGGCTCTCTCTCATATATCACAACTGGGTACCCGAGCTCACTAGGGTGTGCAGACTCCGGGAGGGGCCACTTACAGCCCAAGCATAATATCAAGCCATCTCGTGGCATCAAATCTAGGCCCTCAGCCTCATATTAGTATCAGCCACCTCGTGGTGTATATATGTTTCTCAGGCCCTCGGCCTCATATCGGGATCATTGTATCCTCACATCTGGCCCTCGGCCATACTCAGTCCAAAAATCACATAAGCCCCTCGGGCATTAGTAAAATAGTAGTGCTCAACCCAAAACATCATTTAAAATATCATTTTTGTTCCAAAACCGAGTAAAAAGTGGTTGAGTTGTAAATTATTGAAAAATAGTACGACTGAGTTCAAGTAGTAAGTCAACACAGTGAGGAAATAGTGATAGAAATCCCCAGAGGGTTCAAATAGTTGGCACGAAGTCCAAATATGACAATCAATCCAAAAAATAATGATAACAAATAAGTTTCAATCAAATACGCGGTAAAATCATCAATCAGGAAGGACCAAGTCACAATTCCCAATAGTAAACGACCCTACGCTCATCATCATGTGCGTCTCTCACCTCAATATAGCACTACGATGTGCAAATCTGGGGTTTCAAACCCTCAGGATATTATTTACATTCATTACTCAACTCAAACCTGCTAAATCTCTAGCTCGCGACGCCTTTTGCCTCTCATATTGGCCTCCTCGCGCATAGAATCTTATCGAAGTTCCCTTGAAATATCTCTTCAAAATCACCCAAAAACTCTAAGTCCAAAGATAAAAATGGTTAAACCCTTCAAAAATCGCGAAGAAGAAACATATATACCTTCTGCCCAGGCATAACCGCATCTTTGGTCGAATAGCCGCTTCTACGGTCATATCTCTGCATCTGCGGAATTTCACTTAATGGACCAACACCGCATCTACGGTCCACTCAACGCATCTGTGATCCGGCACCTGCGGTCCCCAAACCGCAGGTGCGAAAACACCAGAAGCAGCAGAAAATCTGCAATACCTCAAGTTCCAAACATTCCGTTAGCCATCTGAAATCACCCCGAGGGCACCGAGACCTCAACCAAAAGGACCAACACAACCCAATACCTCATTCAAACTTGTTCCAATCATCAAAACACCTCAAACAATGCCAAATCCATCAATTCACAACGAATTCAAACCTAAGTTTTCTAGAAACTTCTGAATTATGTTTTTTTATAAAAAACACAACCAAACCACGTCCGAATGACCTGAAATTTTGCACACACATCCCAAATGACATAACGAAGCTACAAAAACTCTCAGAATTCCATTCCGACCCTCAGATTAAAATCTTGCCAACCAACCGGAAATCACTAAAATACTAACTTCGCTAATTCAAGCCTAATTCTACTCCGGACCTCAAAAACCAATTCCGATCATACTCCTAAGTCATAAATCACCTCCTGAAGCTAACCGAACCATCAGAACTCACATCCGAGCCCTTTAACACATAAGTCAACATCCAGTTGACTTTTCCAACTTAAACCTCTTAAAAGAGACTAAGTGTCTCATTTCTTACCAAATCCACTCCGAACGCAAACTACTCAATTTGATCACATAAAACACGGATAACGAAGCATAATGAAGCAGAAATGGGGAAAACAGAGCGGTAACTTATGAGATGACTGGCCGGGTCATCACAATTTTTGCGGTTATAAGTATTATGTCATTTCAAGCAAGTGATAAGTAAATTTGTGAAGGTTAGAGTGTAAATGAATCAAAAATGAGTTTCATCGAAGTTTGAAATTTTGGGATAAAATACGGTCCGAGCTATAATATACGATATTATAGACTAATGTCATACAAGGTACCACATGGCCATGATAGTAAGATATATAAGGTTTGTTAAAAGTGAGTAGTATTTTAAATAATTTGTGATAATTCTTAATTTTGTGGGTAATTGATTAATTATTGGTTAATGAGAGACTAACTAATTGATTAAGAATTTAGTGGGTGGCTAAGGTCTTTTGGATAAAGACCAAAGGATGTCACGTGGCAGCCCACTTTGCGTATACATATATGACTCTTACAATTGATTGGAAAGGTGGCATATTTATTAATATGTGGCTTAGTATTTAGTCATAACATTAAATCCTTCAAGATAGCCTTTATCCATAACATTAAAGCCTTCAAGATTCATACGAATTTTCATACAATTGACCTTTCTAATTCAAGATAAAGGTAACAGATATTCACGCAAAGTAGGCAATGGATATTCATGCAAAGGAATCAAGAATTCAACTGAGAAAATTCCTCAAGCATCTTAGCAACATGACTTTAAAGAAGCCCGGTATAATCTTTCTCAAGAATATCATACGGATTTTCCCTACTCCGATCTTGCCGTCACGAGTTTTGTCGCAATTGTCGTGTGTTGGAAGGATTGTCAAGAGAATAGGCTTAGGTATGTTAAGTCTATCCCATTTTTCTTTTGGCATGATCCATAAGATGCAAACAAAACGTGCAAATGCATAACTTCTATAAATGACTCTATTCATACAAAATGCTAGCGATGCTTATGTTCTTGATTCTCCATGTGTCATATTATTTTATCATTTGTTCATGGGTCTCAAAAAAATACGCAAGTTGAAAAGAGAAAAAGGTTTATTTCATGATATTATTCAAAGGCATAATATTCTTATGACACTCCAAGAGATTTTATAAACTTACTTTTCATACATTACATTCATGTACATTGACCCATGACCAGATGGAGTTATATACATATATATATATATATGTATGTATATATATGTATATGGGATATGGGAAAGGTTATGGCATTATATACGTACCACCACCTAATCAGCTGGTATATGTTGATGACTTTGCCCACAGTGGCCAAGATGATATGATGGGATGCACTCAGAGGCTGATAAATGTTATGAAACATAAACCTATGCATGACATGACATTCATATGCATATGCATGATACTATAATTATTTTATGATTTACAAAGTTATTCAGACTTATAAGTGGAGTCATTTACTCTATATTTCCTCCATATCTGTTATGTACTTATTCATGTGCCTTATATACTCAGTACATTATTCGTACTGGTGTACCTTTTTGCCTGGGGACGCTATGTTTCATGCCCACAGGTCCCAATTGACAAGTTGAGAGCCCTCTAAGTAGGCTATCAGCTAAGCAGAAGATGTTGGTGCACTTCATTTGCTTCGGAGTTACTTGTTTGATCAGTATGGTTTAGATGTGTATTGATTAGTATGCCGGGGCCCTGTCTCGGCCTTATGACGTTTATGTACTCTTAGACGCTTGTAGATATGTGTCATATATATGAAAGATTGTATGGCCTTGTCGGTATATGTTCAGTGTATGAATGATAATTTTGGCCTTAAAGGTCCGTATGTCATACGTATAAGTCGGTATATCAAATTGAGTATTTCGATCTCATTTACCTATAAAAGTATGCTAATAAAAGATACGCTACATTGGTACTTGGTTGAGTAAGGTACTCGGTGCCCGTTGCGGCCCATTAGTTTGGGTCGTGACAATATATATGGTTTGTTGTGGCTGGAAATTGTTATAAAGAGTTTATGATGTTGTGGTTGTTGTTGTTAAGCTTATCTATGTGCTAATTCAGTGGATTGAAGAAGATAACATGAAAAATAAGATGTTGACGATAAAGGTTAACATGCTAGGTGTAATGGACTATATTTGAATATTATGCTTATGATGTTTTGGGTTGAAAATGAAATGTTAAGCATAAGTATAATGTTATATATGTAGTAGGCAGATTCATGCATAAGGAATTCGATTCAAACCATATTTTGTTAATCGAAAATTGAGCTTGCCACTCAAAATGGTTGTTGAGCAAATAAGAGAGCTTATTGTGAATTATATTGTTGTTGTTTGGGCTGTTTGGTGACGTTTGGTAACATATGGGATGTAGTAAAAATAGGGGAGGTGCTGTTAGTTTACTCATTGTAGACGTAAGAAGATCATACTGAGCTTGCTTGACGATTGGATAGAAGATTTAAAAGGTATGCTAAGGCACTTCCTTTTTTCGTTTGGCATGATCTAAAGAGAAATGAATACGCTATTTTATACCGGATCTACTCCTAGCAACAAAGGTTGCCATGTTATTCTTTCCTTATAAAGTTATTCTAAGCAAGTATGTATGATTCTTGAATCTTAAAGAAGTTCATATTGATGGTATGATGTCCATAATGTTAATCGTAGGTGCAACGACCTTACGTCACTCCGAAAGGTTTAGAACGTGATTCCATGAGTCTAGAATGCATTATATATATATATATATATATATATATATATATATATATATATATATATGTGTGTGTGTGTGTGTGTGTGTGTATCAATTTTACTCTACCGAGCCGCACTATAGTTGGCCGGATACGACACCTATTGTGCAACCACTAATCAGATGGGTTTTACTGAGCTCCATGTGGCTGGGTATGATTCTACCGAGCCTTGTGATGGCCGGGTACGTTTTTACCGAGTCCTCTTCGAGGCCATGTACGATATGATAATGATGATGCCCACAGAAGTGTATATATTTTTAAAGTTTATGTATATATATGTATCATGCATTTAATGTCATTAGCCCATAGAGGCACTCAGATGTTACAGGTTCTATATCCTCTATCTCTCTTTATATTATTGTTCTTGTTTATGATTTCCTGCCTTATATACTCGGTAATTTATTCGTACTGACGTCCCTTTTTCCTGGGGATGCTGCGTTTCATGCATGTAGGCCCCGATAGACAGGTTGACAGTCCTCCTACTATCAACTCAGTGAAAGGTATTGGTGCACTCTACTTGCTCCGGAGTTGCCTATTTGGTCAGCATGATTTGTACATGTATTGATTCGTATGGCGGGGCCATGTTTCGACCTTTATGATGTTTATGTACTCTTAGAGGCTTATAGACAGATGTCATGTATATGAAAGATTGGGTGTCCTTGTTGGCCTATGTTCAGTGTACGAGTATTCATTTTGGTCTTAAAGGACCGTATGTCACATGTATAAGTTTGTATTACATGTTGCGTCGTCCTATGTCAAATATTCCCTTATGTTTTATTCTAGTTATATCATGACGGCCCTTTCGGCCCATTTAACCATGATGGTATGATAAGAAAGATACGTTACATTGGTACTCGATTGGGTAAGGTAAGGGTGCCTATTGCGGCCCTCCGATTTGGGTCGTGACAAAAGTGGTATCAAAGCAATTCTGTCCTAGGGAGTCTACAAGTCGTGTCTCGTAGAGTCTTGTTTATGGGTGTGTTGTGCACCACATTTATAAGCAAGATGCTACATGGCATTTAGGACTGTCACACTTTCTTCTTATTCTAGAATGTGTGGTAGAGCTTAGTTGTAAGAATTCATACTCCTAATTTCGACTTTAGTCGTAATACAACGATACCTACATCTACAAAGACAGTTGGTAAGAGATTGAATGTGGCTCTGGAAGAGCTAAGTAAGAGGAACTCGATTTTGCATCACGCTTATGATGAGTAATTGTAAGGTCTTCAGTAGATTATGGGTGAACTAAGACGTGTAAGCTTCTTGATAAGGAGCCCTAAAGCATGAATATCTATCCACTCATATGGCAAAAAGCAATAAGAGAATCAGAAGGTAGATACAAGTTTCGTGAGCAAAAGAAGCAAGGTGAAGAAGGGTATGAGCTATCCAGTTAGTGAAGATTATCAGTTTTTAGAATTCAGGCAGAGAAACATAAGTATTATGAGTTACTTTCAACAATAATAGAGATCTATACAATTAGCCACACCCATCTCAGTTATGCCCTATAGGAGCTAACAGATATTATTTATGAGAAATATGGGTTATCAAGACCCGGTTGGAGTTAGAGTAACCCAAAATGGTAGATGGATTGTTAGCATTAGCTATCATTTCCGAAGGATATTGCAAATGTTGTAATAGTTCTCCTTATGAGACAGCTCGATGGTGCACTCTAGAATAGTACATTCAGATATGAAATACTAGAATGTCTAGAAATTTTAGATGATCGGTACAATCCTAATATTTACCTTTGTATGGCTCTCGTCCCTAGTAAAGATAGAATGTTAGGTGACTCGAAGAGCCAGTGGATGGAGCAAGGGGAGCTAAAACCGAAAGAATGTTTTGTTGAAGTTTTCAGAATAAGGTGATAATCAGAAATATTAGCAGGAGAATAAGAATAGAGTAAATAAAGTATTATGAGTAAGATGTGATAAATGGGTGATAATAGTAAATCAGAATATGACACGATGATAGAGTCTATAGTCAAGTGAAGGAAAAGACAAGAGGTGGCAGGCCTTGAGAAAATAAAACAGCATAAGCCATAAAGTCATACCTTCACTTCGAGAAATGAGTTGGTGACTCGAACGTGATTACCGAAAGGAAATGCTAAACCCCCTAAGTAATAGCAATCAGCATGGGTTAGTGAACAAGATATATTAAACATGAATTAGGGATCAGAAGATTTGATAATAGTCGACATCGTGAAAATTTTAGAGATTACTTTCTAGCAATAATAGAATAGACAACAAAAGAATAACCTTTAAAGATCATTTAGGAAGACACTTCCCTAAAGCAAACACTCTAAGCAGAGTTAATCTTAAGGGACTAAGTGTGCCAGCTACACTATGTGTCACTTTTGTACGAAAGAAATTCAGTTATTCCTGGTACAGAAGGGTTGCCATAAGGTGAGTAAGGGTCATTGATGATTTGAAAAGATGCCAAAGATGAAGATGTAAAACATCTTTAGGTAGAACTTTGTAGTACTAAATCTTAGTAATCTCCTAAAGGGGGGAAGATGGTGTGATATGGTATTGAGTAGAAGTTATTGGTTCAGGTAACTATGGTATAGTAAAGGAAGAATGTGGTAGAAAGGCGAAATAAATGAGATTGTCTTTATTTAGATCCTACCGATATGTCGTGACTCCAGAAATTTATGCAAGCACGACGCCAGGGAGAGGCAGTAAGAGTTCTCATCCAGGATATTGTTGATAAATAAGTACGAATAGACACTTGATAAATCAGGAGTCAGTGCAAGAGGTAAGATAAGTCAAAGGACATATACCAAGAGAGATTAAGCGGAGTATATATATGAGAATGGACCAATGAGTAGTTAGTAGTTGATTCAGCAAGAGACTAGTTATGACTAGACAAGAGGATACAGACAAATCATGCAGATTGTGCAAGGTAAACGTAGTGAACCCCAATATAGTGAATTCGGTCTCGTAGATATAATGATATCATGATCCTTGAGAAATATTCAGATAGATTTTGGGGTAGTTAAAGGTGTCGTATAAGTGTTACAGAGATAAAAGAAAGTGCCACCAGGGAGATAGTCAAAGTTTCAGTTCAGAAGCAACTCTACAAGGACAAGGGCGCGGAGGTAGGTAACTAAGGATAATAATAGGTGAGTAAGAACATCAAAAATTCCTTCGGGTATATGATATAATAAGCTCATAGCTTTACAAGAGTCAGAGGATCTAGTACTATAATGAAATGCTAGCTGTGGAATAAGGAAGAAGGCTTCAATCAAAGCATATCGACCTGGACAAAAAAGGATCTTGTAACAACAGTCTCACTACAATATTGTATACACTCCATAATAAAGTAGCACCTATCGTGATTAATGAATGGGGAAAAAATCAAAGGTGATGTTTGAGATCATATGAGGTACAGGAAATTACAGTATTCGTGGGCAATTAGACAAGACAAGTATTCATACAACAAGTGATAGAACGACCAGGAAAAGTAATTGCTTACATTTAAGGGCAACTGAGAAGGCACAAAAGGAAATTTATGGTGCTAGAAAGTTAAAGGAAGGTTTCGAGTAGTATAAATAAATAGGTGTAGGTTGTATGATAAAAAATCATAGAGCAACAAGGGTTTAGGTAGATATGAGTAAGGATATGAAAAGGTGAGTGAGAAGGTGACGAGAATATGTAAGTCCTCGGGATTAAACCCATCAAAACAAGGGAGTTGATGATTTCCATATGTAATAAAAAGCTCGGTACAGTCTGATGAACACAGAGGTGTCTAAGACTAGGAGCAACTAGAAGAGATGAAATGTTGCCCTGGTAGTAGAATAAGGGTGTAATTGTGATAGATAAGAGGATGACATTAAGGCCTTTGATTGAGTAATAGTTTAAAGAAAATGGATTTTATTGCACGGGATTTGAATACCCCCATAAGATGAATCATGTTAGGAGATGAAATACGGTTATTGAAGTATAGTATTGTCCCTAGGTGGATCGGACAAATCAGTTCAGATGTTCCCCGATGAGACGTGAGCCCTAGTGACAATGTATTACGTATGAGGTTTCAAGTTATTAGTGGTAGATTATGGATCAACATTAAGGTGAATCACCAATGGCTGGATAAAATTTGCAAAGCATGAAATGAGATTAGACCGTCATTATTATGATGAACAGTAATGAGGAAGCATTAAAGGACTTAGATTTATACATATAGGAAAAGCAGCGAAAGTGTAGCCCGGAGCTGGGTGGCGACCTCGGTAATAATAAATCGAAGTAAGAGTTAGGATATAGTATGACCTAAATAGATGTATTAAAAACATAAGCATAGATAATCGATGTTATTAAGCAAGGTATAATAATAGTCGTAAGTTCGACAAATTACCAAGCGAAGAACTTTAGTACACCTATAAATGCCTAGAGGGACATTTTATCATAATTCTGTGTATGTTCACAAAGTGAGGCTTGGAGATTGGCTAAAAGCTGGAGGAAAAAGGAGAGAAGAGTGGCATAGGCACACATACAAGTACACGGTTGTACATGATGCATGACAGAAGGTAACAACAGTTATGAGATTAGAAGAATTCCGACCACAGGTCATGGTATGAGAAAGAGGCCTAAATGGGGGAATACCCTGGCCTTTGGATTTATTTACAAAATAGTTTCCTAGATGTCAAGGACAATATTAAAGTATTCAAAAGAGCTACAAGTTATGAGACTGATAAATGCGTTAGTCAACATTCGAGGATGAATGTTCCAATGGGGGAATGATGTTACATCTCATGTTTTTGTACGTGAGAGTACGTCGTAAGCCAATTGATGTAAGTTCGGAAATGAGATCATTTTTGAAAGTACATAATGTAAGTTCATCATGTTATCTTGGAGGTTACAAATCATTAAGATCATGTATAACAAGTACCAAAAGGGTTGGAAAGCTTAGACGCTAAACGAATTGAAGAAAATAAGCTTCGTCGAAATTCGACAGGTTTGGAATATTATAACATATAGTTTTAGGGTGAGACTATGGTGATTAACATGATGAGGAGGTTAAGTTATGAGTTATTTTAGTCATACGATAGTCGTGTGTTATTTTTTAAGTCAAGCGAGTTGTAGAACAAAAGTTGGAAAAGGTCATCACAAGTTGCATTCATAATGTGCTGAAATTTAGGTCAAATGTAGCTGCACTTTTCTACCACTATACTTGGAATCAATGGAGGATATACATATCAAATTTATGATCTACGAGTCTAGTTTCTAACGTATTAACCCGTTTGTTGATACGACATCGGATTAGAGAGATATTCACATTTTTGCAAGACCGCGCAAGCAGCTCCCATGGGACCCACAAAGTCGGTTTAAACTTCAGCTTGTATTTAAGTCATTTTAACTCATTTTTTCTCATCCACAATAGTTCCTAAACCCTCCTAAATTCTCTCCAAGGATTCCTCCATGATTCTAGGTTGAAAACCTAAGATAAAAACATGAATCAAACGCTAGAAATCCCGTGGTGCTTGCTAGATCGTAGTTCTTCGTCTTGTGGCTGTTTTGGAGGGTTCTTCAAAGGTAAGTAACCTCATATTTCGTGTTTTTATTTATGATTAATCTAAGAATCAGTACCTCCTTCATGTATTTTAGAGTTTCAAGGCGAAATACAAGTGATTGCACACCAAGATGAAAACAAAAGGTGATTAAAGAAGAAAATACAACTCCTGTAGTGTTGGTTGAGTTGTTTGAGTGAAAATCTACAAGATAGTAATTGACATGGCATAATGAATCGTTATCATTTTTGTGGGTTGTATTGAGGCTATATATATGGTTTGTTGTGGCTGGAAATTATTATAAATAGTTTTATTATGTTGTAGTTGCTGTTGTTAAGCTTATCTATGTGCTAATTCAGTGGATTGAAGAAGATAACATGAAAAATAAGATGTTAGGTGCTAGGTGTGTGGACTATATTTAAAGATTATGCTTATGATGTTTTGGATTTAAAATGATATGGTAAGCATAAGTATAATGTTATATATGTTGCAGGCATATTCATGGAAAAGGAATTGGATTCAAACCATATTTTATTAGTCGAAAAATAGAGCTTGCTACTCGAAATGGTTGTTGAACAAATCGAAGAGCTTATTGTGAATTATATTGTTATTGTTTGGACTGTTTGGTGACTTTTGGTAACATATGATATGTAGTACAAACAGGGGAGGTGATGTCCATTTTCTTGTAGAATATTGGTTTCCAAATATGAGAGTTACAACGCTTATATAATGATGATGAAGTCGGTTTACTCATTGTAGACGTAAGAAGATCATATTGAGCTTGGTTGACGATTGGATAGAAGATTTCAAAGGTATGCTAGGGCACTTCCTTCTTTCTTTTGGCATGATGTAAAGTGTAATGAATACTCTATTTCATAACAGATCTACTCCTAGCAACTAAGGTTTCCCATGTTGTTGTTTCCTTATAAAGTTATTCTAAGCAAGTATGTATGATCCTTGAATCCTCTAGAATTTCATATTGATGGTATGATGTCCATAATGTTAATCGGTGGTGCAACGACCTTACGTCACTCCGAAAGGTTTAGAATGTGATTCCATTAGTCTAGCATACATTATATATATGTATCTATTTTACTCTACAGAGCAGCGCTATAGTTGGCCAGGTACAACACCTATTGTTCAACCACTTATCAGTTGGGTTTTACCGAGCTCCACGTGGTTGGGTACAATTGTACCGAGCCTTATGATAGACGGGTACGTTTTTACCCAGTCCTCTTCGAGGTCGGGTACGATATGATGATGATGATGACCAAAGAGGCGTATTCTTTTTTAAAGTTTATGTATATATATATATCATGCATTTTATGTCATTAGTCCCCAGAGGCACTCAAATGTTACAGGTTGTATATCATCTATCTCTCTTTATAATTTATCCTTGTTTAGGATTTCCTACCTTACATACTTGGTACTTTATTCGTACTGGCGTCCTTTTTGCCTGGGGAAGCTGCATTTCATGCCCGCAGGTCCCGATAGACAGGTTGGCAGTCCTCCTACTATCAGCTCAGTGGTAGGTGTTGGTGCACTCCACTTGCTCCGAAGTTGCCTATTTGGTTAGTATAATTTGTACATGTATTGATTCGTATAGCGAGGCCCTATCCTGACCATTATGATTTGTATGTACTCTTAGAGGTTTGTAGACAGATGTCATTTATATGAAAGATTATATGGCCTTGTTGGCCTATATTCAGTGTACGAGTATTCATTTTGGTCTTATAGGACCGTATGTCACATGTATAAGTTTGTATTACATGTTGGGTCATCCTATGTCGAGTATTCCCTTATGTTTTATTATGGTTTTATCATGACGGCCGACCCATTTACCCATGATGGTATGATAAGAAAGATACGTTACGTTGGTACTCGGTTGGGTAAGGCACAGGTGCCCATTGCGGCCCTTCGATTTGGGTCGTGAAACCTATAGACATGGTCACTAATGCACATTGATTTGAAAACACGTGTAGATCCTATGTACAGGATTTCTAATATGCATAGTTAAACGTAAAATCCTATAAGTAGGATTTCTAGCATGCAGATGTGCAACACATAATAAAAAGCGATCATAAAAATCCTATAGGTAGGACCTCTAAGCACAGTACAGTATCCAAATAATGCAATCAGTGTGGTCAAGTCCTAGAGGCATGATTTCTACCCAATTTTCAAACAAAGATATAGAACCCCCCCAGCTTTTACTAATAAACCCCAAATCTATTTGTTATAGGGATTATTACATTATTATAGCCCATAATGAATAAATTACATTGTAGTATCCATTACATTATAGGGAGCCTTCATAGGCCCAATATAAACAAGGGAACCGAGCCTTCAAACGTAGCAACTCCAAAGCAAAAAGGAAGAACCATCCATGGCACATAGACTTAGGTTCTTAGTGTGTCAAGTTGCTAAGGGTCTTAGGGACACTGGACAATGCTCACACCAGGACCACACTCATAGAAAACAATTCATAAAAGATTGGAAGACCAGCCCCAATGTGTCAGAGTTCAGAGGAATCTCAAGGACCCTAAGCGTTGCTAACATTGAGGGTGGTAAGAACTTAAAGGACTAAGAGTAGTAATTTCAGAACCAGTGCATAGAGGGTAAGGGGATAGTTTTAGAAAAATATCTAATTTTCTGAAAGGTAAGGGTAAGGGGGATAGATTTTGAAACCAGTGCATACTAAACAGTAACAGAACTGCACCAAAGAACCAACGAAACTCATGTTCAACACATAGTTCAAGCAGATTGGCATTTATTTAGACTAGATATTTATACTAGTATTTAAAGTAATCACAAAAGCAAGGATACTTGAACTAACATACAGAGTTAGCCACACATTGCATGCTTATAATATCTAACAATAGTCAGAACAGGGAACATACAATTGAATTAGACAGGGTTTCACATTATTAAAGATAACTTAGTTTAGTATTATCACTAAGTGGAACCATACAGTCATGTGGCACACAGAATCATGCTGAAGATTGAAACAAATTAATCAAATAAAGCATCGAGAACAGAACAGTAGGAGTTAAGGCATACCAGTTGAGAAGAAAGTAAATAGGAATGCAATAGTAGTTAAAATCCAGAGAATTTGGCCTTGGCTTTCAGTCAGCCAAATAAGAGCCACTTAGTGCAGAAATCAGAACAAGGGAGTAAAGAGAGAGCTTAAGGTTTTGTGAGAATAGAGAGTTCGAGAATGGTAAAGTTGTTCAGTTGAAAAGTTGTAAAACGTGTAAGTGTCTCAGTGTGTCTGTGTAAAATCAGGACAAGGGATGGGCTTTTATAGCATACAATAAAGTAAAATAAATAAGTTATAAAATCAATTACACACAAATAAGGTATGAAAATCAGTTAACCAATCAATTATGGTCAGCATGAATCAATTAAGAGGACAAAGTCAAATAAGTACCATTTGATTTAAGGAAAATCTCACATGGAATCAATCAGTATCTAAGAATGAGGTCAAATAAAGTAAGAACTGGTTCCACAATCCTTTAGAAGTCAGAACACAACATCCGGAAGTGATACATGTACATAAATAAGGTAAGAACAAGTAAAAACTTAATAAGGAAACACAAATATTAAATTTAGACCCTAATTTAGCTAAGTAAATCAATTAACACTTAATTGACAGAGTTGAAGGTAAACGGGCAAAAGACAGTAGAATAAATAGTCAAATAATCGAAACCCCAAGAAATACAAAGACATACAGATGGAGCTTGATTAAATCAAGTAAAAATCGGTCGAAAAAGTAAATAAGAAAATCAGAGATGAAAACATTTAAACGCTAAAACCTTTTTTTGCAGAAATCCATCAGAAATCAAAACCCTAGTTTTTTAGGGTAAATGAAATCGGTCAATAATAATAGTAAAAACAGAAAATTTTAAGGAAGAAATACCAAACAAACACAAAATTGCTTCAGATCTAAAGAGATCTAACGGATTCAACCAGAAAATAGCTAGGTTTATGAAAATAGATAGACGCGAATCAAATCTGGTTTGAACCAGAGATTTGAAACCCCAAAAATATGAAAATACTTGCAGTCACAGGTATCGGAATGAGCATAGACAGAATAGTAGAGAAATGAGAGAATTTGAACTAGATTTGGTTCAAGTCCCTTGAGATTCACATCAAACAACATAAATATCGTATAACCAGTAGAGAGGTGAGGCCAGATAAAACATGAAATCGAAGGAAAATTCCATGAATCAGGAGGGGATTTGTGACGACGGGCTAGGGTTAGAAGGGGGTGAGACAGAAAAGAGATGAGAGAAGGGATTATAGGTGGCGTGTTGGGAGAAATGAGGGTAGGGTTTAGGGGTTGGTATAATTTAAAAAGGACAACTGATCCTGGACTGTTGATCTTCTTAGATCAACGACCAGGATTAAATTTGGGCTGGGTCGGGTTATAGACGGGTAGGTTATTTGGGCTTGGGTATTGGGTAATGGGTTGGAATAATTGGGCAAGCTAGTATTGGGTTGGGAGGTCCGAAAATTTAATTAAAAAGGGCTATGTTTTAAATACTCACTTAAATTAATAAAACAATTTATAAAAATAATTAATAATTATAAAAATGCTATTTGTATATGAAAATGATTTAAAATAATTATTTAATATTATAAAAATATAAAAAGTCATTTTCCATGTAAATAATATAATTATGCATATATGGGCTATTATTGCAAAGTTATTGCAATTATAGCCTAAAGATACAAGTATAATTATGCATAAAATGATTGAAGCTTAATATAAATATAAATGATAAGAGTCAAGTAATAAATCATCATAAAGTTATTTGTGATGCAATTAGTAATTATTTAGGTAATAAATTGTTGGAATAAATTAATTAAAATCCTTTTTAAAATTACAGAAAATTATGAAAAAATACTGGTTGATGATCATGCAATATTTTGAAAGTAATTATGCATTTTTAAAAATATATGAGGGAAAATTGGGTATCAACAGCTGCCCTCTTTACCTGGAAAGGATGAAAGAGTTGTCGGGTAAAGAAATGATGACCGACTTTGACCAAATGGGGATATTTTGAAAAATGTAGGTCGAACTGTTGTCTCTGAGCTGCCTACATATCCCTGATTTTACAGGAATCAGGCCATGTGTAGTTTTGGACCCAATGGCGGATCAAACCGATGGAATTGTTACAGGAATGACCGTATGTTTTGATTTGTTTTTGGGTAAGACAATACCGTATGGGTTTATGCGAATTCATGTACGTGAATCTGAAACGTAACGGATGTATCACAAGGAAGGTATCTGAACGGTCATGGGCTAAAGCGAGTAATTGATGAGAATTGGTTACGTTTGAGATAACGTTAAGGTAAAAATGGTATGAGTGGAAACCAGAGCGAAGGTTGCTCCTATTAGAAGAACGGTTACCTCCTGAATTTCCTGCAAAACATAAAACATAATGCATGCAAATATATAGATTACTGCAAGAATTTAAACAAGATGCAAATTCCCTTTGAACCATGAAGGTTGTCTTTGGACGGAGAGGATGGCGTCCTTAGACCATGACGTCCTGGGCCATGAATCATGAGATAAGGGATTTAGAGGCCATGAAATGATGTTCTCGGGCCATGAGAATGGTGCCTCTAAACCATGACGTCTTTGAATAATGATGTGCAGTATTGAGAGATCCTCAGGCCATGACATGGTGTCTTCAGGCTGTAAGGATGATGCCTTCGGACTATGACGCCTTTGGATAGAGACATGATGATGGATCATATGAGCAAAAAAGACGGAGCTTGGTCATGTATGGAATCAGGACAGTGCTTATCTCCGGAAAGGCAAAATAGTGCTAGGTTTCAGATAGTGTAATATTCAACATTAGACAAGGAAAGGCAGAGCTTAGCCTTATGCAACTAGGGAGACGGGGCTTGGCCTTATACAAGGAGAGGAGACAATGCTTAGTCCCATGCAGTGGAAGGCAGTGCTTAGCCTTATGCAAGTAGGGAGGCAGGACTTAGCCTCATGCAAGATTTGAGACAGGGCTTAGTCTCATGCAGAGAGAAGGCGATGCTTAGCCTCATTCAAGATTTGAGATAGGGTTTAGTCTCATGCAGAGAGAAGGTAATGCTTAGCCTTATGCAAATGTGGAGGTAGGGCTTAGCCTAATGTAAGATTTGAGGTAGGGCTTAGTCTCATGCAAATAGAAGGCAATGCTTAGTCTTATGCAAATATGGAGGTAGGGCTTAGTGTCACGACCCCAGTTCGCCCTCCGTGAACCATCGTAACAGCACCTAGTCTCTACGACTAGATATGCCTAAAATGCGGAAGATAAACCAAATTTGTGGAAGAAAACAATTTAAAATAGGAATAATGTAATAAAATAACGTTTAAAAGTGCCGCTCGACATTCACAATATTAACTCTTAAAAACCAATACATTTTTCCCAAAACTCGGAAACTCATGAATCAAAAGCTACAAATATAACAAAAATGCTCTAACTCCGGAATGTCTACATCAATAGAAGAAAATAGAAGGGCTATCACTACAAGATAGAATGGAAAGGGACTCCTCGGTCTATGGCCGCGGAGGATATACCTCGAAGTCTCTGGAGTAGTTGCCTCGCCTCAAGGGTGATAGGACTGAGTCAAAGTACCTAGATCTACACGTGAAAACATGCGCAGAAAGGACATAAGTACACCACAGTGGTACTTAGTAAGTGCAAAGCCTAACCTCGGTCGGGTAGTGACGAGGAAGTTTAGGGCCCTATTGTGGTTAAATAAAATATAAAGTTCGACAGTGTAGAACAGAACAATATAAATAAGTACAGTCGTAAAAGTAACACAAGATATAAAAGGCAACAACAACTATTACAGAAGCATGGTAAACACAGAAAGAAATACGGCTCAACACCAAAATAAAAATCGGGGATCTCCCAGAATACCTACCTGTAGTACCAAATATACATAGCCAATGGATCTCCTAGGATCCCGTCCTGTAGTCCAACTCATAGTGCACGAGGATCTACCGGAATCCCGTTACGTAGTCCCAAATGTAAATACCCAGTACTGGGGGAATCTACCAGGTGCAGACCCGTAGTTTCATATAACTTTACAGGGGGATCTATCGGAATCCCACATCCGTAGTCCCAAATAAAAAGACAAGCGAAAGCTACCAGAATCCCACATCCGTAGTCCCAAATTTAATTACACAGCAGCATCAGGAAAATATTCAGAAAATGTCAATTTCATATTAAGGCAAACAAGTAATCCTAACCTAGCATGCTGCACAGAATTCAGGTAAGCAGTTGAGCAAATAAGGCAATTAAAACACTTAGACTGTTACGACCCGAATTCCCCATCGTCGGGAGTCGTGATGGCGCCTACTGTCGGAGCTAGGCAAGCCAACCTTAACATACCTTTTCAACTAATTTTCAACAAGATAATAATAAAAACAATAAATTCAAGCGGAAGCCTTAATTTAATATTTAATGAAGGAAAATGCGGAAAAATTAACATCATTCTCTATCCAAGATTTAGTGTCACATTACTCACGGACTACTATAAGATACTACAAATAAGAGTTTGAAAGAAACTACATAAGGAGTCTGCTTCGATACAATGTAAACAAACAGAAATAACATAGATGAGACTCAGGGCCCACACATGCCAACGAACTACCTAGGAGTTTCTGGACTGAAGGCACGCTCCCAATCTACTGCTTCTGCGGTCCGTAAGCTACTCCCGAATCTGTGCACAAAACGAGCACAGAAGTGTAGCATCAGCACAACCGACCCCATGTGCTGGTAAGTGCCTGGCCTAACCTCGGCGAAGTAGTGACGAGGCTAGACAGTACCTACCGCAATTAACCTGTACAGATATATAGACAACAAGTGCAAGAAAACAATAACAAGATAATACAAAGTAAAACTGGGAGGGGACATGCTATCGGGGAGTAATAGATAAAAATGAAATATCGGAAATAAATAGAAGAAACTCCGGTTTCCATGAAATATATATATATATAGTGGACGGCGTGCCACACGATCCCATAATATCAGATATAAGTGGACGGCGTGCCACACGATCCCATAATATCATATTTAAGTGGACGGCGTGCCACACGATCCCATAGTATCATATATAAGTGGACGGCGTACCACACGATCCCATAATATCATATATAAGTGGACGACATGCCACACAATCCCATAATATCATATATAAGTGGACGGCATGCCACACAATCCCATAATATCATATTTAACTAGGCGGCGTGCCACACGATCCCATAGTATCATATATAAGTGGACGGCGTGCCACACGATCCCATAATATCATATATAAGTGGACGGCGTGCCACACGATCCCATAATATCATATATAAGTGGACGGCATGCCACACGATCCCATAATATCATATATAAGTGGACGGCGTGCCACACGATCCCATAATATCATATTATAAGTGGACGGCGTGCCACACGATCCCATAGTATCATATATAAGTGGACGGCGTGCCACACGATCCCATAATATCATATATAAGTGGACGGCGTGCCACACGATCCCATAATATCATATATAAGTGGACGCCGTGCCACACGATCCCATAATATCATATATAAGTGGACGGCGTGCCACATGATCCCATAATATCATATATAAGTGGACGGCGTGCCACACGATCCCATAATATCATATATAAGTGGACGGCGTGCCACACGATCCCATAATATAGTTCATAATATCTGACTTCATATAGTAGACCCCTTCAGGGGAGAATAACAACTCAATACCTTTAACCCGGCAAGGGTACAGCTAACAGCCCAAAATATCCCGACAAGGGAGAATATATATATCAGTCTACACATCCCGGCAAGGGAGTATTCACAACACATTCTCCTTTTAAATCATTCTTCCTCAACCGTTCACATTATATGAAACTTATCAAATAAACAAGGAGCTTGTGTCACATTATTCGAATTAAAAGCAATCAAGACTCACGGTCATGCTAGACTCCGGTGCATAGATAACCGTCACCATGCCTATACACCGTACTCCACATTAGCAAGTAGCAAATATCATCCTAATCCTATTCCCTCAAGCCAAAGTTAGAACAAACACTTACCTCGAATGCTCCAAACTCAACTCACGCTTCTAGTATAGCTTTACCTCTTGATTCCACCACCAATCCGCTCGAATCTAGTCATAAGTTACTTAATCACATTAATAATTACTAAATGAATCATCCCCAATGCATGAAAATAGATTTTTCAAGGTTTTTCCCAAAAAGGTCAAAAATACCCCCGGACCCACGTGGTCGAAACTCGAGGTTCGGACCAAAACCCGGTTACCCATTCCCCCATGAATCCAAATATATGATTTGTTTTTAAATCGGACCCCAAATTGAGGTCCAACTTCTCAATTTGTAGAAAACCTAGGTTCTACCCAAAACACCCAATTTTCCCCATGAAAATCTTTGATTTGAAGTTGAAATTATGTTAAAAGATGTTAAGGAATAAAGAAATTAAGTTAGAAATCACTTACCAATCGTTTTGGAGAAAAAAAGTTGTTTGGAAAATCGCCTCTTAGGTTTAGGGTTTTTGAAAAGTGAAAAATGACTGAGATTTTCCGAACTTGTATACCTTTCAGAGGACCTGGCGCGGACCGTACAAAAATGTGTTGCGGCCGCGCCGAGTGGGAGAAAAGTGGGGCTTCTGTGAACCCTTCCAGCGTGGACCGCACTGTTTTGGTGCGCAGCCGCGCTGGCTAACCTGAAACCCTAGCCCTCAGACTCAGCCACGCGGACCGCACAAAAATGCATCGCGGCCGCGCGGCTCCAGCGCGGACCGCGCGGAAATGACCGCGGCCGCGCTGGTGTCTGCAACACCTGAACCTGCATTTTCTTAAGTCCAAGACCTCCCGGGCCCCATTCAAAACTCACCCGAGCCCTCGGGGCTCCAAACCAAACATGCACACAACCTTAAAAACATCTTACAGACTTACTCGTGCGATCAAATCGCCAACATAACATCATATACACAGGATCAAGCCTCAAACACATGATTTTCTTTCTTCAACTTTCATAACTCAAACTCTCCATTTTTAGTCCGAAACACGTCATATGACGTCCGTTTTTAGCCAAACTTTACAGATAGTGCTTAACACATATTTAAGACTTGTACCGGGCGTCGGAACCAAAATACGAGCCCGATACCTATATTTTCTAACTCCTTTTCATTTCAAATTTTCATATCAAATTTCAGAAAAACAATTTCTTTCAAAAATTCATTTCTCGGGCTTGGGACCTCAGAATTTGATTCCGGGCACACGCCCAAGTCCCATATTTTTCTACGAACCCTCCGGGACCGTCGAATCACAGGTCCGGGTCCGTTTACCCAAAATGTTGACCGAAGTCAACATTATGCATATTAATACCAAAATTCATCAAATGTTTCACATAATTCACATATTCTAACATAAAAAAATTTCGGCTACACGCCCGAACTGCGCACGCCAATCGAGGCAACTAAAAGCGAGGTTTTCAAGGCCTCGAAAGCGCGGAACAAGGAAGAACTACGGTGATGATCCTTCGGGTCGTCACATAGACATGCTTTCCTAAGCTAACAACAGGCTTTAAGTGCGGGTAATATAAACAGGAAAAGAAACATACTAGTAATTACTTAATGAAAATCGGATTTTCAACAATTAGCACAAGTACGCACTTATCACCTCACGTACAAGGCATTTCAATTAACAGTAATACCAAATCATAAGGGGAAGGTCTCCCACACAAGGTTAGGCAAGCCACTTACCTCGACTCATAATGTCCCAAATCTATTCAATTTAATTGTATAGTGTAAATAACAGTTCAAGTAACTGATTCTACAATTAAATTCTAAGATAATACGTGAAATTAGATAAAATAATTTACATTTCCAGAATCCTCACACTCTCACGAGTTCAGTCATACCAAAAGTACCAAAATCGGACCTCAAATGGTCCCTCAAATCATTGCTCAAAGGTTTCTAATTAGTCAAGCCCTAACCCCCAAATTTACCACCAATTTTCCTTAAATTTTCATGTTTATAATGATAAAAATCACCTCAATAACGAGTTTAGGTTCCAAGAATCTTACCTCCTCGAAGTTCCCTTGAATTCCTTCTCAAAACCTCTCCAAAAGGTCACTTCCCGGATGAAAATGGTGAAAGAATAACTCAAATTCGTGAAGGCAACTGTTTATATGTTCTTCCCTGCAATCCCACATCTGCGGTCCACCCATCACATCTATGATAGTGCTTCTGCGGTTGGGGAACCGCTTCTGTGGTTCTCACTTAAAGTTTCATCTCCGCACCTCGGACCCATATGTCGCATCTGCAGTCCCGCAAGTGCGGTAATCTAATCGTTTTGCGGTCCCTGCTCAAATTCCTCTTAGCCACTTCTATGGCTCAACTCCTCATCTATGGTAGTCGCATCTGCGGCCTACCAACCGCATATGAGGTTATGACAGCAGCCCAAAAACTTCAGCTGCAATTTCCAACTTTCCAACTTATCGTTAACCACCCGAAATCATCCCGAAGCCCCCGGGACCTCAACCAAAAGCACAAACAACTCCAATACCGCTGTCCAAACTTATACCAATCGTTAAAACACCTAAAACAACATCGAAACGACAAATTAACCACAAATTCAAGCCTAGGAACTCCAAGACTCTAAAAATACTCTTTTAATAAAAAAGTCTATCAAACCTCGTCTGAATGACCTGAAATTTTGCACACACAACACATTAAACACTACGGGGCTACTCCAACTTCCGGAATTCCACTCTGACCCTCGGATCAACATCTCACTATCGAACCGGAAACTTCAAAATTCAACCTTTCGGCATTTCAAGCCTAAATTAGCTACGGACCTCCAAAACACATTCTCAAAATGCCCCTAAGCCCGAAGTCACCCAACGAAGCTAAAAGAACCATCGGATTTCCATTCTGAGCCTGTCTTCACACTATTCTGACAACGGTAAAACTTCCAACACTTAAGCTCTCAATTAGGGACTAAGTATCCCAACACTCCCCTAAACTCAAAATCGAACATACCGGCAAATCAAAATAACAAAAATAAACACGAGGAAAGCAGTTAATAGGGGGATCGGGGTGTTAATTCTTAAGACGACCGGCCGGGTCGTCACATCGTCCTACACTTAAACATTCGTTCGTTCTCGAACAAGCATAGAGACATACCTGAAGTAGTGAAAAGATGAGGGTAATGGTTGCGCATATCCTGCTCGGTCACCCAGGTCAACTCCTCGACCATCTGACCCTGCCACTAAACCTTTACTGATGCAATGTTCTTTGACCTCAACTTTCTAACCTGCCTATCCAATATTACCACTGGCTCCTCAACATAGGATAGATCCTTATCCAACTGGACTGAACTAAAATCCAACACGTGCGACGGATCACCGTGATACCTCCGGAGCATCGAAACATGAAATACCGGATGAAATCCTGCCAAGCTGGAAGGTAAGGCAAGCACATAAGCAACCTTCCCAACACGCCTCAATATCTCAAAAGGGCCAATAAACCTCAGACTCAACTTCCCTTTTTTCACAAATCTCATAACGCCCTTCATAGGCAAAACCCGAAGCAAAACCCGCTCTCCAACCATATAGGAAACATCTCGAACCTTCCGGTCCGCATAACTTTTCTGCCTAGACTGGGCTTTACGGAGTCTATCCTGAATCACCTTAACCTTCTCCAAAGCATCCTGAACAAAGTCTGTGCCCAACAATCTAGCCTCACCAGGCTCAAACCAACCCACCAGGGATCTACACCATCTCCTATATAAAGCCTCATACAGTGCCATTTGAATGCTGGACTGATAGCTACTGTTGTAAGCAAACTCTGCCAATGGCAAGAACTGATCCCAAGACCCTCCAAACTCAATCACACATGCACGGAGAATATCCTCAAGAATCTGAATAGTGTGCTCGGACTGTCCATCCGTCTGAGGGTGAAATGCTGTACTCAACTCCACCTGAGTACCCAACTCATGCTGAATGGCTCTCCAGAATCGTGATGTGAACTGAGTACCTCTATCTGAAATGATGGAAATTGGAATACCATGGAGACGAAAAATCTCCCGAATATAGATCTCCGCCAACCGCTCCAAAGAATAAGTAGTACACACAGGGATGAAGTGAGCGGACTTGGTTAGCCAATCCACAATCACCCAAATAACATTGAACTTCCTCAAAGTCCATGGGAGCCCAACTACAAAGTCCATGGTGATCCGCTCCCACTTCCACTCTGGAATATCTATTTGCTGAAGCAGCCCACCCAGTCTCTAGTGCTCATATTGCACCTGCTGATAGTTGAGGCACCGAGCTACAAATCCAACTATATCTTTCTTCATCTGCCTCCACCAGTAGTGCTGCCTCAAATCCTGATACATCTTCACGGCACTCGGATGAATGGAATACCGCGAGCTATAGGCCTCCTCCGGAATCAACTCCCAAAGCCCATCAACATTGGGTACACAAATTCGACCCTGCATCCTCAATACCCCATCATCACCAATAGTCACATCTCTGGCATCACCGTGTTGAACCTTGTCCTTGAGGACAAGCAAATGAGGGTCATCATACCGATGCTCCCTAATACGATCAAATAAGGATGACCGAGAAACCATGCAAGTTAGAACCCGATTAGGCTCCGGAAGATCCAATCTCACAAACTGGCTGGCTAGGGCCTAAACATCCATCGCCATAGGTCTCTTCGATGCTGGTAAATAAGCCAAACTCCCCAAACTCTTTGCCCAGCGACTCAAGACATCGGTCACCACATTGATCTTGCCCGGGTGATACAAAATGGTAATATCATAATCCTTCAGTAACTATAACCATCTCATCTGGCGCAAATTTAGATTCTTTTGCTTGAACATGTGCTGCAAGCTCCGATGGTCAGTATAAATCTCACAGGGAATCCCGTATAAATAATGGCGCCAGTTTTTCAGGGCGTGAACAATGGCAGCTAACTCAATATCATGGAAAAGGTAATTCTTCTCTTGTATATTCAACTGTCTAGACACGTAGGCAATCACCCTACCATCCTGCATCAACATCGCTCCGAGGCCAATCCTCGAGGAATCACAATAGACCATATAAGACCCCGAATCTGTAGATAGTATCAAAATTGGGGTTGTAGTCAAATCTCTCTTGAGCTTCTAAAAGCTCGCCTCACACTCTTCCATCCACTGGAATGGAGCACCCTTCTGGGTCAACTTGGTCATAGGGGCTGCAATCTATGAAAACCCCTCTACAAAAAAACGGTAGTAACCTGCAAAGCCAAGAAAAGTGCGGATCTCTATAGCTGAGGATGGTTTGGGCCAACTCTACATGGCCTCTATTTTCTTTTGGATCCACCTGAATACCCTTACTCGATACCACGTGGCCTAGAAATTCCACGGAGTCCAACCAAAACTCATATTTGAGAACATAGCATATAACTTGTTCTCTCTCAAAGTCTAAAGCACAGTCCTCAGGTGTTGCTCATGATCTTCTCGACTCCGGGAATACACCAAAATATCATCAATAAAGACAATGACGAATGAGTCAAAATACAGTCGGAACACACTGTATATCAAATACATAAAGTTTGTTGGGGCATTGGTCAGTCCAAATGACATAACGAGGAACTCGTAATGACCATACCATGTCCTAAAAGCAGTCTTCGGTATATCTGGCTCCCGAACCTTCAACTGATGGTAACCTGAGCGCATGTAAATCTTAGAATAGAAAACACCCGTGCGCCCTGAAGTTGCTCAAACAGATCATCAAAACCTGGCAAAGGATAAATGTTCTTCACTGTGACCGTGTTCAATTGGTGATAATCAATACACATACGCATAGATTCATCCTTTTTCTTCACAAAGAAGACAGGAGCACCCCAAGGTGACATACTGGGCTGAATAAAACCATTATCAAGCAATTTCTATAACTGATCCTTCAACTTCTTCAAAGCATGAGGAGCCATACAGTATGGATGAATAGAAATGAGCTGAGTGCCAGACAATAGATCAATGACAAAATAAATATCTCTATCAGGCAGCATGCCCGAAAGATCAGCTGGAGACACATCGGGAAAATCCCGTACTACTAGGACTGAATAAATTGAAGGGGTATCAACACTGACATCTCTCACATAAGCTAAATACGCATCACACCCCTTCTCAACCATACACTGAGCTTAAGAAAAGAAATAACACTACTAGGAGTGTGATCTAAAGTACCCCTTCACTCAATATGCGGTACACCTGGCACAGCCAGCGTCACTGTTTTGGCGTGACAATCAAGAATAGAATAATGGGGTGAAACCAGTCCATGCCGAAGATAATCTAAAAATCTACTATGTTGAGCAACAATAAATCGGTTCTGGTCTCAAAACCACTAAGAGAAACCAAACACGACCGATAAATGTGGTCCACAACAAGTGAATCTCCCCTAGGAGTAGAAACATAAACAGGGGAACTCAAAGAATCTCGAGGTACAGCAAAATGCAGAGCAAAATAAGAAGACACATAAGAGTAAGTGGAGCCTGGATCAAATAGAAACGATGCACCTCTGTGACAAACCAGTATAATACCTATGATTATAGAATCGGAGGCAACAACCTTGGTACGGGCAGGAAGGGCATAGTATCTGGGATGACCTCCCCCTCTAGAGCGACCTCTACCTCCCCAACCTCCACCTCTAGCTGGCTGAGCAGGTGGGGTAGCAACTAGAGCTGTAATCCTAGCATGAGAACTTTGCAGGGCGTGCTGTGGCTGAGAAGTCTATGGAGATGCACCCCTCAAAAGTCTAGGTCAATCCCTCACTATATGGCGTATGTCACCACACTCAAAACAAGCTTCGGGAGAATTTGGCGGTTGTGACATGCTCGGGCTAGGCTTGTTGGACTGACCTCTGAAAGCACCCCGTGCAGGAGACGCACTAGATACCGGAGGTGAATAATAAGGCTCGTGAGGTCTAGGAGGAGCTGGAATACCACTGGCTGTTGGAAGAGCTGGATGAATAGGGCGACTTATATAACCCCTACCATGACGACCTGCTGCTGGGGCATGGGAACCAGAGAAATGGCCCGACTCTTGAGACCTCTTGGCCTCCCTCTCCTCTCTCTCCCTAGCATGCATACCCTCAATCCTCCTAGTAATGCTCACCACCTGCTAATAAGAAATGTCCATCTCCAACTAACTAGCCATGCTAGACCTGATGCTGGGAATAAGCCCCTCAATAAACTAGTGAACCCTCTCACGAACAATAGAAACCAAGGCTGGGGCATGTCTAGCCAATCTATGTAACAGACAACATACTCTAAGACAGTCATAGCACCCTGGCACAAGTGCTCAAACTCAGAACGCCATGCGTCCCTAAAGCTCTGAGGAACATACTCTCTTAGGAACAGATCTAAAAACTTAGTCCATGACAGTGAAGCAGCCTCATCGGGACTGTCTAACTCATAGGTGCTCCACCACTCATAGGCGGCTCCTAGAAGCTAGAAAAAGGTGAAGGAAACCCCGCTCGATCCTGATATACCCATGGTACGGATATTGTCGTAGCACTCATCTAGAAATCTCAGAGCATCATCCGATGGTAGACCGTTGAAAACAGGAGGCTTGTACTTCTTGAACCTCTCAAGCCTCAACTGCTCATCCTCGGAAGTCGCTGCCCTGTCCTAGGGATGATCTCGGACTGCAGGTTGTATAGGAATAATCTCAGGGACCTGCTCAACATACACTCGCTTCTCAAGAGTGCGGGTGGCGGGAATTTGTGCTCCTCCCCCAGCCTCAGACGTAGCTGCAGCAAGGGGAAGCAACCCTGCCTGAGCCAAAATGGTGTACTTGCTCATGAACTGTGCTAGAGTCTCCTGAAGTGTTGGAGTAGTAGTAGCAGTAGGCGTATCAAGTTCCTGGGCTCCGGCTGGATCTGCTAGTGGTACCTCAGTGGTAGCTTGCGCATGTGCTCTGACTGCACCACGTGCGCGTCCTCGGCCTCTACCCCGGCTCCGTCATCTGACGGCTGCAGTAGGGGGTGGGGTTGCTTGATCATCTCGGGTAGCGTGTGTCCTCACCATCTATTAGAGAATAGAAGATAGAAGTTTAGAATTGTGACATCAAATCTCGCACAACAAGGAAATCAAATGAAGTGGAAATTTTCCTAACGGTTACATAGCCTCTCGTAGATAAGTACAGACATCTCCATACCGATCAGCGAAACTCTAATAAACCAGCTTGTGATTCATGACTCCTATGAACCTAAAGCTCTTATACTAACTTGTCACGACTCCGGTTCGCCCTCCGTGAACAATAGTGATGGAACCTAGTCTTTACGACTATATAAGTGTAAAATACGGAAGATAAACCAAATTAGCGGAAGAAAACAATTTAAAAAAGGAATAAAGTAATAAAACATCATTTAAAAGTGTCGCTCGACATTCACAATATTAACTCTTAAACACTAATACATTTTCCCCAAAACCCGAAAACCCATGAATCACAACATATGAATATAACAAAAATGCTCTAACTACGGAATGTCTACATCAACAGAAGAAAATAGAAGGGCTATCACTAAAAAATAGAATGAAAAGGGACTCCTTGGTCCGCGGACGCGACAGATATACCTCAAAGTCTCTGGAGTTGTCGCCTCACCTCAAGGGTGATTGGATTGAGTTAAAGTACCTGGATCTGCACATGAAAAGCTTGCGAAGAAAGGGCATGAGTACACCACAGCGGTACTCAGTAAGTGCCAAGCCTTACCTTGGTCTGGTAGTGACGAGGAAGGTCAGGTCCCTATTGAGGTTAAATAAAATATAAAGTTCGACAGTGTAGAACAGAACGGTATAAATAAGTACAGCTGTAAAAGTAACACAAGATATAAAGGGCAACAACAGTTATTACCGAGGCAAGGTAAACACAGAAAGAAATACGGCTCGCCACCAAAATAACAATCGGGGATCTAACAGAATATCGTTCTGTAGTCCCAAATATACATATCCAATGGATCTCCCAGGATCCCGTCCCGTAGTCCAACTCATACTGCGTGAGGATCTACCGGAATCCCATTCCGTAGTCCCAAATGTAAATACTAGTACTGGGGGAATCTATCGGGTGCAGTCTCGTAGTTCCATATAACTGTGCAGGGGGATCTATCGAAATCCCACATCCGTAGTCCCAAATAAACAGACAAGGGGGAGCTACCAGAATCCCACATCCGTAGTGCCAAATGTAATTACATAGTAGCATTAGGAAAATATTTAGAAAATGTCAATTTCATATTAAGGCAAACAAGTAATCCTAGCCTAGCATGCTGCATAGAATTCAGGTAAGCAGTTGAGCAAATAAGGCAATTAAAACACTTAGACATGCTTTCCTAAGCTAATAACAGGCTTTAAGTGCAGGTAATATAAACAGGAAAAGAAACATACTAGTAATTACTTAATGAAAATCGGATTTTCAACAATTAGCACAAGTACGCACTCGTTAACTCACATACAAGGCATTTCAATTAGCAGTAATACCAAATCCTAATGGGAAGGTCCCCACACAAGGTTAGGCAAACCACTTACCTCGAACCAGCTCAAGTAACTGATTCTATAATTAAATTCTAAGCTAATACACGAAATTAGGTAAAATGACCAAAATGCCCCTTGGGCCCACGTCTCGGAATCAGGTAAAATTTAAATTTTAGAATCCTCACACTCTCACGAGTTCAGTCATACCAAAAATAAAAAAATCGGACCTCAAATCATCGCTCAAAGGTCTCTAATTAGTCAAGCCCTAACCCCCAATTTTACCACTGATTTTCCTTAAATTTTCATGTTTAAAATGATAAAAATCACCTCAATAACGAGTTTAGGTTCCAAGAATCTTACCTCCTCGAAGTTCCCTTGAATTCCCTCTCAAAACCTCCCCAAAAGCTCACTTCCCAGATGAAAATAGTGAAAGAATAACTTAAATTCGTGAAGGCAACTATTTATATGTTCTGCCCAGCAATCCCACATCTGCGATCCACCCATCGCATCTGCGATACCACTTTTGCGGTTGGGGAACCGCTTTTGCGGTTCTCACTTAAAGTTCCATCTCTGCACTTGCGACCCAGATGCCGTATGTGCGGTAATTCTATCGCTTCTGCGGTCCCTGCTCAAATTCCACTTAGCCGCTTCTGCGGCTCAACTCCGCATCTGCGGTAGTCGTATATGCGGCCTACCAACCGCAGATGTGGTTATGACAACATCCCAAAGACTTAAGCTGCAATTTTCAACTTTCCAACTTCCCGTTAACCACCCGAAATCATCCTGAGGCCCCCAGGACCTCAACTAAAAGCACAAACAAGTCCAATACCCCTGTCCAAACTTATATCAATCCTCAAAACACCTAAAACAACATTGAAATGACAAATCAACCATTAATTCAAGCCTAAGAACTCTAAAACTCTAAAAATATGCTTTCGATCAAAAGGTCTATCAAACCTCGTTCGAATGACTTGAAATTTTGCACACACGTCACATTCAGCACTGCGGAGCTACTCCAACTTCCAGAATTCCATTCCGACCCTTAGACAAAAATCTCACTATCGATCCAGAAACTTGATAATTCGACCTTTCGGCATTTCAAGCCTAAAAGCTACGGACCACCAAAACACAATCCAAGCACGCCCCAAAGCCCGAATTCACCCAGTGGAGCTAAAGGAACCATCAAATTTCCATTCCGAGTCCGTCTTTACACTGTTCCGACTATGGTCAAATTTTCAATACTTAAGCTCTCATTTAGGGACTAAGTATCCCAAAACTCTCTGAAACTCAAAACAGAACTTCCCGGCAAATAAAAATAGCAGAAATAAACACGAGGAAAGCAGTTAATAGGGGGATCGGGGCATTAATTCATAAGACGACCGGCTAGGTCGTCACACTTAGCCTCATGCAAGATTTGAGACATGGCTTAGTCTCATGCAAAGAGAAGGCAATGCTTAGACTTATGCAAATATGGAGGTAAGGCTTAGCCTCATGCAAGATTTGAGACATGGCTTAGTCACATGGAAAAAGAAGGCAATGCTTAGCCTTATGCAAATATATAGGCAAGTGTTAGCCTCATGCAAGATTTGAGACAGGGCTTAGTCTCATGAATAGAGAAGACAATGCTTAGCCTTATGCAAATGTCGAGGCAGGGCATAGTCTCATGCAAGATTTGATGGGCTTAGTCTCATGCAAGAGAGGGCAATGCTTAGCCTTATGCAAGATTTGAGACAGGGCTTAGTCTCATTCAAAGAGAAGGAAAGGCTTAGCCTTACGCAAATATGGAGGCATGAGTTAGCCTCATGCAAGATTTAAGACACAGCTTAGTCTCATGAAAAGTGAAGCCAATGCCTAGCCTTATGCAAATAGGGTTGCAAGCTTAGCCTCATGCAAGATTTGAGACAGGGCATAGTCTCATGCAAAGAGAAGGCAATGTTTAGCCTTATGCAAATATGGAGGTAGGTCTTAACCTCATGCAAGATTTGATACAGGGCTTAGTCTCATGCAAAGAGAAGGTGATGCTTAGCCTTATGCAAATATGGAGGCAGGGCTTAGCCTCATGCAAGATTTGAGATAGGGCTTAGTCTCATGCAAAGAGAAGGTGATGCTTAGTCTTATGCAAATATGGATGCAGGGCTTAGACTCATGCGAGAGGAGGCAAAGCTTAGCCTTATGCAATAGACAAATAGCAAATAGGAGCAGAATATTTCTTAGATGGAGATATATTTGCACTTGGCGGACCGATTGTTATGAAGTTAGTGATTTTGATGTGTGTATATTTGTGAATACTCCTGTTATGTTCATTGTGCCTGCATTCAAAGAAAAATTGTGAGTTTTGAGGGAAAGGTTGGTCCATGCCTTTGTTTGCTTGCTTTTCTTTGCTTTGCTCTGGAGGCCCTATTCAAGTTACCCTAGGTAACACCTGGCTGTCACAGAAATAAACTTTTCGAATATGTGCATTTATTGATAGAATCATTTTATGAAACATAATGGTATATAATATCACGTAAATTAGGTGAACTAATAACTGTAACACTTTTAGAGACATTGTGGCTTCCTTGCATTAGAATTTTAAGGGTTCTCGTCAAAATTCTACCCCAGTTTGGTGAATGATCCTTCGGACGTTCTACTTGTAATGAAGTTTGTTGGATCTGTTTTGGAATTTTTGGAATCCTTCTCAAAATTTTAATGTGTGGCATAGGACCTGATGAGTACAACAGAGTATCAGCTTGTGATACTACCAAAGAAATATGGGAAGCCTTACAAATTGCACATGAAGGAACCACTCAGGTCAAACAATCCAAGATAGACATACTCACTACTGAATATGAGCACTTCAGGATGAAGGACGATGAGTCCATACAAGATATGCACACCAGATTAACCTCTATCATAAATGAGCTTCACTCACTTGGAGATGTCATTCCCATAAACAAGCTTGTAAGGAAAATTCTTAGTGTTCTACCTGGGTCATGGGAAAGTAAGGTAAATGTCATCACTGAAGCTAAAGATCTAAAAACTCTGCCCAAGGATGAGTTGATTGGTAATCTGAAAACATACTAAGATGAAAAGAAAGAAAGACAGTGAAAGAAGATAGCATAAGAAGGAAAAGAACCTGGTGCTTAAGGCTGAAAGGAGTGATTCAAGTGATGAAGATAGTGACATGGCCTATCTTACTAAGAGATTTCAAAAAATGGTTCGAAGAAATGGTGGCATACCAAAGTGGGGCAGTTCAAGTAAAACAAGGAACAACAATCTCTGTCACGGATGTGGAAAGTTAGGGATTTCATCAAAGACTTCCCACTCACGAAACAGGAGCAGTACAAGCAAAATCCTGACAAAAGCAGGAAAAAGGATCCTGGTTCCAAAGAAAAGATTCAATCGAAAAAGTGCTGCAGACAATATCGTTAAGCAGGATCTTGCTGCTTGGGGAGACTCCTCAAGTGAATCCGAAAGGGAATCAGATGGAGAAAATAGTTCCATGATGGCAGTGGAAACTGAAGCAGCAAAGTATGATTCACTGTTCGCGCTGATGGCTCAGTTAGATGATGATGAAGAAGAAGATGAAGACGATGAGGTAAACTTCAGGGATGTTCAGATATATCTGAAATCCTATTCTTCTAAGAAGCTAAGATCTTTATCAAATGTCCTAATTGATGCTTATTATAGTCTCGCAAATGATAAGGAGATCCTGACCATAGAACTAGGAGAGGCCGAATAATTTAGAGATGATCTAGTGATCTGTGTAGTGCACTTAAATGAAACCATAGCTAATCTTGAACAAGAGAAGGAGTCCCTGAATGAAAAAATAATTAGTGTGGAAAATGAGAGAGACGATCTGATGTTAGTAGTTGTTGATCTAAAAGAAACAATACAAGGTCTTAGCAATTAGAAACACACTTTAGAAGAAAAAGATGCATCTACTGAAGAGGAAAGGGATGACCTACTAGTGATATGCACTGATCTAGAGGAAACCATTTAGGGACTCAATAGAGAACATAGGAATGTAAGTCTTGGGAAAGGGAAAGAATTAGCCAGTGAGTCGCACATCTTTCTCAAAAAGGAGTTAACTATTGTAAAGACCAGTCTCTGCAGTGAACTCGAGAGGAATCAGTGACTCCAAAATAAGTTGGAGAAAGTAAGAAATAATCTTAAGAAATCCTTGAAGTGGACCTGGTCCTTAGATGCTGTCATTGCCATGTATCTCAACAATAGTGGGAACAAGCAGGGCATCGGGTTCCAAAGGGAGAAAACTCCCTACAACCCACATAGCAAGTATGCCACTGTACCTGATAACTGGCTATGTACCCACTATGGAAACAACGGACATTTTAAAGAAAATTTCCAGGGCAGGGTTTAGTCTACTCAAAAGAACAAAACGTTTACAGATAGAGTGATTGCTAGCAAAGGATAAGGTACCACTTGCAAAAGGTAGATGTTGCCTGCATGGAATAGGAAATCCCTCATTCATCCTTTTTATAGTAACAAGGGACCCAAACTAGTTTGGGTTCCTAAATCTAACCCTTGATGTGCATGTGCATGGAGCAGTGGAAGGAAGCAGGCTGCAATGGACTATGGACAGTGGATGCCTAAAGCATGCAGCTGAAAATATCATGCATTTCTTCTAACTGAAAGCCCTTTAGGAGGGAAATGTATCCTTGAGAAGAAAGTAAAGGGTACATTCTCAGTGAATGAAAAGGCAGAAAGGTTCCTTTGGCACTCGAGTGGGAACGAGCGCTATGTGAATGGCCTAAAAAGGGTGCAGTCACCAATCTGATAACTCTCCAAGTAGTTTGAGTGAACGAGGGTAACAAGAACAGTCACTCTTGCTATTCATTAATCTCCACAAGCTGGCGATATGAGATGAATGAAGTTGCAACCATGTCATGAAGGACTGGTATATGCAAACTTCTCACCTCCAAGACCTGGTCAGCAGTCTGCCAAACTCAAGCATCACCTGGACATGAGTTCACAAAAATGATGAAGGAGGGAGAGAAGTGATCACACACAATTACACCAAGGACTCCACAGCGTAGCTGAATGAAAGAACAGAATTGGAAAATGCTGCATGGATTGTGCTCATCGCCTATGGAATCACCAAGAAATTCTGGGCCAAAGGAATGAATATTGCTCTCTACTTTTGAGAACAGGTCTCGAACCAGGTCCCTCCCAAAAAAACTCAACAGGAACTGCCAATTGGAAGAAAATGCCTTGTTCCTGACATCAGGAAGGATCAGCTTGGGAAGCGCAATGCAAAAAGGCGAGTGAAGGAATCCTTCTGGGGAACAACCCACAAAACAAGGACACAAGATCTCCTACAAAGGAAGCACTAAATGGAAGGAGATGCTCATGGGGTATTCAACAAGACACTCTCCCTTGCCAAGAAAGAAACTGTGAATACTAATATGATGAACCAATCCTGTCTCTGGGAAATATCTAAGGCTTCAAATCAGGAAGATGATAAAGTAAGCAAGATGAAGGAAACTAGAAAAAGATAACACAACATCATCCTCCATATCTCACAAAGAATCGGGTACGTCACTTGCTACCACTGAAGCTGAAAGAAGAAGTAAAGATGCAGCTCATGGCATTACACAAGCAGCAGAACACAAAGTGTGGGGAAATCAAATTAACCTCCATATTTCTCTCTTCAACCAACTTCTGTATCAAATTGGAAAACCAAAGTGAACCTGTCATGATGCTTACCTCATATTTCGGGAGACAATGAAGCAAAACGAAATGACCTCATCAACACCTGGAGAGAAATTGCAAATACATTGAAGGGTAAGATCTTCTTCTGAGGGCCAATATGAAGAAGGGATTGATTGGTGGAAAGGATTGTAGAACAGAAGACCAAACTCTAGATATCTGCATCAAAACCTCAAGTAGAGAATATTTCGGATAAATCAAGGCGAAGAAGGGGACATAAGAAACTAATGAAGAAACTGGTCCTCCATCTGTTGACTTTGTAAGACACCGTCAGGTAAGGGTAGCTAAAGTGTTTTCTGACCAATCCTAACTCACATCAATACCGTTGTAGGTAAACACACATGATGATCATAGAAGGTAAAGATACAGTAATGAACTGTAAGAGGGGAGCTGCTAAAACTTTGTTCAAAAGACTGCTCTAGCATCAGGTTCCTGCATCTCAGGTTAGTAGTAATGTGCTTAATTTTGCATGCCATTTCTAAACAAAAAAATATATAAATATTATGTAATTCAACTGCCACTTCATCCTACTTTTCAACGTCTGTGTGTCGTGTCTTGTCCGTTAAATGCTTTCATCCCCTCTACACGGTAAAACTTTCCCACAAACCTACTGCCATATTTTGAACTATTCAGAACCTGTTTCGCTCTCCACTCATCATTAGTTCTTCTTCCAATAAAACTTTCTTTCTCTCTCACGGCAAGTCATGAACCTTCATCTCCCGTGTATAGCTAGGATCCTCCTTCCATCTATTTCTTTCTCTCTCTACTTGTCTACTAAGTACTTATATAATGGCGATCGAACAATCTTCTCATTCCCTCGCCATTAACACTATTCCCACTTCTTCAATATCCTTCAAAATCATTCCCTAAGCATCATTATTTCACACCTTTTACCACCTTATACACTTCCGGTTCCTCCTCCACCCTTACAGTTTTTCCATTTCTGATAAACCCTATTTACCACTATTTTGAGAATCCTATGTCTAGTCAATCCTATGATCTCATCAAAGACCACACAGAAGGTCTTACTCCTCAAGTATCAGAAGCCCCTGAGGATGATCCTGACCAGTACCTGAACACCTCCATGTTGGAAACAATGACTCTAAAGGAGTCACTGGAAAAGGAAGCCGCTCATAACATTATGGCTACATCTGCTAAGATTCTGATGAATGAAGGAGCATATCTCTATTTTGAGTATCGCGAGGAAGACATGCCATTCCTAGGAGATGTAAGAACAATAGCACCCCTCGAGTCCTTGGCTCATGAGATATTCTCTGAAAAACCTTCTGATGAACTTGATTCACTTCCATGCAAACTCACTCCTGCACCTCCTGTTCATTCCAAGCTCTTGGAGTCTTCTTCCAAATCACCCATCACCAGGTCCCTACGTCAAGAGAATTTTGAATCCTCATTGCAGAAAAGTAAGAGGAGTTTCAAGACAAGGAGAAAGAGGAAAATGAATCCAAAGGATTTCATCAAGAGTGTGTCAGTAAACCAGATAGACAAAGATGCTTCTAGGGAACCTGGTTCCTTAGTGCAACAGTCTATGACGATTAAGAAAACTGTTGAGGAACAAAAAGGGTCATCCGTGAAGTACAACAAAAAGCTTAAACGGAGTAAATCAGAGCTAGCCATGTCTGAGGAAAATAATGTGGAGGCAGCAAGCTGGAAAGGAAAGTCTGTCGAAGGGACTAGAAAACAAAAAGGGGAAACTGTTAAGGAACCTGGTTTAACAAGTTCCTTCACCTGTGATTGTGTTCTATGCCAGCAGAGATTAAGAATTCAAAAGGTGTTGTGGGGACGAACATTTGATCCAGCAATTTCGGAGATGGCAGGTATGAGACAAATTCTGGAGATTGTGGAATTTCAACAATGGGAACACCTATTTTAAGGGAGAATGCCTCAGGTGTACGAAGATACAGTGCAAACCTTCTACGCATCTCTCTTCACTGTTGAGGGGGATCACATCTATGCACTTGTAAAATTCTCAGAATTTTGTGTGTAGGTGTGTCCTTAGTTAAAGACATCTATGGAATAAACTTTCGGAGAGACATCATGAAAGAGAAAACTATTCAACAGGGGGAACAGGTCCATAAGAAGGTATTGCTTCCTAAGTACCAGCTTCTCTTTGAACTGGTTAATAAAGTACTCTTACCCCGCTTTGAGAGACGTTCCATTGCTACAAAATCAGATTTGGTCTTGATGGAAGCGCTTGATGAGTTTGTACCAATCAATTTGCCAGCAATCATGATAGATCATATGCAAAAGGTGGCAAATTTTGAGGGTGGCAATCATGGGTAACCTTATGGCTTTCTCCTCACTCAAGTGTTCAGATTCTATAAGGTTCCCTTCGGAAATCCTAGAGTGGGAACACGCAAGCAGACATTCTCTAAGACCACTCTAGAAGAATGTGAATGTATAGAATAAGTTGGTTGAAGCATCTCGACCATTTCTCAACTGATAAACACTCAAAATACAACCTCTAAGGAAATAAGAAGGCTGAGGGCTCAAAATGCCATACTGGAAACTCAGCTTAGCCAAGCAGCTAAGGGACCTAATTCTATACATGAGGAGGTAGCCCGACTGAGAAAGGAAAACGAGAGACTTGGGGCTCAACTACTTGAAGAACAACTGGCTGCAAATGCTAGACTGGACCTGGTTCTCAAAACCATTATTGTCTCTTCATCCAAGCCTCCTTCATTTAGTGCTCCCTAGGATCCTCCCCAGTGTCAAGCTATTTTTGCTCCAACTTCCTGTGGCTACTGTTTTACTTGTGTTTACTTATTTTTGTGATGTTATGTTGAACTTAACCATTACTACTCCTGTATTGCTCAGTCCAATGTAAACATTAATAAAATAGTTCCCCTTTCTTTGTGTGTACAATATTATGCTCCTCCAGCTTCTCTATTCTGTCATGTTGTGTACACATATGTGGCATGAGCTAGCTATGTTAGACTTCTTTATGCTTATTATCTTCTTGTGCTCTTCGACAAACTTGTTCTTTTTAATGATGACAAAAGGGGAAAAAGAAGCAAACACTGTTGTTTGGGGGTAATATTATGCATGTAAGCGAATGCTGTTGTTGGGGGTAATATTATGCCTGTGATAAAAAAGGGGGGGTCTGAGATTGAGGGGGAACTAATAATGACAAGGAGGGAGATCTAAGATTAAGGGGGAACTGGTATCCCAGAAGTGGTTGTGCATACAGTGCAGTAGTCGCTTCTCACTGGGAAGAAGTACACCAGGAGTTGACATCACTATCTATTATGATATCTTTTGTGATAAAACAACCTGGTGCAAGACACACCATTACTTGTGCATTCAGTAATATTCTCTCAAGAAGAAAAAGCATTCATCCGGTATTGAAGTCACTGGTGTGTCAAGAACAAGAAGATAACTCCACTAAGGATCAGTTTCTAAACAAGTCTTATGTATATCCATAGTTGAGTTGTAATCTTGTTAATTGTTCTACATTGTAATTCCTAGTTTGATTTCTCCGAAGCACTGTCTTAGGAACAAACCAATTTTGTAAACTTTAGAGTTTATGTTATGACTAGGAATAGTCATAAGTTAAATCCTCTGTAACTAGGAGAGTTAGAGAGTGGCTTGTGGTGGTTGCATAATAAGTTAGTTTGAAGTCTTTGCAATAGGGTGTTTGCAAAGTAGCTTGTAATATGTAGATTACAAGTTAGTTCAGTTAAAAGCCTACAAGAGCAGGTCATGGTTTTTTGATCCCCTTGTGTGGGATTTTTCCATGTAGAAAATCTCTTGCCTTCTTTACATTCTATCTACTACATTCTACGTATCAGTCTCATAGAGGACTAGGTACTCTACAATTTGGTGGACTCATATAAGCTATCACGCTCCCTGATACGATAAAATAAGGAAGACAAAGAAACCACACAAGCTAGAACCCGACTGGGCTCTGAAAGATTCAATCTCACAAACTGGCTGGCTAAGGCCTGAACATCTATCGCCATAGGTCTCTCTAATGCTGGTAAATAAGCCAAACTCCCCAAACTCTCTGCCCGGTGACTCAAAGTATCGACCACCATATTGGCCTTGCCCGAGTGATACAAAATAGTGATATCATAGTCCTTCAGCAACTTTAACCACCTCCCCTGGAGCAAATTTAGATCCTTTTGCTTGAACAGGTGTTGCAGCTCTAATGGTTAGTATAAATCTCACAAGGAACCCCGTATAAGTAATGGTGCCACATCTTCAGGGCGTGAACAACGGCTGCTAACTCAAGGTCGTGGACAGTGTAATTCTTCTCATGTACCTTCAACTGTCTGGATACGTAGGCAATCACCCTTCTGTCCTGCATCAACATCGCTCTGAGGACAATCCTTGAGGCATCACAATAGACCGTATAAGACCCCGAACCTGTAGGCAGTATCAAAATTGGGATTGTAGTCAAAGCTCTCTTGAGCTTCTGAAAGCTCACCTCACACTCTTCCGTCCATTGGAACGGAGCACCCTTCTGGGTCAGTCTGGTCATAGGGGTTGCAATCGATGAGAACCCCTTAACAAAATGGCGGTAGTAACCGGCCAATCAAAGGAAACTGCAGATCTCTATAGCTGAGGATAGTCTGGGCCAACTTTGCACGGCTTCCATTTTCTTCGGATCCACCTGAATACCCTCACTCGACACCACGTGGCCTAAGAATGCCACTGAATCCAACCAAAACTCACATTTTGAGAACTTAGCATATAACTTCTTCTCTCTCAGAGTCTGAAGCACAGTCCTCAGATACTGCTCATGATCTTCCCAACTCCGAGAATACACCAGAATATCATCAATAAAGACAATAACAAACGAGTCAAGATACGGCCGGAACACACTATGCATCAAATGCATAAAGGCTGTTGGGGCATTAGTCAGCCCAAATGACATAACAACGAACTCGTAATGACCATACCGAGTCCTGAAAGCAGTCTTTGGGATATTTGGCTCCCAAATCTTCAACTGATGGTAACCTGAGCTGAAGTCATTCTTAGAAAATACTCGTACGCCCTGAAGATGGTCAAACAGATCATCAATACGAGGAAAAAGATAACGGTTCTTAACTGTAACTTTGTTAAACTAGCGATAATCAATACAAATACGCATAGAACCATCCTTTTTCTTTACAAACAAGACAGGAGCACCCAAAGGTGATACACTAAGCCGAATAAAACCCTTATCAAGTAATTCCTGTAACTGATCATTCAATTCCTTCAACTCAGGAGGAGCCATACAATACAGAGGAATAGAAATGGACTGAGTGCCCGACAACAGATCAATTCAAAAATCAATATCTCTATCAGGCGGCATGCTTGGAAGATCAACTGGAAACATATCAGGAAAATCCCGTATTACATGAACTGAATCAACCGAAGGGGTATCAATACTAACATCTCTCACATAGGCTAAATACGCATCACACCCCTTCGCAACCATACACTAAGCTTTAAGAAAAGAAATACCTCTACTGGGAGTGTGATCTAAAGTACCCATCCACTCAACACGCGGTACACCTGGCATAACCAGCATCACGATTTTGGCATGACAGTCAAGAATAGCATAATGGGGCGACAACCAGTCCATGCCCAAGATAATACCAAAATCTACCATGCTGAGCAACACTAAATTGGATGTGGTCTCAAAACCACTAAGAGCAACCAAACACGACCGATAAATGCGGTCCACAATAAGAGAATCTCCCACAGGAGTAGAAACATAAATAGGGGAACTCAAAGAATCTCGAGACACACCCAAATACAGAGCAAAATAAGAAGACACATAAGAGTAAGTGGAGCCTGGATCGAATAGAACCAATGCATCTCTGTAATAGACTAATATAATACTTGTGATGACAGAATCAGAGGCAACAACCTCGTTACCGGCAGGAAAGGCATAGTATCTGGCCTAGCCTCCCCTATAGGGCGTCCTCTACCTCCCCGACCTCCAACTCTAGCTGGCTGAGTAGGTGGGGTAGCAGCTGGAGCTGTAACCATAGCCTGAGAACTCTGTAGGGCGCATTGTGGCCGAGAAGTCTGTGGAGGCACACTCCTCCTAAGTCTAGGGCAATCCCTCACCACATGGTGTGTGTCACCACACTCAAAGCAAGCTATGGGAGAACGTGGTGGCTATGACTGGCTCGGTCCAGGTCTACTGCACTGACCTCTAAAAGAACCCCGCAAAGGAGACACGCTAGATACCGGAGGTGCATAATAAGGCTCCTAAGGTCTAGCAAGAGCTAGAATATAGCTGGCTGCTAGAAGAGCTGAATGGACAGGGCGACTCATACAACCCCTATCATGGTGACCGGCTGCTAGGGCACGAGCACCAGAGAAATGGCCCGACTCTCGAGACCTCTTTGCCTCTGTATCCTCTCTCTCCCTAGCATGCAGACCCTCAATCCTCCTAGCAATGCTCACCACTTGCTGATAAGAAATACCATCTCCAACTCACGAGCCATGCTAGACCTAATGTTGGGAATAAGGCCCTCAATAAACCGGTGAACCCTCTCACAAATAGTAGAAACCAAGGCTGGGGCATGTCTAGCCAAACTAGTGTAACGGACATTATACTCTGAGACAGTCATAGCACCCTGGCGCAAATGCTCAAACTCTGCGCGCCATGCGTCGCTGAGGCTCTGAGGAACATACTCTCTTAGGAACAGATCTAAAAACTGAGTCCAAGTCAATGAAGCAGCCTCATCCGAACTGTCCAAATTATAGGTGTGCCATCACTCATAGGTAGCCCCTCGAAGCTAGAAAGTAGTGAAGGAAACCCCGCTCGATCTTGATATACCCATGGTACGGAGAATGCGGTAACACTCATCTAGAAATCTCAAAGCATCATTCGATGCTAGACCACTGAATACAGGAGGCTTGCACTTCTTGAACCTCTCAAGCCTCAACTACTCATCCTCGGAAGTCGATGCCCTATCCTCGAGCTGATCTCGGACTATAAGCTGCACAGGAATAATCTTAGGGACGTGCTCAATATGCACTCGCTGCTCAGGAGTCCATGCGGCGGGAGTCTGTGCTGCTCCCCCGGCCAGAGACGTAGTTGCAGCAAGGGGAAGCAACCTTGCCTAAGACAAAGTGGTGTACCTCTACTAAAGAGCTGGAGTAATGGTAGCAGTAGGCGTATTAGGTTCCAGGACTCCGTCTGGAACTATTGATGGTACCACGGCGGAAGATCGCGCAGGTGCTCTAGCTAGACTACGTGCGTGTCCTCGGCCTCTACCTTATCCCCGGCCTTTGACAGCTGCAGTAGGGGGCGCGGGTGCCTGATCGTCTCGGGTAGCACGTGTCCTCACCATCTGTGAGAGAATAAAAGACAGAAGTTTAGAATTATGATATCAAAATCTCGTACAATAAGGAAATCAAATGAAGTGGAATTTTCCTAACGGTTACATAGTCTCTCGTAGATAAGTACAAAAGTCTCTGTACCGAGCAGCGAGAGTCTAATAAACCGGCTTGTGATCCATGACTCCTATGAACCTAGAGCTTTGATACCAACTTGTCACGACCCCAGTACGCCCTCCGTGAACTATCGTGACAGCACCTAGTCTCTACAACTAGGTAAGCCTAAAATGTAGAAGATAAACCAATTTGCAGAATAATGCAATTTAAAACAGAAATAATGTAATAAAACTATGTTTTAAAAGTGCCACTCGGCATACAAAATATATCTCTCAAATCCAAAATATATCTCTCCCAACACCCGGAAACCCATGAATCACAAGCTAAGGATAATACATAGTGCTCTAACTCCAGAATAGTCTAAAACAAGTAAACACAGAAGGGCTATAACTACAAGAGAGAATAGAGAGAGACTCCTCGATCAACGGACGTGGCAGATATACCTCGAAGTCTCCGAAGGGTCGCATCGCCTCAAGGATGGTTATTCTGAGTCAAGGTACCTAGATCTGCACATGAAAAACATCCGCAGAAGGGGCATAAGTACACCACAACGGTAATCAGTAAGTGCCAAGCCTAACCTCGATCGGGTAGTGACGAGGAAGGTCAGGGCCCTATTGAGATAAAATAAAAATATAAGATATGACAGTATAAGATAAGAAGTAAAGTCGAAAACTAACACTAAGAATTTAATACAGGAAAACGAGGAATTCAATAACTGAAATAGAGGCAAAAACAATCACAAGGAAATAACCAGGGATCTTTCCGTATCCCGAGAATCTCTTAGTACCCTCAATATATGCCAGGGATCTCTTGGTATCCCGAGGATCTCTCGGTATCCTCAATATATGTTACGGATCTCTTGGTATCCCAAGGATTTTTTGGTATCCTCAATATACGTGCCAGGAATCTCTCGGTATCCCGCACCTCAGTTCAAATCATAAATACGTTCAAGGGATCTCCCGGGATGCCGTCCCGTAGTCCCAAAGTAAAACACACAGCAGCAACACAAGAAGACTCAATTAAGCTCAATTACGTATCAAGTAAACAGGTACTTCTAATCTAACATGCTTCACATAATTCAGTTAAGGCAGTTTAAGCAAATAAACAGTTAAGTCAATTAGACATGATTTTTCCAAGTTAACAGCAGGTTTTAATTGCAAGTAAAATGAAACAGGAAAAGGATCACAATTGAAATTACTTAAAGAAATTTGGATTTTCACTAATTAGCTCAAGTACGCACTCGTCACCTCACGTACAAGGCATTTCAAACATCTAATATACCAAATCCTAAGGGGAAGGTCCTCCACACAAGGTTAGACAAGCCACTTATCTTGAACCGGCTCAATAATCAACTGAGACCACGTTCTTGCCACGAGCACTCGACTCCAAATGGCCCAAATCTATTCAATTCAATAGCATAATGTAAATAACACTTCAAGTAACTAATTCTACAATTAAATTCTAAGCTAATACGCGAAATTAGGTAAAATGACCAAAACGTCCCTCGGGTCAACATCTCGAAATCGGGTAAAATTTATATTTTCAGAATCCTCATATCTCACGAGTTCATGCTTACCAAAATTATCCAAATCTAAGGTCAAATTCCCAATCAAAAGTCGAATTCTAGGTCTAAGAACTTTCTTCCAACTTTTCCCCAATTTTCATCTCCAATCCGAAATTAAATGATGAAACTAACTATGGATTGATGGAATATAACTAGAAAGGGTTAAAGAGTTGTTACCCACTGATCTCTTCTTCAATTTCCTCCCAAAATCGCCATCTCCCGAGCTCCAAATCAAATTTCCAACTTTTGAAACTAAACCCTCAAAATTTCATATTTTCGCCAAACTGTTACCGCATTTGCGGTCCTGGGACTGCTTCTGCGGTCCCTCTTTTGCGGAACACTGGTCGCATCTGCGACTCCTCACTTAAAACCAGATTTCACATCTGCGACTCACCATCCATAGATGCGGTACCGCTATTGCGAAAAGCATACTGCTTCTGCGGCTCCTGCTGAACCTCCCCATTTCCGCTTCTGCGATTGATCCGCCACTTCTGTGGCTCTGCACCTGCTGTCCCACACTCGCAAGTGTGGTTATGACAGTAAAACAGTTGAAGCTACAACTCCAAATCCCAAAAATCTTTTCGTCAACCATCGAAAATCATCTCAAGGCCCCCTGGACCTCAACCAAACCTACCAACATATCCCATAACTTCATACAAACTTGTTCCAACCTTCGGAACGCTCAAAAGAACATCAAAACATCTATTTTTCATCGGATTCAAGCCTAAGAATCCCAAAAACTCTAAAAATATGCTTTCAATCAAAAAGTCTATCAAACCTCGTCTGAATGACATGAAATTTTTCACACACGTCACATTCAACACTACGAAGCTACTCCAACTTTCGAAATTCTATTCCGACCCTCGGATCAAAATCTCACTATCGAAGCGGAAACATTAAAATTCGACCTTTTGGTTTCAAGCCTAAATTAGCTATGAACCTCCAAAACACAATCCGAACACACCCTTAAGACCGAAATCACCCAATGGAGCTAACGGAACCATCAGATTTCCATTCTGAGGTTATCTTCACACTGGTCCGATTACAATCAACTCTCCAACACTTAAGCTCTCATTTAGGGACAGTGTCCCAAAACTCTCCGAAATTCAAAACCGAACATCCCGGCAAATCAAAATAGAAGAAATAAACTCAGGGAAAGCAGTTAATAGGGGAACGCGACATAAATTCTTAAGACGACCGGCTGGGTCGTCACAATAATGAATAAATTACATAGAAATATCCATTACACTATAGGGAGACTTCATAGGCCCAATATAAACCAGGGAACCAGGCCTTCAAACGTAGTAACTCTGAAGCATAAATGAAGACCTATACATGGCACATAGACTTATGTTCCTAGTGTGTCAAGTTCCCAAGGGCCTCAAGGACCCTGGACAATGCTCACACCAGGACCACACTCAAAAAAAACAGTTCATAATAGTTTGGAAGACTACCCTCAACGTGTCAGAGTTCAGAAGAGTCTCAAGGACCCTAGCCAGTGCTTACACTGAGGGTGGCAGGAACTTAAAGGACAAAGAGTAGCAATTTGAAAACCAGTGCATAGAGGGTAAGGGTAAAGTTTTAGAGAAATAACTATTTTTCATAAGGGTAAGGGTGAGGGGGACAAATTTAGAAACCAGTGGATACAAAATAGTAACAGAACTGCACTAAAGAACCAAGAAAACTCATGTTCAACACATATTTCAAGCAGATTGGCATTTAGTTAGACTAGATATTCATACTAGTATTTAAAGTAATCACAAAAGAAAGGATACTTGAACTAACATACAGAATTAGCCATACATTACATGCTTGCATTATCTAACAATAGTCAAAACAGGGAACATACAGCTGAATTGGACAGGGATTCACATTATTGAAGATAACTTAGTTTACTATTATCACTAAGTGGAATCATACAGTCATGTGGCAAACAAAATCGTGCTGAATATTGAAATAGATTAATCTAAGAGAGCATGGAGAATAGAATAGTAGGAGTTAAGGCATGCCAGTTGAGAAGAAAGCAAACAAGAATGCAATAGCAGCTAAAATCCAGAGAATTTTGCCTTGACTTTCAGCCGGCCAAATAAAAGCCACTTAATGCAGAAATCAGAACAAGGGAGTAAAGAGAGAGCTTAAGGTTTTGTGAGAACAAAGAGTTCGTGTCACGACCCAATTTCACCTCCATTGGGTTTCGTGACGGCACCTAGTCTTAAGGACTAGGTAAGCCTAATATTTACAGAAGAACAACAATAATAAATAACATCTTAAAAAAATTTCTAGGATAAATCCTTCATTATACAATTAGCATATTTCCAAAACCCGGTAGTACAAGTCATAAGGTCTAAAGGATTAGCTACCACTTCTATAAATTGTTTGGAAAAGTGTGAAAATAGTTGAATACAAGTAAGAAGGTGACTACGAATCCTGCGAACGCAGCATCAGGTTTACCTTGAGTCTCCTCACCAATGATCCGCACAACTACTAATGATCTACACATGGATCTGCACAATAAAAATGTGCAGAAGAGTAGCACGAGCACACCACAACGGAAGACTAACCTCGCTGGAGTAGTGACGAGGAACAGTCAAGACACCTACCGGTCTAATAAACTGTACAAATATAAGCATAGGAACAACGGAACATGACGTATATATATATAAAGACTACACATTATGGCTAACAATACAACAGTCACAGTAAGGGAAGAAAAACAACAAGTAATAGCGAAAATACCATAATAGTGACATAGAAGAGCTAGCGAAATCATAAACCCAAAACCTAAATCACAAATATAGTAAATGTAAGAATAACTCAGAACCTACGACAGTGTTCACATCAAGTCTTAGCTAACGGACTCCACGAAATACCGAACCTCGTACAACTTACAGATCATGCGTCCCAATACCTGAACCCTAACACTTGGCATCCAGTGGCCCCATCACAACTCATGGTCACGCTGATAACTCACTTAATAACTAGAGCTACTCTCACATATATGATAAGTAGACGAGGGCGTACATCTATACTCAGCAATATCAGGAAAACTTCATATCCAATAGGAGTGTTCAACTATGTGTATGCTTGTGCAAGTGCTTTAACATGGTTCCTACCAGCTAATAAGCATAAGGAAAAGAATGGACTATACATAAGATGTTTTCTCACAACTTCCACGAGATAAAACACATACAGGTAAGTGTACCACAATACAATATCAAACAGAAGAATGCCCCCAAGCCATCACAAATCATCACAATCAATCCCTGATATAGCCCACCTTGTCTCGCCACGTGTACAAATAATAACATAATAAGTGCCCGCCTTGTTTCGCCACACGTGCATCATAATGTTCCCACCTTATCTCGCCACATGCGCAACCCACGTATAAGCATATATATATACACATATTCCGCCTTGTCACACTGCATGTGCAATATGTCAATAGTAGCAATAGCACGGTAGAAACCTCGAGTAACACCATAATAATAACCGCACGGCAAAAACCTCGTGCATCATAATATCAACAACCGTACAGTAGAAACCTCGTGCACCACCACAAGTACCACAACAACAATGACAATATATACAACAACATGATAAGTAAATCAACTCGAGAACTTTCGATCACACGAAGACGATAAAACTAGCTCACAAGGAATAACCACAATAGACAATACTAAAATTAATAAGAACAACTCAAGAAGGGAGCAAATAATATTAAACAATAATCCCACAATATGTAGTTCAACAACAAGGAAGCTAACACGAATCAAATAATTCCAAATAAGGAAATGTGAACTAAATATAGGATACCTAAACTTCTTTTAAGGTTGGACAAATTACGAAGAATATACAACAATTTCAATTAAGGATTAGCAGCGGGAAGATAATCATAACCTCAATTAAGACTAAACAATTACAGGAGAGATAATAATGGTTTCCAATAAAGACAAGCAGTTATGAAAGATAGCATGGCAATAGAAGAGGTAAAAATCTTCAATTAAGCAAAATAAGAGTTAACTAGGTAATAAGAATGAATCAAAAACAATTAATTTCAATTAAAGCATCTAGAGGTGAAACTAGTAAATGGAAGCTCAATCATATCAAGACAACTTCATACTCAGAGAATACAAGGATCTAAGAACTCTAAAAGGCCAAATTTTCATAAATAAATCCGAACACGCACTCGTCACCTCGCGTACATGGACTACAATCAACATAGAAGACTCAAATCCTAAGGTGAAGTTTCCCACACGAGGTTAGGCAAGATACTTACCTCAATTCAGCCAATTCAATACTCAATTTAGCTTTTCCTTTACTAATTCATCAACGCTCAGCTCAATCTAGCCAAAAACGACTTGAATACATCAAACAATGCAAAAGAAAATAATTTCAATTAACAAAACTATGATTCTTATACAATTTGCAAAAAATCAACAAAAGTCAACTCCCCGAGCCCGCACCTCGGAACCCAACAAAAGTTACAAAAAACTGAATACCCATTCCGATACGAGTTCACCCATACGAAAATTATCTAATTCCGACACCATTTGGTCCTTAAAATCATCATTTTATATTTTTTAAAGATTTCACAAATTTTCCCCAAATTTTCCTTTAGATTCTCATGAATTTGATGTTAAATCTAAGATATAATCACAAAATATAGTTGGAAATTGATTAGAAACACTTACCCAATGATTTGGAGAAGTTTGGGTCTTTAGAAAATCGCCTATGGAGGTTTAGGGTTTGAGAAAATTGAAAAAATGGGTGAAAATCCCGTAAACAATCTCACTTAACAGGCCTCAGATGTCGCATTTGCGATCCCTCACAATTTGCGAACAAGGCAGGGCTGGCAGAAGTCGCATTTGTGACAAAAAGTTTGCATTTGGGAACTGGGCATCGCAATTGCGATGAAAAAGTTTGCATTTGCAACCACACCAAAAACCAGCAATTTTTTCCGACACGAAAATGAGCATAACTTCCTCATACAATGTCCTAATTCGATGATTCTTTTTCCTATGGCTCTGTAATTTCGATACTAATCTAATGGTTCAATAAAAACTAAACTTGGATCTCATTTGCTTAATGTGGTATCATTTTTTCTTGACAAAACGACGATGAAGCATCCAAAAACAAGCGCAACATATCCTAAACCTATCCGAAACTCACCTAAGCCCTCGAGGCTCCAAACCAAACATGCATACAAGTTAAAAAATATCATACGGACTTGCTCATGCGATCAAATCATCAAGATAACATCAAAAACTATGAATTTAACCTCAAAACTCATGATTTTCTAACTTTTCAATCGGACGTCGAAATCACATCAAATCAATTCCGATTCTCACCAAATTTCACAGATAAGACTTAAATATTATAAAAAACTTATACCAGGTTCCGAAACCAAAATATGGGCCCGATATCAACGGGATCAAACATTAATTCATTTCTTTATTTCCTTTAAAAACAACACAATAATTTTCTTCAAAAATTATTTTCTAAGGCTAAGGACCTCGAAATTTAATTCCGGGCATACGCCCAAGTCCCATATTTTCCGTGGACTTCTCGGGACTGTCAAAACACAGATCCGGATCCGTTTACCAAAAATGTTGACCAAAGTCAACTAAAAACTAAATTTTAACTCGAGAAATTACTATATTTTTCATATTTTCACATGAAAGCTTTCGGGTTTCACGCCCGGACTGCGCACGTAAGTCAATACACATAATATGAAGCTACTCGTGACCTCAAATTGCCGAACCGAACGCAATTGCTCAAAATGACCAGTTGGGTCGTTACATCCTCCTCCACTTAAGCATACGTTCGGCCTCGAACGTGCCCGGAGTCGTTCCAAGGCCATCGAACCACTGCATGAGCTACTCATAAATACACTCGATCAAGCTGAATCGAGCCAAAAATTCCAATCCAGAATACAATCACAGGTTGTTCCACACAACTCACATACTCGAAGCAATAACCTCTGACCACCATAGCTGCTCAAATAATGTCCTGGATGGCGGCAATGTACTTCACCTTTAATACAACCTTGTTCCAGACTTCCACAACACTACCCATGATAAAGAGATATGCAGAAACTCATAGCTGCCCATGAAGTCAACAAGTCACGAAGCTCTCTCGCCCGCCAAGGGCCATTACCCAAATCTTAGCAGAAACACCCTCTCACTTCCAAACACTCCCCACCCCCAATACCATAGCACTAATCTCAGGTCTAAGAACCTATCCCAGCCAATACAAGCAATCCAACTAACAACTCATCACGGAACCACATATATTCTTACACTATACAATTCGTACACCAAATCAGCAATAACTCAATTATGTAGCACAAAAAAAGGAAAACAAAGTGGAAGAATTATCTAACAAGTACAACATGTGTGACAACAAAATTAAAGGTTTTTCATCAAGTCGTCCCATTAAGGGAAGACACAACACCAAATAAACACAAGGAAAGAGTATCCCACAAACCATCCGCTGCGGCATGCAACCTGCTCCCAAATACTCATCAAGCCAAAATTCTCGGGTTCACTAAACATATGAATACTGATATCAAGTACAATCTCACATAACATCTGCTGCGACATGCAGCTCGCTCCCAAATGCTCATCAAGCCAAAATGCTCAGGTTCACTAATCACATGAATACTGATATCAAGCATAGCAGAGTGCACAAGTAAAACTGTGGAAACAATGAATAGAAGTAATAAAATAGGAGAGAAGCAAGAACATATAAGGTGCAATGAGCAAATCAACATCACGAGGGCTATCTCACCCGCATCTCCATAAGGCCTGAACAGAATTACAACATGCATGGGGAATAATCGTACAACCTCACAGCTCACCACAACTTAAGAGAGCACATAACATAGGCCAGAGGCACAAATAATGTCCATTATGCCTGAGAACATAACCAAAATGACAATCTCATGGGAGCACACAAACTTGACCTGATACAAAACACATATTCTCATTGAGCTTTCAAAGAGTCCCAACCAAATCCTGATTCATCCCAATTAGATAAATATGCTTAAAAAGATCCACAACAACTTATCAGTATTGTATGCTATTAATTATCCCATTCTCAACATTTCTTCAAAGTTTGCAAATAGGAATTAGTCCACATATGAAGGCATCTAGCCCCAAACCTCTAGAATACCATAATTTCCATACCCAACTCAACTACGCAAATCAAATGGCTGATATATCACTCACACCCTATTATTCTACTAAAGTACCCATATAGATTTTCTTGCCACGTAACAAAATATGAACCTCGAAAGCCTTAAAACCTAGTAATCACCATGCTACCAGCCATGCACTCGCAAACCCAAACTCAAGGTCCTTTCCAAAAAATGCACACCCTTCACATATGTTAGCCAACAAGGTAAACACTCTATTAACTTCTATACCTCTTCAGGAGAAATTCACAATGTACCACATATTCCTTACGCCCATGGTAGCCAGCCGACTTAAGTCGTTGCCCAAACCATTAAGAACCCCATGAGATCCGCTCACATGCAACTAAGCCATCAGGACTGCACTGCCCTAACTCAACTGAGTCACACAAACCGTCCAATCCAAGAGTGCTGGCACAAATGTCAGTAGAGAATTCTTATTCAAAGGACCAATCACTTCATCGCTATACTAACCCAGCACCATAGAGCTGACCCATTTCTTCGGATAGTCGATATGAAATAATCCCAATTAAAGTCCCAACATCGTCCCGTGCAAGATCTCAGACCTTAGTCATATACAAATTCCGGGAAACTACCAATACCACATATACATATACCTTAGGCCAAAACTGACATAAGTCTGACTATGCAATCTGAATGCCGCTGATGGACTCCTCTACTTGGCATGAAGCCATAGAAAACGACGTTTGATGATCTGTAGAGCTAACAGCTCATACAACACAAATCACAAGGTACTCTAATATCGCCAACTATCCTCAATCAACACCCACCACGCTTCTGATGCGCCTCCATGTAAACAACTGAATAGTCTCTAAATACCTCTGTATATCTAGTCTAGACGACACATTGAGAAATTTTCCTAGCATCTCTGACTCCCTCGTAGCCTATCTATAGCATCACGAACTACTGGCGCATAGCGGACACCGGGAGTGTAATATTACACACGAGTGAATGTAAAGGAACATAAGTTATATGCTTCGAGATGAATCAATATCGCATGATAAGGAATGAAGAATGTGAGATCGTCCTAATAGTTTTGTAGCCTCTCAAAGATAAGTACAGACGTCTCCGTAACGATCCAAAAGACTCTACTAAACTCGCTTATGACTCGTAGCACCTATGAACCTAGAGCTCTGATACCAACTTGTCATGACCCAATTTTCCTCTGTTGGGTTTCGTGACGGCACCTAGTCTTAAAGACTAGGTAAGCCTAATATTTACAGAAGAACAACAATAACCAATAACATCTTAATTTTTTTTTCTAGAATAAATCCTTTATACAATGAGTATATTCCCAAAACCCGGTAGTACAAGTCATAAGGTCTATAGAGTTAGCTACAACTTCTATAAACTGTTTGGAAAAGAGTGAAAATAGTTGATTACAAGTAAGAAGGTGACTCCCAAGCCTGCAAACGCAGCAGCAAGTTTACCTTGAGTTTCCTCGGCAATGATTCGCACAGCTACTAACGATTGACACATGGATCTGCATAATAAAAATGTACAGAAGAGTAGCATGAGCACACCACAGCGGTGCCCAGTAAGTATCAAGACTAACCTCGGTGGAGTAGTGACGAGGAACAGTCAAGACACCTACCGATCTAATAAACTGTACAAATATAATCATAGGAACAACGGAACATGATGTATACATATAAAAACTACACACTATGGCTAACAATACAACAGTTACAGTAAGGGAAGAAAAAGAGCAAGTAACAGCGGAAATACCATAAATGACATAGGAGAGTTAGCAAAATCACAAACCCAAAACCTAAATCACAAATATAGTAAAGGTAAGCAATAACTCAGAACCTATGACAGTGTTCACATCAAGTCTTAGCTAACGGACTCCACGAAATACCGAACCTCGTACAACTTACAGATCATGCGTCCCAATACCTGAACCCTAACACTTGGCATCTGGTGCCCCCATCACAACTCATGGGCATGTTGATAACTCACTTACTAATAGAGCTACTCTCACATATATGACAAGTAGACGAGGGTGTACATCTATACTCAGCAATATCAGGAGAACTTTATATCCAAAATGGGAGTGTTCAACTACGTGTATGCCTGTGCAAGTGCTTTAACATAGTTCCTACCAGCTAATAAGCATAAGGAAAAGAACGGAAGGCATGTAAGATGTTTTCTCACAACTTCCACGAGATAAAACTCATACATGTAAGTGTACCACAATACATTATCAAACAGAAGAATGCCCCCTGGCAATCACAAATAATCACAATTGTCACACCTCCTTTTTTCACACCCTGGAAGAATATAAGGGAGTTTTTCTAATTAAAGTGACAATAATCAAAACGAAATTATTTATTCAAATTCAGAGTCGCCACTTGAGATAATTTATGGGGTCCAAGTCACCGGTTTAAAATTCTGAATCGAGGAAGTTGACTCTATCTATGGTCCGCAAAACATAGAAATACGGGTAAGGAATTTTGTTAACCCGAGAGAAGGTGTTAGGCATTCCCGGGTTCCGTAGTTTTAGCACGGTCTCTCAACTATTATTAATTCGCCTAATTATCTGATTTATTAAATATTTAAAACCTATGTGCATTTTATTCCTTTTAATAGCTTTTAACATTTATGGAATTATTTTCTGGAACAAGGCACGATGTCGTACACTTGTCGTTTTAGTACACATTGCAAACCGCGTCGCATGAAATACACCCGCGATCTATAACATGTTTATTTTATTATTATTATCCAAAAGTTGTTATGATTGGGTCACATGAAATGCACACCCGAATTTGAAAATTAGGTATCATGACTATGCCATGGGAACCGTACCCATAGCCACGATGATTCATTTACACGCCTAAAAGTTTTCCTAGCCACGCGATGACAGCCTAAGCATGCTCCTACTCGATTAGAGCAATAAAATAAAATAGTGAACTCGTAGTTCTCAAATTTTAATCACGTTTCTTTAAAATCCCAACTCCACAGCACATTTCAATCATCAATAAACATATGTTACATCTAAAACATTAGAAACCAACAAAACACAACCTGAAGGAAAGCAAATTAACAAACAAACAAAATAAGGGAGAATAATCAAAAATATGTTAAGAACTATTTAAATATTCAATTAATCCCTCTTCTGCCAACTAAAGGACACTAATGTTGCTCACTTAATTCTCACAATCACAATCTTTACACATTATATGCTTAGCTAGATGATTAACCTTCACAAAAAAAAACTCATTATATTCTCCAAATTTCTCCAAAACATTGACCTCCTTTTATAATTGAAATTTAGAGAATGAAATAAGGGACTATGGCAAGGCATGAGAAATAGAGACTAAACCAACTTTCAAATCTGAGGACAATAACTCAACAATATCCATGGCCTACACAATATAGCAAAGATAATTCCTACATACGCCAATCATACATACCGCTTTCTCGTTCAGGAATTTCTTAAGATTAAGGTTCGAAAGGACGAGGCGGCGTCGAATCAAGACTAGACATGCAATGCTCGTGATTTCAACCATGTCTTGATCAGTTCACATAATTCATCTGCTTCTGCATTTGGATTCACTTCCCTATTTTTTTCTTTTCTTTCTTTTTTCTTGGATTGAGACTTCTTCTTTGGTCATCTCGGACTATTTAACTTTTGCAACTTTAACTTGAATTGAATTCTGAAATGACTTCCCTTGTTCTCCAGGTGGGCGCTTGATTACCAAAACTTGAACTATATTCCCTTGTCCTCCAGGTGGGCGCCTGATTGCCGAAACTTGAACTGTATTCTCTTGTTCTCCAGGTGGGTGCCTGATTACCAAAAACTTGAACTGTATTCCCTTGTTCTCCAGGTAGGCGCCTGATTACCAAAACTTGAACTATATTCCCTTGTTCTCCAGGTGGGCGCCTGATTGCCGAAACTTGAACTGTATTCCCTTGTTTTCCAGGTGGGCGCCTGATTGCCAAACTTGAACTGTATTCCCTTGTTCCCCAAGTGGGCGCCTGATTGCCAAAACTTAAAATGTATTCCCTTGTTCTCCAGGTGGGCGCCTGATTGCCAAAGCTTGAACTGTTGTCCGTTGTTCTCCAGATGCGCGCTCGATTGCCAAAACATGAACTGTATTCCCTTGTTCTTTAGGTGGGCGCCTGATTGCCAAAACTTGAACTGTATTCCTTGTTCTCCAGGTGGGCACCTGATTACCAAAACTTGAACGGTATTCCCTTGTTCTTCAGGTGGGCGCCTGATTGCCAAAATTTGAACTATATTCCCTTGTTCTACAGGCCCCAGGTGGGCGCCTGATTGCCAAAACTCGAACTATATTGTCTTGTTCTCTAGGTGAGCGCCTGTCACATCTTCTTTTTATACAGCCGAGGGTATATAAGGGAGTTTTTCAAATTAAAGTGACATAAATCGAAATGGGATTACTTAATTTATCAGAGTCGCCACTTGTAATAGTTTATTTGGTGTCCCATGTCACCAGTTTATTTTAAAATCCCAAATCGATTAAATTTTTATTTTTTATAGTCGGCGAACCATAAATTCTAGATAAGGATTTCTGTTAACCCGGGAGAAGGTGTTAGGCATTTCCGGGTTCCGTGGTTCTAGCATGGTGGCCTAAACTATTAATAATTGGCCTAAGTACCTAATTTATTACATGTTTTTAAACTATTGTGTATTTTAAACTTTATAACTGCTTTTAATTATTTAAAACTGTTTTTAGGAAGATTCAACGTTATTTAAAACACGTCTTAAACCACGCTACATGAAATACACCCGCGGTTCGCGACACGTTCTATTTAATATCGTTGAGAAATTGAAATTAGGTTACATGAAATGTACACCCGGAATTTAGAAATCACAACTATGTCACGGGAACCGTACCCGTAGCTATGATGAGTTATTTAAAGAAACGCGCCTAAAGAAACTATGAAGGATCGAATTTAGAAACAACATTTGTGAGGGCCATGGATAATTTAAGTGATGGCACACCTCGAATTTTTTTGTAAGAGTTAACTAGTTTTATGAGAGACATGAGTTAAGAGTTTTGTTTGGCATGGTACACCTCAATTGATTTTAATAGAAAGATTTGTATTAAATAGAGTAAATTAAAGGCGCTTAAGCTTAATCTAAATCGAAATTCAATCTAAAATCACGAATTGGTATTGGACAACATGCTAGCAATTGGTTGTTTTTGAAGAGAATCATGGCCCAACGGTGAGCCCAATATCTTTCAAGAAAACTTGAAGAGGAAAGCATGGTTGAAGGAACTGGGCTCAGAAAACAAGCCCAAAAATGAGGGACGCTCATGGCCATCTAAATTTTAAAACGAGTTGGCCCATATTGGGCTCATATTAGGTGGGTCCAGTTGCGACTGGCTGGGCCAATCTACCCTTCACGCTTTGAGCCCAACTTACATGCTACTCACTTTGCAAAATTGCAACCGGAATTATTTCTAGTTAAAAAGAAATATCGAAATTCAGAAATCAAAATACAACTCCAGTGTTGAGAAATAATTGCAATACACATGATTTGCATACATACATTCATACCATAGCTCATAAAAAAAATCTTACTATTGAGCAAAACTACTTGGCCTAAAGCTTAGACCCAATAGCCCAGCCCAGACCTGTCAAGACTTGTGTCTATCCTGGCTATTTTTCAGGTCTGGCCTAACTTGAATCAGAAAAAGACCTTTTGGTTTTAAAGATTGGGCCATTGTTCGACTACACTTCTGAGAACATGATAATGAGATGACTACACTCCTAAGGCAAGCAAGAAGCAAGAAATTGATTTATTACAATACTCCAAATAAAATGAAATGCTTTTCAAAATTACATTATAACCTATTAATACATTAAGTAACTATGGAAAGGAAACTAATCTATTACAAGTTCTTTATGATTAATAACCTAAATATATGCCTTGCCTCTTTTGAACATGACTTGTCCATCAAAGCTTGATATCATCTTGTATTATAGTAGCAGAGTCCAAATCTTAACTTTTAAACCTGCTAATTTGGTCAACTAGTGACCAAATCTATAGGTACTAGCCCTAAGTTCACTAACATCTTTGTAGCCATTCTCATACCCAAACAACAAGTATAACACACAGATTTCAGTACACTATCAGCTATCATATCTAAATTTAGGCTTTAACAGATGCTGATTTAACCAATCAATGGTCAAATCTACAAGTTATGGCCTACTTAACTTTAAACAATGCAAGCATTATACTAAAATCACTTATAAGCAAGAAGGGCATGAATAACAGCTGAGAGAGCTGAAGTAAAGAAAATCAATAGAGAGTTTCAACTCATACAAATCCAGATTTCAACATTCTAAGAAGACTACATAATCAAAAACCAAACAAGTGCTCATGTTAATACACTTACAATCAGAATAGCTAAGGTCAAAAAGATTAATCAAATAATGCCAAGGGAACACTCATTCATTAAACATCTCTTTGCAAATTTTGACATTTTATAACTTAAAAAAACTACATAGGAATCTGAAGCAGTACCTTGAAGAGTGAGAGGCAGCAAAGAAAATAAAGAACTATATAGGTAGAAAATCCAAAAATGGAACAGCAAACAGGGGCAGGCAACAACAGTAGTGAAACACAGCACAACACAACCTCAGATCAACCAGTATTCCTAAAAAAGCAAAACCCCAACAGTCTTGAAACCATAAATTCTAGCCAAACTCAATAAAAACCCTCTACTTCAGACCATGTTTTCAGCAAAGAAATCCAAAAGAAAGAGAAGTTTTTGAAGGTTTTATAAAGTATTATGAAATCTGATCTTTTCAGAAGAAAGGACCTTTTTTGTGCAGTAATGATGCTAAATGCTGTTTTTAGAACTTTTTCAGGCTGAGAATAATGCTCCAAAATCCGTGTGGGAGTGATAGAAAGCTTTCTTTATATAGAGTGCCCAAAAATAGCATCTAGGGAATATTCTACCCTAAATTCCCTAGCTAGTACAGCATTTTTGCAGAGGATAAATGTCCAGCTGTCCATTTTCAGCATCTTTTAAAATTAATTTGGACAGCTGGTACACTTTCTAGAACCTTCAGATATTTTCCTAATTAAAAAGCCCTAAATTGCCATTGTAAATTCTGCTTATTGCAGTTCTTACCTAGACTTTCTTTGTTTAGATAAGTCCCTAAAGTTTCTATTGGTTTCAAAGTATGACAAACAAAGGCAAACCTAAAAGGATTGGGGATTTGAATCAAAAACTAACAAGTGGATGCAATTAATCAGAAAAACATAAACATTTAACTAATGAATCCTAACAATGCTGAATTCTAAAACCTATGGTGTCTATAATTAAATAGAATCACAAAGGCTAAAAGACTTTAAATCAATTTGAAACTAACAAAGGGGGAAACAGTTAAACCTAATTAATATAATTCATGTAATTGCCTAACAGACTTAAACAAGCTTCGACCAATTTGCTAAACAAGAACAAATAGTTAAACTAAGTAGCTGTGAAATAAAGAAAATAAAGAATCTAAAAATAAATATCCTAAAATATGCCGCTAATGGAAACAATTAACATAGAAACAAAATAATTAAAACAAGGTAAAAATAAGCAAAAAGAAAAAAGAAATTACCTAAAATTGGATTTTTGTCATGAACTCGTCTAAACTTCATAAGGCATAAATGAAATTTAATCACCATTAATCGAGTGTTCTTAACAAGAACAGTTGACCAATGGATATTTTGGTTCATTTGACCAAACACTGATCAAGAGAAGAAGAAAGAAAAAATTAGGGATCTTCCGGAATCTGAGATTTAAAATTCGAAGAAATCGGGGCTGATTTGAGAGGGGATAATGGTGGTTTGGGGTTCAGATGAGGACAAGGATCATAGGGTGTTAATTTGGGGCGATTTGGGATAGTTAGGTTTTTTGGTCCTGATTTTGATCTAAGATTCGAGCAAATCGGAATGGATTCGAAGAAAGCCAATTAGGGGTTTAGAATGAGGAGGGGATGAGGGTTCTATGGTGTAAAGATTGTGGTGTTTGGAGTGCCAGCGCCGCCGTGGGTGATTTTTGGCGGGCGGAGCCGGTGAAGGAGTCCTAGCCAGATAGGGTTTGAATCGTTAGAGAGACGAATGAGAATGAAGGGGTCTGATGGGGGGTTTTGTCTTTGGATAGTTATACGGAAAACGGGTGGTCAGTTCTGAGCCGTTGGATCAAAAGAATCCAACAGCTGTGATGAGATTATGATGAAACGGGGTTGTTTGGGAATGGGGGGACCTGGACCGAGTGGAACAAATTTGGGCTTGGATCTGGGTAACGGATTTGAGCATGAATTAGCCCAATTTCAAAGATAAAGACCCCTTAAAATCAAACTCTTTTATTTCCCCTTTTCTTTTTTTTTTTCTTTTTTTTTTGAAATTATAAATCCTAAATTATCTAAATTGTAAGATTAAACCAATTATCTGAGTATAAAAATTATAAACATCATTTAATTCTAAATTAAAAAGAGAAAAATCAATAAACTAAAAATTAAAAGACAAAAAAATGTAAAAATGAGCTATTTTTGTGATTTTTAATTTTCTATAAAGCAAATAATTACTGATTAATCCTAAAAATGTAGAAACAAATCCTAAATGCAATGCATGATATTTTGGTATTTTTCATAATTTAAATAAAAAATTAAACATGCATAGAAAAATGCAATAATTAAGAAAATTCTACAAAATTTCCTAAAATGACAAATAATTAACAGAAAACCTATTTTTGGGGATTTTATAGGAGTATTTCGTATAGGGAAAAAATCACTTGCTCACAGCTACCCCTCTTTGCTCAGAAACACGAAGGATTTTTGGGCAAAGACAAAATGAGCAATTTTTGCCAGATTGAAACTTCATGGGAAGCATTTTTTGAAAGAGCCTGACCGAACCTTGCTTTGGAGGTTTTCTACATATCATTGGCTATAAAGGAATCAGGTCAGTGTAGTTTTGGAAGTTTTGGTAGCTGGAACTACCGGGAAACTGTGATTTTACTGTCGTTGTTGTTGTATCTGCTTGCTAAACTCCTTATTACACCGAAATGAAAAACAAGAAGCTAAACTAGCTAAGCCTATCAACTACGAGTTACAAGTTTCCTATCTATAAACCTTCTAAAGTTTGATCTTGAGTCTTGGATGGTTCTTACTGCAGACTCTGATCTGAATCTTGATGCTCGTTAGCTGCAACCTCTGAATCATTCTTCTTCAGCTTTTCGGATCAAGACAGGACATTTGAAGCTTGTGACTTCAATCAAATTTTGAGTGGTCTGCATCTTTTCTCCGCTTCTGTACCTTGAGTTCAACTTCTTTTCTCGTTTCTTATTTTCTTTTATTCGGGTTGAGACTTCTTCTTTTGGTCATTTCAAACCTTGTGGCTAGCTCACGGTGAAAACCTATTTAGGCACCAATGCAAACAAACAAATGAAATTTTTTTGCCCCAGTTTTGCTAGAAAAATTTCGTGAGTTATTGTAAAAAATCCAAGCTATTTCTTTATTGAAAGCAATAAAATCAAGATCGTGTATCCTTGGGAAAAAGAGATTAGGGAGTGGAGCCCTATATCTATACTAAAATCAACAAGGGAGTGGAGACCCTATGTTGGAAAAAGAGACTAGGGAGTGGAGACCCTATGTATAAAATAAAATCAACTAGGGAGTGGAGACCATATGTTGGAAAAAACGACAAGGGAGTGTCGCGCCCCACTTTCTCGCGAAAATCGGGTTTGTGACATTTGGGAGGACAACTCGTTCCCTTTCGGGAATTGGGTTTGAATTGAAGAGTCACCACCTAATGATTAAAGTGCATTAGGAAACTAGGAGGGGTTTGTTTCGAGTAACCAGAGATTGGGTAAGGGCTTGAAATTCTCCCAAGGGGAAGGTGTTAGGCATCTCACAGGATCCACTAGTGTGGTTCTCGGCTAAACTATTGTTGTAACTTAAGTGCAAATAACACGTAGGCAAATAAAGGCTTCAAATAATAGAGGATTTTCACGTAATGGTTACACATAAACAAAAGTAAGAAAAAGGAACTAAAAGAGTTGATTTTCTTAAAAGAAATGGTTTAAAAAAAGATTTAAAAGAAACAAAGAAAACAAAGGAAGGGGGGGTCCTAGGTTTATTAATAATATGGATCACCCCATACAATATCCGGTAATCACTCCTCAGTGAGAGGCTACATGTGATGTTCTTGCGTGGTCATCATATCCATATCTACCCTTCCCACCCCGTTAAGGTATTAAAGCGCAGATCGGTCTCGTTTACTTATTGCATGCTAGTACCCGCCCCAATCCTATCAGCCCCAGAGGTACTTGGGACTACTATTCCTAAAAGGGAGGAGAAGTCGGGTTTATTTGTGGTTTCAAAGGTAAAAATACTAAGGCGACAAGCAAAAACATATATATAGCAAGTATGGGGAAGCACATAAACAAATAAGGCTCAAACAGACCTCCTTGAATCAAAGAAAAACATATAGTTTAGCATGTCTTACACGTACTGATTAGGGTCTGATTAAACTTAAAAATTGGGGTAGACTGATTTATTGCATATTTCAGATAAGAAGCCCGAATCAGGCCTCCCTGCTGGTTGTAGTTAATAAAATCTGATTCAGTTCATAAATTGTCCTATGGCTTGCCTAAGTGTTAGACGAAAACTTATAGGCATGATATCTACTGATTTAGAAAAGATGAATTATACTGATTTTAGAAAAGGTTGTCAATTATTCAGGAAAGACGAGTTTTGACAAAAGATCATAAATTCTGCAGACATTAGACATTGTTGTTACTGGTTTTAGACTTATAAGCGAGTGAAACATTTCAGACTTGGTTGATAGTTCCTATTGGCATGCTTTCCATGCGTTGCTGATTTTAAAAAAAACTTTTGGACATAATAAGAATGCAGAAACCCTATAGGCATGACATCTAATTGTAGTTGATTTTTAGAACCTATAGGTATGGTCTCTACATGCATATGCATAAGTCACGATATCTACATGAAATTGTAGGGTCCCTATAGTCATGGTATCTAAATGAGAATGCTGAAGTTCCTATAGACGTGGTAACTAAATGAGAATGAAGAAAATCATATAGACATGGAGACAAAATGCAAAAATCCTATAGGCATGGTAGCTATATGAAAAATGAAGAAATTTTATAGGCATGGTAGTTATATGAAAAAATGCAGAAATCTTATAGACATGGTAGATGAATGAAAAATGCACGAATCTTATAGGCAGGTTATCTACCCTTTTTTACATGCATGGTTACCCTTCACTTTTCACTAACCATCCTGAAAGGTTATTACAAGTTATTATAGTCCAAATAAAATAAAGAAAAAATACATCAGAAATTGAAAATTACAACCAATGAGAGCCTGATTCAGACTTCCTGTCTGAAGTATGAAGTAAACCAACTCCAAAGATCATGTTTCAAAGCCTTTCTCCTACTTGGGTATGTCAGAGTTCCCTAAGAGTTTCATAAGAACTCCGTGTAGTGCTTACACCTAAATGTATCACCATATTAAGCCAAAGTGCAGTATGGAAGGGCCAGCCCTTAGGCATCCAAGTTCAGAGGGAACTCAAAGTCCCATGGCAAGACTCACAAGAGGGGGGGGGCAAAACTTAGAAACTAAGAGAGAATGTAAGTGCAGAATTCTGAAAGGGGAAAAGGGAAAAGGAAACAACACACATGGGGATATAGGGAATGAGGAGTTGCAAGAGATAAAAAAAAGCAGGCTAGTGGGCATAACCCAACGATGCTGGCACAACCATAAGCCTACAGGAACACATTGTTTAGAGGTTAGGATCCCATAAGGGATCAAGTTCAATCCATAGACAATAACTTGTATATTGCCCTGTCTTAAACTGTAACTCAAAGCACATAAAGGGAAATAGGGAATAGGGATTCATAGCAGAAATAATCAAAAGGGAATCAACATGCTAGTTTAAGTATTTAACTCTGCAGAAGTAGTAAAGTAGACATAGATACAGAAAGCTGTAAGTAAACACATTGTGGGGATGCTGAAATTTAAAATTAGAACATACCAGTTTCAAAGAAACAAGTAGAGAAAAATGCAGTAGTCTGGCAAAAACCTCAGCACAGACAAGAAGAGAGAGTTACATTATGTGAGTAAGAGTTCAGAAGAGATTGTGAATTGTGTTGTCTGCCGTGTGAAGAAAGGTCATGCCCTTTTATAGTCTAAAAACCAAGTAGAAGTAAGGTAAGAAATAATTGAAGAGCTGATTGTCAATCAATTACACAAGACTCCCTTTAGTTAAGGGATTCAGATTCAAACGGGTATAAACCAATTAAGGAAAGAAATTAATCAAACACTTTGTGCAAAGTAGGCAATTAGGGGTGAATACATAAAAGTTATTTAAGGACGGGGTTTTTGAAATACACGGTTTGTGCGAACAAGGTAAGAAGATCAATTAACAACCAGTAAATCAAAAGGGTTTGAGATTTTGTATGAATGAACCGGGTCAAAAGATAGGAAAGGTTTTTAACTTAAGGGAAATCAGCAAACAATGGAAAGGGAATCAATTAGACCCATATTCAGAGGGAAGTAGGAACTAATCACAAATTCAGAAGCTATTTTAAAGGGAAGTCTATCATATATAAGGAGCATACAAACATGTTAAGCATGAAGGAAGACTGTAATGTCATTGTAAAGTCAGTAGAAAATCCAATATAGAAAAGTTTAGCAAAAGTTCAGAGTCGTATGAAAGCAAGAAATGGGTCTGAAAGAGTTAGGGGTTTTGAAATAAACCCTAAGTTCAATCAAATCACATAATCAAGCTTGGAGGAACCCCCAAATTCTAGGGTTTCCACACTGAATCAAGTACAGAGATGAGAAGGCAAGTAGTTGAAACAGGCTCAGAGGTTTCAGAGTTGAAACCTCTTACATGCTTCATTCATCAACAGAAACTCATGAGAAAAACATGATAGCAAAGTAACATGCGGAACATAGTAGAAGCACTCAAAAGAAAAACACTGATAGGAACAGTAAAAGAAACATGCTTAAGAGATTTTTTAGAAGAAACATAAACAAGGCTTAATAAAAGGAAAATAAGGAAACATAAGAACTTAGCAGGAAAATACAGTAGGAGAAACATGCTAGAACATAGTAGAAGACAAAAAATATAAGAACACAGTAGAAAAGCATATGAGAGCATAATATGGAAAACATGATAGAAGAACATACAAGCATGGAGTATATAAAACTCAGTAAAAGAACATACAAGAACGGAGTGTAAAAACTCAGTAGAAGAACATACAAGAACGGAGTGTAAAAACTCAATAGAAGAACATATAAGGTAGAATAAAACATAAGAACACACTAGAGGCAAATAAACACAAAAGACAAAGGAGAGAAAGTCAGAGAAACACTTAAACATTTTCAGAAAACCCTAGATCGGAAACAAAGCGGTTTTAAAAGTAATTTTTGAAAGAAAAGTTAGGGAAATCATTTGAAAACACAAGGAGAGCACAGATACACAATGGATATAAGAAAATCGGAGAAAACCTCTAAGGGTTAGGGTTTCAAAAGAACCCTAGAAGTGAGATAGGCTTTGAAAGGTCACCGATCTGAGTCGGATAGGTCAGAATCAGGCTCAAACCACAATGGTACGCCGGAGTAAAGCCGGAAATGGCCGTGGAACCTTGAATCGACTGTAGTCTAGGTGCAAACCTTGGAGGTCAGGCCTCGAATCTTCAGGTATCAGGCACTCCCAGAGCCTGAGAAGCCATGGATTCCGGTGGGTTTCAAGGTGAAGGTGGTGGTAAGAGGCGGTTAGGGTTTGGAAATGCTTGAGAGAGTTTGAGAGAGTTTAAGAGTTCAGAGGCAGATCGTAGGTGAGAAATGAGAAGGTTAGGGTGGTCGTTTAGATTAAAAAAGGTAAGAGTAAATAGGGGCTGTTGATCTCAGAGATCAACGGCCAGGATGAGAGGGGTCTGGGTCTGGTAGGATTTAATCGGGTCAGGGGCGGGTTTAAATTAAAATTGGGTTGGGGAATTGAGATTGGGAATTGGGTTTATTTGGGGGTCAAATAAGGCTAAAATTGAAATAAATGGGGCTAACATTTAAATAGCCATTTTTCCCTTATTTATTTTATAAAAATAGTAAAATAATTTTGGAAATAAATTAAAGGAAATAATAATTAATAATATGTAAATATTAAATTAAAAATACTGGAATCAAATTTGTAATTATAGATACAATTAAATCTTAAAATAGGCTAAAATTGCAATCATATGCAATTTAAGTTTAAAATGCTAAATAAATCTGTAAAAAATGTGCAAAAATTACCTTAGTTATATTTTGGTATAAATATGAGAATTCAATAAAGGAGTTACCAAAAATTATAATTTGGGAAATAATTATTGGGTTTTTCTGCTAAAATAAGTTGATAAATTGATTTAAATTTTTTTTAAAAAATGGAAAAATAATAAAACTCTTGGTCATGCTTATATATGCATACATATGCTATTTAGAAAGTATTTTGCATATGAAATATATAAAGGGAAAAAACTGGGTATCAACAGGGAGTGGAGACCCTATGTCTTAAATAAAATCAACTAGGGAGTGGAGACCCTATGTTGGAAAAGCGACTAGGGAGTGGAGATCCTATGCCTAAAATAAATTCAACTAGGGAGTGGAGATCCTATGCCTAAAATAAATTCAACTAGGGAGTGGAGACCCTATATTGGAAAATCAACTAGGGAGTGGAGACCATATGTCTTAAAATAAAATCAACTAGGGAGTGGAGACCCTATGTTAAAAAGGCGACTAGGGAGTGGAGACCCTATGTTGAAAAGGCGACTAGGGAGTGGAGACCCTATGCCTCAAATAACTTCAACTAGGGAGTCAAGACCATATGTTGGGAAAGCGACTAGGGAGTGGAGACCCTATGTCTAAAATAAAATCAACTAGGGAGTGGAGGCCCTATGCCTAAAATAACTTCAACTAGGGAGTGGAGACCCTGTAGACATGTGATTTTTGATCCTCCCCAATATTTTTTATATTTTAGCATGTAAATATTTAATTTAGGCCTAATATAGCTATTTCAACTATTTTTAACTTCTTTACTTTATTTTCGTCATAAAAATGGAAAATTACGAAAAAATATATTTTTAGCTTACGTATCTTTCATAAATTTAAATAAAAATATACAAAAATAGTACTTATTTTTATCTTTATATAATTTTGAAAATAAAAAAATATATAATAGTTTCATGTTAGCCTTTGGCATGGGGTAGTATTTTTATCTTACTTTAAAATGAGTCAATTAAGGTGTTGGATCATAATTTTAAGAGTTTTAGAACCCAATTCTTGGCCCAAATCGGATTAGTCCATTAAGCCTAGGGACCCTTCTAGACTCTTCTTTGGAATAAAAAAACAAATAAAGAGGACCCTAAGGACTTAACACAAAAGACATAGGGATTAATGAGCAAAATACACAAAGATACACCTAGATCTAGACTATACCTATAAATTAGTGCTTAAAAAAATCAAAAAAAAAGGGAAAAGACAAAAAAAGTTGAGAAAGGCTGCACAGACAAATGGCGGATCTGAGAGGCCCCCCCTCCCCCCTGAATTTTTTCTTCTTCACACCCTCACGCCAAAAGCTATAGATCCCTCGTTTTGTTTTTTGCTTCATCTCCGGCGAGTCAATGCAAAAAATCTAGCCAGTCATCGGACCCCTTATGAATCCTTAGAGCTCGAAGTTTGCTTTATTGGCAAACCAGTGGTTTTTCCAGCAACTCATTCGACCTTTTCTTTGGATTTCAAGCTTCTTTGCGTTTCAGCCTTGCTCCTCCATTTGGTACTTCTGAAAATTTAAAGGAGTTGTTGTTGTTTGTTGTTAATGTTGTTTGTCTGCCGACCTCTCTTGTATGGCGTCCCGTTAATTAGAAATTGACTGAATCCGACCTGGGTTTTGAGGTGATTTCCTGGGTTGTTTTGATGTTCTGTTGTTGCTTCTCACTCGAACAAGAGCTGGGATAAATCCTTTCCGTTTTGATTTTTGTTTTGGTCAAAATTCTGTTATTCCTATGCAATTAACCTCTGTTTTAGCGTTCAAGCTTCTTTGCATTCCAGATTTCCATTTGAAGTTCGAGTCTGCCGACGAGAATGTTTCTGTGCTTCATTTGCTTCCGAATTTTGGCTTTCGAGTGTGGTAATGGAGTTAAGTCGAGGATGATTCCGGTTCAAGTTTCTGGGGAGGTTCGACTTGAGACCGTTGTTCTTCGTTTCCGGTTTGAGGTTTGAGTTTCAATTTTTTCATATACATGTTTTTGAGTCAATTTAGTGTTTGATTGCATTTGGATGTTAGATGTTGTTGTTGTTCATGTCATAGTAGAATGTTTGAAATATTTGCTTCCATTTGTTCATGTCATTTGTTAAGTGTTTGAAATATTCTTCTATTTTTTGGCGTGTATGGTACTTAACTGTTTGTATATTATTTTCAAAGAAATTTCCTAGTATGATTAGAAACCAATCCGTTAGTAAACTAATTAAGAAGAAATAGCAGAACTAGGGTTGTTGATATAGTAGTAGGTACAGGGGAATCTTGTGGATGATTTGTTGAGATGAGTCGTAGGGTTTGGGATTGTTTGCTAGTTTGCCTTTCCTACAACCAAATCTATAATCCATTTAGCAAATTTCATGGCCCTCGCAAAATTGCAAATGCGCAATTGCTTTAGGCGCATTAGTTTAGTAATATTACCTTCTTAAATTCGTGTGCGCATTTATGTGACCCAAATCCAAATCTCAACAATGTTCAAATATGTCGAAAGCCACGGGTGCATTTATGTGGCGTGGTTCGAGGCGTGTTTTAATAACGTTGCAATTTTCTTTTTAAAAATGAATAAAAGCGGTTAATAAGTTAAAATTGAACCATAGGCTAAAACATGTACTAAAATCAGATAATTAAGCCGAATACAATAGTTGAGCGACCGTGCTAGAACCACGAAATCCGGGAATGTCTAACACCTTCTCCCAGGTTAACAGAATTCCTTACCTGGATTTCTGGTTCGCGGATTGTTAAATAGAGTCAATCTTTTCCTCGATTCGGGATTTGAACCGGTGACTTGGGACACCATAAATTATCCCAAGTGGTGACTCTGAATTTCAATAAAATAATCCCGTTTCGATTGTCACTTTAAATTGGAAAAAACTCCCTTATATACTCCCTTCCAGGGGTGTAGGTAAAAAGGAAGTGTGACAGCTCTGGCGACTCTGCTAGGGATCGAACCCAGAATCTCTGGTTCAGGGTTCAAGAATTCGAGCTTAGATGAATTGTTATATTTGGTTTTATCTGTTATCTGATTTTATTACATGTTTGAGCCTAATGTGCTAAATGTTGCTTGTTACCGCTTTGATATTATCTGAACTGTATATATACACTGCTACGAAACCCCTCTCTTCTCTCTCCCGAGGAGTGCATGTTGGTCGTGACTTCTTTCTGTTAGTGTCATATCCCAAATAGAACGAGGTTCGAACAAGTTGCAAAGCCGGATGTTCTTTTGGTTACCGATACGCAACCCCCCCTCGGCTCGAGTTGTCCGCTCGGGTAAGCCAGGTCTAGAACAAATAAACCCATGTTTTAAACCTAGTATAACAAGACCTCATGCTGGATCCCTAGTGGGAACACTTGTTTGCATCATGTGCATTTTGACTTTGGGGACTCAACACAGGGGTTGGGTCCGTCTACTACAGGTGTACCCAAAATAACAGACCATCTTGATGCATCATATGTGCTACATGTTGCATTTCTTCGAGGGTAAAAGGGTCATTTGGCGGACTAATGATAGTTGAGGGCAAATGAAAAATGAAAAAGAAAAAAAAGAAAAAGAAAAGAGAGAGTGAAGTGTGAAGTTAAAGCGAGTTGGGCCCAATTATGTTGTTAAAAAAAGAGCTTGAAAATTAAAAAAAAAATTGCACTTTTTCAGCATTTTCCGAAAATCAGAAAATCAAAAAAAACAAGAGAAAAAGAAAATCCAAAAAGATTTTGCATGTTTCATCATTTATCAAGAAAAAGCAAAAAAATATTTTCTCTAAATTAGTTATTTTTTTTAATTCTCGCCCGTATCCAATATGCCCGAACTACGCATACTTGATTCTCGTCTTTCGGGGCGTGATACGTAGGCAACCCATATAGGGTCCGATCTTCCTAGTCTTAGGTTCCTGGCTTCGAGGGCCGTAGCCAAATCTTGTATCTCTAGCCACTTTTGATCACATTGGCCATTTTTACAAAATATGGCTATTTTCGCAAAGTGATTTGTTTAATTGTCTGAAGAGTCTTGATTCCACAATTAGGTGCCTCTTTACTTTAAGGTCTGTCCTTGTCGAATTTGTTTTCTATGATGCTAAAGCCTTTCTTTGTTTTAATGATTGTGAGTTCAAAATTGGAAAGAGGAGAGTTGAGGTTCGGCATACGTGCTGCTGTTACAAGTGAAGAATACTCATTGGATGGAGCTATAGAAATTTCTCAGCTTCCTAGAGGTGACAACTGGTCTGTTCATAAATTTAGCGGTATCTGTGTGGGAACCTCTGATGGAATTCGCAACGTTGATAATGTAATAATTCAGGATCGATCATAAAGAAAGTTGGTGGTTGTGTCTGCAATGTCAAAAGTCACAGATATGATGCATGATCTGATTCAAAAGGCCCGGTCACGAGATGACTCGTACCTTAATGCATTGGGTGTTGTTCTAGAAAAACACAAATTGACTGCTATTGATCTACTTGATGGGGATGAGCTTGCTAGTTTCTTATCTCGTCTTTATCATGACATCAATAGCCTAAAAGCCATGCCCCATGCAATATATATTGCTTAATTGTATTGCAGCTGGTCATGCAATAGAATCTTTCTCTGATTTTGTTGCTGGGCATGGAGAGTTATGGTTTGCTCAGTTGTTGTCATCCGTTGTCAGAATGAATGGTGTAGAGTCTACATGGGTGGACACAAGAGAGGTGCTCATTGTGAACCCAACGAGCTCTAATCAAGTTGATCCAGATTATCCAAAGTTTGAGGAAAGACTTGAGAAATGGTACTCTAAGAATCCATTAATGACTATCATTGTCACTAGTTTTATAGCTAGCACTCCCCAAAATATTCTTACCACTTTGAAAAGAGATGGAAGTGATTTCTCTGTAGCTATCATGGGGGCATTGTCTAAAGCACGCCAAGTCACAATTTGGACAGATGTTGATGGTGTCTATAGTGCTGATCCAAGAAAAGTAAGTGAGGCCGTAATACTGAAGACACTATCTTATCAAGAGGCGTGGGAAATATCATATTTCGGTACAAATGTCTTGCATCCACGGACAATTGTTCCAATGGTGCAATATGACATTCCTATTGTTATAAAAAGTATCTTTAACCTCTCTACACCTGGAACAATGAACTGCCGATCCACTGATAATGAATAGGAGGATGGACAACGATCAATATTCCCCGTCAAAGGATTTGCAACAATTGACAATGTGGCTCTAGTGAGTGTTGAGGGAACCTGAATGGCTGGTGTTCATGGTACAACTAGTGAGATTTGTGTTGCGGTAAAAAATGTTGGTGCTAACGTAATCATGATATCCCAGGCTAGTAGTGAGCATTCAGTGTGCTTTTCTATGCCTAAAAAAGAAGTGAAGTTTATTGCTGATGTTTAGAGTCTGGGTTTGGTCAGGCTTTGAGTGTCGGGAACCTTTCTACAGGTGTAGATTTACTTATCGGAGTTGGAGCATGACGAAGCCCCAGGACATCTAGTCAGGATTGCTCATTCAGGGTTGGATTAAAAGAAGATTTTCTTTTCTTTTGTTTATGTTTTGAGTCTGTTTTTATTTTTATGTTTTCTTTTACCTTTTAGTTTTGTATAGTAATGTCGAGTTTTATTATTACTATTGTACCTTCTATTTTGCATTTGAAAAGGTGTGTAATAAATCAAAAATAAAAAAAAGATTTTGTATTTTATATTTCCGTTGGGAATTTTCTTTAGAATACTAATTGTAGAAACGAAAAAATATATTTTTAAGGAGGTTTTTCCTTTAGGCAATTAATATATAGAACTTAAGATAAAAATTATTTTATATTTCCTTTACTATATTAGGACCAAAAATTCAAAAAAAAAAAGAGAATTTTCTTTAGTACCTCTTTAAAAGTTTTTTGTTAAGATATTAAATCCAAAAATCCAAACGATTTTCTGTTGAGTTTTTTCTTTGGGAAATTGATGAAAAATGACTTGAAAAAAAAATCTTTTATTTTTATTAGAACTTTAGGACATTGTACATATAAGAAAAAAAAAACAACAATACTTTTTCTTTGGTATATTTTCAGAGTTTCTTGCTTAGGTAATCAAAAATTCAAATCCAAAAATAGTTTTTTTATCTTTTTCATGTCTTGTTTCGAAGTCTTTTCTTCAGGATATCAAGTAAAAATTTAAAATATTTTTCTTTGGTCTAGCCTTTAGATTTCCTTCTTAAAAAAGAAAAAATATCAAAAAAAAAATAATATATTTTTTCTCTTGTAAGGATTTTCCTTAATAATTTCTCATAGAGTATTTGTTTCAAAAAGAAAAAATATGTGCTCATTAAGCTTGAGTTTAGAATAGGTTATAGAGCATTCAGTCTAGAAAATTCAAAAAAAAAAATTTGCTTCTTTTATTTCCTTTTTCTCATTAGAGTAGTCATTAAAAAAAGAAAAAGAAAAAGAAAAAATAGAACGTTAGTTTGTTTCCTTTATTCCCAATCTTCCAGAACTGCGCAAAGATCTGATTCATGCGGGGCCATGATACGTAGGCAACCTACGTAGGGTTCGATCGAATCATTTTTTATTATTATTAAAAGAAAAAAAAAGAGAGATAAAAGAAAAAAAAAGGGTGAAATTATGGGATGTGAGAAATGAGAAAGAAGAAAAAGAGCGATAATCAGAAAGAAAAGGGGAAGGAAAATGAGAGAGCTAAGAAGTGCGAGAAAAGAAGAGAAAAGAGAATATTCAAATGGATAAATTGGGATGATGCCAAGTGACCTTAAGACCCTCGAAGTCATTCTGGAATCATTAATTGTTATTAGGTGCATTGCACACAATGTGATATTATATTATGTTAAATGCCCTAATGCTAACGTGATGACTTCATTTTGTTATATTCATAGCAGAAGGGTGGTTGTTTTGTGGTTTTAAAGGGGTAACTCTTCTCTACAACATAAAGTCAAAAGGCAATGGCAGACAACAACAGAACTAAGTTGGTTGATACCGGTGCCCGAAAGCAGTTGGTTGAACAGGACAATAGGTTGGTTGAAGAGGTAAAGATGTTATGACAACACATGGAGGACATGTATCAGGCTTGGATGTCTGGGAAGGCACCACCCCCGCTACCACCTAGCTTCCTAGATGCTGCCCTTACCCAAAATCCGAACGCAATGCCAGATGATCCTCCTTACTCTCCAGATCCACCCGCTTATCATGGCTTTCCCAACTACCCTAGTAGCTCCATCACTCATCTTCCAATTACCTTTCCCAAAAATTGCCCTCCGGTCTTATCCACCATCCCCAACAATGATCACCCACTCAAAGCTCATGATGCCCAATATTACCCCTCAAAGGTTGCCCACAAGGTTCCCAACTCATACAAGCAGGGCCCGCGGGATGAGCCTCATGTTGAAAATGAAAAGTTCACAGGAAGAAAGGGGAGAGATGGATACCCAGGAGGCTGAAAGGCATAGAACAGTCCTTAAAGAACAAGCAAGGAACGGGAGACCAGGGTAGCATGTCTTACAAAAAATTGTCTATGTCCCCCGACGTTTGTCTGCCTGCAGGGTTAAGGTGCCAAAGTTTAACTTGTATGATGGGTGTGGGGATCCGGTAGCCCATTTAAGGGATTATTGCAGTAAAATGAAAAGTGTTTGCGAGAAAGATGATTTGCTGATGGCGTACTTCAGTGAGAGTTTAACTGGGGCAGCTTTGGAATGGCATAATCGTCAAGATGCTGGTAAGTGGCCTACATTGGGTGACATGGCTCAAGATTTTGTTCGATACTTTCAATATAGATTAGGTGTTGTCCCAAACCACTCCTCCCTATCTCAAATGGAAAAGAAACCCAAGAAAAGTTTTAGCGATTTTTGGCTCAGATGGAACGAACAAATTGCTCGGGATAGTCCTCCCATTGATAGAAAAGATGTTGGTGAGCCCTGATGACGACAGGGTCCAAGGGTCGTTCTTGCTAAACGCTTTCAGCCTCAATGTCGACCTCATGGATATGCTTGTAATCCTCTCCAATGCTACTTCTCCCCATAGAACTCCCAAAGTCGTACATCACTTTCCCGATACCCTGTCCACAATGCACCACCATATGCTCCACACCCACAAGGCCCGCGATGGCCCACACCACTTCCCCAAATGTCTTATCCGCCACCACGGCCTGCCAAAATCACCCTGGATTAGGTTTTCGGCCCAATCAAGCATTTAAGAACGAGAGGTTGCTGAAAAAAGAAATGGCTTTCACCCCTATTGGAGAATCATATGCCAGTTTATTCCAAAAGTTGAAGCAATTGGACATGTTGAAGCGGATTTATATAAAAATACCAAACCCTTTATAAAAAAAGTTTGATTTTTCTCAAAGTTGCGCATATTGCTCAGATGCCCCGGGGCATGACATAGAGAAGTGATGGAATATGAAGAAAGCAATTCATAAGCTTATTGATGCAGGTGACATTGTCGTGCAAAATCCAGATGCAGCGGACACTAGCCAAAGTCCATCGCCTGTTCGTAATGAGACGCATATGGTGAGTATGATGTGCTTTGAAAGGGAATATGAGAATTCTTTTGAGGTCCTCGAAGGTCCACGCGTTGTAAAGTTTTCAATGCTATCAGAGGTTGATCTTGAGAATGAGCCAGCAAAGGGAACCCAAAAGCAATTTATTAAGAATAATGTGATGGAAGTTTGTGAAGGTCCCAGTAATGTTGGTGCGGAATTTAGTGGCTAAGATGCCGAGCTTGGCAATTGGAAAGACGTTCCTTTCTTGGTTAGCCACAAAGGAGTTTTGGTGGTTTATTTAGTTGTCATTTCTGTTGTCCGGGTTATTTCAGGGTTGTAATCCGAATATTGTCTTGTGACTCAAACCCTCCTATCATTTTATTTTGCCTAGTTTGTTTAGTCATAGTAGCCCGTCTAGTGTTGTCTAGGTTTGTTCTAGGTTTGTAACCCCAGTTTAGTTTGTTTGTTTTGTTGTTCAAAACCTTTCACCATTTGTCTAATGCAACTTTCTGTTCTCTGTTATTTTTAGTCATTTTTGTTTCGTTCTCTTTTCTTTTTATAGTTCTTTTCCTGTTAACTCTAGTGACATGACATGCACGAGTAATTCTCAACCTGGTTTTAAAATTCAGCTTAGTCACGAAGCAATGAAACAATGTTGAAGATGTAGGGACATTTGAGGGAAATAAGTGAAGGCATTTTGAGATCACTTCAAGCCCGAATTATGTGAAACTGGGGCAGATAGAACATAAAAATACACTATTGAAATGCATCATGCTGCATCAGGTGAAGATAACGACAAGTTTCCCCCAAATTTGTAGGGGGCCGTTCGTGGTAGTGAGAGTGAGAGTGTTGTCCAATGGTGCTTTGTATGTAACAGATGTAGAAGGCGAATGTGTGGATATGGTCATCAAGTGTGGCGCAATCAAAAGAAGTTACAAATATTTTCCTTGGTTTGTTTGATTGTGTTGTTTGTACTTGGCATGTTTTAAAGATTGGAATGACGAAGGCATTTTGTTCTGCTATCTAAACACCTTATCCTTCGTTAACCTTTTGAGCCTTGTTTATTTTCTTTCATACCCCTCTTTTGGAATCAGTAGCAAAGATCAGAAACACACGCGTGAAAGATAAGTAAAGGAAAAGGAGAAAAGAAAAGAACGAAAAGGGAGAGAAGAAAAATGAAAATCAAAAAAAGAAAAAAAGAAAAAATATGAAAAAAAAAGAGGAAGAAAAGAATGAAAAGAAAAAAATAAGAAAAACAACAAAAAGAGAAAAAGAAAGCAAAAAAGAGAAAGAAAAGAAAGAGAAAAGAGAAAATCACAACAACAAAGTAATTCCTATGTCATGAACTATGTTTGACCTGATTCCTTTCAAGGATACGTAGGCAGCCTAACAGTTCGGTCTCAACAAAATAAAAATCCAAAAGTCCCCAAGCAAGAAACTGGGGCAGAAGTTGTGGTTGTTGTAAGAAATCTGATTCTGAAAGTTGTAATTTTGAACCCATATGAATTGTTTTGAGCCTTTGATATCCTTTCTTTTTAACCCTATCCAAAAGCCCACGTTATGGTCCAAAGAAAGACCCTTCGATCAATCTTCGAGAGATTCCAAGTCAAGCAAGGAGAGGTAATTCACATCAGGGGCAACACTCTGGTCCAAGCAAAAAAATAATGAAAATGAGAGAGTCTTATTAGTGAAAACCCTTATGGGCACCGTAGGGCGACGAGAGCTGAGAGAAACCAAAAATGAGAGAGTCTTATTGGTGAAAACCCTCGCGGGCACAGTAAGGCGGCGGTAAGTTGAGAGAAAGAACAAATTGAGAGAGGCTTGATGGTGAAAACCCTTCGGGCACTACAAGTCGAATAAGGATTGTGAATCAGATTGGATAATCGGAGCATTTAAGACCAGTTTCACGGTTCATGGGTATAACAAGAGTTTAATATCAGACTTGTTTGACAAATTAGGCCACTTAATCAACATGTGCATGTCATGGTTATTAGAGTTGGTATCCACTTCTGATAGGTTTCTACTTTGTAGTCTTCTTGTTAGGAATCATCTCTTTCCTTTGTCGTTTACTCTGTTCCTTTTGTCTTGTTTACCTCTTATTCCTGAGTCCGTTTGGTCAGAATAAGTGAGAAATGACTTCAAAAATTTACCACCAGCTTTCCAATTGCACAAAACGGGGTCTGGCTGACACATCAAAATGTCATAAGTCAGGAAAGAACAACAAGCGCACTAAGTTGTTAATAATCAACATGCTTTGGGGTCCATGAGAAATACAAAGGTTTGGTATATTTCAATTCGTGAACAGTGCAACAGACAGAGGATGTTAGGTGAACGGGTCAAAGGTATTCTCTACGATGAGATCAACAAAGAAAGTGTTTAACTAGTGACATGCGAGGTCTTCCAAGCAGAAATCAAAGTTATCGTGACAAATGAGGGAATAGTAGACTTCAAGTCCAAGTCTAGTGATTTAAGTCAGGAAAAAACAGCATGCGCACTAAGTGGATGGCAATTAAAGTGCTTTGGAATTCATGAGAAACACAAAGGTGCAGTCTTGTTAACACAAGAGCACGATGCAACAGATGGAGGGTGTTAGGTGGACAGATCAAAGGTATTTTCAGTAAAACAAAAAGGTTGGTAAATGTCAGTTCATGAGTAATGCAACAGATAAAGGGAATTGGGTCTGAACGGAGAAGGGGTATCTTCTGTGATAAGGACGACAGAGAAAGTGGTTAGTCCATAAACAAGCAAGGTCCTCGAGTGGAAATCAGTTATCATGGGAAGTGAAGAAGCAATTGCCCTTAAAGTCAAGGCCACAAACCAACCACCACATTTTAATCAGTCCTCGAGCAAGGTCTTCGTTTGTTTCGGAGAAACCCTCCACATGGAAAAGCAAGCACCAGACAGGTTTGACCGTAAACTTTCAGGACCCTCCTGGAAAATATGACCTAGTTTAAATGTTCAGAAATAGCATAATCTAGCATAAATGCATCCCAAAGGAATGTAAGTTGGCTTAGAAGTTTGCATGTTCGAGATAGGATTCAATTAGGAGTTTCCAGGACCCTCCTGAATAGTGGGACTTAGCTTTAAGATTTTGATTAGATAACAACATTTAGCGTAGACTCTGTTGTAGGGTAGTATAATTCAGCCATAGAAGTTGTCACCCTTAAGATAAAACTTGACCTTTGATTTTCAGGACACTCCTGGATAATGGGGAGTAGTTTAAGACCTTCTTAGATAATAAGATGTAGCGGAAGTCACATCTTTAAAAGATATAGCTTAGATATAAAACTGTCGTTTAGTTAAGAGTTGTCAGGACCCCCCTGGATAATGGGACCTAGCTTTCAAATTCGTAGTAATATTTGGTAATATGATTCAGTTTAACACTCACATCTGTGCCCAACCACCAAACTAGGACAAAAATTTTTCTTTGTTTTGTCTATTTTATTGAAATCAGGAGCCCGCCTGGAAAGTAGGGAATACATTTCAAGTCAGCAATCAGGAGCTCGCCGGGAGAACAAGGGAGCACAATTCAAGTTTTAGTTTTCAAGTTCTTATTGATATTTGGAAATGTGGATAGTTTTACACTCACATTTGTCCCCAGCCACCAAACTGGGACAGAAAATTTTCTTTGTTTTGTCTATTTTGTTGAAATCAGGAGCCCGCCTGGAGAGTAAGGAATACATTCAAGTCAACAGTCAAGAGCCTGCCTGGAGAGCAGGGAATACATTTCAAGTTAGCAGTCAGGAACCCGCCTGGAGAGCAGGGAATACATTTCAAGTTTAACAGTCAGGAGCCCGCCTGGAGAACAGGGAATACATATCCAGTCAGCAATCAGGAGCCCACCTGGAGAACAAGAGAGTACAATTCAAGATTTAGCTTTCAAGTTCTTATTGATATTTGGTAATGTGATTCGTTTTACACTTACATATGTGCCGGATACCCAAACGGGGGCAAAAAATTTTCTTTGTTTTGTCTATTTTGTTGAAGTCAGGAGCCCGCTTGGAGAGCAGGGAATACATTCAAGTTTAACAGTCAGGAGCCCGCCTGGAGAGCAGGGAATGCATTCCAAGTTTAGTAGTCAGGAGCCTTCTTGGAGAGCAGGGAATAGATTTCATGTTAGCAGTCAGGGGGGCCCGCCTGGAGAATCGGGTCAGTTTTTACTTTAGTCAAGCTCAGTTTATAGTTTTCTTAGTCTATTCTTTAGTTTACTTTCATCATTGCATCAATAGTACAAGTGGCTTACAATTTTGCTAACAACTCACAAATCTTCCTAGTGCAAACTGGGGCAGAAAAATTTCTTTGTTTTTTCTGTTCTGTTGTAATCAGGCGCCCACCTGGAGAACAAGGGGAGACAACTCAAGTTTCAAGGGAAAGCAGTTTCGAAGGAAGACGGTTCAAGTTTTAGGGGAAAATGATTCAAGGTGCAAGGGAAAACAGTATCAAGTAACAAGAGAAGACGGTTCAAGTTCAGCAGTCAGGCGCCCACATGGAAAAAAAAGGGAATTCTATTCAGAATGCAATGCAGGTCAGTAACAGAAGAAGCTCGCGTCAAGAATGCGAGTCAGTAGTCCTAGATGATCAACCGAAGTTTGCCACAATAAAGGAAAAAGAGAGAAAGGCAACAAGTTAATCCAAATGCAGAAGTTGATGGAGGATGTGAACTGCTTAAGACATGGTAGAAGTCACAAGCACTACAGGTCCGGTCTTGACCAAAAAAGCTGAAAAAGAACGAGTTAGCACCTGCAGCTAACAAGCGCCAAGGTTCAAATCTAAAGTCTGCATGAAGAACCATTTAAGGCTCAAGATCAAGCTTCAGAAGACTTATATATAGGAATCTTGTAACTCATAGTTGATAGGCTTAGCTAGTCTTTTTCATGTTTTGATTTTGATGTAATAATAGGACTGCGGACCGGAACCTCGGCGGAACGGCACCTTGACCAGATCTCCACCTCGGCATACTCCATCATCTCACTCACCTCTGAACTACGCGTGGCCTGATTCCTTTATAGCCAAGGATATGTAGGCAGCTCAGATACCAGGGCTCGGTCACATTCCCCCTTTCTCTTAGCTTTAGTCTCTCCCAAATAAGGGTCAGGTCAAAAACCTGTCTAGTCATTCTTTGTCCGAAAACGCTTCGCGTTTCCAGTCAAAGAGGGGCAGCTGTAGACATGCGATTTTTGACTCTCCCCAAGATTTTTTATTTTTAGCATGTAAATATTTAATTTAGGCCTAATATAGCTATTTCAACTATTTTTAACTTCTTTACTTTATTTTCGTCATAAAAATGGAAAATTACGAAAAAATATATTTTTAGCTTACGTATCTTTCATAAATTTAAATAAAAATATACAAAAATAGTACTTATTTTTATCTTTATATAATTTTGAAAATAAAAAATATATAATAGTTTCATGTTAGCCTTTGGCATGGGGTAGTATTTTTATCTTACTTTAAAATGAGTCAATTAAGGTGTTGGATCATAATTGTATGGGTTTTAGAACCCAATTCTTGGCCCAATTCGGATTAGTCAATTAAGCCTAGGGACCCTTCTAGACTCTTCTTTGGAATAAAAAAACAAATAAAGAGGACCCTAAGGACTTAACACAAAAGACCTAGGGACTAATGGGCAAAATACACAAAGATACACCTAGACCTAGACTCTACCTATAAATTAGTGCTTAAAAAATCAAAAAAAAGGGAAAAAACAAAAACAAGTTGAAAAAGGCTGCACAGACAAACGGCGGATCTGAGAGTCCCCCCCCCTAAACTTTTTCTTCTTCACACCCTCACGCCTCTGCTCCTTCTTCAGATGACAACAAAAGAACACATCTGATCTCCATTTTTTCCTCCACACCCTTTAAGCTAGGCTTCTTATTCTTCACTAAAAACCCACATAATCCTTAAGTTAGAACAAGAACACAGCCTTCTACTCCAAAAGCTATACATCCCTTTTTTTTGCTTCATCTCCGGCGAGTCAATGCAAAAAATCCGGCCAGTCATCGGACCCCTTATGAATCCTTAGAACTCGAAGTCTACTTTGTTGGCGAACCAGTGGTTTTTCCGGCAACTCATTCGACGTTTTCTTTAGATTTCAAGCTTCTTTGCGTTTCAGCCTTGCTCCTCTATTTTGTACTTCTGAAAATTTAAAGGAGCTATTGTTGTTTGTTGTTGATGTTGTTTGTCTGCCGACCTCTCTTGTATGGCGTCCTATTAGTTAGAAATTGACTGAATCCGACTTGGGTTTTGAGGTGATTTCCTGGGCTGTTTTGATGTTCTGTTGCAGCTTCTCACTCGAACAAGAGCTGGGATCAATCCTTTCCCTTTTGATTTTCGTTTTGGTCAAAATTCTGTTATTCCTATGCAATTAGCCTCTGTTTTTGCGTTAAACCTTCTTTGCATTCCAGATTTCCATTTGAAGTTTGAGTCTACCGACGAGAACGTTTTCGTGCTTCATTTGGTTTCGACTTTTGGCTTTCGAGTGTGGGAATGGAGTTAAGTCGAGGTTGATTCCGGTTCAAGTTTCTGGCGAGGTTCGGCTTGAGACCGTTGTTCTTCATTTCCGGTTTGAGGTTCGAGTTTCAATTTTTTCATATACATGTTTTTGAGTCAATTCAGTGTTTGATTGCATTTGGATGTTAGATGTTGTTGTTGTTCATGTCATAGTAGAATGTTTGAAATATTTGCTTCCATTTGTTCATGTCATTTGTTAAGTGTTTGAAATATTCTTCTCTATTTTGGCATGTATGGTACTTAACTGTTTGTATCTGATTTGCAGCAAAATTTCCTAGTGTGATTAGAAACCAATCCGATAGTAAACTAATTAAGAAGAAATAGCAGAATTAGGGTTGTTGATACAGTAGTAGGTACAGGGGAATCTTGTGGATGATTTGTTGAGATGAGTCGTAGGGTTTGAGATTGTTTGCTAGTTTGCCTTTCCTACAACCAAATCTATAATCCATTTAGCAAATTTCATGGCCCTCGCAAAGTTGCAAACGCGCAATTGCTTTAGGCACGTTAGTTTAGTAATATTACCTTCTTAAATTCGGGTGCGCATTTATGTGACCCAAACCCAAATCTCAACTATATTAAAATATGTTGAAAGCCACATGTGCATTTATGTGATGTGGTTCGAGGCGTGTTTTATTAGCGTTGCAATTTTCTTTTTAAAAATGAATAAAAGCTGTTAATAAGTTAACATTGAACCATAGGCTAAAACATGTACTAAAATCAGATAATTAAGCCGAATACAACAGTTGGGTGACCGTGCTAGAACCACGGAATCTGGGAATGCCTAACACTTTCTCCCGGGTTAACAGAATTTCTTACCTGGATTTCTGGTTCGCGGATTGTTAAACAGATTCAATCTTTTCCTCGATTCGGGATTTGAACCGGTGACTTGGGACACCATAAATTATCCCAAGTGGCGACTCTGAATTTAAATAAAATAATCCAGTTTCGATTGTCACTTTAAATTGGAAAAAACTCACTTATATACTCCCTTACGGGGGTGTAGGTAAAAAGGAAGTGTGACAGACCCTATGTTGGAAAGGCGACTGGGGAGTGGAGACCCTATGCCTAAATAACTTCAACTAGGGAGTGCAGACCCTATGTTGGAAAGGCGACTAGGGAGTGGAGACCCTATGTCTAAAATAAAATCAACTAGGGAGTGGAGACGCTATGTTGGAAAGGCAACTAGGGAGCAGAGACCCTATGTATAAAATAAAATCAACTAGGGAGTGGAGACCCTATGTTGGAAAAGCAGACTAGGGAGCGGGACCCTATGCCTAAAATAAAATCAACTAGGGAGTGGAGACCATATGTTGGAAAAGCATACTAGGGAGTGGTGACCCTATGTGTAAAAGAACTTCAACTAGGGAGTGGAGACCCTATATTGGAAAAGCAGACTAGGGAGTGGAGACCATATGTCTAAAATAAAATCAACTAAAGAGTGGAGACCCTATGTTGAAAAGGCGACTAGGGAGTAGAGACCCTATGTCTAAAAATAAACTCAACTAGGGAGTGGAGACCCTATGTTGGAAAATCAGACTAGAGAATGGAGACCGTATGTCTAAAAGAACTTCAACTAGGGAGTGGAGATCCTATGTCTAAAATAAAATCAACTAGGGAATGAAGACCCTATGCCTCAAATAACTTCAACTAGGGAGTGGAGACCCTATGTTGGAAAAGTGACTAGGGAGTGGAGACCCTATGTTGGAAAAGCGACTAGGGAGTGGAGACCCTATATTGGAAAGGCAACTAGGGAGTGGACATCCTGTGTCTAAAATAAAATCAACTAGGGAGTGGAGACCCTATATTGGAAAAACCGACTAGGGAGTGGAGTGTCACGATCCAAACCGATGGGCCGCGATGGGCACCCGGTACCTTGCTTAACCGAGTACCAATGTAGCGTATCTTTCTTATTACATCACCAAATACACATGACATATAGGCCTAATAGGCCAACATGATCCTTTATAAACTCAAAACATAGGCCGACAAGGCCGTACAATCTGTCACGTACACGACATATGTCTATAAGCCTCTAAAAATACATAATTGTCATAAATATCGGGACAGAGTCCTGCCATACAGAATAATACACGTCTAAATTATACTAACCAAACGAGAAACTTCGAAGCAAATGGAGCGCACCAACATCTTCCGCTGAGTTGATAGCCTACTTAGAGGGCTCTCGACCTGTCTATCGGGACCTGTGGGTATGAAACGCAGCGTCCCCAGGCAAAAGGGACGTCAGTATGAATAATGTACCGAGTATGTAAGGCACATACATAAATACATAAGAGACATGGAAGACATATAGAGTACATTACTCAACCTGTAAGTCTGAATAACTTTGTAAATCATAAATTACTTTTAGCATCATGCATATGCGTGTGAATGTCATGTCGTACATAGGTACATGTTTCATAACATCATCAGACTCTGAGGGTATCCCATCATATCATATCGGCCACTATGGGCAAAATCATCATCGTATACCAGCTGATCAGGTAGTGCTGCATATATAACGCCATAACCTTTCCTATATCCCATATATATATATATATACATATATACGCGTATATAACCCTATTTGAATCATATTTTAGCCATTGTGGACAACATCATCATCATATACCAGCTGATTAGCTGGTGGTGTGTATATAACGCCGTAACCTTTTCCCATATCCCATATCCCATATATTTACATATATGCGCGTATATAACACTATCTGGTCATGGGTCAATGCACATGTATGAAATGCATGAAAAGTACGTTAATAAAATCTTTCAGAATTTCATTAGACCATTTTGTCTTTGAGAAATATCATAAAGTAAACTCTTTTCAACTTTCATATTTTTTTCTAAGACCCATGAACAGATGATAAAATATTATGCCACATGGAAATTCAAGAACATAGATATCTCTAATACTTCTATGAATAGAGTCATTCATGGAATTTGTGAAATTGCATGTTCCATTCATATCGTATGGATCATGCCAAAAGAAAGAAGGGATAGCCTTAACATACCTGTCCCTTAAATTATCTGAACGAATCTGTTTCTGCGAAATGCTTGAACGAAATTTATACTTTAAATTTGAAATTTGGAACAAAATTCTTATCTTTGTTCCTATGTTGAAGCTTATGTTTCTAGCTTTCAACTTTAACTTTAAGACTTGGTTGAAGTGTTGGGATGAATAACTTTTCAATTTCCAACGTCTTTGGTCTTGAAATCAAAGACAAAAGGAATTGTCGCACCCTTTTTTTCTCGCGAAATCGGGCTTGTGACATTTAGGAGGACAACTCGTTCCATTTTGGGAATTGGGTTTTGGAACTTGAAGAGTCGCCACCTAATAATTAAGTGCATTAGGACACTAAGAAGGGTTTGAGTTTGAAGAACCATAGTTCGGGTAAGGGCTAGAAATTATCTCGAGGGGAAAGTGTTAGGCACCCCTCAAGATCCACTAGTGTGGTTCCCGGCCATGTTACAATTGTGACTTCACATAATCAAGTAAGCAATTAAGGGCATTAAATAAAAGGGGATTTTCACATCTTATTGCAAGCAAATTGAAAGGTTGAAGAGATTAAAAAAAACGGATATTTTCGGACAATAAAACAAGTCAAAAGAAAAGGGGTCCTAGGTTTACAAACAATATGGATCACGTCAATGCAATACCCGACAATCGCTCCTCGGAAGATGGGTTGCACGTGGTATTAGCGCATCGGTCATCATATCCATATCTACCCTTTCCCATCCCGTTAAGGTATTAAGCGCAGAATAGTATCGTTACTTATTGCATGCTAGTACCCGCCCCAATCCTATCAGTCCCGGAGGCATTTGGGACTACTAGTCCTAAAGGGAAGGGAGATCTGGTTTTCAAAGTTTTAATAGGACAAAATTCTAGGGCGAAAATCAAAACCTATAGGGCAAGTATGGGAAGAACATATAACAGTTTAAAGGGCTCAAACAGGCCTCCTCATTTAAAGACAAATTGTTTAGCATTTCTTGCATGTACTGGTTATGGTCTAAAATCAAATTAAAGCATGGGATAGGTTGATTCATCACATATTTCTCAGATGAGGAGTCCGAATTAGCCTTCCCTGGTTGTAATTTATCAAAGACTGATGCAGTTAATTAATTACCTAATGGCTTGCCTAAGTGAGACCTATAGGCATGATATCTAGTAGTGCTTGCTCTGATTTTAAAGAAAAGTTACTGATTATAGAAAACATTGCAGATGACATAAGCGAACCAGATTCAAAGGTTACTCCTATAGGCATGATTTGTAGGCATTGTTGGTTTTAAAACGATTATGAAAGTGCAGGCATCCTATAGACATGGTATCTAGAATGCAATTGATTATTATTTAACCTATGACTGTTTGCCTAATGATAGATGTATAATGCAGAATCATATAAACAGGTTATCTATATGATACATGGAAGTGAAGAAAACCTATAGACATGATCTCTATATATGCAGAAGTGCAGAAAACCAATAGGCATAATTTATATATGAAATGCATAAATGAAGAATCCTATACTCAGGATTTCTATATGAAATATAGAAGTGTAGAATCCTATGGTCAGGATCTCTATATGAAATGCAGAAGTAAAAACAGGTTGTGATTGCAGGAATAAATACATAAGATCATGATGTCTACCTGTATGCATACATAAGTGACCCTCCCTTTTTCACTAGAACCCCATAAGTTATTACGACATATTACATACCAGAATGAATTAAGAAAAAGGTGAAATTACATCAGAAATTAAGCTACAACCAAGGAGCCTAATTCAGACTCAAAGTCCAACAATATGAGGTGAACCAACTTCCAGGAACAGATTTCCAAAGCCTTCTCTTATTTGGGATATGTCAAAGTTCCCTAAGAGCCTCGAGTGGACTCCGGGCAGTGATTACAACCCAAATATATTGTAGAACTAAGATAGTGCAGTGTGGAAATGCCAGCCCTCAGATGTCCAAGTTCAGAGGGAACTCAAGGTCCCAAAGCAAGGTTGATAAGAAGGGGGGGCAGAACTTAGAATCTAAGAGTAAGTGTAAGTGCATAGAGGGGATTTAGGGGAAGGACATGACAGGCTGGTGGTCATGCCCAGCAATCAGGAGTGCTGGCACACCCCTAACTAGCCTATTAGCCACATTTTGAGAGTTAGGATCCATTGAGGATCAGGTTCAAACCTAAGCAGTAATTTGGATGCTGTCAGGCCATGAATCTTAACTCAAACACATAGAAGGGAGTGGCGCATAGGGAATTCATAACAAACAGCAGATGCAAAGAGAAAAAAAACAATTTACATAGTTAACATTAATCACTGAACATGAACAACAAAGTAAACAAGCTTGCAGAAACTATAAATAAACACATAGGGGAGTGAGGCAGAAAAGTTAAATTAGAATATACCAATTTCAGGGAAAACAAACAAGTAAAAGCAGTCTTGAGAAAGCCAAGTTGCAAGAAGACAGTTCCAAAAGATCTCAGAGAGAGTATAATGTTGAAAGAGTATTGTAATTGAGAGGTGTGTGTGTAAAGTGTTGAATTCGAAGTGTTGAACTGAAGGTTCAAGGTTGTCTAAGTGCAGAAGGGTCGTGCCCCTTTTATAGTGCATAAAACAAGTAAGAAAAAGTAAGGGAATAGATTGCAATCAATCACACAGAAACTCCCTTCAGTTAAAGGATTCTGATTTCAAACGGGTAGAAGACAATTAAGGAATGAATTGGATTAAAATATTTTCCAAAGTAGTACAAAAAGGGCAAATACATAGAAACTATTTAAGGCAAAAGACCAATGGTACACAGTTTGTGCAAATAAGGAAAGGCAATCAATCAATAGCCAGTAAAATCGGAAATATAGTTTTGGTATGAATGAATCCAACCAGAAAAGGTGAAGAAAGGTTTAATTAAAGAATATCAGCAACAACTAATCGAACCTTATTAAAAAGGAATTCTGAATCAATCACAAATTGGCAAACCTTTTTTGAAGGAAGAATTCTTCATATATAAAGCATACAAACATGTCAATCAGGAAAGAACTGTCATGCTAATTAGAAAGATCTAGTATAGAAAAGTTCAAAGTCATAAACAAAGAATTTCAAGTTCAATACATAGACTCGAAACAACGCAGATAAAGCGCAGAGTTCCAAAGTAGAACCCTAGTCCGAACACCAGATCAGAACTCGCCGAAAAATCCCAAATCCTAGGGTTTCCAACTCGAGTAAGATACAAAGAGGAGGAGGCAAGTAATTAAAACATGCTTAGGAATCACTTTCAGAGACTTATGAGAAAAACAAGCAGATACAATAACAAGTTCGAGGCAAACATAGTGAAGAAACTGATTTGAAGCATAAAGACATATTTTAAGAAAAGCTCGGAACTTAAACAGGTTCAGAGGAGAAAACAGGTAACATAGCACTTAAGAGAACAGTAGATGAAACATGTTTAGAAAGAACTCAAACAAAGTCCAGAAGAAGGCATATAAGAACTAAGAGCTTAGTAGAAAATACAGTAACGGGACATAGGGTTAAACAAACACATAAGATAAACGTGTGAAAGCATGACATAGAAACTAGTAGAAGAAAGAACGGAGCATAGTAGAAGAATATGCATAATAAAGCAAATATAAGAACACAGGGGAGGATCATGCGAGGCATAAAAATAAAACATAAGAGCATAAAATAGGCATATACACACAAAGAAAAGAAGAAGAAGAGTCAGAAAACATTTTGAAAATTTTTCAGAAACCCTAAATCGAAGAGAAACAAATTTTGAAAGAGAAGATTAGGGAAAACGTTTTAAAACACCAGTAGAACACAGATATAGCGTGGATCTAAGAAAAACACACAGAGAAAAACCTCGAATAGCTAGGGTTTTAGAGAAACCCTAGAAATGAGAAATGCTTGGAAGAAAGTCCGATCTTGAGTCGAATGAGGTCAGAAAAGGCTTCTAGTGCTTGAATATGCCGGAGCATGGCCGGAGAAGCCATAGATCTACAGATCTGAGCAGGATCTAAAGAGAACCATCAGAGTCGGGCTTCAAATCATCGAACATCTTAGGTTTGTTTGTGAGAGAGGGTGAGTACAGGTCATCCATGGCCTGAGAAGCCATAGATTCTGGTGAAGTAACGATTGAAAAGGGTGGAAGTCGACTAGGGTTTCGAAGAACCTTCGAGAGTGTTTGAGAGACGAAGGGATTCAAAGGTGGCTAGTTAGGTGAAAGTGATTAGGTTTAGGGGTGTTTGGGAAATTGAAAAGGAAAGGGGAATTATGGCCGTTGATCAAAATGATCAACGACCTGTATCAAAATGGAATCCGGGTGGGTTTTTTAATTGGGTCATGGGCCGGGTAGAAGATGAAATTGGGCCGGTCTAGCTGGGGGTTAGGATTGGGTTAATTCGAGGGATAAAATTCAAATGTAAATAGGCTGTAATTGTAATGAAATGAGGCTAAATGTTAAATGACCAGTTTTTCCCTTTTATTTTATAGAAATGGTAAAAAATGATTTTAAAAGCAAATTAAAAGTACTGAGCCAGTTAATAATACAAAAATATTAATTTAAAAATACTGGAACAAATTTTACAATTATAAAATGCCATTAATCTTAAAATAGGCTAGAATTGCAGTTATATGCAATTTAGTCTTTTAAATACCAAATAAATTTGTAAAAATATACAAAAATTACCTTAACTATATTTTGGTATAAATATGGGAATAAAATAAATCATTCACAAAATTGATAATTTTGGGAATAATCATGAATTTTGTACTGCTAAAAAAGACAATAAATTGATTTTAAAAATCTTAAAAAAATTAGGAAAAAAATACCAGAACTCTTGGACATGCTTATTTATGCATGTACATGCTATTTTGAAAGTATTTTATTTATAAAAATACATAGGGAAAATTGGGTATCAACAACTGCCCCTCTTTACCCGGGAAGGATGAAAGAGTTATCGGGTAAAGATATGATGGCCAATTTTGACCGAATGAAACGATTTGAAGAATTTTGACCGAGCTCTGGTTCCTGAGCTGCCTACATATCCCTGGTCTTACAGGAATCATGCCATATGTAGTTCAGGATCCATTAGCGGAATATACCGATGGAAATTTTGAAGAGCGGACGCGATGTTCGGGTTGAGAAGGATGGTCAGAGTTTGATAAGCTGCGGGAACTAGAGCGAGATCACTCCTGCTGAGACGACCATTGCTAGTCGGTTTACCTGCAAGTGAGCGTATATTGTGCATAAATTTAAACGTGATGCAAGTTCCCATTGGACCATGAATGCTTTTCTCGGACGGTTAGGATGATGTCCTCGGACCATGACGTCCTTGGCCATGAAGCATATGATAAAGGATTCGCATGCTATGAAATGATGTTCTCGGGCTATGATAATGATGCCTCTGAACTATGATGCCTTTGAATAATGATATGCAGGAGATAAAATGCGGTCCCCAGGCCATGGCATGGCATTCTTGGGCTATGCAAATGGTGCCTCCGAACAATGATGCCTTTGGACAATTTGGCGATCTTTTAGCCTATGAAATGCAGAAGCTGGAGATATTTCAGCCGATGCAAGACGTAAATAAAAGGTGGCGAAATTTCAGCTGATACAAGAGTGATAAAGTGGTGATATTTCAGCCATGCAGGATGGAGATAGTGCTTAGTCTCGAAAGGCAGAACAGTAGCCTTATGCAATACAGAGCAATGCAAGATGGAGAGAGTGCTTCTCGAAAGGCATAAAGGTAGCCTTATGCAATGAAGGAATGCAGATGGAGGTAGAGCTTAACCTCGAAAGGCAGAAAGGTAGCCTTATGCAACGCAGGAATGCAGATGGAGGTAGAGCTTAATCTCGAAAGGCTGAAAGGTAGCCTTATGCAATGCAGGAAATGAAGATAGAGGTAGAGCTTAACCTCGAAAGGCATAAAGGTAGCCTTATGCAATGCAGAAAATGCAGATAGAGGTAGAGCTTAACCTCGAAAGGTAGAAAGGTAGCCTTATGCAATGCAGAAAATGCAGATGGAGGTAGAGTTTAACCTCGGAAGGCAAAAAGGTAGCCTTATGCAGGGAGTAAAAGGGCAAAATTATGATAGAATTTTCTTAGCTGGTTGCGGATTGAGATATTGCGACTGCTGGGGATACTATGTCTGCTGAGAGCACTGTGTGCGGACAGTAGCTGTGAGTAAGTGCAACGGTTCTGAGAGTTATATTCCTAAGCAATGTGAGTCTCGTGAGTGTATTGTATATTTGATGATTTTTCAACTCAAGTGCCAGCATCCAAAGAAAAATCGTGAGTTTGTAAAGGGGGGAAAAGTTAGTTCGTATCCCCGCTGGATTTGCTTGACCTGCTCGGCTTTGATCTGGTGATATTGTACGTATCATTGGGGTAGCATTGCTAAACAAGGCAATTTTAGTAATGAACATGCATGATTTAGTAAAGAAATGTGATAATAAATACATAATTAAGAATAGTTTTCTTTAGATGAACTGATGACAGCGACGTGGTCCAAGATACTGCAACTTCTCTCGCTCCGGAATTTTGAGGGTCCTCCTCAAAATTCTGCCCCAGTTTACCAGGATGCTGCTTCCAACGGCTGCTTGCTTCGAATGGCTGAAATCACTTCGGAATTTTGAGGAGGAGGGTCCTCCTCAAAATTCTGCCCCAGTTTCCAATAGCGGGGGGAGTGGAAATTTTATTGAATTATGACTGAACCCATAGGGCTGCCTACGTATCCCCTCTTAAATGGGAATCAGGTGAGGCGTAGTTCAAATTACATCATATGAGGAAAGCATAAAAGTCACACATAGTATCGCTTCACTACATCTGAATTGATCGGCTTCGGCCAAACTTCACCGTCCATTTCCGCAAGTATGAGGGCTCCCCTGTTAGAACCCAATGAACCATGTATAGACCCTGCTAGTTGGGACAGAACTTCCCTTTGGCCTCCTCTTGATGTGGGAAAATCTTCTTTAACACCAGTCGTCCCGGGGTAAACTGTCTCGACTTGACTCTTTTGTTGAAGGCTTTGGACATTCTGTTCTGATAGAGCTGACCGTGGAAAACTGCATTCACTCTCTTTCCATCTATAAGATCTAGCTACTCGTAGCGACACTCTACCCATTCTGCATCGTCAAGTTTGGCTTCCTGTATGATTCTTAAGGAGGGAATTTCTACCTCGGCAAGGATCACTGCTTCTGTACCATAAACCAACATATAGGGAGTTGCCCCGGTTGATGTGTGGACTGTGGTGTGATATCCCAACAAGGAAAATGATAACTTCTCATGCCACTACTTGTGCTTTTCTATCATGTTCCTCAGTATCTTCTTGATATTCCTATATGTGAGGTCTGTAAGCTGTAGAATTCTTGTGTTTGATCTTGAAGGTTTCACACATGGCTATCATCAGGTCGCTGTTGAGATTGGAACCATTATCAATGATGAATGACTCCGGAATTCCGAACTTATAAACAATGCGGTCGCGGACAAAATTTGCTACCACTTTCTTAGTCACTACTTTGTACGATGCTGCTTCAACCTATTTGGTGAAATAATCAATTGTCACTAGAATGCACCTGTGCCCATTTGATGCGGCAGGCTCGATAGGTACGATAACATCCATTCCCATATGGCGAACGACCATGGCGAGCTTGTTGCAATTAGCTCGTTTGGAGGCACCTTTATCATGTCTGCATGTATCTGACAGCGATGGCATTTTTGAACATACTAGATGTAGTCTGTTTCCATAGTCATCCAAAAATAACCAGCTCGGAGTATCTTCTTGGCTAAGACAAAGCCGTTCATATGCGGACCGCAGGTCCATACACGAATTTCTTCCAATAGCCTGGATGCTTCTTCTGCTTCGACACACCTTAGTAACTCCAAATCAGGAGTCCTCCTATATAGGATTCCTCCGCTATGAAAGAAGCTATAATATAGTCTCTGAAGTGTGCGCTTCTGAGTAGGATTTGCGAGTTCTGGATATTCTCCTTTCGTCAAACATTCCTTGATATCATGAAACCAAGGTTTTCCGTCTACTTCTTCTTCTACATGAGTGCAGTAAGTTGGCTGATCATAGATCTTTACTGTAATAGGATCAATGAAGTTCTTGTCGGGGTGCCGTATCATGGACGATAGGGTAGCCAATGCATGGGCAAACTCATTCTGAACTCTGGGAACATGTTGGAACTCTGTCTTTGTGAACCTTTTCCTCAATTCCTGTACATGATGCAAATAAGGGAGTATCTTGGAGTTCTTGGTTGCCCATTCTTTTCGGACCTGATGTATAAGTAGGTCTGAATCTCCGATCACTAGCAATTTCTGAATGTTCATGTCAATAGCCATCTTGAGCCCTAAGATGCAGGATTTGTACTCGGATATGTTGTTGGTGCACAGGAACCTGAGCTTGGTAGACACCGGATAATGCTGACCAGTTTCTGATACTAGGACTGCTCCTATGACAACTCCTTTGAAATTTGCTGCTCCATCGAAAAACATTCTCCAACCGTCATAGGATTTTGCAATGTCTTCTCCTATGAAAGATACCTCTTCATTAGGAAAATACTTCTTTAGAGGCTCGTATTCTCTATCCACGGGATTTGTAGCAAGATGATCTGCCAGTGCTTGTCCTTTGATTGCCTTCTGAGTCACGTAAACAATGTCGAATTTGGTCAGCAAGATTTGCCACTTGGCTAGCTTGCCAGTGGGCATAAGCTTCTGAAAGATGTACTTCAAGGGATCCATTCTTGATATGAGGTAAGTGGTATATGCACAGAAATAGCGCCTCAACTTCTAAGCAACCCAAGTCAGGGCACAACAGGTGCGTTCTAATAAAGAATATCGGGCCTCGCACGGGGTGAACTTCTTGTTGAGATAATAGATGGCCTGCTCCTTTCTTCCTGTTTCATCATGCTACCCTAGAACACAACCGAAAGCTCCATCCAGTACTGCAAGGTAGAGTAATAAAGGTCTACCCGGCTCGGGCGGGATCAAAACTGGAAGCGTTGACAGGTATTCCTTGATTCTGTCAAAGACTTTCTGACAATCATTAGTTCATTTGGTAGCGGCATCCTTCTTCAACATCTTAAAGATTAGCTTACAAATGACCGTGGATTGAGCTATGAACCGGCTGATGTAGTTAAGTCTTCCCAAGAAACTCATAACCTCTTTCTTGTTCTTCGGTGGTGGCAATTATTGGATGGCTTTGACCTTTGATGGATCCAGTTCTATTCCTCGATTACTCATAATGAACCCAAGTAGTTTTTCGGCAGGAACCCCGAATCCACATTTGGCGGGATTCAGCTTCAAGTTGTACCTTCTTAGTCTATTGAAGAACTTCCTCAGATCTTCCATATGGCCATTGGCTCTCTTGGATTTGATGATGAAGTCGTCTACATATACCTCATTCTCTTTGTGTATCATGTCATGAAAAATAGCAGTCATGGCACTCATGTAGGTGGCCCTATTATTCTTTAACCCGAACGACATCATCTTGTAGTAATACATCCCTCATGGCGTAATGAAAGTCGTTTTCTCCGCATCTTCCTCATCCATCCATATCTGATGATACCCAGCAAAACAATCAACGAACAACTACAGTTCATGCTTAGCGCAGTTGTAAATTAGAATGTGTATGTTCGGCAAGGGGAAGTCATCTTTCGGACTGGCCCGGTTGAGATCCCAGTAGTCGACACAGACTCTAACCTTCCCGTCCTTCTTCGACCTTGGCACAATTTTGGCTAACCATGTTGGATATTCTACTACCATGAGAACCTTGGCTTTGACTTGCTTGGTGACTTCGTCCTTGATTTTCAAACTCATGTTAGGTTTGAACTTCCTGAGCTTCTATTTTTCTGGTGGACATGTCGGATCAGTTGGCAGTTTGTGAGCTACAATAGATGTACTGAGAACAGTCATGTCATCATAAGACCAGGCAAATATGTCCTCCTATTCCCTTAGAAATTTCGTGTACTTTTTCTTTTCTGATGGTGATAGATGAATGCCGATTCGTGTTTCTTTGACATTTTCTGCATCTCCCAGGTTGACGATCTCAGTTTCGTCCAGGTTAGACTTAGGTCTATTTTCAAAATCCTCAACCTCTTTAACAACCTCTTCTGGTATATCCTCTTCTTCTGAGTCCATATCCGTTTGTTGCGTTGCCTCGTCACACGTCACAATCGTCGGTTCATCAAGATAAGTAATAGTAATGCCCGAAGCTTTCCGGGCCCTGGTGGTTCTAATGGACCAATTATTGAGGCGTGCCCCTCGGCTCACAGCTTGTATAGAAGGACTTTCCTCCCCCTCTTCCTCAAAAATGACACAACAGTCCATATTATCATCTTCCAAAAACAAATTCCTCATCGCCGCTAGTGCTTCCTCTTCTCCCGACCCATATATGATATTGGCGGGCTGGAAAGTCTGTTCCAAGCGAGGTATTGGATGCTCCAGTGGGTAGTAGGGACTGCACCATGGTGGCAACCAGTGGTTGAATTCCTCCCAAGTGTATTCATATCCCAAACCAAAAGTGGTACCATGTTTCTTCAACTTGATAGGCTTAGCGATTCCTTGGAGATTCTTTCCAAGTCCCCTGCCAGGTTCGTATCCGCACCAATTTAATATACTTTCAATTTTGCTATCCCACCATTTGTCTTTGTCCACGGTGTTGACTCGCTCAACGTGATGGTAGGTTTCTCCTCCTAGCTTCCTTCTTCCTCCGATTGTTGGGATGGTCTGGCGACTGTATATGGGATTGCTACTGTTGTCGTGAATAATCACATCTTGGTGATTCACTCGAATTTCACTGCTTGATGTAGGGTTGATGCCATAGCCCCAGCGGCATGGATCTAGGGCCGTCATAGTAGCAAGTTGTAAGATGCAGGGACGTCTATCACTTGAAAATCAACGACGAACCAAGTCGGTCCCATTTGCAGACACAAACTGATTTTCCTAATAGTTGACCTTTGGGATCCATTGAAAGCTTTGACATTGATGGCTCCATCCTTGATCTCGTGCAGGCTCTTTCCCAATGTTCTAAGAGTCACCAATGGACAAATATTGAGGCTGGATCCTCCATCAATCAGGACTCTGGTGATGAAATGATCTTCGCACTGCACAGTGATGTGCAAGGCCTTGTTGTGGCTTATCCATTCAGGTGACAGCTCATCTTCGTGGAAAGTAATTTTGTGACTCTCCAATACTTGCCCCACCATGTTTGTCATTTCTCATCCAGTTATGTCGCTAGGACATATGCCTCGCTTAGTACCTTCAATAAGGCATTCTTATGTGCATCAGAGCTTTGTAGCAGAATCAAGATAGAGATCTGGGCTGGCATTTTGTTCATCTGATCAATGACCGAATACTCTTTGGCTTGTATCTTCCTCCAGAGATCATCAGGCCTAGTCGTATTGATGGTTGGTCGTCTAGAGGCCTGCTTACTAGACTCAGCTAGATGTTCTAGGGTATAAACCTTGCCGGTTCTTGTCATACCCTGTGCTGCAATTGCTTCTCCAGATTTAGTTTTCCCTTTCCTTTTAGCCTCGGTGGTGTAATCCCATGTTATGGCCTTCGTATGGAATGGTGCTACGGCTGTCATCGCCACTGGGATGGGTACCTTTGCATTGGATGGTAACACAACCACTTCGAATGGTACAGGTGTCTTTGGAGACCCAAACTCACCCTCAATAGGTCCTAGCATCTTTGCAGAAGAAGGTGCTTCAAACTCAAGTGGTATGGACATGTCTACTTTAGCGTTTTGAGAAGGCTGGATATGGACCACGATCGGATTAAGTGTAACCGTTGGTTCCTTTGTTTCTTCCCCTTCAGCGATCAATCTGATCGACCCTTTAGGGGTCCCAATCGTCCTCTATCTCAATCACGTGAACGCCTCCACCCTTGTGGTCAGGAAGAGGGTTGTTGCAGACATTTGGAGCTAGCTCCTTTGCTATGATGATCTTGTTATCAATCCTTCAGAGAGCGGTACTCATCAATGGTATGACCCTTCATGTCGGAATGGTATGCGCAAGTTTTGTTTGGGTTGATCCATTAGGAGTGGTTTTCAGGGTTTATGGCAGGGATAGGAGTGATGTAACCAGCAACTTTGAGCCTTTCATACAGGTGGTCGATAGGTTTGGCAATGGCGGTATACTGTTTGGGGGGTCTACGGTCGAAGTTTGGTCGGGGTCTAGGAAAGTTTTGGCAGGTGAGAGGAAGTTGATAGTGAGAGGGTTGAGTATTGTAGGCTTGATAGACATGTGCGGGTTGGGAATATCTGGGCGAAATGGGCTGATATGTGGGAGGTAGAGGTGATTGGTAAGCAGGTGGTGGAGTTTGGTAAGAGGGCGAGAGTGCTTGGTAATTTGGGGTAGGTCGATATGTGAGTGGAGGTATTGGGTAGGTTTGGTATTCAATTGGGGATTTCGTTCTTTGTGCAACCATCACGGCGCTCACGTCCCTTTTCTTGGACATGCCACCAGACTGTATAGCCTTGTTGGTGGCCTGCAAAGCTTCAAAGTTAGTGACCATACCATTTTTTATACCTTCCTCGATCCTTTCCCCTAACTTGATGATGTCGGAAAATTTCTGGCTTTCAATCAGCATTAACCTTTCATAGTACTGTGGGTCTTGAGCTCGGACGAAAAACCTGTTCATTTGTTCTTCTTCTAAAGCCGGTCTGATCTTAGCGGCTTCTGATCTACAATGAGTAGCATACTCGCGGAATGTCTCTGAGGGTTTCTTTTTTAAGTTCTTGATGTAGAACACGTCTGGTGCATTTTCCGCGTTGAACCTGAACCTGTCCATGAAATCGGATGCCATGCATACCCAATTTGACCACTTTCTAGGGTCTTGGTTGATGTACCAAGACAAAGCATCTCCTTTCAGACTTCTCATAAAGAGTTTCATGCGAATCTTTTCATCCCTTCCTGCTCCGACCAACTTGTTGCAGTACGTCCTCAAATTGACTCTGGGATCCCCTGTGCCATCAAACATCTCGAACTTGGGAGGTTTGTACCCCTCAGGAAGTTCGACATCTGGCTGAATGCAAAGGTCCTCGTAATTCAGTCCCTCAATCCCCTTGCTTCTTTAAACACCCTAAACATTGCTAGTCAGTTTCTTGAGTTCCGCAGCTAGATTCTTGATAATAGAGTCTTTGTCATCAGACTCAGGTGTGCTTGAAATAGGTTGAGTATAGTGTGGTATGGTTTCCACATAGATGGGGGTGTTGTGGGGATGATCATTTGTGGAGTTTAGTTGTTCAGGGATGAGTAGTGGGGTGTTGTCTGAAGTGTGGCATGTGTTGTAGTGGTGATGGGGAGCGGGTTGGTTTTGTGGCTTCGGGATGCTTTGTGGAGGTGTGGGGTTTTGAGTGTTGGCAAAGTTGACATTTGGGGTAGTGAAGGAAAATGACAAATTCGCCAAGTTCTGAACTTGGTCCAGTTCTTCCTGGAACTTAAATAACTTCTGTTCGAGCTGGGAGGCACTTTCCTTGGAAACTTGAATACCCTGAGGAACCTCTACCCTTTCAACTGAGGTCTCCTTTCTGATGTTGCTCAAATCTTCCATCTTTCTCTTGTTCTTGTTTCTGATAGAACTCGGAGGAGGAGGAGGAGGTGGAGGGCCCTTAGATCTTGTGGAGTATGATGACGATGCCAGAGTTCACGAACTAACCTTTGGGAAGAGGAATAAACAAAAGGTAAAAAAACAAAAGGTAGCAAGTTAGTGCGGATTAGGAGAAGAAAACGTTGCAATATTTAAACACATAGTGTAAGAATATAAATCGTGTCCTAATTTGGGAGCCTTGTTGTGCCCGAGGTAGGCCTAGCGACAAGCTGATTTGGAGAACTTATAATGCCAAATGCCTTATTGATAAAAATAAGACGAGTCCCAAAATGACACTAAAATAGCAAAAAAATAAAATGTTACTAATGGTCGTTGGCCTTATTACATATTTAAAATGAAAGAAAAGACCCCTAACTACTTGGTCCCAGAAGGACCTTTCCCCAGACTCGGCATCTTTAGGTCCATCGAACAGCTTCACTAGCTCATGCAGTCCCAGCAGCAAATAGGTTCTAACCAAATGTCCTCCTTCGTTTCCCTCAGCGTTCTGGCGGTTTTCAATCCTCTGGATGAACTTCCTTTCCAATTCCACTAAACTCTGCTCCAAATACACTAGTCGCTTGTTGGCACTAACAGCCATATCTTTCCATTCTTCAATCAACTTTTGATGGGCTTCTTGAATCTCTCGGTGCTCACTTTCGCATTCCCGTATCCTCTTGCGAAATTGGTTGTACTTGACCTGTGCTTCAGCCTTTTCATCGATGATCCTGTGACCTTGGACAAACCCGGTTTGGCCCAGACCATTGTGATTATCCTTCATCCATCCTGAATAGTATGGGGTGCAGCCAGCATAGTATCTGTCTAGCTCAATAGTATCTCTTCCCATGATGATCTTGCAATGACACATATGCTAAGCTTGGCACTTATAAGGACTGTCATCAGCTTGGAAATCAGCCCGGAAGTTACTCATCTTGTCGACCCTTGGTATAACCTGCTTCCTACCAGCCTATCTCATAACTCGGAGAGGAACATAAGGGTAGGTTCCTCTCAAACTGATCAGTGTCAGAAATGGAGCGTCCTTGGATCGGGCGATGAACTATTCAGTAGGGAACCACTCGAACATCCATTGTATTTGATCCTCAGTTAGATTTTCAAACAGCTCCACCTACCCTTTGGTGTCTCCTGGGTGAGCAAACATGTTGGGCATGTAGTTCATTCGCCTTGGTTGATGGAAGGCTATATGATCGTCCCAGTCTCTACGCTGAATCTCTTGTCAATATTCACCCCTTTGAACATGCTACATGAGCCAGAGCTGGAATAGCAAGTTGCATCCTTCGAAGTGCGGGGCTCCTTGTTGACACTTTTCCAAGGCTCGGTACATTTCTGCGATGATCATGGGAACTATGCTGAAGGGTTGCCCACCAATTCCCTCCATTAAGGTTTTAGTGACCATAACTAACCTGGTGTTAATCCTTGCTTTCTTTATAGGAAACACTATCATCCCAAGAAGCAAAACATAAAGACAAAGACCCTTCTGTGGATATTCCCCAATGAGGTGAGGGCAAATTCATCTGGGTAAGTGCGGTAGGACTTACTATGTTCGTACCTTTCGTACAGATAGTCGAAAGGAATGTAGGAATCTTTCAAACAGGTCAAGTCTGTGTTTTTCTTTAGGCCCATCATTTTGAGAAAACCCCCACCCTTGCGATTTTCCGGCATAAGTAAACCTGGAGTCTCCCACGGAATACCAGCTAATCCTCCTATTTCCTCGAGCAGAGGTGTCATCTCAATCTCTCCGAAGCGAAACACAGACCTATCACAGTCCCAGAATAGAGTAGCAGCTTCTATGATTTTGTTGTTGGGTTGGACCTCCAGGAGAGAAGGCAAATTTCCTAGGTATTTCCAGACAATGGCCTGATCACTGGAGTGAAGATCCTCCCACCAGCTTAGCAACCTTGGGTGAATGTTGGTGACCATGCCAAATCTGGGGACTTCATACCTCATTTCACCAAAACAAAGTGTTAGACCCTTACCCCACCGGACTCGACTATTTAAACCAATAATTAGCATAAGCAGCATTTAGTTCTCCAAATAAATGCACAGAATATGGCAACGTCCGTTTAGGTTCCCAGGGAACCCAGTGGACATTGGACAAGGCTATCTTAAAGAGTCATTATGTGGACAACATAACTGACTCGACTAGGTTTTGACAGTGATGCATGCACAATTGAACATAGTAGGGTTTCTATAAGGTATTACACTGGTACCCTTGAGCGGACAACTCAAAAGGGAAAGGCACAGAACCGACGACTACACCGTTGATCGACTGGTTTTACCGCAAATATGCCTTTCCCAAATTTATGGGGTAATGATATAGGAAGGGCGCAACCACTCATTATAAGCATTGCTATGGTATTTTGTTTGGCACGAGTGGAATATGATGTTGAATATGCAGTTACAAGAATAAAACAAGTTGTCATGTATTTGCACGTTCGTAAAGTAATGATTACAATAATTGCTCATAATTACAACAGTATTAAAGGAAAATAGTAAAGGAAAGCATTAAAGAAAAGAAACAAGGAGCCAAGTTAGTTTCGTAATAGAAAAGAAATAAAGACATTAAATAAAGGCAATAAAGAAGCAGTAAGGTCACAAATAACATGAAATGGTAAAAGCCTAAAAGAAAGTCCCCAGCAGAGTCGTCACGCTGTCGCGCCCCCTTTTTCTCGCGAAATCGGGCTTGTGACATTTAGGAGGACAACTCGTTCCCTTTTGGGAATTGGGTTTTGAAACTTAAAGAGTCGCCACCTAATGATTAAGTGCATTAGGACACTAAGAAGGGTTTGAGTTTGAATAACCAGAGTTCGGGTAAGGGCTAGAAATTATTGCAAGGGGAAGGTGTTAGGCACCCCTCAAGATCCACTAGTGTGGTTCCCGGCCGTGTTACAATTGTGACTTCACATAATCAAGTAAGCAATTAAGGGCCTCAAATAAAAGGGGATTTTCACATCTTATTGCAAGCAAATTGAAAGGTTGAAGAGATTAAAGAAAGCAGAAATTTTCGAGCAATAAAACAAGTCAAAAGAAAAGGGGGTCCTAGGTTTACAAACAATATGGATCACGTCAATGCAATACCCGACAATCGCTACTCAGAAGAAGGGTTGCACATGGTATTAGCACATCGATCATCATATCCATATCTACCCTTTCCCATCCCGTTAAGATATTAAGCGCGGAATAGTATCGTTACTTATTGCATGCTAGTACCCGCCCCAATCCTATCAGTCCTGGAGGAATTTGGGACTACTAGTCATAAATGGAAGGAAGATCTGGTTTTTAGAGTTTTAAAAGGACAAAATTCTAGGGCGACAATCAAAACATATAGAGCAAGTATGGGAAGAACACATAACAATTTAAAGGGCTCAGACAGGCCTCCTCATTTAAAGACAGATTGTTTAGCATGTCTTACATGTACTCGTTATGGTCTGAAATCAAATTAAAGCGTTGGATAGGCTGATTCATCACATATTTCTCAGATGAGGAGTCCGAATTAGCCATCCCTAGTTGTAATTTATCAAAGACTGATGCAGGTAATTAATTACGTAATGGCTTGCCTAAGTGAGACCTATAGGCATGATATCTAACAGTGCTTGCTCTGATTTTAAAGAAAACTTACTGATTATATAAAAAACAAAAGTTTCGAAGATTCTAGACAACATTGCAACTGATTTTAAACTTGCAGATGACATAAGCGAACAAGATTCAAAGGTTACTCCTATAGGCATGATTTCTAGGCATTGTTGGTTTTAAAACGATTATGAAAGTGCAAGCGTCCTATAGATATGGTATCTAGAATGCAATTGATTATTATTTAACCTATGACTATTTGCCTAATGATAGATGTAAAATGTAGAATCCTATAAATAGGTTATCTATATTATACGTGGAAGTGAAGAAAACCTATAGACATGATCTCTATATATGCAGAAGTGCAGAAACCGATAGGCATAATTTATATATGAAATGCATAAAAACAGAATCCTATACTCAGGATATTTATATGAAATATAGAAGTGCAGAATCCTATGATCAGGATCTCTATATGAAATGCAGAAGTTAAAACAGATTGTGATTGCAGGAATAAATACCTAAGATCATGATGTCTACCCGTATGCATACATAAGTGACCCTCCCCTTTTCACTAGAACCCATAAGTTATTACAACATATTACAGACCAGAATGAATTAAGAAAAAGGTGAATTACATCAGAAATTAAGCTACACCAATGAGCCTAATTCAGACTCAAAGTCCAACAATATGAGGTGAACCAACTTCCAGGAACAGATTTCCAAAGCCTTCTCTTATTTGGGATGTGTCAACGTTCCCTAAGAGCCTCTAGTGGACTCCAGGAAGTGCTTACAGCCCAAATATATTGTAGAATTAAGATAGTGCAGTGTGGAAATGTCAGCCCTCAGATGTCCAAGTTCAGAGGAAACTTAAGGTCCCAAATCAAGGATCATAAGAGAGGGGCAGAACTTAGAATCTAAGAGTAAGTGTAAGTGCATAGAGGGGATTTAGGGGAAGGCCATGACAGGCTGTGGTCATGCCCAACAATCATGAGTGCTGGCACACCCCTGACTAGCCTATTAGCCACATTTTGAGAGTTGGGATCCATTGAGGATCAGGTTCAAACCTAAGCAGCAATTTGGATGTTGTCAGGCCATGAATCTTAACTCAAACACATAGAAGGGAGTGGGGCATAGGGAATTTATAACAAACAGCAAATGCAAAGAGAAAAAAACAATTTACATTATTAACATTAATCACTGAACATGAACAACAAAGTAAACAAGCTTGCAGAAACTATAAATAAACACATAGGGGAGTGAGGCAGAAAAGTTAAATTAGAATATACCAGTTTCAGGGAAAACAAACAAGTAAAAGTAGTCTTGAGAAAGCCAAGTTGCAAGTAGACTGTTCCAAAAGATCTCAGAAAGAGTATAATGTTGAAAGAGTATTATAATTGAGAGGTGTGTGTGTAAAGTGTTGAATTCGAAGTGTTGAACTGAAGGTTCAAGGTTGTCTAAGTGCAGAAGGGTCGTGCCCCTTTTATAGTGCATAAAACAAGTAAAAAAAAGTAAGGGAATAGATAGCAATCAATCACACAGAAACTCCCTTCAGTTAAGGGATGCTGATTTCAAACGGGTAGAAGAAAATTAAGGAAAGAATTGGATTAAAATCTTTTCCAAAGTAGTACAAAAAGTGCAAATACATAGAAACTATTTAAGGCAAAAGTCCAATGGTACACGGTTTGTGAAAATAAGGAAAGACAATCAATCAACAGCCAGTAAAATCAGAAATCGAGTTTTAGTATGAATGAATCCAACCAGAAAAGGTGAAGAAAGGTTTAATTAAAGAAAATCAGTAACAATCAACGAACCTTATTAAAAAAGGAATTCTGAATCAATCACAAATTGGCAAACCTTTTTTGAAGGAAGAATTCTTCATATATAAAGCATACATACATGTCAAACAGGAAAGAACTGTCATGCTAATTAGAAAGATCTAGTGTAGAAAAGTTCAAAGTCATAAACAAAGAAATTCAAGTTCAGTACATAGACTCGAAACGAGTCTGAGAAAGCCTAGAATTCCAAAGTAGAACCCTAGTCCGAATACCAGATCAGAACTCGCCCAAAAACCCCAAATCCTAGGGCTTCCAACTCGAGTAAGATACAAAGAGGAGAAGGCAAGTAATTGAAACATGATCAGGAATCTCTTTCAAAGACTTATGAGAAAAACAAGCAGATACAATAACAAGTTCGAGGCAAACATAGTGAAGAAACTGATTTGAAGCATAAAGACATATTTTAAGAAAAGCTCGGAACTTAAACAGGTTCAGAGGAGAAAACAGGTAACATAGCACTTAAGAGAACAGTAGATGAAACATGTTTAGAAAGAACTCAAACAAAGTCCAGAAGAAGGAATATAAGAACTAAGAGCTTAGTAAAAAATACAGCAAAGGGACACAGGGTTAAACAAACACATAAGATAAACATGTGAAAGCATGACATAGAAACCAGTAGAAGAAAGAACGGAGCATAGTAGAAGAATATGCATAATAAAGCAAATATAAGAACACAGGGGAGGATCATGCGAGGCATAAGAAGAAAACATAAGAGCATACATAGGCAGATACACACAAATAAAAGAAGAAGACAAGTCAGAAAACATTTTGAAACTTTTTCAGAAACCCTAAATCGAAGAGAAACAAATTTTGAAAGAGAAGATTCGGAAAACGTTTTAAAACTCCAGTAGAACACAGATATAGCATGGATCTAAGAAAACACACAGATAAAAACCTCGAATAGCTAGGGTTTCAGAGAAACCCTAGAAATGAGAAAGGGTTGGAAAAAGGTCCGATCTTGAGTCAGATGAGGTCATAAAAAGCTTCTAGTGCTTGAATATGTCGTAGCATGGCCGGAGAAGCCATAGATCTACAGATCTGAGCAAGATCTAAAGAGAACCATCAGAGTCGGGTTTCAAATCATCAAACAGCTTAGGTTTGATGGTGAGAGAGGGTGAGTACTGGCCATCCATGGCCTGAGAAGCCATGGATTCCGGTGAAGTAACGGTTGAAGAGGGTGAAAGTCGACTAGGGTTCCGAAGAACCTTCGAGAGAGTTTGAGAGACGAAGGGATTCAAAGGCGGCTAGTTAGGTGAAAGTGATTAAGGTTAGGGGTGTTTGGGAAATTAAAAAGGAAAGGGGGAATTGTGGCCGTTGATCAAAATGATCAACGACCTAGATCAAAAGGGAATCCGGGCGGTTTTTTTAATTGGGTCATGGGTCAGCTAAAAGATGAAATTGGGCCGGTCCAGCTGGGGTTTAGGATTGGGTTAATTTGAGGGCTAAAATTGAAATGTAAATAGGCTGTAATTGAAATGAAATGAGGCTAAATGTTAAATGGCCAATTTTTCCCTTTTATTTTATAGAAATAGTATGAAATAATTTTAAAAGAAAATTAAATGTACTGAGCCACTTAATAATACACAAATATTAATTTAAAAATACTGGAATAAATTTTACAATTATAAAATGCCATTAATCTTAAAGTAGGCTAGAATTGCAATTATATGCAATTTAGTCTTTTAAATACCAATAAATTTGTAAAAATATACAAAAATTATCTTAACTATATTTTGGTATAAATATGGGAATAAAATAAATCATTCACCAAATTGATGATTTTGGGAATAATCATGAATTTTGTACTGCTAAAATAGACAATAAATTGATTTTAAAAATCTTTAAAAAATTAGGAAAAAATACCAAAACTCTTGGGCATGCTTATTTATGCATGTACATGCTATTTTGAAAGTATTTTGTATATAAAAATATATAGGAAAAAATTGGGTATCAACACGAATGAAATCTACAATTCAATCTTGATCCACGTTTTTGGTTTGAAACCGAGGAAAATGTTTCTGTTTCTTTGTTTTAGATTTGAAAGAACTCCTTTGATTCATTTTGAATCTTGGCAGATAAGAATTCTTGATTAGTCATCCTTTTCCTAGATGACATCTTGCATAAGTGACTTATTAGTCACATTTTTGACTTGGTGGCTTTTTGCCACGTGTGGGGGATTAATTTTTTTTATCCACTTATTAGTTAACTGGGTAATGTCCTGTTACCTGGTAATTAATTAATTACCCACAAAATTGAGAATTATTCCCCCGAACTTGAAATATTACTCACCTTTCACATGCCTTATACGCCTTACTATTATGGTGATATGGTACCTTGTATGGTACTAGCCCATAAATACCGAGTATTTTAGCTTGAGTCGTATTTTATCCCAAAATACTAAATTTCAATGAAATTCATTTTCTTCGACGTGCTTCCCCTCTCACCTTCACGAATTTCTTCATCACATACAATCCTCATAATCTCTAAATAATATTTTCCTTGGACTGATGTCAATTACCTTACGACAAATTCAACGTAAAATACTACAGGGTGCAACATTGTCGTAACTTATTACTGTGAAGTGTAACATCACCGTAATATAATACTGCAAAGTGTAACATCACCGTAATATAATACTGCGAAGTGTAACATCATCGTAACTTATTGGCTGATGCTCTTATAATTTTCATAACTTATAGTTCATGTGAATACCTTAATGCTCTTCTTGCCATTTAAGCAGTTGCTCTGTGAATAAATCCAAAGTCTAGGATATTTTTCCCTTTAGTCTCTTTGCTCATATCATGACATGTGGTCAAATTCTTCCTAATCTTGCAACTTCTGTTACCTCCTGTCATGCAGCCTGTATGACCCTAGCTTTATAGGTGCACTTATGCGATTCGTCTTTCCTTTTTCCTTTCATATTTTAGTCAATCTCTAGGCCTTACTTTCTATATACAGTGCTTATTAGGATGCCTCCTCGGATCTCTATATGTATATTGAAGTCCTTTGCTCGATACTTTGTAAAACTTGTGAATATGGCCATATCTTATTTCGTAGATCTGGTTATCCATTCATATGACTTTATATCATTTCCATGGGTTATATTATACCATAATGTTTTTTTACTTCAATCTATCTTTACTGAGGTATGCTTACCAAGCTCCTAGTTACCTTTGTTACCTATCCTTTAGATATAAATCTCAGTCCTTCAATGCTCATTCATTATAGTTCGTCTTAAGAATCATGGCCTAATCTCATGTCATACTTTGTAACTTCTATCTGACCATTGTTGATTTGCCTCAATGTTTATCTATAATCCTCTACTTGAAGACTTGAAACTTTTTACGTAACCGCTAGGGCTTACGTTGCATTGATGAATATTTGAAGTGATTTCCAAAATCATATTTCATAGAGTGTCAATGTGATTCACCTTATGGGGGTATCCTAATTTCGTGCCGCCAGCGAAATCTTTTCCCCTTCTCTTCTTCTATTTCCTTTTTTTCAAATCATTATTCAAACGAAGGCCCTAACATCATCCTGTATCTAACGTAATTATACCCTCATTTATTACCAGGTCAGCATTTCATTCCTGCTAAATGCTATTAATCTTAGACTCTATTGAGTTCATTAAAGTTATAGTGAGCTTTATATAACATAGAGAAATTGCCTGCTCTTTTTGTTTTCATGGGCTTAATCCTAAAGAATTATACATTCTCATTACTTTTTCACTTGCCTTTCCTCATCCTTACTCATGTTTCAATAAAAATTTATCGCTCTACCATACTTTAGCTTGCGACCTATACATAACCATTTATAAACTTTCCTTCAACTTGCTTGTATCATAGGTTTCCTTATGTCACTCTAGAATATCAAGCGAGATATCACATCGCCTCTAACTCTTCTTTACTGTCTTAATTATTCTCCTTGATACCTAGAAACTATAGGCTATGAGATATGATACTGACGATGCTGCTATCATTCCTGGATATTAAATCACTGCGCTTCTAGCCTTCTATGCAAAGTATGGACTATTCACAACTTTCTGCATTTGAGTATCTCGTACGTTGTTCACCTTTACCTTATTACTTAAAATATCACATCGTATCTTCTATCTCTCCCGTGACCTCCCTTCCTCCTAGGTGTAATTCACGTCCATAACTTGAAGATCTATTATAATACTCGCACCTTTGGTACAAATACAATCAGGTGGGAGCTTCGTACTGACTTCTTATGAGGCTGGTACTTCTTCTAATTGGCTTCCTTGTAGAGCCATTATAGATTATGGTTATTGTGTTATTTCTCTTGAACATCTGATATAAGAGTGATTCTGTCATGTTCTCAAGCACAACTTCTATAATTTTTCCTGGTCCAATAATCAGACTCCTGATTTACTTGGGTGATGTAATTCTTTAGTTTCCTCTTCCTTCTGATCAGCCTTTACGTAGGCTTAAGCTATCTTCCGATCTGTAGTTCATGGTATTATTTATTTTGTTTAGCCTTTCATGGGCGTTGAACAATATGCATGATACAATCCTTTAACAATTTAATCCTTCATTTATGATCTGGGCACAATTCTTTTCTTTTAACGTACAAGAATTTTCTACGGTTGTATATGCTGCATATATAAAACTCCAAACCCTTAAGTGAGTTCTTAACGTAACCAACTCTGGATCATTGATCGAGTAATTCCTTTTTTTCCTCTTAGCTTTATTTAAATGTAAGCTATTACTTTTCCCGATCATTCTGCCCCATTGTTGCTTCCATACTTAGCTTATCTTAATGCCTATATATATTGAAATTCCATACAACTCATATGATCCTGAATATCACTTCTGATTTTACTCCCTGTTCATTAGGCATTGTAGGTGCCACTTTCTTAGGGAGTGCATACAATGTTATTTTGAGACTATTGTCACACGACTATTTCCTCTTTAGGTTGTTGTACTGAGGTTGAAGCCTTCTTCCTTATTTTCTCAGCAAGTCTTTCGTTGTAGTACTTAGGTAAGACCTTGTCACGACCCCAATTTGCCCTCTGTGAACTGTCGTGATGGCACCTAGTCTCTACGACTAGCTAAGCTAACAAATGCAGAACATAACAAATCTTGCGGAAGAAATAAATAAAAACCAAAATAACTGAATGGAAACAATAGTTATAATGTCGCTCGGCATATACAACACAACATCCTCAAAACCAAGTACACTTTCCCAAAAACCGAAAACTCATGGAAACACAAGCCTTTGGAATATCTAACAGACTAACTCCAGAATATCTAAAAAGAACAGAAAGTACAAAAGGGCTAAATACTAAAAGGCAGGAATAAAAAGGGACTCCTAGGTCTGCGGACGCGACAAATGTACCTCGAAGTCTCTAAGTAGTCGCCTCCCTCAAGGATGGTAGCGCTGAGTAGAAGTACCTGGATCTGCACATGAAAAACATGCGCAGAAGGGGCATGAGTACACCACAACAGTACTCAGTAAGTGCCAAGCCTAACCTCGGTCGGGTAGTGGCGAGGGAGGTTAGGGCCCTACTGAGGTTAAATACAATATAAGGGTCAACAATGTGGAATAAAACAGTATAAATAAGTGCAACAGTAAGAAATAACATAGAATTGACAGAACAACAACAACTAGAACAGAGACAAAACAAGCCACGGGAAGAAATACAGCTCAACACAGAGATAACAACAGGGGCACCTTCCAGGATACCGTCCTGTAGTCCCAATTACAACTATCCAGTGGATCTCCCGGGATACCATCCTGTAGTCCATTATATATATGTCCGAAGGATCTCCCGGAATCCCGTCCCGTAGTCCAACTATCAATGCGCGGTGATCTACCGGAATCCCAATCCGTAGTCCCAAATGTAAATACCCCGTACTAGGGGAATCTACCGGGTGCCTTCCCGTAGTTCCATATAACTGTGCAGGGGGATCTATCGGGAATATAACCCACGGTCCCAAAGTAAATGTGCAGGGGGATCTATCAGGAATCTAACCCGCAGTCTCAAAGTAAACAGACAAGGGGGAGATACCGGAATCCCACATCCGTAGTCCTAATGTAAATACATAGCAACAGCAAGAAGATATACAGAAATGGCAAAATTTCATATTAACGCAATAAGTGATTCTAGCCTAGCATGTTGTACATAATTCAAGTAAGGTAGGTTGAATCAAATAAAGTAATTAAGTCACTTAGACATACTTTCCTAAGCTAACAATCGGCTTAATAAGGCAAGTAATAGAAACAAGAAAGGAAACATGCTAGTATTTACTTAAAGAAAAACCGGATTTCCAACAATTAGCACAAGTACGCACTCATCACCTCACGTACAAGGCATTTCAATTACCAAACATACCAATCCTAAGGGGAAGGTCCCCCACATAAGGTTAGACAAACCACTTACCTCGAACCGGCTCAAAATCAACCCGACACCACATCTTTGCCACGAGTACTCGACTCCAAATGGCCCAAATCTATTCAATTCATTTGCATAATGTAAATGCCACTTCAAGTAACTAATTCTACAATTAAATTCTAAGCTAATACGCGAATTTATAAAAATAGACCAAAATGCCCCTCGGGCCCACGTCTTAGAATCGGATAAAATTTATATTTCCAGAAACCTCGCATTCTCACAAGTCTAACCATATCAAAATTATTCAAATCCCATAACATTTGAACCCTCAAATCCTCAAATCTATCTGAGAAGGTTTTGAAAATCTTCCAACTAAATTCACAGATTTATTGCCAAAACTAGTAAAAGATTTGAGTAATCTAACCAAAATTAAGTTAAGAACACTTACCCCATTGTTTCTCTCAAAAATTGCCCGAAAATCGCCTCTCCCCGAAATCAAAATTTGTAAAAATGGAAAATGGGACGAAGTCCCATTTTCAGAACTTAAAATATTTTATCCAGCAAGTTTTGCATCTGTGACCACATGAGCCGCACCTGCGGTCCCACAGGTGCGAGAAGAGATCTCGCTTCTGCGGTGGTTTTCGCATCTGCGGACAAGGAGTCCGCTTCTGCGGACGCGCTTCTACGATGAAACGTTTGCTTTTGCGGTCTATGCTGGCCCTCCCTTTTTCCGCTTCTGCGGTGTAATACCCGCTTCTGCAGCTCTGCACCTGCGGAACCAAAGCCGCAGGTGCGGTTAATACAGTATCAGCTGAAGCTGCAACCTTCCAACTCCCAAAATTCTTCCGTCAACCATCCCATGGCCTTCGGGACCTCAACCAAAGGAACCAACAAGTCACAAACAACTATCCAAACTTGTACCAATCCTTAGAACACCTAAAATAACATCAGAACCTCGAATTAACCATGAATTTCAAGACTAAGAACTCCAAAATTCTCAAAATATGCTTTCGATCATAAAGACTATCAAACCTCATCCGAAGGACCTAATATTTTGCACATACGTCACATTCAACACTGCGGAGCTACTCCAACTTTCGAAATTCCATTCCGACTCTCGGATCAAAATCTCACTATCGGACCGGAAACTTAAAAAATTCAACTTTCGGCATTCCAAGCCTAAATTAGCTACGGACCTCCAAAACACAATCTGATCATGCACCTAAGCCCGAAATCACCTAACAGAGCTAACGAAGCCATCAAATTTCCATTCCAAGGCCGTCTCACACTGTTCCAACTACGGTCAACTTTCCAACACTTAAGCTCTTATTTAGGGACTAAGTGTCCCAAAACTCTCCGAAACTCAAAACCGAACATCCCAGCAAATCAAAATAGCATAACTAAACTTGGGGAAAGCAGTTAATATGGGATCACGGCATAATATCTTAAGAAAACCGGACGGGTCGTCACGTCCTCCTACACTTAAACATTCGTTCGTCCTCGAACGAGCATAGAGACATACCTGAAGTAGTGAAAAGATGAGGGTAACGGCTGCACATATCTTGCTCAGTCTCCCAGGTCGCCTCCTCGACCGGCTGACCCCGCCATTGAACCTTTACCGATTCAATGTTCTTTGACCTCAGCTTTCTAACCTACCTGTCCAATATTGCCACTGGCTCCTCAACATAAGATAGATCCTTGTCCAACTGGACTGAACTGAAATCCAACACGTGCGAAGGATCATCGTGATACCTCCGGAGCATCGAAACATGGAATACCGGATAAACTCCTGCCAAGCTGGGAGGTAAGGCAAGCTCATAAACAACCTCCCCAACATGCCTCAATATCTCAAAAGGGCCAATAAACCACAGACTCAACTTCCCTTTCTTCCCAAATTTCATAACGCCCTTCATAGGAAAAACCCAAAGCAGAACCCGCTCTCCAACCATATAGGAAACATCACAAACCGTCCGATCAGCGTAACTCTTCTATCGGGACTGGGCTGTGCGAAGTCTATCCTGAATCACCTTAACCTTCTCCAAAGCATCCTGAACTAAGTTTGTAACCAATAATCTGGCCTCACCCGGCTCAAACCAACCTACTGGGGATCTATACGTCTACCATATAAAGTTTCACACGGTGCCATTCGAATGCTGGAGGGATAGTTGTTGTTGTAAGCAAACTCCGCCAATGGCAAGAACTGATCCTAAGACCCTCCAAACTCAATCACACACGCACGGAGCATATCCTCAAGAATCTAAATAGCGCGCTCGGACTGTCCGTCGGTCTAAGGGTGAAATGTTATACTCAACTCTACCCGAGTACCCAACTCATGCTGAACAACCCTCCAGAACCGCGATGTGAACTGAGTACCTCTATCTGAAATGATGAAATCGGGAATACCATGTAGACGAACAATCTCCCAGATATAAATCTCCGCCAACCGCTTCAAAGAATAAGTAGTACACAAAGGAATGAAATGAGCGGACTTGGTTAGCCAATCCACAATCACCCAAATAGTATCAAACTTTCTCAAAATCCGTGTGAGCCCAACTACAAAGTCAATGGTGATCCGCTCTCACTTCCACTCCGAAATCCCTATCTGCTAAAGCAACCCACCTGGTCTCTGGTGCTCATACTTCACCTGCAGACAGTTGAGGCACCGAGCTGTGAATCCCACTATATCTTTCTTCATTCGCCTCCACCAATAATGCTGCCTCAAATCTTGATACATCTTTGCGGCACCCGAATGAATGGAATACCGCGAGCTATGGGCCTCCTCCAGAATCAACTCTAAAAGCCCATCAACATTGGGTACACAAATCTGACCCTACATCCTCAATATCCTATTATCACCAATAGTCACATCCCTAGCATCACCGTGCTAAACCTTGTCCTTGAGGACAAGCAAATGAGGGTCATCCTACTGACGCTCCCTGATACGATCAAATAAGGAAGAAACCACACAAGCTAGAACCCGACTAGGCTTTGAAATATCCAATCTCACAAACTGGCTGGCTAAGGCCTGAACATCCATCGCCATAGGCCTCTCCGATGTTGGTAAATAAGTCAAACTCCCCAAACTCTCCACCCGACGACTCAAAGCACTGGCCACCATATTGGCTTTGCCCGGGTGATATAAAATAGTGATGTCATTGTCCTTCAGCAACTCTAACCACCTTCTCTAGCGCAAAATTTTGATCCTTTTGCTTGAACAAGTCCATGCCCAAGATAATATCAAAATCTACCATGCTATTATTGATTGTCATGCCAAAACCGTGACACTGGCTATGCCAGGTATACCGCATGTCGCGTGGAGGGTACTTTAGATTACACTCCTAGTAGAGTTATTTCTTTTCTTAAAGCTCAATGTATGGTTGAGAAGGGGTATGATGCGTGTTTAGCTTATGTGAGAGATTTCAGTATTGATACTCCATCAGTTGATTCAGTTCCAGTAGTACGAGATTTTCCCAATGTGTTTCCAGCTGACCTTCCTGGCATGCCGCCTGATAGAGATATTGATTTTGGCATTGATCTGTTGCCGGGCACTCAACCCATTTCTATTCCTCTATATCGTATGGCTCCTCCTGAGTTGAAGGAGTTGAAGGATCAGTTACAGGAATTGCTTGACAAGGGTTTTATTCGGCCAAGTGTATCACCTTCGGGTTCTCCTATCTTGTTTGTGAAGAAAAATGATGGATCTATGCGTATGTGTATTGAATATCACTAGTTAAACAAGGTTACAATGAAGAACCGTTATCCTTTGCCTCATATTGATGATCTGTTTGACCAGTTTCAGAGCGCACGGGTGTTTTCTAAGATTAATTTGCGCTCTGATACCAACTTGTCATGACCCCAGTTCGCCCTCCGTGAACTGTCGTGATAGGACCTAGTATCTATGACTAGGTAAGCCCAACAAATGCGGAACATAACAAATCTTGCGAAAGAAATAAACAAAAACCAAAATAACTGAATGGAAACAATAGTTATAATGTCGCTCGACATATACAACACAATATTCCCAAAACCAAGTACACTATCCCAAAACCTGGAAACTCATGGAAATGCAAGCCTTTGGAATATCTAACAGTCTAACTCCAGAATATCTAAAAAGAATAGAAAATACAGAAGGGCTAAATACTAAAAGGCAGGAATAAAAAGGGACTCCTCGGTCTGCGGACGCGACAGATTTACCCCGAAGTCTCTATGTAGTTGCCTCCCTCAAGGATGGTAGGACCGAGTAGAAATACGTGGATCTACACATGAAAAACATGCATAGAAGGGGCATGACTACACCACAACGGTACTCAGTACGTGTCAAGCCTAACCTCGGTCATATAGTGACGAGGAAGGTCAGGGCCCTACTGAGGTTAAATACAATATAAGGGTTAACAATGTGGAATAAAACAATATAAATAAGTGCAACAGTAAGAAATAACATAGAATTCATAGAACAACAACAACTAGAAGAGAGACAAAACAAGCCACAGAAAGAAATACAACTCAACACAGAGATAACAACTGAGGCACCTTCCAGGATACCGTCTTGTAGTCCCAATTACAACTGTGCAGTGGATCTCCCGGGATACCGTCCCGTAGTCCATCATATATATGTCCGAAAGATCTCCCGGGATCCCGTCCCGTAGTCCAACTATCAATGCGCGGGGATCTATCAGAATCCCGATCCGTAGTCCCAAATGTAAATACCAGTACTGGGGAATCTACCGGATGCATTCTCGTAGTTCCATCTAACTGTGCAGGGGGTCTATCGGGAATCTAACCTGTAGTCCCAAAGTAAACAGACAAGGGGGAGCTACCGGAATCCCACATCCGTAGTCCCAATGTTAATACACAGCAGCAGCAAGAAGATATACAAAAATGGCAAAATTTCATATTAAGGCAATAAGTGATTCTAGCCTAGCATGCTGCACAAAATTCAAGTAAGGCAGGTTGAATCAAATAAAGCAATTAAGTCACATAGACATGCTTTCCTAAGCTAACAACAGGCTAATAGTGCAAGTAACAGAAACAGGAACGGAAACATGCTAGAAGTTACTTAAAGAAAAACCGAATTTCCAACAATTAGCACAAGTACACACTCGTCACCTTATGTATAAGGCATTTCAATTACCAAACATACCAATCCTAAGGGGAAGATCCCCCACACAATGTTAGACAAGCCATTTACCTCGAACCGGCTCAAAATCAACTCGACACCACATCTTTTCCACGAGTACTCGACTCCAAATGGCCCAAATCTATTCAATTCATTTGCATAATGTAAATAACACTTCAAGTAACTGATTCTACAATTAAATTCTAAGCTAATACGCGAAATTATGAAAAATGACAAAAATGCCCCCTGGGCCCACATCTTGGAATCGGGTAAAATTTATATTTTAAGAAACCTCGCACTCTTACTAGTCTAACCATACAAAAATTATCCAAATCCCATAATATTTCGACCCTCAAATCCTCAAATCTATCCGAGAGGGTTTTGAAACTCTTCCAACTAAATTCACAGATTTAATGCCAAAACTAGTAAAAGATTCGAGTAATCTAACCAAAATTGAGTTAAGAACAATTACCCCGTTATTTTTCTCAAAAATCTCCCGAAAATTGCCTCTCCCCAAGATCCAAATTTGTACAAATGGAATATGGGACGAAGTCCCATTTTCAGAACTTAAAACATTCTATCCAGCAAGTTTTGCATCTGCGACCAGATGAGCCGCACCTGCGGTCCCGCAGGTGCGAGAAGAGATCTCGCTTCTGCGGCGGTTTTCGCTTCCTTGAACGCGCTTCTGCGATGGAGCGTCCGCTTTTGCGGTCTCTGCTGGCCCTCCCCTTTTCCACTTCTGTGATGTAATACCCGCTTCTGCGGCTCCGTACCTGTGGACCCAAAACTGCAGGTGCGGTTATGACAGATATCACTTTTTCCTCAACCAAAGGCACCAAAATGTCACAAACAACTATCCAAACTTGTACCAATCCTTTGAACACCTAAAACAACATCGGAACCTCGAATTAACCATGGATTTCAAGCCTAAGAACTCCAAAATTCTCAAAATATGCTTTCGATCAAAAAGTCTATCAAACCTCGTCCTAATGACCTGAAATTTTTCACATACATCACATTCAACACTATGGAGCTACTCCAACTTCCAAAATTCCATTCCGACCCTCGGATCAAAATCTCACTATCGGACCGGAAACTTCAAAAATTCAACTTAGGGCATTCCAAGTCTAAATTAGCTACGGACCTCCAAAACACAATCTGATCATGCCCCTAAGCCCGAAATCACCTAACAGAGCTAATGGAACCATCGGATTTCTATTCCGAGGTCCTCTTCACACTGTTCCAACTACGGTCGACTTTCCAATACTTAAGCTCTCATTTAATGACTAAGTGTCCCAAAACTCTCCAAAACTCAAAACCGAATATCCCAAAAAATCAAAATAGCATAACTAAACTTGGGAAAAGTAGTTAATAGGGGATCGGGGTGTAATTTCTTAATTGGTCGTCACAGACCCTCTAACTCTTGTAAAAATGCGATCTTATTATATCGTATTCCCGATAGAATTTTTGATGTTCGTGCTCGCTTGTAATTGTCCTTAGTTACTTACCTCCATACTCATATGCTCGTATAGATGCTTCTGAACTGAAGTTTTGACTGTCTTCCCAGTGGAACTATCTTTTATTTCCGTAATACTCATACAGTACCTTTAACTATCCCAACTCCTATATGAATATTTCTCAAATATTACAATGTCATAATTGCGGGGCTAAACTCACTATATTGGGTTTTACTATCTTTTTCTTGCACGAACTATTGTCTTGTCTGTATCCTCTCGACTAGCCATAACTAGGCTCTCCCTATATCAAATAATAACTACTCGTTGTCCCATCCTCATGTCAATATTCCGCGAAATATTTCTTGGGTTATTTCCTTGGTCTTAACTTACATCTCGCACTGGCTCCTTAATTATTAATAACATCTCGGGCAGGAACCCTTACTTCTTCTCCTTGACGTCGCGTTTGCATAACTTTCTGGAATCGTAGCATATCTGTAGCATTTGGATAAGTGCAATCTGATTCCTTTCTTATTTTTATCGAATTCTTCCTTTTATACTTCCATATTCCCCCCCCCTCCGTTTTAAGGAAGTACTAAGAGTTGGAGCTATGACGACCTGCCTATAGATGTTTCACGTTTTCCTCTTTGGCATCCCTTAACATCATCGATGATTCTTACTCGCCTTGCGGCAATCCTTCTGTTCCAAGGAAAACAAATTCCCTTACTTGCGAGGGTGACACTTAATGTAACTGGTACATACAGTCCCTTAAGCTTAACTTTTCTAACATTGCTTATTTTAGGGAAGTGCCTTCCTAAATGACCATTCTCTGAATTTCTCATGAATATTCTTCTGTTGTCTGTCCTATTATTACCGGAACGTGATCTGAAATTCTCATGATGCTGACTATTATCAAATCACTTAGTCCCAAATTTAGATTTAGTTTATCTTGTTCACCCATCCATACTGGTTCTATTACTATGGGGTTTAACATTTCCTCTTGGTAATCATGCTAGAGTTGCGAATTTATTTCTTGAAATGAGGACATGATTGTACGGCATATACTCTTTTGTTGTCCTAAGGCCTGTCACTTCTCGTTTCTTCCTTCACTTGACTATAGATTTTGTAATATTGTCATCTTTTGATATATTGTTGTCATCCATGTATCACATCTTACTCATAATGCTTTATTTACTCTTTTCTTATTTTCCTCTAACATTTATGCCTATCACTTTATTCTGAAAGTTGGAACAAGATATTCTTTTGATCTTAGCATCCCTTTGCTCTATCCAATGGCTCTTCAAGTTGCTTAACGTTCTCGCTTTACTAGGGACACGAGCCATACTAAGGTAATATTTATCCCTTCAAGGCTTAGAGTGCATGTCCTTGTAGTACTCATATCTGGCTACACTATTTCAGAGTGCACCATCTAGTGTCTCATAAAGATATCTACTAGCACATTTGTACTACCCTTCGAAAATGTCAACAACACAAAAAATCCACTCACCATTTTGGTTTACTCTAACCCCTACTAGGTCCTGATGTTCCGTCTTTTTTTTAATTACACCTGTTATCCCCCATAGGGCATAACTGAGATGAGTACGACCAATTATACATACCTCTATTACGGTTGAATATAACTCAAAAACTTATGTTCCTCTTCATCAATTATAAACACTGTTTTAACCTTCATTAACCGGGCAGCTCGTACCCTTCTTCATCTTGCTTATTTTGCTTGTTGAAACTTGTATTTATCTTCTTAATCCCTCATTGTCTTTTACCATAAAGGTGGATAGGCATTCTTGCCTTAAGGCTCCTTATCAAGAGGCTTACACCTTTCAGTACAAGCATGATCTGCCGAAGACCTCACATTTACTCATCATAAGCAAGATGCAAAATCGAGTTCCTCTAACTCAACACTTCCACAGCTATATCCCTTATTGACCGTCTTTCTGAATGTAGGCATCGTCTTAATACGAATAAAATAGAATTTCGAAATTTGAATCCTTATAAGTGGGCTCTACCACACGATCTAGAATAAAAAGAAAGAGTGATAATCCTAAATGCCCTGTAGCCTCCTGCTTATAAGTGTGGTACACGACACACCCATAAACAAGACTCTACTATACACGGCTTGTAGACTCACTAGGATAGACCTACTCTAATACCACTTTTGTCACAACCCAAACCGATGGGCCACGGCGGGCACCCGGTACGTTACTTAATCGAGTGCCAACGTAACGTATCTTTATTATTACATCACCATATACATATGGCATACGGGCCTAATAGGACCACATGATCCTTTATAAACTGAAAACATAGGCCAACAAGGTCGTAAAATCTTTCACGTGCATGGCATATATCTACAAGCCTCTAAGAATACATAAATATCATAAAGGTCGAGATAGAGTCCCGACATACCAAACAATACACGTCTAAATCATACTAACCAAACGAGCAGCTCCGAAGAAAATGGAGCGCACCAATATCTTCTGCTGAGTTGATAGCCTACTTGGAGGGATCTCGACTTGTCTATCGGGACCTGCGGGCATGAAACGCAGCGTCCCCAGGCAAAAGGGACGTCAGTACGAATAATGTACCGAGTATGTAAGTCACATACATAAATACATAAGAGACATGGAAGACATATAGAGTACATTACTCAACCTGTAAGTCTAAATAACTTTGTATATCATAAATTACTTTAGGGTCATGCATATGCGTGTGAATGTCATGTCGTGCATAGATATATGTTTCATAACATCATCAGCCTCTGAGGGCATCCCATCATATCATATCGGCCACTGTGGGAAAAATTATCATCGTATACCAGCTGATCAGGTGGTGGTGCATCTATAATGCCATAACCTTTCCCATATCCCATATACATATATATATACATATATATATATACATATATATATATACATATATATATATATACATATATATATATATACATATATATATATATATACACGTATATAACGCCGTTTGAATCATAGTTTAGCCACTGTAGGCAACATTATCATCATATACTAGCTGATCAGGTGGTGGTGCATATATAATGTTGTAACCTTTTTCCATATCTCGTATATATATATACACGTATATAACGCCATCTGGTTTTGGGTCAATGCACATGTATGAAATGCATGAAAAGTACGTTAATAAAATCTTTCAGAATTTCATAAGACTATTTTGTCTTTGAGCAATATCATAAAGTAAACTCTTTTCAACTTTCGTATTTTTTTCTGAGCCACATGAATAGATGATAAAATATTATGACACATGAAAATTTAAGAACATAGATATCTCTAATACTTCTATGAATAGAGTCATTTATAGAATTTGTGCATTTGCACGTTTAATTCGTATCGTATGGATCATGCCAAAAGAAAAAAGGGATAGCCTTTGCATACCTGTCCCTGAAATTAGCTGAACGATTCTGTTTCTATGAAATTCTTGAACGGAATTTATACTTTGGATTTGAAATTTGGAACAAAATTCTTATCTTTGTTCCAACGTTGAAGCTTCTGTTTCTAGCTTTCAAATTTAACTTTATCTTTAAGACTTAGTTGAAGTGTTGGGATGAATAACTTTTAAATTTCCAATGTCTTTGGTCTTGAAATCAAAGACAAAAGGAATGAAATCTACAATTCAATCTTGATCCACGTTTTTGGTTTGAAACCTTAGGAGGAAAATGTTTCTGATTCTTTGTTTTAGATTTGAAAGAACTCCTTTAATTCATTTTTAATCTTGGCAGATAAGAATTCTTGATTAGTCATCCTTTTCCTAGATGACATCTTGCATAAGTGACTTATTAGTCACATTTTTGACTTGGTGACGCAGCCGTAGATCGAGCCCTGGAAGTCTCTCCTCGCGGCTCCCTGCGTTGATATTCGAGGAAGTTGCTCTCGACACGAGGGATATACAAGAAAGACCTGCTCTAGATCCCCAAGTCTCCATGGTCATTATTTTTAACATCTATTTCTATTCTTATAATGTAAAGCTATCAGTCACCTCGTACTACCCCCCATTGCGCATCCTGTGTAACATCAAGGAAAGGGAAGGCTCATCTAGGTAATGTCCTGTTACCCGGTAATTAATCAATTACTCGCAAAATTGAGAATTATTCCCACTAACTTGAAATATTACGCACCTTTCACATGCCTTATACGCCTTACTATTATGGTGGTGTGGTACCTTGTATGGTACTAGTCCATAAATATTGAGTATTTAAACTTGAGCCGTATTTTATCCCAAAATACCAAATTTCAACGAAATGCATTTTCTTCGACTTGCTTCCCCTCTCACTTTAATGAATTTCTTCATCACTTACAATCCTCATAATATCTAAAAAATATTTTCCCTAGACTAATGTCAATTACCTTACGACAAATTCAACGTAAAATACTGTAGGGTGCAACATTGTCGTAACTTATTACTGCGAAGTGTAACATCACCGTAATGTAATACTGTAAGGCATAACATCATCGTAATACTTTACTACAGGAGATAATATTAACATAATATTGCGTGGCATAACATGGAGACCTTATGTCTAAAATAAAATCAACTAAGGAGTGGAGACCATATGTTGGAAAAGCGACTAGAGAGTGGAGACCTTTGCGTAAAATAACTTCAACTAGGTAGTGGAGACCCTATGTTAGAAAAACGACTAGGGAGTGGAGAACCTATGTCTAAAATAAAATCAAATAGGGAGTGGAGACGCTATGTTGGAAAGAGGACTAGGGAGTGGATACACTATGCCTAAAATATCTTCAACTACGGAGTGGAGACCCTATGTTAGAAAACCGACTAGGGAGTGGAGACCTTATGTCTAAAATAAAATTAACTAGAGAGTGGAGACCCTATGTTGGAAAGGCGACTAGGGAGGGGAGACCCTATGTCAGAAATAAAATCAACTAGGGAGTGGAGACCCTATGTTGGAAAAGTAGACTAGGGAATGAAGACCCTATGCCTAAAATAAAATCAACTAGGGAGTGGAGACCCTATGTTGGAAAAGTAGAATATGGAGTAGAGACCATATGTCTAAAATAAAATCAACTAAGGAGTAGAGACCCTATGATGGAAAGGCGACTCGGGAGTAGAGACCCTATGCCTAAAATAAATACAACTAGGGAGTGGAGACCCTATGTTGGAAAAGCGACTAGGGAGTGGAGACTCTATGTTTAAATAAAATCAACTAGGGAGTGGAGACCCTATGTTGGAACGGCGACTAGGGAGTGTAGACACTATGTCTAAAATATAATGAACTAGGGAGTGGAGACTCTATCTTTGACACCCTATGTCTAAACTAAAATCAACTAGGGAGTGGAAACCCTATGATGGAAAGGCGACTAGGGAGTGGAGACCCTATGCCTAAAATAAATTCAACTAGGGAGTGGAGACCCTATGTTGGAAAAGCGACTAGGGAGTGGAAACTCTATGTTTAAAATAAAATCAACTAGGGAGTGGAGACCCTATGTTGGAAAGGCGACTAGGGAGTGGAGGCCCTATGTCTAAAATATACTCAACTAGGGAGTGAAGACCCTATATCTAAAATAAAATCAACTAGGGAGTGGAGATCCTATGTTGGAAAGGCGACTAGGGAGTAGAGACCCTATGTCTAAAATAATCTCAACGAGGGAGTGGAGACCCTATCTTGGAAAGGCGACTATGGAGAAAAGACCCTGCGTCTAAAATAAACACAACTAGGGAATGGAGACCCTATGCTAGAAAAGTTACTAGGGAGTGGAGACCCTAAGTTTAACATAATGTTAACTAGGGAGTGGGGATCCTATGCCTAAAATAAAATCAACTAGGGAGTGGAGACCCTACGTTGGAAAAGAAGACTAGGGAGTGGAGATCCTATGTCTAAAATAAAATCAATTAGGGAATGAAAACACTTTGTTGGAAAGGCGACTAGGGAGTGGAGATCCTATGTCTAAAATAAAATCTACTAGGGAGTGGTGACCCTATGTCTAAAACAAAATCAACTAGGGATTAGAGACCCTATGTTGGAAAGGCGACTAAGGAGTTGAGATCCTATACCTAAAATAACTTCAACTAGGGAGTGGAGACCCTATGTTGGAAAAGCGACTAGGGAGTGGAGACCCTATGTCTAAAATAAAATCAATTAGGGAGTAGAGACCCTATGTTGGAAAGGCGACTAGGGAGTGGAGACCCTATGTCTAAAATAAAATCAACTAGGGAGTGGAGACCCTATGTTGGAAAGATGACTAGGGAGTGGAGACCCTATACCTGAAATAACTTCAATTAGGGAGTGAAGACCCTATGTTGGAAAAGAGACTATGGAGTGAAGACCCAATGTCTAAAATAAAATCAACTAGGTAGTAGAGACCCTATACCTGAAATAACTTCAATTAGGTAGTAAAGATCCTATGTTGGAAAAGCGACTATGGAGTGGAGACCCAATGTTTAAAATAAAATCAACTAGGGAGTGGAGACCCTATATTGGAAAGGCGACAAAGGAGTGGAGACCCTATGTCTAAAATAAAATCAATTAGGGAGTGTAAACACTTTGTTGGAAAAGCGACTAGGGAGTGGAGATCCTATGTCAAATAAAATAATCTAGGGAGTGGAGACCCTACGTTGGAGAAGAAGACTAGGTAGTGGAGACCCTATACTTAAAATAACTTCAACTAGGGAGTGGAGACCCTATGTCTAAAATAAAATCAACTAGGGAGTAGAGACCATATATTGTAAAAGCGACTAGAGAGTGGAGACCCTATGTCTAAAATAAAATCAACTAGGGAGTGGAGACCCTATGTTGGAAAAGCAGACTAGGGGTAGAGACTCTATGCCCAAAAAATATCACTAGGGAGTGGAGACCCTATGTTGGAAAATCGACTAGGGAGTGTACACCCTATGTCTAAAATAAAATCAACTAGGGAGTGGAGACCCTATGTTGGAAAAGCGACTAGGGAGTGGAGACCCTATGTCTAAAATAAAATCAATTAGGGAGTAGAGACCCTATGTTGGAAAGGCGACTAGGGAGTGGAGACCCTATGTCTAAAATAAAATCAACTAGGGAGTGGAGACCCTATGTTGGAAAGATGACTAGGGAGTGGAGACCCTATACCTGAAATAACTTCAATTAGAGAGTGAAGACCCTATGTTGGAAAAGAGACTATGGAGTGAAGACCCAATGTCTAAAATAAAATCAACTAGGTAGTAGAGACCCTATACCTGAAATAACTTCAATTAGGTAGTAAAGATCCTATGTTGGAAAAGCGACTATGGAGTGGAGACCCAATGTTTAAAATAAAATCAACTAGGGAGTGGAGACCCTATATTGGAAAGGCGACAAAGGAGTGGAGACCCTATGTCTAAAATAAAATCAATTAGGGAGTGTAAACACTTTGTTGGAAAAGCGACTAGGGAGTGGAGATCCTATGTCAAATAAAATAATCTAGGGAGTGGAGACCCTACGTTGGAGAAGAAGACTAGGTAGTGGAGACCCTATACCTAAAATAACTTCAACTAGGGAGTGGAGACCCTATGTCTAAAATAAAATCAACTAGGGAGTAGAGACCATATATTGTAAAAGCGACTAGAGAGTGGAGACCCTATGTCTATAATAAAATCAACTAGGGAGTGGAGACCCTATATTGGAAAAGCAGACTAGGGGTAGAGACTCTATGCCCAAAAAATATCACTAGGGAGTGGAGACCCTATGTTGGAAAATCGACTAGGGAGTGTACACCCTATGTCTAAAATAAAATCAACTAGGGAGTGGAGACCCTATGTTGGAAAAGCGACTAGGGAGTGGAGACCCTATGTCTAAAATAAAATCAATTAGGGAGTAGAGACCCTATGTTGGAAAGGCGACTAGGGAGTGGAGACCCTATGTCTAAAATAAAATCAACTAGGGAGTGGAGACCCTATGTTGGAAAGATGACTAGGGAGTGGAGACCCTATACCTGAAATAACTTCAATTAGGGAGTGAAGACCCTATGTTGGAAAATAGACTATGGAGTGAAGACCCAATGTCTAAAATAAAATCAACTAGGTAGTAGAGACCCTATACCTGAAATAACTTCAATTAGGTAGTAAAGATCCTATGTTGGAAAAGCGACTATGGAGTGGAGACCCAATGTTTAAAATAAAATCAACTAGGGAGTGGAGACCCTATATTGGAAAGGCGACAAAGGAGTGAGACCCTATGTCTAAAATAAAATCAATTAGGGAGTGTAAACACTTTGTTGGAAAAGCGACTAGGGAGTGGAGATCCTATGTCAAATAAAATAATCTAGGGAGTGGAGACCCTACGTTGGAGAAGAAGACTAGGTAGTGGAGACCCTATACCTAAAATAACTTCAACTAGGGAGTGGAGACCCTATGTCTAAAATAAAATCAACTAGGGAGTAGAGACCATATATTGTAAAAGAGACTAGAGAGTGGATACCCTATGTCTAAAATAAAATTAACTAGGGAGTGGAGACCCTATGTTGGAAAAGCAGACTAGGGGTAGAGACTCTATGCCCAAAAAATATCACTAGGGAGTGGAGACCCTATGTTGGAAAATCGACTAGGGAGTGTACACCCTATGTCTAAAATAAAATCAACCAGGGAGTGGAGACCCTATGTTTGAAACGCAGACTAGGGAGTGGAGACCCTATGTTGGAAAAGCTACTAGGGAGTGGAGACTCTATGTCTAAATAATATCAACTAGGGAGTGGAGACCCTATGTTGGAAAAACGACTAGGGAGTGGAGACCCTATGTCTAAAAGAAAATCAACTAGGGAGTGGAGACCCTATGTTGTAAAAGCGACTAGGGAGTGGAGACCCTATGTTGGAAAAGCAGACTAGGGGTAGAGACCCTATGCCCAAAATAATATCAACTAGGGAGTGGAGACCTTATATTGGAAAAGCGACTAGGGAGTGTAGACCCTATGTCTAAAATAAAATCAACCAGGGAGTGGAGACCCTATGTTTGAAAAGCAGACTAGAGAGTGGAGGCCCTATGTTAGAAAAGAGACTAGGGAGTGGAGACTCTATGTCTAAAATAATATCAACTAGGGAGTGGAGACCCTATGTTGGAAAAGCGACTAGGGAGTGGAGGCCCTATGTCTAAAATAAAATCAACTAGGGAGTGGAGACCCTATGTTGGAAAAGCAGACTAGGGGGTGGAGACCCTATGCCCAAAAAAATATCAACTAGGGAGTGGATACCATATGTTGGAAAAGCAGACTAGGGAGTGGGGACCCTATATCTAAAAGAACTTCAACTAGGGAGTGGAGACCCTATGTTGGAAAAGCAGACTAGAGAGTGGAGACCCTATGTCTAAAATAACTTCAACTAGGAAGTGGAGACCCTATGTTAGAAAAGTGACTAGGGATTGGAGACCCTATGTCTAAAAGAACTTTTACTAGGGAGTGGAGACACTATGTCTAAAATAAACTCAACCAGGGAGTGGAGACCCTATGTTGGAAAAACAATTAGGGAGTGGAAACCCTATGTCTAAAATAAAATAAATTACGGAGTGGAGACCCTATGATGGAAAGGCGACTAGGGAGTAGAGACCCTATGTCTAAAATAAACTCAACGAGGGAGTGGAGGCCCTATCTTGGAAAGGCGACTAGGAAGTAGAGACCATGCGTCTAAAATAAACTTAACTAGGGAATGAAGACCCTATGCTAGAAAAGTGACTAGGGAATGGAAACCCTAAGTTTAACATAATGTCAACTAGGGAGTGGAAACGCTTTGTTGGAAAAGCGACTAGGGAGTGGAGATCCTATGTGTAAAATAAAATTAACTAGGGAGCGGAGACCCTACATTGGAAAAGAAGACTAGGAAATGGAGACCCTATGTCTAAAATAAAATCAACTTGGGATTAGAAACCCTATGTTGGAAAGTCGACTAAGGAGTGGAGACCTTATACGTAAAATAACTTCAACTAGGGAGTGGATACCCTATGTCTGAAAAGCGACTAGGGAGTGGTGACCCTATGTCTAAAAGAAAATCAATTAGGGAGTGGAGACCCTATGTTGGAAAGGCGACTAGGGAGTGGAGACCCCACACCTGAAATAACATTAATTAGGGAGTGGAGACCCTATGTTGGAAAAGCGACTATGGAGTGGACACCATATGTCTAAAATAAAATCAACTAGGGAGTGGAGACCCTATATTGGAAAAGCAGACTACAGAGTGGAGACCCTATGGCTAAAATAAAATCAACTAGGGAGTGGAAACACTTTATTGGAAAATCGACTAGGGAGTGGAAATCCTATGTCAAATAAAATAATCTAGGTAGTTGAGACCCTATGTTGGAAAAGAAGACTAGGGATTGGAGACCCTATATCTAAAATAAAAAAAAACTAGGGAGTAGAGACCTTATGTTGGAAAGGACAAGGGACTGGAGACCCTAGACCTAAAATAACTTCACCTTGGAAGTGGAGACCATATGATGGAAAAGAGACTAGGGAGTGGAGACCATATGTCTAAAATAAAATTAACTAGGGAGTGGAGACACTATGTTGGAAAAGTAGACTAGGGGTAGAGACCCTATGCCAAAAAAATATCAACTAGGTAGTGGAGACCCTATGTTGGAATAGCTACTAGGGAGTGTAGACCCTATGTCTAAAATAAAATCAACTAGGGAGTGGAGACCCTATGTTGGAAAAGCAGACTAGGGAGTGGAGACCCTATGTTGGAAAAGCAGACTAGGGAGTGGAGACCCTATGTTGGAAAAGTGACTTGGGAGTGGAGACCCTATGTCTAAAATAAAATCAACTAGGTAGTAAAGACCCTATGTTGGAAAAGTGACTAGGGAGTGCAGACCCTATGTCTAAAATAAAATTAACTAGGGACTGGAGACCCTATGTTGAAAAGCAGACTAAAGGGTGGAGACCCTATGCCCAAAAAAATATCAACTAGGGAATGGTAACCCTATGTTGGAAAAGCATCTAGGGAGTGTAGACCCTATGTCTAAAATAAACTCAACGAGGAAGTGGAGGCCCTATCTTGGAAAGGCGACTAGGGAATAGAGACCTTGCGTCTAAAATATACTCAACTAGGGAATGAAGACCCTATGCTAGAAAAGTAACTAGGGAGTGGAGACCCTAAGTTTAACATAATGTCAACTAGGGAGTTGAAACACTTTGTTGGAAAAGCGACTAGGGAGTGGAGATCCTATGTCAAATAAAATAATCTAGGTAGTTGAGACCCTATGTTGGAAAAGAAGACTAGGGATTGGAGACCCTATATCTAAAATAAAAACAACTAGGGAGTAGAGACCCTATGTTGGAAAGGACAAGGGACTGGAGACCCTAGACTAAAATAACTTCACCTTAGAAGTGGAGACCCTATGATGGAAAAGAGACTAGGGAGTGGAGACCATATGTCTAAAATAAAATTAACTAGGGAGTGGAGACACTATGTTGGAAAAGTAGACTAGGGGTAGAGACCCTATGCCAAAAAAATATCAACTAGGTAGTGGAGACCCTATGTTGGAATAGCGACTAGGGAGTGTATACCCTATGTCTAAAATAAAACCAACTAGGGAGTGGAGACCCTATGTTGGAAAAGCAGACTAGGGAGTGGAGACCCTATGTTGGAAATGTGACTAGGGAGTGGAGACCCTATGTTTAAAATAAAATCAACTAGGTTGTAGAGACCCTATGTTGGAAAAGTGACTAGGGAGTGGAAACCCTATGTCTAAAATAAAATTAACTAGGGACTGGAGACCCTATGTTGAAAAGCAGACTAAAGGGTGGAGACCCTATGCCCAAAAAAATATCAACTTGGGAATGGTGACCCTATGTTGGAAAAGCAACTAGGGAGTGTAGACCCTATGTCTAAAATAAACTCAACGACGGAGTGGAGGCCCTATCTTGGAAAGGCGACTAGGGAGTAGAGACCCTGCGTCTAAAATAAACTCAACTAGGGAATGAAGACCCTATGCTAGAAAAGTGACTAGGGAGTGGAGACCCAAAGTTTAACATAATGTCAACTAGGGAGTGAAAACACTTTGTTGGAAAAACGACTAGGGAGTGGAGATCCTATGTCTAAAATAAAATTAACTAGGGAGCGGAGACCCTACGTTGGAAAAGAAGACTTGGAAATGGAGACCCTATGTCTAATATAAAATCAACTTGGGATTAGAGACCCTATGTTGGAAAGTCGACTAAGGAGTGGAGACCTTATACATAAAATAACTTCAACTAGGGAGTGGAGATCATATGTTGGAAAAGCGACTAGGGAGTGTTGACCTTATGTCTAAAATAAAATCAATTAGGGAGTGGAGACCCTATATTGGAAAGACGAGTAGGGAGTGGAGACCACACACCTGAAATAACTTCAATTAGGGAGTGGAGACCCTATGTTGGAAAAGCGACTATGGAGTGGAGACCATATGTCTAAAATAAAATCAACTAGGGAGTGGAGACCCTATATTGGAAAAGTAGACTATAGAGTGGAGACCCTATGGCTAAAATAAAATCAACTAGGGAGTGGAAACACTTTGTTGGAAAATCGACTAGGGAGTGGAGATCCTATGTCAAATAAAATAATCTAGGTAGTTGAGACCCTATGTTGGAAAAGAAGACTAGGGATTGGAGACCCTATATCTAAAATTAGAAAAAAACTAGGAAGTAGAAACCCTATGTTGGAAAGGACAAGGGACTGGAGACCCTATACCTAAAATAACTTCACCTAGGAAGTGGAGACCCTATGATGGAAAAGTGACTAGGGAGTGGTGACCATATGTCTCAAATAAAATCAACTTGGGAGTGAAGACACTATGTTGGAAAAGTAGACTAGCGGTAGAGACCCTATGCCAAAAAAAATATCAACTAGGTAGTGGAGACCCTATGTTGGAATAGCGACTAGGGAGTGGAGACCCTATGTCTAAAATAAAATCAACTAAGTAGTAGAGACCCTATGTTGGAAAAGAGACTAAGGAGTGGAGACCCTATGTCTAAAATAAAATTAACTAGGGAGTGGAGACACTATGTTGGAAAAGCAGATTAGGGGTTGGAGACCCTATACCAAAAAAAATATCAACTAGGGAATGGTGACCCTATGTTGGAAAAGCGACTAGGGAGTGTAAACCCTATGTCTCAAATAAACTCAACGAGGGAGTGGAGGCCCTATCTTGGAAAGGCAACTAGGGAGTAGAGACCCTGCGTCTAAAAAAAATCAACTAGGGAATGAAGAACGTATTCTAGAAAAGTGACTAGGGAGTGGAGACCCTAAGTTTAACATAATGTCAACTAGGGAGTGGAAACACTTTGTTGGAAAAGTGACTAGGGAGTGGAGATCCTATGTCTATAATAAAATTTACTAGGGAGCGGAGACCCTACGTTGGAAAAGAAGACTAGGAAATGGAGACCCTATGTCTAAAATAAAATCAACTTGGGATTAGAGACCCTCTGTTGGAAAGTCGACTAAGGAGTGGAGACCTTATACATAAAATAACTTCAACTAGGGAGTGGATACCCTATGTTGGAAAAGCGACTAGGGAGTGGTGACCCTATATCTAAAATAAAATCAATTAGGGAGTGGAGACCCTATGTTGGAAAGGCGACTAGGGAGTGGAGACCCCACACCTGAAATAACTTCAATTAGGGAGTGGAGACCCTATGTTGGAAAAGCGACTATGGAGTGGAGACCATATGTCTAAAATAAAATCAACTAGGGAGTGGAGACCCTATTTTAAAAAAGCAGACCATGGAGTGGAGACCCTATGGCTAAAATAAAATCAACTAGGGAGTGGAAACACTTTGTTGGAAAATCGACTAGGGAGTGGAGATCCTATGTCAAATAAAATAATCTAGGTAGTTGAGACCCTATGTTGGAAAAGAAAATTAGGTATTGGAGACCATATATCTAAAATAAAAAAAAACTAGGGAGTAGAGACCCTATGTTGGAAAGGCGACAAGGGACTGGAGACCCTATACCTAAAATAACTTCACCTAGGAAGTGGAGACCCTATGATGGAAAAGCGACTAGGGAGTGGAGCCCCTATGTCTAAAATAAAATCAACTAGGGAATGGAGACACTATGTTAGAAAAGTAGACTAGGGGCAGAGAACCTAGGCCAAAAAAAATATCAACTAGGTAGTGGTGACCCTATGTTGGAATATCGACTAGGGAGTATAGACCCTATGTCTAAAATAAAATCAACTAGGGAGTGGAGACCCTATGTTGGAAAAGCAGACTAGGGAATGGAGACCCTATGTTGGAAAAGTGACTAGGGACTGGAGTCCCTATATCTAAAATAAAATCAATTAGGTAGTAGAGACCCTATGTTGGAAAAGCGACTAGGGAGTGGAGACCCTATGTCTAAAATAAAATTAACTAGGGAGTGGAGACCCTATGTCTAAAATAAAATTAACTAGGGAGTGGAGACCCTATGTTTGAAAAGCAAACTAGGGGTGAAGACCCTATGCCCAAAAAAATATCAACTAGGGAGTGGAGACCCTATTTTGGAAAAGCGACTAGGTAGTATAGACCCTATGTCTAAAATATAATCAAATAGGGAGTGGACACCCTATGCCCAAAAAAATATCAACTAGGGAATGGTGACCCTATGTTGGAAAAGCGACTAGGGAGTGTAGACCCTATGTCTAAAATAAAATCAACTAGGGAGTGGAGACCATATGTTGGAATTGCAGACTAGGGAGTGGAGATTGTATGTCTAAAATAACTTCAACTAGGGAGTGGAGACTCTATGTTGGAAAAGCGACTAGGAAGTGGAGATCCTATGTCTAAAATAAAATAAACTAGGGAGTGGAGACCCTATGTTGGAAAAGCAAACTAGGGGTAGAGACCCTATGCCCAAAAAAATATCAACTAGGGAGTGGAGACCCTATTTTGGAAAAGAAGACTAGGGATTGGAGACCCTATATCTAAAATTAAAAAAAAACTAGGGAGTAGAAACCCTATGTTGGAAAGGACAAGGGACTGGAGACCCTATACCTAAAATAACTTCACCTAGGAAGTGGAGACCCTATGATGGAAAAGTGACTAGGGAGTAGAGACCATATGTCTAAAATAAAATCAACTAGGGAGTGGAGACACTATGTTGGAAAAGTAGACTAGCGGTAGAGACCCTATGCCAAAAAAAATATCAACTAGTTAGTGGGGACCCTATGTTGGAATAACGACTAGGGAGTGGAGACCCTATGTCTAAAATAAAATCAACTAAGTAGTAGAGACCCTATGTTGGAAATGCGACTAGGGAGTGGAGACCCTATGTCTAAAAAAAATTATCTAGGGAGTGGAGACACTATGTTGGAAAAGCAGACTAGGGGTTGGAGACCCTATGCCAAAAAAAATATCAACTAGGGAATGGTAACCCTATGTTGGAAAAGCAAATGGGAGTGTAAACCTTATGTCTAAAATAAACTCAACGAGGGAGTGGAGGCCCTATCTTGGAAAGGCAACTAGGGAGTAGAGACCCTGCGTCTAAAATAAACTCAACTAGGGAATGAAGAACCTATTCTAGAAAAGTTACTAGGGAGTGGAGACCCTAAGTTTAACATAATGTCAACTAGGGAGTCGAAACACTTTGTTGGAAAAGTGACTAGGGAGTGGAGATCCTATGTCTAAAATAAAATTAACTAGGGAGCGGAGACCATACGTTGGAAAAGAAGACTAGGAAATGGAGACCCTATGTCTAAAATAAAATCAACTTGGGATTAGAGACCCTATGTTGGAAAGTCGACTAAGGAGTGGAGACCTTATACATAAAATAACTTCAACTAGGGAGTGGATACCCTATGTTGAAATAGCGACTAGGGAGTGTAGACCCTATGTCTAAAATAAAATCAACTAGGGAGTGGAGACCCTATGTTGGAAAAGCAGACTAGGGAATAGAGACCCTATGTTGGAAAAGTGACTAGGGAGTGGAGTCCCTATGTCTAAAATAAAATCAATTAGGTAGTAGAGACCCTATGTTGGAAAAGCGACTAGGGAGTGGAGACCCTATGTCTAAAATAAAATTAACTAGGGAGTGGAGACCCTATGTTTGAAAAGCAAACTAGGGGTAGAGACCCTATGCCCAAAAAAATATCAACTAGGGAGTGGAGACCCTATTTTGGAAAAGCGACTAGGTAGTATAGACCTTATGTCTAAAATAAAATCAAATAGGGAGTGGACACCCTATGCCCAAAAAAATGTCAACTAGGAAATGGTGACCCTATGTTGGAAAAGCGACTAGGGAGTGTAGACCCTATGTCTAAAATAAAATCAACTAGGGAGTGGAGACCATATGTTGGAAATGCAGACTAGGGAGTGGAGATCGTATGTCTAAAATAACTTCAACTAGAGAGTGGAGACTCTATGTTGGAAAAGCGACTAGGAAGTGGAGACCCTATGTCTAAAATAAAATAAACTAGGGAGTGGATACCCTATGTTGGAAAAGCAAACTAGGGGTAGAGACCCTATGCCCAAAAAAATATCAACTAGGGAGTGGAGACCCTATTTTGGAAAAGCGACTTAGGAGTGTGGACCCTATATCTAAAATAAAATCAACTAGGGAGTGGAGACCCTATGTTGAAAAAGCAGACTAGGGAGTGGAGATCGTATGTCTAAAATAACTTCAACTAGGGAGTGGAGACCCTATGTTGGAAAAGCGACTAGGCAGTGGAGACCCTATGTCTAAAATAAAATCAACTAGGTAGTGGAGACCCTATGTTGGAAAAGCAGACTAAGGGGTGGAGACCGTAAGCCCAAAAAAATATCAACCAGGGAATAGAGACCCTATGTTGGATAAGCGACTAGGGAGTTTAGACCCTATGTCTAAAATAATATCAACTAGGGAGTGGAGACCATATAATGAAAAAGTAGACTAGGGAGTGGAGACCCTATGTCTAAAAGAACTTGAACTAGGGAGTGGAGACCCTATGTTTGAAAAGCAAACTAGGGAGTGGAGACCCTATGTCTAAAATAACTTCAACTAGGGAGTGGAGACCCTCTGTTGGAACATCGACTAGGGAGTGGAGACCCTATTTCTAAAAGAACTTCAACTAGGGAGTGAAGACCCTAAGTCTAAAATAAACTCAACTAGGGAGTGGAGACCCTATGTTTTAAAAACGACTAGCGAGTGGAGACCTTATGTCTAAAATAAAATCAACTAGGGAATGAAGACCCAATGTCGGAAAAGCGACTAGGGAGTATAGACCCTATGCCTAAAATAAACTCAACGAGGGAGTGAAGACCCTATCTTGGAAAGGCGACTAGGGAGTAGAGACCTTGCGTCTAAAATAAACTCAACTAGGGAATGGAGACCCTATGCTAGAAAAGTGACTAGGAAGTGGAGACCCTAAGTTTAACCTAATGTCAACTAGGGAGTGGAAATACTTTGTTGGAAAAGCGACTAGGGAGTGGAGATCCTATGTCTAAAATAAAATCAACTAGGGAGTAGAGACCCTACGTTGGAAAAGCAGACTAGGGAGTGGAGACCCTATGTCTAAAATAAAATCAACTAGGGAGTAAATACCCTATGTTGAAAAGGCAACTAAGGCGTGGAGACCCCACACCTGAAATAACTTCAATTAGGGAGTGGAGACCCTATATTGGAAAAGCGACTATGAAGTGGAGACCATATGTCTAAAATAAAATCAACTAGGGAGTGGAGATCCTATATTGGAAAAGCAGACTAGGGAGTGGAGACCCTATGTCTAAAATAACTTCAACTAGAGAGTGGAGACCCTATGTTGGAAAAGCGACTAGGGAGTGGAGACCCTACGTTTAACCTAATGTCAACTAGGGAGTGGAAATACTTTGTTGGAAAAGCGACTAGGGAGTGGAGATCCTATGTCTAAAATAAAATCAACTAGGGAGTGGAGACCCTACGTTGGAAAAGCAGACTAGGGAGTGGAGACCCTATGTCTAAAATAAAATCAACTAAGCAGTAGAGACCCTATGTTGGAAAAGCGACTAGGGAGTGGAGACCCTATGTATAAAAGAACTTCAACTAGGGAGTGGAGACCCTATGTCTAAAATAAACTCAACCAAAGAGTGGATACCCTGTGTTGGAAAAACAAATAGGGAGTGGAGACACTATGTATAAAATAAAATCAACTAGGGAGTGGAGACCCTATGTAGGAAAGACGACTAGGGAGTAGAGACCCTATGTCTAAAATAAACTCAACGAGGTAGTGGAGACTCTATCTTGGAAAGTCGACTAGGGAGTGGAGACCCTGCGTCTAAAATAAACTCAACTAGGGTTTGGAGATTCTATGCTATAAAAGTGACTAGGGAGTGGAGACCCTAAGTTTAACATAATGTCAACTAGGGAGTGGAAACACTTTGTTGGAAAAGCGACTAGGGAGTGGAGATCCTATGTCTAAAATAAAATCAACTAGGGAGTGGAGACCCTACGTTGAAAAAGCAGACTTGGGAGTGCAGACCCTATGTCTAAAATAAAATCAACTAGGGAGTGGAGACCCTACATTGGAAAAGAAGACTAGGGAATGGAGACCCTATGTCTAAAATAAAATCAACTAGGGAGTGGAGACCCTACATTGGAAAAGAAGACTAAGGAATGGAGACCCTATGTCTAAAATAAAATCAACTAGGGAGTAGAGACCCAAGTTGTAAAGGCAACTAAGGAGTGGAGACCCTATACCTTAAATAACTTCAACTAGATAATGAAGACCCTATGTTAGAAAAACGACTAGGGAGTGGAGTAACTATGTCTAAAATAAAATCAATTAGGGAGTAGAGACCCTATGTTTGAAAGGCGACTAGGGAGTGGAGACCCTATTTCTAAAATAAAATCAACTAGGGAGTGGAGACCCTATGTTGGAAAGGCAACTAGGGAGTGTAGACCCAATGTCTAAAATAAAATCAACTAGGAAGTGGAGACCCTATGGCTAAAATAAAATCAACTAGGGAGTGGAAACACTTTGTTGGAAAAGCGACTAGGGAGTGTAGATCCTATGTCAAATAATATAATATAGGGAGTGGAGACCCTACGTTGGAAAAGAAAACTAGGGAGTGGAGACCCCATGTCTAAAATAAAATCAACTAGGGAGTGGAGACCCTATGATGGAAAGGCGACTAGGGAGTAGAGACCCTATGTCTAAAATAAACTCAACGAGGGAGTGGAGGCCCTATCTTGGAAAGGCGACTAGGAAGTAGAGACCATGCGTCTAAAATAAACTTAACTAGGGAATGAAGACCCTATGCTAGAAAAGTGACTAGGGAGTGGAAACCCTAAGTTTAACATAATGTCAACTAGGGAGTGGAAACACTTTGTTGGAAAAGCGACTAGGGAGTGGAGATCCTATGTGTAAAATAAAATTAACTAGGGAGCGGAGACCCTACATTGGAAAAGAAGACTAGGAAATGGAGACCCTATGTCTAAAATAAAATCAACTTGGGATTAGAAACCCTATGTTGGAAAGTCGACTAAGGAGTGGAGACCTTATACGTAAAATAACTTCAACTAGGGAGTGGATACCCTATGTCTGAAAAGCGACTAGGGAGTGGTGACCCTATGTCTAAAAGAAAATCAATTAGGGAGTGGAGACCCTATGTTGGAAAGGCGACTAGGGAGTTGAGACCCCACACCTGAAATAACATTAATTAGGGAGTGGAGACCCTATGTTGGAAAAGCGACTATGGAGTGGACACCATATGTCTAAAATAAAATCAACTAGGGAGTGGAGACCCTATATTGGAAAAGCAGACTACAGAGTGGAGACCCTATGGCTAAAATAAAATCAACTAGGGAGTGGAAACACTTTATTGGAAAATCGACTAGGGAGTGGAAATCCTATGTCAAATAAAATAATCTAGGTAGTTGAGACCCTATGTTGGAAAAGAAGACTAGGGATTGGAGACCCTATATCTAAAATAAAAAAAAACTAGGGAGTAGAGACCTTATGTTGGAAAGGACAAGGGACTGGAGACCCTAGACCTAAAATAACTTCACCTTGGAAGTGGAGACCATATGATGGAAAAGAGACTAGGGAGTGGAGACCATATGTCTAAAATAAAATTAACTAGGGAGTGGAGACACTATGTTGGAAAAGTAGACTAGGGGTAGAGACCCTATGCCAAAAAAATATCAACTAGGTAGTGGAGACCCTATGTTGGAATAGCTACTAGGGAGTGTAGACCCTATGTCTAAAATAAAATCAACTAGGGAGTGGAGACCCTATGTTGGAAAAGCAGACTAGGGAGTGGAGACCCTATGTTGGAAAAGTGACTAGGGAGTGGAGACCCTATGTCTAAAATAAAATCAACTAGGTAGTAGAGACCCTATGTTGGAAAAGTGACTAGGGAGTGCAGACCCTATGTCTAAAATAAAATTAACTAGGGACTGGAGACCCTATGTTGAAAAGCAGACTAAAGGGTGGAGACCCTATGCCCAAAAAAATATCAACTAGGGAATGGTAACCCTATGTTGGAAAAGCATCTAGGGAGTGTAGACCCTATGTCTAAAATAAACTCAACGAGGAAGTGGAGGCCCTATCTTGGAAAGGCGACTAGGGAATAGAGACCTTGCGTCTAAAATATACTCAACTAGGGAATGAAGACCCTATGCTAGAAAAGTAACTAGGGAGTGGAGACCCTAAGTTTAACATAATGTCAACTAGGGAGTTGAAACACTTTGTTGGAAAAGCGACTAGGGAGTGGAGATCCTATGTCAAATAAAATAATCTAGGTAGTTGAGACCCTATGTTGGAAAAGAAGACTAGGGATTGGAGACCCTATATCTAAAATAAAAAAAACTAGGGAGTAGAGACCCTATGTTGGAAAGGACAAGGGACTGGAGACCCTAGACTAAAATAACTTCACCTTAGAAGTGGAGACCCTATGATGGAAAAGAGACTAGGGAGTGGAGACCATATGTCTAAAATAAAATTAACTAGGGAGTGGAGACACTATGTTGGAAAAGTAGACTAGGGGTAGAGACCCTATGCCAAAAAAATATCAACTAGGTAGTGGAGACCCTATGTTGGAATAGCGACTAGGGAGTGTATACCCTATGTCTAAAATAAAACCAACTAGGGAGTGGAGACCCTATGTTGGAAAAGCAGACTAGGGAGTGGAGACCCTATGTTGGAAATGTGACTAGGGAGTGGAGACCCTATGTTTAAAATAAAATCAACTAGGTTGTAGAGACCCTATGTTGGAAAAGTGACTAGGGAGTGGAAACCCTATGTCTAAAATAAAATTAACTAGGGACTGGAGACCCTATGTTGAAAAGCAGACTAAAGGGTGGAGACCCTATGCCCAAAAAAATATCAACTTGGGAATGGTGACCCTATGTTGGAAAAGCAACTAGGGAGTGTAGACCCTATGTCTAAAATAAACTCAACGAGGGAGTGGAGGCCCTATCTTGGAAAGGCGACTAGGGAGTAGAGACCCTGCGTCTAAAATAAACTCAACTAGGGAATGAAGACCCTATGCTAGAAAAGTGACTAGGGAGTGGAGACCCTAAGTTTAACATAATGTCAACTAGGGAGTGAAAACACTTTGTTGGAAAAACGACTAGGGAGTGGAGATCCTATGTCTAAAATAAAATTAACTAGGGAGCGGAGACCCTACGTTGGAAAAGAAGACTTGGAAATGGAGACCCTATGTCTAATATAAAATCAACTTGGGATTAGAGACCCTATGTTGGAAAGTCGACTAAGGAGTGGAGACCTTATACATAAAATAACTTCAACTAGGGAGTGGAGATCATATGTTGGAAAAGCGACTAGGGAGTGTTGACCTTATGTCTAAAATAAAATCAATTAGGGAGTGGAGACCCTATGTTGGAAAGACGAGTAGGGAGTGGAGACCACACACCTGAAATAACTTCAATTAGGGAGTGGAGACCCTATGTTGGAAAAGCGACTATGGAGTGGAGACCATATGTCTAAAATAAAATCAACTAGGGAGTGGAGACCCTATATTGGAAAAGTAGACTATAGAGTGGAGACCCTATGGCTAAAATAAAATCAACTAGGGAGTGGAAACACTTTGTTGGAAAATCGACTAGGGAGTGGAGATCCTATGTCAAATAAAATAATCTAGGTAGTTGAGACCCTATGTTGGAAAAGAAGACTAGGGATTGGAGACCCTATATCTAAAATTAGAAAAAAACTAGGAAGTAGAAACCCTATGTTGGAAAGGACAAGGGACTGGAGACCCTATACCTAAAATAACTTCACCTAGGAAGTGGAGACCCTATGATGAAAAAGTGACTAGGGAGTGGTGACCATATGTCTCAAATAAAATCAACTTGGGAGTGAAGACACTATGTTGGAAAAGTAGACTAGCGGTAGAGACCCTATGCCAAAAAAAATATCAACTAGGTAGTGGAGACCCTATGTTGGAATAGCGACTAGGGAGTGGAGACCCTATGTCTAAAATAAAATCAACTAAGTAGTAGAGACCCTATGTTGGAAAAGAGACTAAGGAGTGGAGACCCTATGTCTAAAATAAAATTAACTAGGGAGTGGAGACACTATGTTGGAAAAGCAGACTAGGGGTTGGAGACCCTATGCCAAAAAAAATATCAACTAGGGAATGGTGACCCTATGTTGGAAAAGCGACTAGGGAGTGTAAACCCTATGTCTAAAATAAACTCAACGAGGGAGTGGAGGCCCTATCTTGGAAAGGCAACTAGGGAGTAGAGACCCTGCGTCTAAAAAAAATCAACTAGGGAATGAAGAACGTATTCTAGAAAAGTGACTAGGGAGTGGAGACCCTAAGTTTAACATAATGTCAACAAGGGAGTGGAAACACTTTGTTGGAAAAGTGACTAGGGAGTGGAGATCCTATGTCTATAATAAAATTTACTAGGGAGCGGAGACCCTACGTTGGAAAAGAAGACTAGGAAATGGAGACCCTATGTCTAAAATAAAATCAACTTGGGATTAGAGACCCTCTGTTGGAAAGTCGACTAAGGAGTGGAGACCTTATACATAAAATAACTTCAACTAGGGAGTGGATACCCTATGTTGGAAAAGCGACTAGGGAGTGGTGACCCTATATCTAAAATAAAATCAATTAGGGAGTGGAGACCCTATGTTGGAAAGGCGACTAGGGAGTGGAGACCCCACACCTGAAATAACTTCAATTAGGGAGTGGAGACCCTATGTTGGAAAAGCGACTATGGAGTGGAGACCATATGTCTAAAATAAAATCAACTAGGGAGTGGAGACCCTATTTTAGAAAAGCAGACCATGGAGTGGAGACCCTATGGCTAAAATAAAATCAACTAGGGAGTGGAAACACTTTGTTGGAAAATCGACTAGGGAGTGGAGATCCTATGTCAAATAAAATAATCTAGGTAGTTGAGACCCTATGTTGGAAAAGAAAACTAGGTATTGGAGACCATATATCTAAAATAAAAAAAAACTAGGGAGTAGAGACCCTATGTTGGAAAGGCGACAAGGGACTGGAGACCCTATACCTAAAATAACTTCACCTAGGAAGTGGAGACCCTATGATGGAAAAGCGACTAGGGAGTGGAGCCCCTATGGCTAAAATAAAATCAACTAGGGAATGGAGACACTATGTTAGAAAAGTAGACTAGGGGCAGAGAACCTAGGCCAAAAAAAATATCAACTAGGTAGTGGTGACCCTATGTTGGAATAGCGACTAGGGAGTATACACCCTATGTCTAAAATAAAATCAACTAGGGAGTGGAGACCCTATGTTGGAAAAGCAGACTAGGGAATGGAGACCCTATGTTGGAAAAGTGACTAGGGACTGGAGTCCCTATATCTAAAATAAAATCAATTAGGTAGTAGAGACCCTATGTTGGAAAAGCGACTAGGGAGTGGAGACCCTATGTCTAAAATAAAATTAACTAGGGAGTGGAGACCCTATGTCTAAAATAAAATTAACTAGGGAGTGGAGACCCTATGTTTGAAAAGCAAACTAGGGGTGAAGACCCTATGCCCAAAAAAATATCAACTAGGGAGTGGAGACCCTATTTTGGAAAAGCGACTAGGTAGTATAGACCCTATGTCTAAAATATAATCAAATAGGGAGTGGACACCCTATGCCCAAAAAAATATCAACTAGGGAATGGTGACCCTATGTTGGAAAAGCGACTAGGGAGTGTAGACCCTATGTCTAAAATAAAATCAACTAGGGAGTGGAGACCATATGTTGGAATTGCAGACTAGGGAGTGGAGATTGTATGTCTAAAATAACTTCAACTAGGGAGTGGAGACTCTATGTTGGAAAAGCGACTAGGAAGTGGAGATCCTATGTCTAAAATAAAATAAACTAGGGAGTGGAGACCCTATGTTGGAAAAGCAAACTAGGGGTAGAGACCCTATGCCCAAAAAAATATCAACTAGGGAGTGGAGACCCTATTTTGGAAAAGAAGACTACGGATTGGAGACCCTATATCTAAAATTAAAAAAAAAACTAGGGAGTAGAAACCCTATGTTGAAAAGGACAAGGGACTGGAGACCCTATACCTAAAATAACTTCACCTAGGAAGTGGAGACCCTATGATGGAAAAGTGACTAGGGAGTAGAGACCATATGTCTAAAATAAAATCAACTAGGGAGTGGAGACACTATGTTGGAAAAGTAGACTAGCGGTAGAGACCCTATGCCAAAAAAAATATCAACTAGTTAGTGGGGACCCTATGTTGGAATAACGACTAGGGAGTGGAGACCCTATGTCTAAAATAAAATCAACTAAGTAGTAGAGACCCTATGTTGGAAATGCGACTAGGGAGTGGAGACCCTATGTCTAAAAAAAATTATCTAGGGAGTGGAGACACTATGTTGGAAAAGCAGACTAGGGGTTGGAGACCTTATGCCAAAAAAAATATCAACTAGGGAATGGTAACCCTATGTTGGAAAAGCAAATGGGAGTGTAAACCTTATGTCTAAAATAAACTCAACGAGGGAGTGGAGGCCCTATCTTGGAAAGGCAACTAGGGAGTAGAGACCCTGCGTCTAAAATAAACTCAACTAGGGAATGAAGAACCTATTCTAGAAAAGTGACTAGGGAGTGGAGACCCTAAGTTTAACATAATGTCAACTAGGGAGTCGAAACACTTTGTTGGAAAAGTGACTAGGGAGTGGAGATCCTATGTCTAAAATAAAATTAACTAGGGAGCGGAGACCATACGTTGGAAAAGAAGACTAGGAAATGGAGACCCTATGTCTAAAATAAAATCAACTTGGGATTAGAGACCCTATGTTGGAAAGTCGACTAAGGAGTGGAGACCTTATACATAAAATAACTTCAACTAGGGAGTGGATACCCTATGTTGGAAAAGCGACTAGGGAGTGGTGACCATATGTTTAAAATAAAATCAATTAGGGAGTGGAGACCCTATGTTGGAAAGGCGACTAGGGAGTGGAGACCCCACACCTGAAATAACTTCAATTAGGGAGTGGAGACCCTATGTTCGAAAAGCGACTATGGAGTGGAGACCATATGTCTAAAATAAAATCAACTAGGGAGTGGAGACCCTATATTAGAAAAGCAGACCACGGAGTGGAGACCCTATGGCTAAAATAAAATCAAATAGGGAGTGGAAACACTTTGTTGGAAAATCGACTAGGGAGTGGAGATCCTATGTCAAATAAAATAATCTAGGTAGTTGAGACTCTATGTTGGAAAAGAAAACTAGGGATTGGAGACCATATATCTAAAATAAAAAAAAACTAGGGAGTAGAGACCCTATGTTGGAAAGGCGACAAGGGACTGGAGACCCTATACCTAAAATAACTTCACCTAGGAAGTGGAGACCCTATGATGGAAAAGCGACTAGGGAGTGGAGACCCTATGTCTAAAATAAAATCAACTAGGGAATGGAGGCACTATGTTGGAAAAGTAGACTAGGGGCAGAGAACCTAGGCCAAAAAAAATATCAACTAGGTAGTGGAGACCCTATGTTGGAATAGCGACTAGGGAGTGTAGACCCTATGTCTAAAATAAAATCAACTAGGGAGTGGAGACCCTATGTTGGAAAAGCAGACTAGGGAATAGAGACCCTATGTTGGAAAAGTGACTAGGGAGTGGAGTCCCTATGTCTAAAATAAAATCAATTAGGTAGTAGAGACCCTATGTTGGAAAAGCGACTAGGGAGTGGAGACCCTATGTCTAAAATAAAATTAACTAGGGAGTGGAGACCCTATGTTTGAAAAGCAAACTAGGGGTAGAGACCCTATGCCCAAAAAAATATCAACTAGGGAGTGGAGACCCTATTTTGGAAAAGCTACTAGGTAGTATAGACCTTATGTCTAAAATAAAATCAAATAGGGAGTGGACACCCTATGCCCAAAAAAATGTCAACTAGGAAATGGTGACCCTATGTTGGAAAAGCGACTAGGGAGTGTAGACCCTATGTCTAAAATAAAATCAACTAGGGAGTGGAGACCATATGTTGGAAATGCAGACTAGGGAGTGGAGATCGTATGTCTAAAATAACTTCAACTAGAGAGTGGAGACTCTATGTTGGAAAAGCGACTAGGAAGTGGAGACCCTATGTCTAAAATAAAATAAACTAGGGAGTGGATACCCTATGTTGGAAAAGCAAACTAGGGGTAGAGACCCTATGCCCAAAAAAATATCAACTAGGGAGTGGAGACCCTATTTTGGAAAAGCGACTTAGGAGTGTGGACCCTATATCTAAAATAAAATCAACTAGGGAGTGGAGACCCTATGTTGAAAAAGCAGACTAGGGAGTGGAGATCGTATGTCTAAAATAACTTCAACTAGGGAGTGGAGACCCTATGTTGGATAAGCGACTAGGCAGTGGAGACCCTATGTCTAAAATAAAATCAACTAGGTAGTGGAGACCCTATGTTGGAAAAGCAGACTAAGGGGTGGAGACCGTAAGCCCAAAAAAATATCAACCAGGGAATAGAGACCCTATGTTGGATAAGCGACTAGGGAGTTTAGACCCTATGTCTAAAATAATATCAACTAGGGAGTGGAGACCATATAATGAAAAAGTAGACTAGGGAGTGGAGACCCTATGTCTAAAAGAACTTGAACTAGGGAGTGGAGACCCTATGTTTGAAAAGCAAACTAGGGAGTGGAGACCCTATGTCTAAAATAACTTCAACTAGGGAGTGGAGACCCTCTGTTGGAACATCGACTAGGGAGTGGAGACCCTATTTCTAAAAGAACTTCAACTAGGGAGTGAAGACCCTAAGTCTAAAATAAACTCAACTAGGGAGTGGAGACCCTATGTTTGAAAAACGACTAGCGAGTGGAGACCTTATGTCTAAAATAAAATCAACTAGGGAATGAAGACCCAATGTCGGAAAAGCGACTAGGGAGTATAGACCCTATGCCTAAAATAAACTCAACGAGGGAGTGAAGACCCTATCTTGGAAAGGCGACTAGGGAGTAGAGACCTTGCGTCTAAAATAAACTCAACTAGGGAATGGAGACCCTATGCTAGAAAAGTGATTAGGAAGTGGAGACCCTAAGTTTAACCTAATGTCAACTAGGGAGTGGAAATACTTTGTTGGAAAAGCGACTAGGGAGTGGAGATCCTATGTCTAAAATAAAATCAACTAGGGAGTAGAGACCCTACGTTGGAAAAGCAGACTAGGGAGTGGAGACCCTATGTCTAAAATAAAATCAACTAGGGAGTAAATACCCTATGTTGAAAAGGCAACTAAGGCGTGGAGACCCCACACCTGAAATAACTTCAATTAGGGAGTGGAGACCCTATATTGGAAAAGCGACTATGAAGTGGAGACCATATGTCTAAAATAAAATCAACTAGGGAGTGGAGATCCTATATTGGAAAAGCAGACTAGGGAGTGGAGACCCTATGTCTAAAATAACTTCAACTAGAGAGTGGAGACCCTATGTTGGAAAAGCGACTAGGGAGTGGAGACCCTACGTTTAACCTAATGTCAACTAGGGAGTGGAAATACTTTGTTGGAAAAGCGACTAGGGAGTGGAGATCCTATGTCTAAAATAAAATCAACTAGGGAGTGGAGACCCTACGTTGGAAAAGCAGACTAGGGAGTGGAGACCCTATGTCTAAAATAAAATCAACTAAGCAGTAGAGACCCTATGTTGGAAAAGCGACTAGGGAGTGGAGACCCTATGTATAAAAGAACTTCAACTAGGGAGTGGAGACCCTATGTCTAAAATAAACTCAACCAAAGAGTGGATACCCTGTGTTGGAAAAACAAATAGGGAGTGGAGACACTATGTATAAAATAAAATCAACTAGGGAGTGGAGACCCTATGTAGGAAAGACGACTAGGGAGTAGAGACCCTATGTCTAAAATAAACTCAACGAGGTAGTGGAGACTCTATCTTGGAAAGGCGACTAGGGAGTGGAGACCCTGCGTCTAAAATAAACTCAACTAGGGTTTGGAGATTCTATGCTATAAAAGTGACTAGGGAGTGGAGACCCTAAGTTTAACATAATGTCAACTAGGGAGTGGAAACACTTTGTTGGAAAAGCGACTAGGGAGTGGAGATCCTATGTCTAAAATAAAATCAACTAGGGAGTGGAGACCCTACGTTGAAAAAGCAGACTTGGGAGTGCAGACCCTATGTCTAAAATAAAATCAACTAGGGAGTGGAGACCCTACATTGGAAAAGAAGACTAGGGAATGGAGACCCTATGTCTAAAATAAAATCAACTAGGGAGTGGAGACCCTACATTGGAAAAGAAGACTAAGGAATGGAGACCCTATGTCTAAAATAAAATCAACTAGGGAGTAGAGACCCAAGTTGTAAAGGCAACTAAGGAGTGGAGACCCTATACCTTAAATAACTTCAACTAGAGAATGAAGACCCTATGTTAGAAAAACGACTAGGGAGTGGAGTAACTATGTCTAAAATAAAATCAATTAGGGAGTAGAGACCCTATGTTTGAAAGGCGACTAGGGAGTGGAGACCCTATTTCTAAAATAAAATCAACTAGGGAGTGGAGACCCTATGTTGGAAAGGCAACTAGGGAGTGTAGACCCAATGTCTAAAATAAAATCAACTAGGAAGTGGAGACCCTATGGCTAAAATAAAATCAACTAGGGAGTGGAAACACTTTGTTGGAAAAGCGACTAGGGAGTGTAGATCCTATGTCAAATAATATAATATAGGGAGTGGAGACCCTACGTTGGAAAAGAAGACTAGGGAGTGGAGACCCCATGTCTAAAATAAAATCAACTAGGGAGTAGAGACCCTATGTTGGAAAGGCTACTAGGGACTGGAGACCCTATACCTAAAATAACTTCAACTAGGGAGTGGAGACTCTATGATGGAAAAGCGACTAGGGAGTGGAAACTCTATGTCTAAAATAAAATCAACTAGGGAATGGAGACACTATGTTTGAAAAGCAGACTAGAGGTAGAGACCCTATGCCCAAAAAAATATCAACTAGGGAGTGGAGACCCTATGCTAGAAAAGCGACTAGGGAGTGTAGACCCTATGTCTAAAATTAAATCAACTAGGGAGTGGAGATCCTATATTGGAAAAGCAGACTAGAGAGTGGAGACCCTATGTCTAAAATAACTTCAACTAGAGAGTGGAGACCCTATGTTGGAAAAGCGACTAGGGAGTGGAGACCCTAATTTTAACCTAAAGTCAACTAGGGAGTGGAAATACTTTGTTGGAAAAGCGACTAGGGAGTGGAGATCCTATGTCTAAAATAAAATCAACTAGGGAGTGGAGACCCTACGTTGGAAAAGGGGACTAGGGAGTGGAGACCCTATGTCTAAAATAAAACCAACTAAGGAAAAGAGACCCTATGTTGGAAAAGCGACTAGGGAGTGGAGACCCTATGTATAAAAGAACTTCAACTAGGGAGTGGAGACCCTATGTCTAAAATAAAATCAACTAAGCAGTAGAGACCCTATGTTGGAAAAGCGACTAGGGAGTGGAGACCCTATGTATAAAAGAACTTCAACTAGGGAGTGGAGACCCTATGTCTAAAATAAACTCAACCAAAGAGTGGATACCCTGTGTTGGAAAAACAAATAGGGAGTGGAGACCCTATGTATAAAATAAAATCAAATAGGGAGTGGAGACCCTATGTAGGAAAGACGACTAGGGAGTAGAGACCCTATGTCTAAAATAAACTCAACGAGGTAGTGGAGACTCTATCTTGGAAAGGCGACTAGGGAGTGGAGACCCTGCGTCTAAAATAAACTCAACTAGGGTTTGGAGATTCTATGCTATAAAAGTGACTAGGGAGTGGAGACCCTAAGTTTAACATAATGTCAACTAGGGAGTGGAAACACTTTGTTGGAAAAGCGACTAGGGAGTGGAGATCCTATGTATAAAATAAAATCAACTAGGGAGTGGAGACCCTACGTTGAAAAAGCAGACTTGGGAGTGCAGACCCTATGTCTAAAACAAAATCAACTAGGGAGTGGAGACCCTACATTGGAAAAGAAGACTAGGGAATGGAGACCCTATGTCTAAAATAAAATCAACTAGGGAGTGGAGACCCTACGTTGGAAAAGAAGACTAGGGAATGGAGGCCCTATGTCTAAAATAAAATCAACTAGGGAGTAGAGACCCAAGTTGTAAAGGCAACTAAGGAGTGGAGACCCTATACCTTAAATAACTTCAACTAGAGAATGGAGACCCTATGTTAGAAAAACGACTAGGGAGTGGAGTAACTATGTCTAAAATAAAATCAATTAGGGAGTAGAGACCCTATGTTTGAAAGGTGACTAGGGAGTGGAGACCCTATTTCTAAAATAAAATCAACTAGGGAGTGGAGACCCTATGTTGGAAAGGCGACTAGGGAGTGTAGACCCAATGTCTAAAATAAAATCAACTAGGAAGTGGAGACCCTATGGCTAAAATAAAATCAACTAGGGAGTGGAAACACTTTGTTGGAAAAGCGACTAGGGAGTGTAGATCCTATGTCAAATAATATAATATAGGGAGTGGAGACCCTACGTTGGAAAAGAAGACTAGGGAGTGGAGACCCCATGTCTAAAATAAAATCAACTAGGGAGTAGAGACCCTATGTTGGAAAGGCTACTAGGGACTGGAGACCCTATACCTAAAATAACTTCAACTAGGGAGTGGAGACTCTATGATGGAAAAGCGACTAGGGAGTGGAAACCCTATGTCTAAAATAAAATCAACTAGGGAATGGAGACACTATGTTTGAAAAGCAGACTAGAGGTAGAGACCCTATGCCCAAAAAAATATCAACTAGGGAGTGGAGACCCTATGCTGGAAAAGCGACTAGGGAGTGTAGACCCTATGTCTAAAATTAAATCAACTAGGGAGTGGAGATCCTATATTGGAAAAGCAGACTAGGGAGTGGAGACCCTATGTCTAAAATAAAATCAACTAGGGAGTGGAGACCCTACGTTGAAAAAGCAGACTTGGGAGTGGAGACCCTAAGTTTAACCTAATGTCAACTAGGGAGTGGCAATACTTTGTTGGAAAAGCGACTAGGGAGTGGAGATCCTATGTCTAAAATAAAATCAACTAGGGAGTGGAGACCCTACGTTGGAAAAGCAGACTAGGGAGTGGAGACCCTATGTCTAAAATAAAATAAACTAAGGAGTAGAGACCCTATGTTGGAAAAGCGACTAGGGAGTGGAGACCCTATGTATAAAAGAACTTCAACTAGGGAGTGGAGACCCTATGTCTAAAATAAACTCAACCAGGTAGTGGATACCCTGTGTTGGAAAAACAAATAGGGTGTGGAGACCCTATGTCTAAAATAAAACTAACTAGGGAGTGGAGGCCCTATGTTCGAAAGGCGACTAGGACTGGAGACCCTACGTTGGAAAAGAAGACTAGGGAATGGAGGCCCTATGTCTAAAATAAAATCAACTAGGGAGTATAGACCCTATGTTGGAAAGGCAACGAAGGAGTGGAGACCCTGTACCTAAAATAACTTCAACTAGAGAGTGGAAACCCTATGTTGGAAAAGCGACTAGGGAGTGGAGACCCTATGTCTAAAATAAAATCAACCAGGGAGTGGAGAACCTACGTTGGAAAAGAAGACTAGGGAGTGGAGACCCTATGTCTAAAATAAAATCAACTAGGGAGTAGAGACCCTATATTGGAAAGGCTACTAAGGACTGGAGACCCAATACCTAAAATAACTTCAACTAGGGAGTGGAGACTCTATGATGGAAACACGACTAGGGAGTGGAGACCCTATGTCTAAAATAAAATCAACTAGGGAGTGGAGACACTATGTTTGAAAAGCAGACTAGGGGTAGAGACCCTATGCCCAAAAAAATATCAACTAGGGAGTGGATACCCTATGTTTGAAAAGCGACTGGGGAGTGTAGACCCTATGTCTAAAATAAAATCAACTAGGAAGTGGAGACCCTATGTTGGAAAAGCAGACTAGGGAGTGGAGACCCTATGTCCAAAAGAACTTCAGCTAGGGAGTTGAGACCCTATGTAGGAAAAGCGATTAGGGAGTGGAGACCCTATGTCTAAAATAAAGTCAACTAAGGAGTGGAGACCCTATGTTGGAAAAGCGACTAGGGAGTGGAGACCCTATGTCTAAAATAAAATCAACTAGGGAGTGAAGACCGTATGTTGGAAAAGCGACTAGGGAGTGGACACCCTATGTCTAAAATAAAATCAACTAGGGAATGGAGACCCTATGTTGGAAAGGCGACTAGGGAGTAGAGACCCTATGTCTAAAATAAACTCAACGAGGGAGTGGAGACCCTATCTTGGAAAGGCGACTAGGGAGTAGAGACCCTGCGTCTAAAATAAACTCAACTAGGGAATGGGGACCCTATGCTAGAAAAATGACTAGGCAGTGGAGACCCTAAGTTTATCATAATGTCAACTAGGGAGTGGAAACACTTTGTTCGAAAAGCGACTAGGGAGTGGAGATTCTATGTCTGAAATAAAATTAACTAGGGAGTGGAGACTCTATGTAGGAAAGGCAACTAGGGAGTAGAGACCCTATGTCTAAAATAAACTCAACGAGGTAGTGGAGACCGTATCTTGGAAAGGCGACTAGGGAGTGGATACCTTGCGTCTAAAATAAACTCAACTAGGGATTGGAGACTCTATGCTAGAAAAGTGACTAGGGAGTGGAGACCCTAAGTTTAACATAATGTCAACTAAGGAGTGGAAACACTTTGTTGGAAAAGCGACTAGGGAATGGAGATCCTATGTCTAAAATAAAATCAACTAGGGAGTGGAGACCCTACGTTGGAAAAGAAGACTAGGGAATGAAGACCCTATGTCTAAAATAAAATCAACTAGGGAGTAGGGACCCTATGTTGGAAAGGCACCTAAGGAGTGGAGACCCTATACCTTAAATAACTTTAACTAGAGAATGGAGACCCTATGTTGGAAAAGAGACTAGGGAGTGGTGACCCTATATCTAAAATAAAATCAATTAGGGAGTGGAGACCCTATGTTGGAAAGGCGACTAGGGAGTGGAGACCCCACACCTGAAATAACTTCAATTAGGGAGTGGAGATCCTATGTTGGAAAAGGGACTATGGAGTGGAGACCATATGTCTAAAATAAAATCAACTAGGAAGTGGAGACACTATGTTGGAAAAGTAGACTAGGGGTAGAGACTCTATGCCCAAAAAAATATCAACTAGGTAGTGGAGACCCTATGTTGGAATAGCGACTAGGGAGTGTAGACCCTATGTCTAAAATAAAATCAACTAGGGAGTAGGGACCCTATGTTGGAAAGGCAACTAAGGAGTGGAGACCCTATACCTTAAATAACTTCAACTAGAGAGTGGAGACCCTATGTTGGAAAAGCGACTAGGGAGTGGTGACCCTATATCTTAAATAAAATCAATTAGGGAGTGGAGACCCTATGTTGGAAAGGCGACTAGGGAGTGGAGACCCCACACCTGAAATAACTTCAATTAGGGAGTGGAGATCCTATGTTGGAAAAGCGACTATGGAGTGGAGACCATATGTCTAAAATAAAATCAACTAGGGAGTGGAGACACTATTTTGGAAAAGCAGACTAGGGAGTGGAGACCCTATGTCAAATAAATTAATCTAGGTAGTTGAGACCCTAAAATAAAATCAACTAGGGAGTGGAAACACTTTGTTGGAAAAGCTACTAGGGAGTGGAGATCCAATGTTAAATAAAATAATCTAGGTAGTTGAGACCCTATGTTGGAAAAGAAGACTAGGGATTGGAGACCCTATATCTAAAATAAAAAAAACTAGGGAGTAGAGACCCTATGTTGAAAAGGCGACTAGGGACTGGAGACCCTATACCTAAAATAACTTCACCTAGGGAGTGGAGACCCTATGTCCAAAAGAACTTCATCTAGGGAGTGGAGACCCTATGTTGGAAAAGCAATTAGGGAGTGGAGACCCTATGTCTAAAATAAAATCAACTAGGGAGTGGAGACACTATATTGGAAAAGTAGACTAGGTGTAAAGACCCTATGCCCAAAAAAACATCAACTAGGTAGTGGAGACCCTATGTTGGAATAGCGACTAGGGAGTGTAGACCCTATGTCTAAAATAAAATCAACTAGGGAGTGGAGACCCTATGTTGGAAAAGCAGACTAGGGAGTGGAGACCTTATGTTGGAAAAGCGACTAGGGAGTGGAGACCCTATGTCTAAAATAATATCAACTAGGTAGTAGAGACCCTATGTTGGAAAAGCGACTAGGGAGTGGAGATCCTATGTCTAAAATAAAATTAACTAGGGAGTAGAGACCCTATGTTGGAAAAGCGACTAGGGAGTGGAGATCCTATGTCTAAAATAAAATTAACTAGGGAGTGGAGACCCTATGTTGAAAAAGCAGACTAGGGGGTGGAGACCCTATGCCCAAAAAAATATCAACTAGGGAATGGTGTCCCTATGTTGGAAAAGCGACTAGGGAGTGGAGATCCTATGTCTAAAATAAAATTAACTAGGGAGTGGAGACCCTATGTCTAAAATAAAATCAACTAGGTAGTAGAGACCCTATGTTGGAAAATCAACTAGGGAGTGGAGATCCTATGTCTAAAATAAAATTAACTAGGGAGTGGAGACCCTATGTTGGAAAAGCAGACAAGGGGGTGGAGACCCTATGCCCAAAAAAATATCAACTAGGGAATGGTGTCCCTATGTTGGAAAAGCGACTAGGGAGTGTAGACCCTATGTCTAAAATAAAATCAACTAGGTAGTGAAGACCATATGTTGGAAATGCAGACTAGGGATTGGAGACCCTTTGTCTAAAAGAACTTCAACTAGGGAGTAGAGAACCTATGTTGGAAAAGCAGACTAGGGAGTGGAGAACCTATGTCTAAAATAACATCAACTAGGGAGTGGAGACCCTATGTTGGAAAAACGACTAGGGAGTGGAGACCCTATGTCTAAAATAAAATCAACTAGGTAGTGGAGACTCTATGTTGGAAAAGCAAACTAGGGGTAGAGACCCTATGCCCAAACAAATATCAACTAGGGAGTGGAGACCCTATTTTGGAAAAGCGACTAGGTAGTGTAGACCCTATGTCTAAAATAAAATCAACTAGGGAGTGGAGATCCTATGTTGAAAAAGCAGACTTGGGAGTGGAGATCGTATGTCTAAAAGAACTTTAACTAAGGAGTGGAGACCCTATGTTGGAAAAACGACTAGGGAGCGGAGACCCTATGTCTAAAATAAAATCAACTAGGGAGTGGAGACCCTATGTCTAATATAAAATCAACTAGGGAGTGGAGACCCTATGTTGGAAAAGCATACTAGGGGGTGGAGACCCTATGCCCAAAAAAATATCGACTAGGGAATGGAGACCCTATGTTGGAAAAGCGACTAGGGAGTTTAGACCCAATGTCTAAAATAATATCAACTAGGGAGTAGAGACCACACGATGGAAAAGTAGACTAGGGAGTGGAGACCCTATGTCTAAAAGAACTTCAACTAGGGAGTGGAGACCCTATGTTGGAAAAGCAAACTAGGGAGTGGAGACCCTATGTCTAAAATAACTTCAACTAGGGAGTGGAGACCCTATGTCTAAAAGAACTTCAACTAGGGAGTGGAGACCCTAAGTCTAAAATAAACTCAACTAGAGCGTGGAGACCCTATGTTGGAAATACGACTAGCGAGTGAAGACCTTATGTCTAAAATAAAATCAACTAGGGAGTGAAGACCCAATGTCGGAAAGGCAACTAGGGAGTAGAGACCCTATGCCTAAAATAAACTCAACTAGGGAGTGGACCCTATCTTGGAAAGGCGACAAGGGAGTAGAGTCCCTGCGTCTAAAATAAACTCAACTAGGGAATGGAGACCCTATGCTAGAAAAGTGACTAGGGAGTGGAGACCCTAAGTTTAACCTAATGTCAACTAGGGAGTGGAGACCCTATGTTGGAAAAGCGACTAGGGAGTGGAGACCCTATGTTGGAAAAGCGAATATGGAGTGGAGACCATATGTCTAAAATAAAATCAACTAGGGAGTGGAGATTCTATATTTGAAAAGCAGACTAGGGAGTGGAGACCCCATGTCTAAAATAACTTCAACTAGAGAGTGGAGAACCTATGTTGGAAAAACGACTAAGGAGTGGAGACCCTATGTCTAAAAGAACTTCAACTAGGGAGTGGAGACCCTATGATTAAAATAAACTCAACTAGGGAGTGGATACTCTATGTTGGAAAAATGACTAGGGATTGGAGACCTTATGTCTAAAATATAATCAACTAGGGAGTGAAGACACTATGTCGGAAAGGCGACTAGGGAGTAGAGACGCTATGCCTAAAATAAACTCAACGAGGGAGTGGAGACCCTATCTTGGAAAGGCGACTAGGGAGTAGAGACCCTGCGTCTAAAATAAACTTAACTAGGGAATGGAAACCCTATGCTAGAAAAGTGACTAGGGAGTGAAGACCCTAAGTTTAACCTAATGTCAACTAGGGAGTGGAAATAGTTTGTTGGAAAAGCGACAAGGGAGTGGAGATCCTATGTCTAAAATAAAATCAACTAGGGATTGGAGACCCTACGTTAGATAAATAGACTAGGGAGTGGAGACCCTATGTCTAAAATAAAATCAACTAAGGAGTAGAGACTCTATGTTGGAAAAGTGGCTAGGGAGTGGAGACCCTATGTCTAAAAGAACTTCAACTAGGGAGTGGAGACCCTATGTTGGAAAAGCAAACTAGGGAGTGGAGACCCTATGTCTAAAATAACTTCAACTAGGGAGTGGAGACCCTATGTCTAAAAGAACTTCAACTAGGGAGTGGAGACCCTAAGTCTAAAATAAACTCAACTAGAGAGTGGAGACCCTATGTTGGAAATACGACTAGCGAGTGAAGACCTTATGTCTAAAATAAAATCAACTAGGGAGTGAAGACCCAATGTCGGAAAGGCAACTAGGGAGTAGAGACCCTATGCCTAAAATAAACTCAACTAGGGAGTGGACCCTATCTTGGAAAGGCGACAAGGGAGTAGAGTCCCTGCGTCTAAAATAAACTCAACTAGGGAATGGAGACCCTATGCTAGAAAAGTGACTAGGGAGTGGAGACCCTAAGTTTAACCTAATGTCAACTAGGGAGTGGAGACCCTATGTTGGAAAAGCGACTAGGGAGTGGAGACCCTATGTTGGAAAAGCGAATATGGAGTGGAGACCATATGTCTAAAATAAAATCAACTAGGGAGTGGAGATTCTATATTTGAAAAGCAGACTAGGGAGTGGAGACCCCATGTCTAAAATAACTTCAACTAGAGAGTGGAGAACCTATGTTGGAAAAACGACTAAGGAGTGGAGACCCTATGTCTAAAAGAACTTCAACTAGGGAGTGGAGACCCTATGATTAAAATAAACTCAACTAGGGAGTGGATACTCTATGTTGGAAAAATGACTAGGGATTGGAGACCTTATGTCTAAAATATAATCAACTAGGGAGTGAAGACACTATGTCGGAAAGGCGACTAGGGAGTAGAGACGCTATGCCTAAAATAAACTCAACGAGGGAGTGGAGACCCTATCTTGGAAAGGCGACTAGGGAGTAGAGACCCTGCGTCTAAAATAAACTTAACTAGGGAATGGAAACCCTATGCTAGAAAAGTGACTAGGGAGTGAAGACCCTAAGTTTAACCTAATGTCAACTAGGGAGTGGAAATAGTTTGTTGGAAAAGCGACAAGGGAGTGGAGATCCTATGTCTAAAATAAAATCAACTAGGGATTGGAGACCCTACGTTAGATAAATAGACTAGGGAGTGGAGACCCTATGTCTAAAATAAAATCAACTAAGGAGTAGAGACTCTATGTTGGAAAAGTGGCTAGGGAGTGGAGACCCTATGTCTAAAAGAACTTCAACTAGGGAGTGGAGACCCTATGTCTAAAATAAACTCAACTAGGGAGTGGATACCCTATCTTGGAAAGGTGACTAGGGAGTAGAGACCCTGCGTCTAAAATAAACTCAACTAGGGAATGCAGACCCTATACTAGAAAAGTGACTAGGGAGTGGAGACCCTAAGTTTAACCTAATGTCAACTTGGGAGTGGAAATACTTTGTTGGAAAAGCGACTAGAGAGTGGAGATCCTATGTCTAAAATAAAATCAACTAGGGTGTGGAGACCCTATGTTGGAAAAGCAATATAGGGGTAGAGACCCTATGCCCAAACAAATATCAACTAGGGAGTGAAGACCCTATTTTGGAAAAGCGACTAGGTAGTGTAGACCCTATGTCTAAAATAAAATCAACTAGGGAGTGGAGATCCTATGTTGAAAAAGAAGACTTGGGAGTGGAGATCGTATGTCTAAAAGAACTTCAACTAAGGAGTGGAGACCGTATGTTGGAAAAGCGACTAGGGAGCGGAGACCCTATGTCTAAAATAAAATCAACTAGGGAGTGGAGACCCTATGTCTAATATAAAATCAACTAGGGAGTGGAGACCCTATGTTGGAAAAGCAGACTAGGGGGTGGAGACCCTATGCCCAAAAAAATATCGACTAGGGAATGGAGACCGTATGTTGGAAAAGCGACTAGGGAGTTTAGACCCTATGTCTAAAATAATATCAACTAGGGAGTAGAGACCACACGATGGAAAAGTAGACTAGGGAGTGGAGACCCTATGTCTAAAAGAACTTCAACTAGGGAGTGGAGACCCTATGTTGGAAAAGCAAACTAGGGAGTGGAGACCCTATGTCTAAAATAACTTCAACTAGGGAGTGGAGACCCTATGTCTAAAAGAACTTCAACTAGGGAGTGGAGACCCTAAGTCTAAAATAAACTCAACTAGAGAGTGGAGACCCTATGTTGGAAAAACGACTAGCGAGTGAAGACCTTATGTCTAAAATAAAATCAACTAGGGAGTGAAGACCCTATGTCGGAAAGGCGACTAGGGAGTAGAGACACTATGCCTAAAATAAACTCAACTAGGGAGTGGACCCTATCTTGGAAAGGCGACTAGGGAGTAGAGACCTTGCGTCTAAAATAAACTCAACTAGGGAATGGAGACCCTATGCTAGAAAAGTGACTAGGGAGTGGAGACCCTAAGTTTAACCTAATGTCAACTAGGGAGGCGAAATACTTTGTTGGAAACGCGACTAGGGAGTGGAGATCCTATGTCTAAAATAAAATCAACTAGTGAGTGGAGACCCTACGTTGGAAAAGCAGACTAGGGAGTGGAGACCCTATGTCTAAAATAAAATCAACTAGGGAGTAGAGACCCTATGTTGGAAAAGCGACTAGGGAGTGGAGACCCTATGTCTAAAAGAACTTCAACTAGGGAGTGAATACCCTATGTCTAAAATAAACTCAATCAGGGAGTGGATACCCTGTGTTGGAAAAACAAATAGGGAGTGGAGACCCTATGTCTAAAATAAAATCAACTAGGGAGTGGAGACCCTATGTAGGAAAGGCGACTAGGGAGTAGAGACCCTATGTCTACAATAAACTCAACGAGTTAGTGGAGACTCTATCTTGGAAAGGCGACTAGGGAGTGGAGACCCTGCGTCTAAAATAAACTCAACTAGGGATTGGAGACTCTATGCTAGAAAAGTGACTAGGGAGTGGAGACCCTAAGTTTAACATAATGTCAACTAGCAAGTGGAAACACTTTGTTTGAAAAGCGACTAGGGAGTGGAGATCCTATGTTTAAAATAAAATCAACTAGGGAGTGAAGACCCTACATTGGAAAAGAAGACTAGGGAATGGAGACCCTATGTCTAAAATAAAATCAACTAGGGAGTAGAGACCCTATGTTGGAAAGGCAACTAAGGAGTGGAGACCCTATACCTTAAATAACTTCAACTAGAGAGTGGAGACCCTATGTTGGAAAAGCGACTAAGGAGTGGAGACCCTATGTCTAAAATAGAATAAATTAGGGAGTAGAGACCCTATGTTTGAAAGGCGACAAGGGAGTGGAGACCCTATGTCTAAAATAAAATCAACTAGGGAGTGGAGACCCTATGTTGGAAAGGCGACTAAGGAGTGTAGACCCTATACCTAAAATAACTTCAATTAGGGAGTGAAGACACTATGTTGGAAAGCGAATATGGAGTGGAGACCCAATGTCTAAAATAAAATCAACTAGGAAGTGGAGACCCTATTTCTAAAATAAAATCAACTAGGGAGTGGTAACACTTTGTTGGAAAAGTGACTAGGAAGTGGAGATCCTATGTCAAATAAAATAATCTAGGGAGTGGAGACCCTACGTTGGAAAAGAAGACTAAGGAGTGGAGACCCTATGTCTAATATAAAATCAACTAGGGAGTAGAGACCCTATGTTGGAAAGGCTACTAGGGACTGGAGACCCAATACCTAAAATAACTGCAACTAGGGAGTGGAGACTTTACGATGGAAACACGACTAAGGAGTGGAGACCCTATGTCTAAAATAAAATCAACTAGGGAGTGGAGACACTATGTTTGAAAAGCAGACTAGGGGTAGAGACCCTGTGCCCAAAAAAATATCAACTAGGGAGTGTAGACCCTATGTTGGAAAAGCGACTAGGGAGTGTAGACCCTATGTCTAAAATAAAATCAACTAGGGAGTGGAGATTCTATATTGGAAAAGCAGACTAGGGAGTGGAGACCCCATGTCTAAAATAACTTCAACTAGAGAGTGGAGAACCTATGTTGGAAAAACGACTAAGGAGTGTAGACCCTATGTCTAAAAGAACTTCAACTAGGGAGTGGAGACCCTATGATTAAAATAAACTCAACTAGGGAGTGGATACACTATGTTGGAAAAATGACTAGGGATTGGAGACCTTATGTCTAAATTAAAATCAACTAGGGAGTGAAGACACTATGTAGGAAAGGCGACTAGGGAGTAGAGACGCTATGCCTAAAATAAACTCAACGAGGGAGTGGAGACCCTATCTTGGAAAGACGACTAGGGAGTAGAGACCCTGCGTCTAAAATAAACTTAACTAGGGAATGGAAATAGTTTGTTGGAAAAGCGACAAGGGAGTGGAGATCCTATGTCTAAAATAAAATCAACTAGGGATTGGAGACCCTACGTTGGAAAAATAGACTAGGGAGTGGAGACCCTATGTCTAAAATAAAATCAACTAAGGAGTAGAGACTCTATGTTGGAATAGCGGCTAGGGAGTGGAGACCCTATGTCTAAAAGAACTTCTACTAGGGAGTGGAGACCCCATGTCTAAAATAAACTCAACCAGGGAGTGGATACCCTATCTTGGAAAGGTGACTAGGGAGTAGAGACCCTGCGTCTAAAATAAACTCAACTAGGGAATGGAGACCCTATGCTAGAAAAGTGACTAGGGAGTGGAGACCCTAAGTTTAACCTAATGTCAACTTGGGAGTGGAAATATTTTATTGGAAAAGCGACTAGAGAGTGGAGATCCTATGTCTAAAATAAAATCAACTAGGGAGTGGAGACCCTACTTTGGAAAAACAGACTAGGGAGTGGAGACCCTATGTCTAAAATAAAATCAACTAAGGAATAGAGACCCTATGTTGGAAAATCGATTAGGGAGTGGAGTCCCTATGTCTAAAAGAACATCAACTAGGGAGTGGAGACCCTATGTCTAAAATAAACTCAACCAGGGAGTGGATACCCTGTGTTGGAAAAACAAATAGGGAGTGGAGACCCTATGTCAAAAATAAAATCAACTAGGGAGTGGAGACCCTATGTTGGAAAGGCGACTAGGGAGTGGAGACCCTGCGTCTAAAATAAGCTCAACTAGGGATTGGAGACTCTACGCTAGAAAATTGACTAGGGAGTGGAGACCCTAAGTTTAACATAATGTCAACTAGGGATTGGAAACACTTTATAGGAAAAGCGACTAGGGAGTGGAGATCCTGTGTCTAAAATAAAATCAACTAGGGAGTGGAGACCCTACGTTGGAAAAGAAGACTAGGGAATAGAGACCCTATTTCTAAAATAAAATCAACTAGGGAGTAGAGACCCTACGTTGGAAAGGTAACTAAGGAGTGGAGACCCTATACCTAAAATAACTTCAACTAGAGAGTGGAGACCCTATGTTGGAAAAGCGACAAAGGAGTGAAGACCCTATGTCTAAAATAAAATCAATTAGGGAGTAGATACCCTATGTTGGAAAGGCGACTAGGGAGTGGAGACCCTATGTCTAAAATAAAATCAACTAGGGAGTGGAGACCCTATATTGGAAAGGCGATTAGGGAGTGTAAACCCTATACCTGAAATAACTTCAATTAGGGAGTGAAGACCCTATGTTGGAAAAGCGACTATGGAGTGGAGACCCAATGTCTAAAATAAAATCAACTAGGAAGTGGAGACCCTATGTTGGAAAGGCGATAAGGGAATGGAGACCCTTTGTCTAAAATAAAATCAACTAGGGAGTGGAAACACTTTGTTGGAAAAGCGACTAGGGATTGGAGATCCTATGTCAAATAAAATAATCTAGGGAGTGGAGACCCTACGTTGGAAAATAAGGCTAGGGAGTGGAGACCCTATGTCTAAAATAAAATCAACTAGGGAGTAGAAACCCTATGTTGGAAAGGCTACTAGGTACTGGAGACCCAATACCTAAAATAACTTCAACTAGGGAGTGGAGACTCTATGATGGAAACACGACTAGGGAGTGGAGACCCTATGTCTAAAATAAAATCAACTAGGGAGTGGAGACACTATGTTTGAAAAGCAGACTAGGGGTAGAGACCCTATGCCCAAAAAAATATCAATTAGGTAGTGTAGACCCTATGTTGGAAAAGCGACTAGGGAGTGTAGACCCTATGTCTAAAATAAAATCAACTAGGGAGTGGAGATTCTATATTGGAAAAGTAGACTAGGGAGTGGAGACCCCATGTCAAAAATAACTTCAACTAGAGAGTGGAGAACCTATGTTGGAAAAACGACTAAGGAGTGGAGACCCTATGTCTAAAAGAACTTCAACTAGGGAGTGGAGACCCTATGATTAAAATAAACTCAACTAGGGAGTGGATACTCTATGTTGGAAAAATGACTAGAGATTGGAGACCTTATGTCTAAAATAAAATCAACTAGGGAGTGAAGACACTATGTCGGAAAGGCGACTAGGGAGTAGAGACGCTATGCCTAAAATAAACTCAACGAGGGAGTGGAGACCCTATCTTGGAAAGGCTACTAGGGAGTAGAGACCCTGCGTCTAAAATAAACTTAACTAGGGAATGGAAACCCTATGCTAGAAAAGTGACTAGGGAGTGAAGACCCTAAGTTTAACCTAATGTCAACTAGGGAGTGGAAATAGTTTATTGGAAAAGCAACAAGGGAGTGGAGATCCTATGTCTACAATAAAATCAACAAGGGATTGGAGACCCTACGTTGGAAAAATAGACTAGGTAGTGGAGACCCTATGTCTAAAATAAATTCAACTAAGGAGTAGAGACTCTATATTGGAAAAGCGGCTAGGGAGTGGAGACCCTATGTCTAAAAGAACTTCTACTAGGGAGTGGAGACCCTATGTCTAAAATAAACTCAACCAGGGAGTGGATACCCTATCTTGGAAAGGTGACTAGGGAGTAGAGACCCTGCGTCTAAAATAAACTCAACTAGGGAATGGAGACCCTATGCTAGAAAAGTGACTACGGAGTGGAGACCCTAAGTTTAACCTAATGTCAACTTGGGAGTGGAAATACTTTGTTGGAAAAGCGACTAGAGAGTGGAGATCCTATGTCTAAAATAAAATCAACTAGGGAGTGGAGACCCTACGTAGGAAAAACAGACTAGGGAGTGGAGACCATATGTCTAAAATAAAATGAACTAAGGAATAGAGACCCTATGTTGGAAAATCGACTAGGGAGTGGAGTCCCTATGTCTAAAAGAACATCAACTAGGGAGTGGAGACCCTATGTCTAAAATAAACTCAACCAGGGAGTGGATACCCTGTGTTGGAAAAACAAATAGGGAGTGGAGACCCTATGTCAAAAATAAAATCAACTAGGGAGTGGAGACCCTATGTTGGAAAGGCGACTAGGGAGTGGAGACCTTGCGTCTAAAATAAGCTCAACTAGGGATTGGAGACTCTATGCTAGAAAATTGACTAGGGAATGGAGACCCTAAGTTTAACATAATGTCAACTAGGGATTGGAAACACTTTATAGGAAAAGCGACTAGGGATTGGAGATCCTGTGTCTAAAATAAAATCAACTAGGGAGTAGAGACCTTACGTTGGAAAAGAAGACTAGGGAATAGAGACCCTATGTCTAAAATAAAATCAACTAGGGAGTAGAAACCCTATGTTGGAAAGGTAACTAAGGAGTGGAGACCCTATACCTAAAATAACTTCAACTAGAGAGTGGAGACCCTATGTTGGAAAAGCGACAAGGGAGTGGAGACCCTATGTCTAAAATAAAATCAATTAGGGAGTAGATACCCTATGTTGGAAAGGCGACTAGGGAGTGGAGACCCTATGTCTAAAATAAAATCAACTAGGGAGTGGAGACCCTATATTGGAAAGGCGATTAGGGAGTGTAAACCCTACACTTGAAATAACTTCAATTAGGGAGTGAAGACCCTATGTTGGAAAAGCGACTATGGAGTGGAGACCCAATGTCTAAAATAAAATCAACTAGGAAGTGGAGACCCTATGTTGGAAAGGCGATAAAGGAATGGAGACCCTTTGTCTAAAATAAAATCAACTAGGGAGTGGAAACACTTTGTTGGAAAAGCGACTAGGGAGTGGAGATCCTATGTCAAATAAAATAATCTAGGGAGTGGAGACCCTACGTTGGAAAAGAAGGCTAGGGAGTGGAGACCCTATGTCTAAAATAAAATCAACTAGGGAGTAGAAACCCTATGTTGGAAAGGCTACTAGGTACTGGAGACCCAATACCTAAAATAACTTCAACTAGGGAGTGGAGACTCTATGATGGAAACACGACTAGGGAGTGGAGACCCTATGTCTAAAATAAAATCAACTAGGGAGTGGAGACACTAGTTTGAAAAGAAAACTAGGGGTACAGACCCTATGCCCAAAAAAATATCAACTAGGGAGTGGAGACCCTATATTTGAAAAGCGACTGGGGAGTGTAGACCCTATGTCTAAAATAAAATCAACTAGGGAGTGGAGACCGTATGTTGGAAAAGAACACTAGGGAGTGGAGAACCTATGTCCAAATGAACTTCAGCTAGGGAGTGGAGACCCTATGTTGGAAAAGCAATTAGGGAGTGGAGACCCTATGTCAAAAATAAAATCAACTAGGGAGTGGAAACCCTATGTTCGAAAAGCGACTAGGGAGTGGAGACCCTATGTCTAAAATAAAATCAACTAGGGAGTGAACACCCTATGTTGGAAAGGCGACTAGTTAGTGGAGACCCTATACCTAAAATAACTTCAATTAGGGAGTGGAGACCTTATGTTGGAAAAGCGACTATGGAGTGGAGACCATATGTCTAAAATAAAATCAACTAGGGAGTGGAGACCCTATATTGGAAAAATAGACTAGGGAGTGGAGACCCTATGTCCAAAAGAACTTCAGCTAGGGAGTGGAGACCCTATGTTGGAAAAGCGACTAGGGAGTGGAGACCCTATGTCTAAAATAAAATCAACTAGGGAATGGAGACCTTATGTTGGAAAAGCGACTATGGAGTGGAGACCAAATGTCTAAAATAAAATCAACTAGGGAGTGGAGACCCTATATTGGAAAAGCAGACTAGGGAGTAGAGACCCTATGCCTAAAATAAAATCAACTAGGGAGTGGAGACCATATGTTGAAAAAGCAGACTAGGGAGTGGAGACCCTATGTGTAAAAGAACTTCAACTAGGGAGTGGAGACCCTATATTGGAAAAGCAGACTAGGGAGTGGAGACCCTATGTCTGAAATAACTTCAACTTGAGAGTGGAGACCCTATGTTGGAAAAGCGACTAGAGAGTGGAGACCCTATGTCTAAAATAAACTCAACTAGGAGTGAAGAACCCTATGTTGGAAAAACGACTAGGGAGTGGAGACCCTATGTCTAAAATAAAATCAACTAGGGAGTGGAGACCCACTGTTGGAAAGGCAACTAGGGAGTATAGACCCTATTTCAAAAATAAACTCAACGAGGGAGTGGAGACCCTATCTTGGAAAGGCGACTAGGGAGTAGAGACCATGCGTCTAAAATAAAATCTACTAGGGATCGGAGACTCTATGCTAGAAAAGTGACTAGGGAGTGGAGACCCTAAGTTTAACATAATGTCAACTAGGGAGTGGAAACACTTTGTTGGAAAAGCGACTAGGGAGTGGAGATCCTATGTCTAAAATAAAATCAACTAGAGAGTGGAGACCCTACGTTGAAAAAACATACTAGGGAGTGGATACCCTATATTGGAAAGACAACTACGGAGTGAAGACCCTATATTGGAAAGACGACTAGGGAGTGGAGACCCTATGTCTAAAATAAACTCAACTAGGGAGCGGAGAACGCTATGTTGGAAAAACGACCAGGGAGTGGAGACCCTATGTCTAAGATATAATCAACTAGGGAGTGAAGACCCTATGTTGAAAAGGCGACTAGGGAGTAGAGACCCTATGTCTAAAAATAAACTCAACTAGGGAGTGGAGACCCTATGTTGGAAACTTGACTAGGGAGTGGAGACACTATGTCTAAAAATAAACTCAACTAGGAAATGGAAACCCTATGTTGGAAAGGCGACTAGGGTGTGGAGACCCTATGTTTAAAATAAACTCAACTAGGGAGTGGAGACCCTATGTTGGAAAGGCGACTAGGGAGTGGAGTCCCTATGTCTAAAAATAAACTCAACTAGGGTAGTGGAGACCTTATGTTGGAAAAGCAAACGAGGGGTAGAGACTCTATGCCCAAAAAAATATCAACTAGGGAGTGGAGACCCTATGTTGGAAAAGAGACTAGGGAGTGTAGACCCCATGTCTAAAATAAAATCAACAAGGGAGTGGAGACCCTATGTTGGAAAATCAGACTAGAGAGTGGAGACCGTTTGTCTAAAAGAACTTCAACTAGGGAGTGGAGACCCTATGTCTATAAAAAAATCAACAAGGGAATAGAGACCCTATGTTGAAAAAGCGACTAGGGAGTGGAGACCCTATATCTAAAATAAAATCAACTAGGGAGTGGAGACCCTATATTGGAAAAGCAGACTAGGGAGTGGAGACCCTATGCCCAAAAAAATATCAACTAGGGAATGGAGACCCTATGTTGGAAAAGCGACTAGGGAGTGTAGACCCTATGTATAAAATAAAATCAACTAGGGAGTGTAGACCATATGTTGGAAAAGAAGACTAGGGAGTGGAGACCCTATGTGTAAAAGAACTTCAACTAGGGAGTGGAGACCCTATATTGGAAAAGCAGACTAGGGAGTGAAGACCCTATATATAAAATAACTTCAACTAGAGAGTGGAGACCCTATGTTGGAAAAGCGACTAGGGAGTGGAGACCCTATGTCTAAAAGAACTTCAACTAGGGTATGGAGACCCTATGTTGGAAAAGTAGACTAGGGAGTGGAGACCCTATGCCAAAAATAAAATCAACTAGGGAGTGGAGACCCTATGTAAGAAAAGCAAACCAGGGAGTGGAGACCCTATGTCTAAAATAAAATCAACTAGGGAGTGGAGACCCTATGTTGGAAAGGCGACTAGGGAGTAGAGACCATATGTCTAAAATAAAATCAACAAGGGAGTGGAGACCCTATATTGGAAAAGTAGACTAGGGAGTGGAGACCCTATGTCTAAATAAAATCAACTAGGGAGTGGAGACCCTATGTTGGAAAAGCAGACTAGGGAGTGAGGACCCTATATATAAAATAACTTCAACTAGAGAGTGGAGACCCTATGTTGGAAAAGCGACTAGGGAGTGGAGACCCTATGTCTAAAAGAACTTCAACTAGGGTATGGAGACCCTATGTTGGAAAAGTAGACTAGGGAGTGGAGACCCTATGCCAAAAATAAAATCAACTAGGGAGTGGAGACCCTATGTAAGAAAAGCAAACCAGGGAGTAGAGACCCTATATCTAAAATAAAATCAACTAGGGAGTGGACACGCTATGTTGGAAAGGCAACTAGTGAGTGGAGACCCTATACCTGAAATAACTTCAATTAGGGAGTGGAGACCATATGTCTAAAATAAAATCAACTGGGGAGTGGAGTCCCTATATTGGAAAAGCGACTAGGGAGTGGAGACCCTATGTCTAAAATAAAATCAACTAGGGAGTGAACACCCTATGTTGGAAAGGCGACTAGTTAGTGGAGACCCTATACCTGAAATAACTTCAATTAGGGAGTGGAGACCTTATGTTGGAAAAGCGACTATGGAGTGTAGACCATATGTCTAAAATAAAATCAACTAGGGAGTGGAGACCCTATATTGGAAAAATAGACTAGGGAGTGGAGACCCTATGTCCAAAAGAACTTCAGCTAGGGAGTGGAGACCCTATGTTGGAAAAGCGACTAGGGAGTGGAGACCCTATGTCTAAAATAAAATCAACTAGGGAATGGAGACCCTATGTTGGAAAAGCGACTATGGAGTGGAGACCAAATGTCTAAAATAAAATCAACTAGGGAGTGGAGACCCTATATTGGAAAAGCAGACTAGGGAGTAGAGACCCTATGCCTAGAATAAAATCAACTAGAGAGTGGAGACCCTACGTTGAAAAAGAATACTAGGGAGTGGAGACCCTATGTCTAAAATAAAATCAACTAGGGAGTAGAGACCCTATGTTGAAAAGGCGACTAAGGAGTGGAGACCATATACCTAAAATAACTTCAACAAGGGAGTGGAGACCCTGTGTTGGAAAAGCGACTAGGGAGTGGAGACCCTATGTCAAAAATAAAATCAACTAGGGAGTGGAGACCCTGTGTTGGAAAGGCGACTAGGGAGTAGAGACCCTATATCTAAAATAAAAGCAACTAGGGAGTGGACACGCTATGTTGGAAAGGCAACTAGTGAGTGGAGACCCTATACCTGAAATAACTTCAATTAGGGAGTGGAGACCCTATGTTGGAAAAGCGACTATGGAGTGGAGAACATATGTCTAAAATAAAATCAACTGGGGAGTGGAGTCCCTATATTGGAAAAGCGACTAGGGAGTGGAGACCCTATGTCTAAAATAAAATCAACTAGGGAGTGAACACCCTATGTTGGAAAGGCGACTAGTTAGTGGAGACCCTATACCTGAAATAACTTCAATTAGGGAGTGGAGACCTTATGTTGGAAAAGCGACTATGGTGTGTAGACCATATGTCTAAAATAAAATCAACAAGGGAGTGGAGACCCTATATTGGAAAAGTAGACTAGGGAGTGGAGACCCTATGTCTAAATAAAATCAACTAGGGAGTGGAGACCCTATGTTGGAAAAGCAGACTAGGGAGTGAGGACCCTATATATAAAATAACTTCAACTAGAGAGTGGAGACCCTATGTTGGAAAAGCGACTAGGGAGTGGAGACCCTATGTCTAAAAGAACTTCAACTAGGGTATGGAGACCCTATGTTGGAAAAGTAGACTAGGGAGTGGAGACCCTATCCCAAAAATAAAATCAACTAGGGAGTGGAGACCCTATGTAAGAAAAGCAAACCAGGGAGTAGAGACCCTATATCTAAAATAAAATCAACTAGGGAGTGGACACGCTATGTTGGAAAGGCAACTAGTGAGTGGAGACCCTATACCTGAAATAACTTCAATTAGGGAGTGGAGACCATATGTCTAAAATAAAATCAACTGGGGAGTGGAGTCCCTATATTGGAAAAGCGACTAGGGAGTGGAGACCCTATGTCTAAAATAAAATCAACTAGGGAGTGAACACCCTATGTTGGAAAGGCGACTAGTTAGTGGAGACCCTATACCTGAAATAACTTCAATTAGGGAGTGGAGACCTTATGTTGGAAAAGCGACTATGGAGTGTAGACCATATGTCTAAAATAAAATCAACTAGGGAGTGGAGACTCTATATTGGAAAAATAGACTAGGGAGTGGAGACCCTATGTCCAAAAGAACTTCAGCTAGGGAGTGGAGACCCTATGTTGGAAAAGCGACTAAGGAGTGGAGACCCTATGTCTAAAATAAAATCAACTAGGGAATGGAGACCCTATGTTGGAAAAGCGACTATGGAGTGGAGACCAAATGTCTAAAATAAAATCAACTAGGGAGTGGAGACCCTATATTGGAAAAGCAGACTAGGGAGTAGAGACCCTATGCCTAAAATAAAATCAACTAGAGAGTGGAGACCCTACGTTGAAAAAGAATACTAGGGAGTGGAGACCCTATGTCTAAAATAAAATCAACTAGGGAGTAGAGACCCTATGTTGAAAAGGCGACTAAGGAGTGGAGACCAAATACCTAAAATAACTTCAACAAGGGAGTGGAGACCCTGTGTTGGAAAAGCGACTAGGGAGTGGAGACCCTATGTTAAAAATAAAATCAACTAGGGAGTGGAGACCCTGTGTTGGAAAGGCGACTAGGGAGTAGAGACCCTATATCTAAAATAAAATCAACTAGGGAGTGGACACGCTATGTTGGAAAGGCAACTAGTGAGTGGAGACCCTATACCTGAAATAACTTTAATTAGGGAGTGGAGACCCTATGTTGGAAAAGCGACTATGGAGTGGAGACCATATGTCTAAAATAAAATCAACTGGGGAGTGGAGTCCCTATATTGGAAAAGCGACTAGGGAGTGGAGACCCTATGTCTAAAATAAAATCAACTAGGGAGTGAACACCCTATGTTGGAAAGGCGACTAGTTAGTGGAGACCCTATACCTGAAATAACTTCAATTAGGGAGTGGAGACCTTATGTTGGAAAAGCGACTATGGAGTGGAGACCATATGTCTAAAATAAAATCAACTAGGGAGTGCAGACCCTATATTGGAAAAATAGACTAGGGAGTGGAGACCCTATGTCCAAAAGAACTTCAGCTAGGGAGTGGAGACCCTATGTTGGAAAAGCGACTAGGGAGTGGAGACCCTATGTCTAAAATAAAATCAACTAGGGAATGGAGACCCTATGTTGGAAAAGCGACTATGGAGTGGAGACCAAATGTCTAAAATAAAATCAACTAGGGAGTGGAGACCCTATATTGGAAAAGCAGACTAGGGAGTAGAGACCCTATGCCTAAAATAAAATCAACTAGGGAGTGGAGACCATATATTGAAAAACCAGACTAGGGAGTGGAGACCCTATGTGTAAATGAACTTCAACTAGGGAGTGGAGACCCTATATTGGAAAAGCAGACTAGGGAGTGGAGACCCTATGTCTGAAATAACTTCAACTTGAGAGTGGAGACCCTATGTTGGAAAAGCGACTAGAGAGTGGAGACCCTATTTCTAAAATAAACTCAACTAGGAGTGAAGAACCCTATGTTGGAAAAACGACTAGGGAGTGGAGACCCTATGTCTAAAATAAAATCAACTAGGGAGTGGAGACCCACTGTTGGAAAGGCAACTAGGGAGTATAGACCCTATTTCTAAAATAAACTCAACATGGGAGTGGAGACCCTATCTTGGAAAGGCGACTAGGGAGTAGAGACCATGCGTCTAAAATAAACTCTACTAGGGATCGGAGACTCTATGCTAGAAAAGTGACTAGGGAGTGGAGACCCTAAGTTTAACATAATGTCAACTAGGGAGTGGAAACACTTTGTTGGAAAAGCGACTAGGGAGTGGAGATCCTATGTCTAAAATAAAATCAACTAGAGAGTGGACACCCTATGTTGGAAAGGCGACTAGTTAGTGGAGACCCTATACCTGAAATAACTTCAATTAGGGAGTGGAGACCTTATGTTGGAAAAGCGACTATGGAGTGGAGACCATATGTCTAAAATAAAATCAACTAGGGAGTGGAGACCCTATATTGGAAAAATAGACTAAGGAGTGGAGACCCTATGTCCAAAAGAACTTCAGCTAGGGAGTGGAGACCCTATGTTGGAAAAGCGACTAGGAAGTGGAGACCCTATGTCTAAAATAAAATCAACTAGGGAATGGAGACCCTATGTTGGAAAAGCGACTATGGAGTGGAGACCAAATGTCTAAAATAAAATCAACTAGGGAGTGGAGACCCTATATTGGAAAAGCAGACTAGGGAGTAGAGACCCTATGCCTAAAATAAAATCAACTAGGGAGTGGAGACCATATGTTGAAAAAGCAGACTAGGGAGTGGAGACCCTATGTGTAAAAGAACTTCAACTAGGGAGTGGAGACCCTATATTGGAAAAGCAGACTAGGGAGTGGAGACCCTATGTCTGAAATAACTTCAACTTGAGAGTGGAGACCCTATGTTGGAAAAGCGACTAGAGAGTGGAGACCCTATGTCTAAAATAAACTCAACTAGGAGTGAAGAACCCTATGTTGGAAAAACGACTAGGAAGTGGAGACCCTATGTCTAAAATAAAATCAACTAGGGAGTGGAGACCCACTGTTGGAAAGGCAACTAGGGAGTATAGACCCTATTTCAAAAATAAACTCAACGAGGGAGTGGAGACCCTATCTTGGAAAGGCGACTAGGGAGTAGAGACCATGCGTCTAAAATAAACTCTACTAGGGATCGGAGACTCTATGCTAGAAAAGTGACTAGGGAGTGGAGACCCTAAGTTTAACATAATGTCAACTAGTGAGTGGAAACACTTTGTTGGAAAAGCGACTAGGGAGTGGAGATCCTATGTCTAAAATAAAATCAACTAGAGAGTGGAGACCCTACGTTGAAAAAACATACTAGGGAGTGGATACCCTATATTGGAAAGACAACTACGGAGTGGAGACGCTATATTGGAAAGACGACTAGGGAGTGGAGACCCTATGTCTAAAATAAACTCAACTAGGGAGCGGAGAACCCTATGTTGGAAAAACGACCAGGGAGTGGAGACCCTATGTCTAAGATATAATCAACTAGGGAGTGAAGACCCTATGTTGAAAAGGCGACTAGGGAGTAGAGACCCTATGTCTAAAAATAAACTCAACTAGGGAGTGGAGACCCTATGTTGGAAACTTGACTAGGGAGTGGAGACACTATGTCTAAAAATAAACTCAACTAGGGAATGGAAACCCTATGTTGGAAAGGCGACTAGGGTGTGGAGACCCTATGTTTAAAATAAACTCAACTAGGGAGTGGAGACCCTATGTTGGAAAGGCGACTAGGGAGTGGAGTCCCTATGTCTAAAAATAAACTCAACTAGGGTAGTGGATACCTTATGTTGGAAAAGCAAACTAGGGGTAGAGACCCTATGCCCAAAAAAATATCAACTAGGGAGTGGAGACCCTATGTTGGAAAAGAGACTAGGGAGTGTAGACCCCATGTCTAAAATAAAATCAACAAGGGAGTGGAGACCCTATGTTGGAAAATCAGACTAGAGAGTGGAGACCGTTTGTCTAAAAGAACTTCAACTAGGGAGTGGAGACCCTATGTCTATATAAAAATCAACAAGGGAATAGAGACCCTATGTTGAAAAAGCGACTAGGGAGTGGAGACCCTATATCTAGAATAAAATCAACTAGGGAGTGGAGACCCTATGTTGGAAAAGCAGACTAGGGAGTGGAGACCCTATGCCCAAAAAAATATCAACTAGGGAATGGAGACCCTATGTTGGAAAAGCGACTAGGGAGTGTAGACCCTATGTATAAAATAAAATCAACTAGGGAGTGTAGACCATATGTTGGAAAAGAAGACTAGGGAGTGGAGACCCTATGTGTAAAAGAACTTCAACTAGGGAGTGGAGACCCTATATTGGAAAAGCAGACTAGGGAGTGAAGACCCTATATATAAAATAACTTCAATTAGAGAGTGGAGACCCTATGTTGGAAAAGCGACTAGGGAGTGGAGACCCTATGTCTAAAAGAACTTCAACTAGGGTATGGAGACCCTATGTTGGAAAAGTAGACTAGGGAGTGGAGACCCTATGCCAAAAATAAAATCAACTAGGGAGTGGAGACCCTATGTAAGAAAAGCAAACCAGGGAGTGGAGACCCTATGTCTAAAATAAAATCAACTAGGGAGTGGAGACCCTATGTTGGAAAGGCGACTAGGGAGTAGAGACCATATGTCTAAAATAAAATCAACTAGGGAGTGGAGACCCTATATTGGAAAAGTAGACTAGGGAGTGGAGACCCTATGTCTAAATAAAATCAACTAGGGAGTGGAGACCCTATGTTGGAAAAGCAGACTAGGGGGTGGAGACACTATGCCCAAAAAAATATCAACTAGGGAATGGATACCCTATGTTGGAAAAGCGACTAGGAAGTGTAGACCCCATATCTAAAATAAAATCAACTAGGGAGTGGAGACCATATGTTGGAAAAGCATACTAGGGAGTGGTGACCCTATGTGTAAAAGAACTTCAACTAGGGAGTGAAGACCCTATATTGGAAAAGCAGACTAGGGAGTGGAGACCATATGTCTAAAATAAAATCAACTAAAGAGTGGAGACCCTATGTTGAAAAGGCGACTAGGGAGTAGAGACCCTATGTCTAAAAATATACACTCAACTAGGGAGTGGAGACCCTATGTTGGAAAGTCGACTAGGGAGTGGAGACACTATGTCTAAAAATAAACTCAACTAGGGAATGGAGACCATATGTTGGAAAGGCGACTAGGGTGTGGAGACCCTATGTTTAAAATAAACTCAACTAGGGAGTGGAGACCCTATGTTGGAAAGGCGACTAGGGAGTGGAGTCCCTATGTCTAAAAATAAACTCAACTAGGGTAGTGGAGACCTTATGTTGGAAAAACAAACTAGGGGTAGAGACCCTATGCCCAAAAAAATATTGACTAGGGATTGGAGACACTATATTGGAAAAGAGACTAGCGAGTGTAGACCCTATGTCTAAAATAAAATCAACATGGGAGTGGAGACCCTATGTTGGAAAATCAGACTAGAGAGTGGAGACCGTATGTCTAAAAGAAATTCAACTAGGGAGTGGAGACCCTATGTTGGAAAAGTAACTATGGAGTGGAGACCCTATGTCTAAAATAAAATCAACTAGGGAATGGAGACCTTATGTTGGAAAAGCGACTAGGGAGTGGAGACCCTATGTCTAAATAAAATCAACTAGGGAGTGGAGACCCTATGTTGGAAAAGCAGACTAGGGGGTGGAGACACTATGCCCAAAAAAATATCAACTAGGGAATGGATACCCTATGTTGGAAAAGCGACGAGGGAGTGTAGACCCCATATCTAAAATAAAATCATTTAGGGAGTGGAGACCATATGTTGGAAAAGCGGACTAGGAAGTGGAGACCCTATGTGTAAAAGAACTTCAACTAGGGAGTGAAGACCCTATATTGGAAAAGCAGACTAGGGAGTGGAGACCCTATGTCTAAAATAACTTCAACTAGGGAGTGGAGACCCTATGTTGGAAAAGCAGACTAGGGGGTGGAGACCCTATGCCCAAAAAAGATCAACTAGGGAATGGATACCCTATGTTGGAAAAGCGACTAGGGAGTGTAGACCCTATGTCTAAAATAAAATCAACTAGGGAGTGGAGACCATATGTTGGAAAAGCAGACTAGGGAGTGGAGACCCTATGTCTAAAAGAACTTCAACTAGGGAGTGGAGACCCGATATTGGAAAAGCAGACTAGGGAGTGGAGACCCTATATCTAAAATAACTTCAACTAGAGAGTGAGGACCCTATGTTTGAAAAGCGACTAGGGAATGGAGACCCTATGTCTAAAAGAACTTCAACTAGGGTGTGGAGACCCTATGTTGGAAAAGCGACTATGGAGTGGAGACCATATGTCTAAAATAAAATCAACTAGGGAGTGGAGACCCTATGTAAGAAAAGCAAACCAGGGAGTGGAGAACCTATGCAAAAAATATAATCAACTAGGGAGTGGAGACCCTATGTTGAAAAGGCGACTAGGGAGTAGAGACCCTATGTCTAAAAATAAACTCAACTAGGGCGTGAAAACCCTATGTTGGAAAGTCGACTAGGTAGTGGAGTCCCTATGTCAAAAAATAAACTCAACTAGGGTAGTGGAGACCTTATGTTAGAAAAGCAAACTAGGGGTAGAGACCCAATGCCCAAAAAAATATCAACTAGGGAGTGGAGATCCTATGTTGGAAAAGAGACTAGGGAGTGTAGACCCTATGTCTAAAATAAAATCAACAAGGGAGTGGAGACCCTATGTTGGAAAATCAGACTAGAGAGTGGAGACCGTATGTCTAAAAGAACTTCAACTAGGGAGTGGAGACCCTATGTCTAAAATAAAATCAACTAGGGAATGAAGACCCTATGTTGAAAAAGCGACTAGGGAGTGGAGACCATATGTCTAAAATAAAATCAACTAGGGAGTGGAGACCCTATGTTGGAAAAGCAGACTAGGGGGTGGAGACCCTATGCCCAAAAAAATATCAACTAGGGAGTGGAGACCCTATGTTGGAAAAGCAGACTAGGGAGTGGAGACCCTATGTCTAAAATAACTTCAACTAGAGAGTGGAGACCCTATATTGGAAAAGCAGACTAGGGAGTGGAGACACTATGTCTAAAAGAACTTCAACTAGGGTGTGGAGACCCTATGTTGGAAAAGCTACTATGGAGTGGAGACCATATGTCTAAAATAAAATCTACTAGGGAGTGGAGACCCTATATTGGAAAAGTAGACTAGGGAGTGGAGACCCTATGCAAAAAATAAAATCAACTAAGGAGTGGAGACCCTATGTAAGAAAAGCAAACCAGGTAGTGGAGACCCTATGTCTAAAATAATATCAACTAGGGAGTGGAGACCTTATGTTGGAAAAGTGACTAGGGAGTAGAGACCCTATGTCTAAAATAAAATCAACTAGGGAGTGGAGACCATATGTTGGAAAAGCAGACTAGGGAGTGGAGACCCTATGTGTATGTGTAAAAGAACTTCAACTAGGGAGTGGAGACCCTATGTCTAAAATAACTTCAACTAGAGAGTGGAGACACTATGTTGGAAAAGCGACTAGGGAGTGGAGAACCTATGTGTAAAAGAACTTCAACTAGGGTATGGAGACCCTATGTTGGAAAAGCGACTATGGAGTGGAGACCCTATGTCTAAAATAACTTCAACTAGAGAGAAGAGACCTTATGTTGGAAAAGCAACTAGGGAGTGGAGACCCTATGTCTAAAATAAACTCAACTAGGGAGTGGAGAACCCTATGTTGGAAAAACGACCATGGAGTGGAGACCCTATGTCTAAAATAAAATCATCTAGGGAGTGGAGACCCTATGTTAGAAAGGCGACTAGGGAGTAGAGACCCTATGTCTAAAAATAAACTCAACTAGGGAGTGGAGACCCTATGTTGGAAAGGCGACTAGGGAGTGGAGTCCCTATGTCTAAAATTACACTCAACTAGGGGAGTGGAGACCTTATGTTGGAAAAGTAAACTAGGGGTAGAGACCCTATGCCCAAAAATATATCAACTAGGGAGTGTAGACCCTATGTCTAAAATAAAATCAACAAGGGAGTGGAGACCCTATGTTGCAAAAGCGGACTAGGGAGTGGAGACCGTATGTCTAAAAGAACTTCAACTAGGGAGTGGAGACCTTATGTTGGAAAAGCGACTAGGGAGTGGAGACCCTATGTCTAAAATAAAATCAACTAGGGAATGGAGACCCTATGTTGGAAAAGCGACTAAGGAGTGGAGACCTTATGTCTAAAATAAAATCAACTTGCGAGTGGAGACCCTATGTTGGAAAAGCAGACTAGGGGGTGGAGACCCTATGCCCAAAAAAATATCAACTAGGGAATGGAGACCCTGTGTTGGATAAGTGACTAGGGAGTGCAGACCCTTTGTCTAAAATAAAATCAACTAGGGAGTGGAGACCATATGTTGGAAAAGCATACTAGGGAGTGGTGACCCTATGTGTAAAAGAACTTCAACTAGGGAGTGGAGACCCTATATTGGAAAAGCAGACTAGGGAGTGGAGACCATATGTCTAAAATAAAATCAACTAAAGAGTGGAGACCCTATGTTGAAAAGGCGACTAGGGAGTAGAGACCCTATGTCTAAAAATAAACTCAACTAGGGAGTGGAGACCCTATGTTGGAAAGTCGACTAGGGAGTGGAGACACTATGTCTAAAAATAAACTCAACTAGGGAATGGAGACCCTATGTTGGAAAGGCGACTAGGGTGTGGAGACCCTATATTTAAAATAAACTCAACTAGGGATTGGAGACCCTATGTTGGAAAATCAGACTAGAGAGTGGAGACCGTATGTCTAAAAGAACTTCAACTAGGGAGTGGAGACCGTATGTCTAAAATAAAATCAACTAGGGAATGAAGACCGTATGTTGAAAAAGTGACTAGGGAGTGGAGACTATATGTCTAAAATAAAATCAACTAGGGAGTGGAGACCCTATGTTGGAAAAGCAGACTAGGGGGTGGAGACCCTATGCCCAAAAAAATATCAACTAGGGAGTGGAGACCATATGTTGGAAAAGCAGACTAGGGAGTGGAGACCCTATGTCTAAAATAACTTCAACTAGAGAGTGGAGACCCTATATTGGAAAAGCAGACTAGGGAGTGGAGACCCTATGTCTAAAAGAACTTCAACTAGGGTGTGGAGACCCTATGTTGGAAAAGCGACTATGGAGTGGAGACCATATGTCTAAAATAAAATCAACTAGGGAGTGGAGACCCTATATTGGAAAAGTAGACTAGGGAGTGGAGACCCTATGCAAAAAATAAAATCAACTAGGGAGTGGAGACCCTATGTAAGAAAAGCAAACCAGGTAGTGGAGACCCTATGTCTAAAATAATATCAACTAGGGAGTGGAGGCCCTATATTGGAAAGGTGACTAGGGAGTAGAGACCCTATGTCTAAAATAAAATCAACTAGGGAGTGGAGACCATATGTTGGAAAAGCAGACTAGGGAGTGGAGACCCTATGTGTAAAAGAACTTCAACTAGGGAGTGGAGACCCTATGTCTAAAATAACTTCAACTAGAGAGTGGAGACCCTATGTTGGAAAAGCGACTAGGGAGTGGAGAACCTATGTGTAAAAGAACTTCAACTAGGGTATGGAGACCCTATGTGTAAAAGAACTTCAACTAGGGAGTGGAGACCCTATGTCTAAAATAACTACAACTAGAGAGAAGAGACCTTATGTTGGAAAAGCAACTAGGGAGTGGAGACCCTATGTCTAAAATAAACTCAACTAGGGAGTGGAGAACCCTATGTTGGAAAAACGACCATGGAGTGGAGACCCTATGTCTAAAATAAAATCATCTAGGGAGTGGAAACCCTATGTTAGAAAGGCGACTAGGGAGTAGAGACCCTATGTCTAAAATAAACTCAACTAGGGAGTGGAGACCCTATGTTGGAAAGGCGACTAGGGGTAGAGACCCTATGCCCAAAAAAATATCAACTAGGGAGTGTAGACCCTATGTCTAAAATAAAATCAACAAGGGAGTGGAGACCCTATATTGCAAAAGCGGACTAGGGAGTGGAGACCGTATGTCTAAAAGAACTTCAACTAGGGAGTGGAGACCCTATATTGGAAAAGCAGACTAGGGAGTGGAGACCATAAGTCTAAAATAAAATCAACTAAAGAGTGGAGACCCTATGTTGAAAAGGCGACTAGGGAGTAGAGACCCTATGTCTAAAAATAAACTCAATTAGGGAGTGGAGACCCTATGTTGGAAAGTCGACTAGGGAGTGGAGACACTATGTCTAAAAATAAACTCAACTAGGGAGTGGAGACCATATGTTAGAAAAGCATACTAGGGAGTGGTGACCCTATGTGTAAAAGAACTTCAACTAGGGAGTGGAGACCCTATATTGGAAAAGCAGACTAGGGAGTGGAGACCATATGTCTAAAATAAAATCAACTAAAGAGTGGAGACCCTATGTTGAAAAGGCGACTAGGGAGTAGAGACCCTATGTCTAAAAATAAACTCAACTAGGGAGTGGAGACCCTATGTTGGAAAGTCGACTAGGGAGTGGAGACACTATGTCTAAAAATAAACTCAACTAGGGAATGGAGACCCTGTGTTGGATAAGTGACTAGGGAGTGCAGACCCTTTGTCTAAAATAAAATCAACTAGGGAGTGGAGACCATATGTTAGAAAAGCATACTAGGGAGTGGTGACCCTATGTGTAAAAGAACTTCAACTAGGGAGTGGAGACCCTATATTGGAAAAGCAGACTAGGGAGTGGAGACCATATGTCTAAAATAAAATCAACTAAAGAGTGGAGACCCTATGTTGAAAAGGCGACTAGGGAGTAGAGACCCTATGTCTAAAAATAAACTCAACTAGGGAGTGGAGACCCTATGTTGGAAAGTCGACTAGGGAGTGGAGACACTATGTCTAAAAATAAACTCAACTAGGGAATGGAGACCCTATGTTGGAAAGGCGACTAGGGTGTGGAGACCCTATATTTAAAATAAACTCAACTAGGGAGTGGAGACCCTATATTGGAAAATCAGACTAGAGAGTGGAGACCGTATGTCTAAAAGAACTTCAACTAGGGAGTGGAGATCCTATGTCTAAAATAAAATCAACTAGGGAATGAAGACCCTATGTTGAAAAAGCGACTAGGGAGTGGAGACCATATGTCTAAAATAAAATCAACTAGGGAGTGGAGACCCTATGTTGGAAAAGCAGACTAGGGGTGGAGACCCTATGCCCAAAAAAATATCAACTAGGGAGTGGAGACCATATGTTGGAAAAGCAGACTAGGGAGTGGAGACCCTATGTCTAAAATAACTTCAACTAGAGAGTGGAGACCCTATATTGGAAAAGCAGACTAGGGAGTGGAGACCCTATGTCTAAAAGAACTTCAACTAGGGTGTGGAGACCCTATGTTGGAAAAGCGACTATAGAGTGGAGACCATATGTCTAAAATAAAATCAACTAGGGAGTGGAGACCCTATATTGGAAAAGTAGACTATGGAGTGGAGACCCTATGCAAAAAATAAAATCAACTAGGGAGTGGAGACCCTATGTAAGAAAAGCAAACCAGGTAGTGGAGACCCTATGTCTAAAATAATATCAACTAGGGAGTGGAGACCCTATGTTGGAAAGGTGACTAGGGAGTAGAGACCCTATGTCTAAAATAAAATCAACTAGGGAGTGGAAACCATATGTTGGAAAAGCAGACTAGGGAGTGGAGACCCTATGTGTAAAAGAACTTCAACTAGGGAGTGGAGACCCTATGTCTAAAATAACTTCAACTAGAGAGTGGAGACCCTATGTTGGAAAAGCGACTAGGGAGTGGAGAACCTATGTGTAAAAGAACTTCAACTAGGGTATGGAGACCCTATGTGTAAAAGAACTTCAACTAGGGAGTGGAGACCCTATGTCTAAAATAACTACAACTAGAGAGAAGAGACCTTATGTTGGAAAAGCAACTAGGGAGTGGAGACCCTATGTCTAAAATAAACTCAACTAGGGAGTGGAGAACCCTATGTTGGAAAAACGACCATGGAGTGGAGACCCTATGTCTAAAATAAAATCATCTAGGGAGTGGAAACCCTATGTTAGAAAGGCGACTAGGGAGTAGAGACCCTATGTCTAAAATAAACTCAACTAGGGAGTGGAGACCCTATGTTGGAAAGGCGACTAGGGGTAGAGACCCTATGCCCAAAAAAATATCAACTAGGGAGTGTAGACCCTATGTCTAAAATAAAATCAACAAGGGAGTGGAGACCCTATATTGCAAAAGCGGACTAGGGAGTGGAGACCGTATGTCTAAAAGAACTTCAACTAGGGAGTGGAGACCCTATATTGGAAAAGCAGACTAGGGAGTGGAGACCATAAGTCTAAAATAAAATCAACTAAAGAGTGGAGACCCTATGTTGAAAAGGCGACTAGGGAGTAGAGACCCTATGTCTAAAAATAAACTCAATTAGGGAGTGGAGACCCTATGTTGGAAAGTCGACTAGGGAGTGGAGACACTATGTCTAAAAATAAACTCAACTAGGGAATGGAGTCCCTATGTTGGAAAGGCGACTAGGGTGTGGAGACCCTATATTTAAAATAAACTCAACTAGGGAGTGGAGACCCTATGTTGGAAAATCAGACTAGAGAGTGGAGACCGTATGTCTAAAAGAACTTCAACTAGGGAGTGGAGATCCTATGTCTAAAATAAAATCAACTAGGGAATGGAGACCCTATGTTGGAAAAGCGACTAGGGAGTGGAGACCTTATGTCTAAAATAAAATCAACTTGCGAGTGGAGACCCTATGTTGGAAAAGCAGACTAGGGGGTGGAGACCCTATGCCCAAAAAAATATCAACTAGGGAATGGAGACCCTGTGTTGGATAAGTGACTAGGGAGTGCAGACCCTTTGTCTAAAATAAAATCAACTAGGGAGTGGAGACCATATGTTGGAAAAGCATACTAGGGAGTGGTGACCCTATGTGTAAAAAAACTTCAACTAGGGAGTGGAGACCCTATATTGGAAAAGCAAACTAGGGAGTGGAGACCATATGTCTAAAATAAAATCAACTAAAGAGTGGAGACCCTATGTTGAAAAGGCGACTAGGGAGTAGAGACCCTATGTCTAAAAATAAACTCAACTAGGGAGTGTTGACCCTATGTTGGAAAGTCGACTAGGGAGTGGAGACACTATGTCTAAAAATAAACTCAACTAGGGAATGGAGACCCTATGTTGGAAAGGCGACTAGGGTGTGGAGACCCTATATTTAAAATAAACTCAACTAGGGAGTGGAGACCCTATGTTGGAAAATCAGACTAGAGAGTGGAGACCGTATGTCTAAAAGAACTTCAACTAGGGAGTGGAGATCCTATGTCTAAAATATAATCAACTAGGGAATGAAGACCCTATGTTGAAAAAGCGACTAGGGAGTGGAGACCATATGTCTAAAATAAAATCAACTAGGGAATGGAGACCCTATGTTGGAAAAGCAGACTAGGGGTGGAGACCCTATGCCCAAAAAAATATCAACTAGGGAGTGGAGACCATATGTTGGAAAAGCAGACTAGGGAGTGGAGACCCTATGTCTAAAATAACTTCAACTAGAGAGTGGAGACCCTATATTGGAAAAGCAGACTAGGAAGTGGAGACCCTATGTCTAAAAGAACTTCAACTAGGGTGTGGAGACACTATGTTGGAAAAGCGACTATGGAGTGGAGACCATATGTCTAAAATAAAATCAACTAGGGAGTGGAGACCCTATATTGGAAAAGTAGACTAGGGAGTGGAGACCCTATGTTGGAAAAGCGACTAGGGAGTGGAGACGTTATGTCTAAAATAAAATCAACTTGCGAGTGGAGACCCTATGTTGGAAAAGCAGACTAGGGGGTGGAAGACCCTATGCCCAAAAAAATATCAACTAGGGAATGGAGACCCTGTGTTGGATAAGTGACTAGGGAGTGCAGACCCTTTGTCTAAAATAAAATCAACTAGGGAGTGGAGACCATATGTTGGAAAAGCATACTAGGGAGTGGTGACCCTATGTGTAAAAGAACTTCAACTAGGGAGTGGAGACCCTATATTGGAAAAGCAGACTAGGGAGTGGAGACCATATGTCTAAAATAAAATCAACTAAAGAGTGGAGACCCTATGTTGAAAAGGCGACTAGGGAATAGAGACCCTATGTCTAAAAATAAACTCAACTAGGGAGTGGAGACCCTATGTTGGAAAGTCGACTAGGGAGTGGAGACACTATGTCTAAAAATATACTCAACTAGGGAATGGAGTCCCTATGTTGGATAGGCGACTAGGGTGTGGGAACCTATATTTAAAATAAACTCAACTAGGGAGTGGAGACCCTATGTTGGAAAATCAGACTAGAGAGTGGAGACCGTATGTCTAAAAGAACTTCAACTAGGGAGTGGAGATCCTATGTCTAAAATAAAATCAACTAGGGAATGGAGACCCTATGTTGGAAAAGCGACTAGGGAGTGGAGACCCTATGCCCAAAAAAATATCAACTAGGGAGTGGAGACCATATGTTGGAAAAGCAGACTAGGGAGTGGAGACCCTATGTCTAAAATAACTTCAACTAGAGAGTGGAGACCCTATATTGGAAAAGCAGACTAGGAAGTGGAGACCCTATGTCTAAAAGAACTTCAACTATGGTGTGGAGACACTATTTTGGAAAAGCGACTATGGAGTGGAGACCATATGTCTAAAATAAAATCAACTAGGGAGTGGAGACCCTATATTGGAAAAGTAGACTAGGGAGTGGAGACCCTATGTTGGAAAAGCGACTAGGGAGTGGAGACGTTATGTCTAAAATAAAATCAACTTGCGAGTGGAGACCCTATGTTGGAAAAGCAGACTAGGGGTGGAGACCCTATGCCCAAAAAAATATCAACTAGGGAATGGAGACCCTGTGTTGGATAAGTGACTAGGGAGTGCAGACCCTTTGTCTAAAATAAAATCAACTAGGGAGTGGAGACCATATGTTGGAAAAGCATACTAGGGAGTGGTGACCCTATGTGTAAAAGAACTTCAACTAGGGAGTGGAGACCCTATATTGGAAAAGCAGACTAGGGAGTGGAGACCATATGTCTAAAATAAAATCAACTAAAGAGTGGAGACCCTATGTTGAAAAGGCGACTAGGGAATAGAGACCCTATGTCTAAAAATAAACTCAACTAGGGAGTGGAGACCCTATGTTGGAAAGTCGACTAGGGAGTGGAGACACTATGTCTAAAAATATACTCAACTAGGGAATGGAGTCCCTATGTTGGATAGGCGACTAGGGTGTGGGAACCTATATTTAAAATAAACTCAACTAGGGAGTGGAGACCCTATGTTGGAAAATCAGACTAGAGAGTGGAGACCGTATGTCTAAAAGAACTTCAACTAGGGAGTGGAGATCCTATGTCTAAAATAAAATCAACTAGGGAATGGAGACCCTATGTTGGAAAAGCGACTAGGGAGTGGAGACCCTATGCCCAAAAAAATATCAACTAGGGAGTGGAGACCATATGTTGGAAAAGCAGACTAGGGAGTGGAGACCCTATGTCTAAAATAACTTCAACTAGAGAGTGGAGACCCTATATTGGAAAAGCAGACTAGGGAGTGGAGACCCTATGTCTAAAAGAACTTCAACTAGGGTGTGGAGACCCTATGTTGGAAAAGCGACTATGGAGTGGAGACCATATGTCTAAAATAAAATCAACTAGGGAGTGGAGACCCTATATTGGAAAAGTAGACTAGGGAGTGGAGACCCTATGCAAAAAATAAAATCAACTAGGGAGTGGAGACCCTATGTAAGAAAAGCAAACCAGGTAGTGGAGACCCTATGTCTAAAATAATATCAACTAGGGAGTGGAGACCCTATGTTGGAAAGGTGACTAGGGAGTATAGACTCTATGTCTAAAATAAAATCAACTAGGGAGTGGAGACCATATGTTGGAAAAGCAGACTAGGGAGTGGATACCCTATGTGTAAAAGAACTTCAACTAGGGAGTGGAGACCCTATGTCTAAAATAACTTCAACTAGAGAGTGGAGACCCTATGTTGGAAAAGCGACTAGGGTGTGGAGAACCTATGTGTAAAAGAACTTCAACTAGGGTATGGAGACCCTATGTTGGAATAGCGACTATGGAGTGGAGACCCTATGTCTAAAATAACTACAACTAGAGAGAAGAGACCTTATGTTGGAAAAGCAACTAGGGAGTGGAGACCCTATGTCTAAAATAAACTCAACTAGGGAGTGGAGAACCCTATGTTGGAAAAACGACCATGGAGTGGAGACCCTATGTCTAAAATAAAATCATCTAGGGAGTGGAAACCCTATGTTAGAAAGGCGACTAGGGAGTAGAGACCCTATGTCTAAAAATAAACTCAACTAGGGAGTGGAGACCCTATGTTGGAAAGGCGACTAGGGGTAGAGACCCTATGCCCAAAAAAATATCAACTAGGGAGTGTAGACCCTATGTCTAAAATAAAATCAACAAGGGAGTGGAGACCCTATGTTGCAAAAGCGGACTAGGGAGTGGAGACCGTATGTCTAAAAGAACTTCAACTAGGGAGTGGAGACCCTATGTTGGAAAAGCGATTAGGGAGTGGAGATCCTATGTCTAAAATAAAATCAACTAGGGAATGGAGACCCTATGTTGGAAAAGCGACTAGGGAGTGGAGACCTTATGTCTAAAATAAAATCAACTTGCGAGTGGAGACCCTATGTTGGAAAAGCAGACTAGGGGGTGGAGACCCTATGCCCAAAAAAATATCAACTAGGGAATGGAGACCCTGTGTTGGATAAGTGACTAGGGAGTGCAGACCCTTTGTATAAAATAAAATCAACTAGGGAGTAGAGACCATATGCTGGAAAAGCATACTAGGGAGTGGTGACCCTATGTGTAAAAGAACTTCATCTAGGGAGTGGAGACACTATATTGGAAAAGCAGACTAGGGAGTGGAGACCATATGTCTAAAATAAAATCAACTAAAGAGTGGAGACCCTATGTTGAAAAGGCGACTAGGGAGTAGAGACCCTATGTCTAAAAATAAACTCAATTAGGGAGTGGAGACCCTATGTTGGAAAGTCGACTAGGGAGTGGAGACACTATGACTAAAAATAAACTCAACTAGGGAATGGAGTCCCTATGTTGGAAAGGCCACTAGGGTGTGGAGACCCTATATTTAAAATAAAGTCAACTAGGGAGTGGAGACCCTATGTTGGAAAATCAGACTAGAGAGTGGAGACCGTATGTCTAAAAGAACTTCAACTAGGGAGTGGAGATCTTATGTCTAAAATAAAATCAACTCGGGAATGGAGACCCTATGTTGGAAAAGCGACTAGGGAGTGGAGACCTTATGTCTAAAATAAAATCAACTTGCGAGTGGAGACCCTATGTTGGAAAAGCAGACTAGGGGGTGGAGACCCTATGCCCAAAAAAATATCAACTAGGGAATGGAGACCCTGTGTTGGATAAGTGACTAGGGAGTGCAGACCCTTTGTCTAAAATAAAATCAACTAGGGAGTGGAGACCATATGTTGGAAAAGCATACTAGGGAGTGGTGACCCTTTGTGTAAAAGAACTTCAACTAGGGAGTGGAGACCCTATATTGGAAAAGCAGACTAGGGAGTGGAGACCATATGTCTAAAATAAAATCAACTAAAAAGTGGAGACCCTATGTTGAAAAGGCGACTAGGGAGTAGAGACCCTATGTCTAAAAATAAACTCAACTAGGGAGTGGAGACCCTATGTTGGAAAGTCGACTAGGGAGTGGAGACACTATGTCTAAAAATAAACTCAACTAGGGAATGGAGACGCTATGTTGGAAAGGCGACTAGGGTGTGGAGACCCTATATTTAAAATAAACTCAACTAGGGAGTGGAGACCCTATGTTGGAAAATCAGACTAGAGAATGGAGACCGTATGTCTAAAAGAACTTCAACTAGGGAGTGGAGATCCTATGTCTAAAATAAAATCAACTAGGGAATGAAGACCCTATGTTGAAAAAGCGACTAGGGAGTGGAGACCATATGTCTAAAATAAAATCAACTAGGGAGTGGAGACCCTATGTTGGAAAAGCAGACTAGGGGGTGGAGACCCTATGCCCAAAAAAATATCAACTAGGGAGTGGAGACCATATGTTGGAAAAGCAGACTAGGGAGTGGAGACCCTATGTCTAAAATAACTTCAACTAGAGAGTGGAGACCCTATATTGGAAAAGCAGACTAGGGAGTGGAGACCCTATGTCTAAAAGAACTTCAACTAGGGTGTGGAGACCCTATGTTGGAAAAGCGACTATGGAGTGGAGACCATATGTCTAAAATAAAATCAACTAGGGAGTGGAGACCCTATATTGGAAAAGTAGACTAGGGAGTGGAGACCCTATGTTGGAAAAGCGACAAGGGAGTGGAGACGTTATGTCTAAAATAAAATCAACTTGCGAGTGGAGACCCTATGTTGGAAAAGCAGACTAGGGGGTGGAGACCCTATGCCCAAAAAAATATCAACTAGGGAATGGAGACCCTGTGTTGGATAAGTGACTAGGGAGTGCAGACCCTTTGTCTAAAATAAAATCAACTAGGGAGTGGAGACCATATGTTGGAAAAGCATACTAGGGAGTGGTGACCCTATGTGTAAAAGAACTTCAACTAGGGAGTGGAGACCCTATATTGGAAAAGCAGACTAGGGAGTGGAGACCATATGTCTAAAATAAAATCAACTAAAGAGTGGAGACCCTATGTTGAAAAGGCGACTAGGGAATAGAGACCCTATGTCTAAAAATAAACTCAACTAGGGAGTGGAGACCCTATGTTGGAAAGTCGACTAGGGAGTGGAGACACTATGTCTAAAAATATACTCAACTAGGGAATGGAGTCCCTATGTTGGATAGGCGACTAGGGTGTGGGGACCCTATATTTAAAATAAACTCAACTAGGGAGTGGAGACCCTATGTTGGAAAATCAGACTAGAGAGTGGAGACCGTATGTCTAAAAGAACTTCAACTAGGGAGTGGAGATCCTATGTCTAAAATAAAATCAACTAGGGAATGGAGACCCTATGTTGGAAAAGCGACTAGGGAGTGGAGACCTTATGTCTTAAATAAAATCAACTTGCGAGTGGAGACCCTATGTTGGAAAAGCAGACTAGGGGTGGAGACCCTATGCCCAAAAAAATATCAACTAGGGAGTGGAGACCATATGTTGGAAAAGCAGACTAGGGAGTGGAGACCCTATGTCTAAAATAACTTCAACTAGAGAGTGGAGACCCTATATTGGAAAAGCAGACTAGGGAGTGGAGACCCTATGTCTAAAAGAACTTCAACTAGGGTGTGGAGACCCTATGTTGGAAAAGCGACTATGGAGTGGAGACCATATGTCTAAAATAAAATCAACTAGGGAGTGGAGACCCTATATTGGAAAAGTAGACTAGGGAGTGGAGACCCTATGCAAAAAATAAAATCAACTAGGGAGTGGAGACCCTATGTAAGAAAAGCAAACCAGGTAGTGGAGACCCTATGTCTAAAATAATATCAACTAGGGAGTGGAGACCCTATGTTGGAAAGGTGACTAGGGAGTATAGACTCTATGTCTAAAATAAAATCAACTAGGGAGTGGAGACCATATGTTGGAAAAGCAGACTAGGGAGTGGATACCCTATGTGTAAAAGAACTTCAACTAGGGAGTGGAGACCCTATGTCTAAAATAACTTCAACTAGAGAGTGGAGACCCTATGTTGGAAAAGCGACTAGGGTGTGGAGAACCTATGTGTAAAAGAACTTCAACTAGGGTATGGAGACCCTATGTTGGAATAGCGACTATGGAGTGGAGACCCTATGTCTAAAATAACTACAACTAGAGAGAAGAGACCTTATGTTGGAAAAGCAACTAGGGAGTGGAGACCCTATGTCTAAAATAAACTCAACTAGGGAGTGGAGAACCCTATGTTGGAAAAACGACCATGGAGTGGAGACCCTATGTCTAAAATAAAATCATCTAGGGAGTGGAAACCCTATGTTAGAAAGGCGACTAGGGAGTAGAGACCCTATGTCTAAAAATAAACTCAACTAGGGAGTGGAGACCCTATGTTGGAAAGGCGACTAGGGGTAGAGAACCTATGCCCAAAAAAATATCAACTAGGGAGTGTAGACCCTATGTCTAAAATAAAATCAACAAGGGAGTGGAGACCCTATGTTGCAAAAGCGGACAAGGGAGTGGAGACCGTATGTCTAAAAGAACTTCAACTAGGGAGTGGAGACCCTATGTTGGAAAAGCGATTAGGGAGTGGAGATCCTATGTCTAAAATAAAATCAACTAGGGAATGGAGACCCTATGTTGGAAAAGCGACTAGGGAGTGGAGACCTTATGTCTAAAATAAAATCAACTTGCGAGTGGAGACCCTATGTTGGAAAAGCAGACTAGGGGGTGGAGACCCTATGCCCAAAAAAATATCAACTAGGGAATGGAGACCCTGTGTTGGATAAGTGACTAGGGAGTGCAGACCCTTTGTATAAAATAAAATCAACTAGGGAGTGGAGACCATATGTTGGAAAAGCATACTAGGGAGTGGTGACCCTTTGTGTAAAAGAACTTCATCTAGGGAGTGGAGACCCTATATTGGAAAAGCAGACTAGGGAGTGGAGACCATATGTCTAAAATAAAATCAACTAAAGAGTGGAGACCCTATGTTGAAAAGGCGACTAGGGAGTAGAGACCCTATGTCTAAAAATAAACTCAATTAGGGAGTGGAGACCCTATGTTGGAAAGTCGACTAGGGAGTGGAGACACTATGACTAAAAATAAACTCAACTAGGGAATGGAGTCCCTATGTTGGAAAGGCCACTAGGGTGTGGAGACCCTATATTTAAAATAAACTCAACTAGGGAGTGGAGACCCTATGTTGGAAAATCAGACTAGAGAGTGGAGACCGTATGTCTAATAGAACTTCAACTAGGGAGTGGAGATCCTATGTCTAAAATAAAATCAACTCGGGAATGGAGACCCTATGTTGGAAAAGCGACTAGGGAGTGGAGACCTTATGTCTAAAATAAAATCAACTTGCGAGTGGAGACCCTATGTTGGAAAAGCAGACTAGGGGGTGGAGACCCTATGCCCAAAAAAATATCAACTAGGGAATGGAGACCCTGTGTTGGATAAGTGACTAGGGAGTGCAGACCCTTTGTCTAAAATAAAATCAACTAGGGAGTGGAGACCATATGTTGGAAAAGCATACTAGGGAGTGGTGACCCTTTGTGTAAAAGAACTTCAACTAGGGAGTGGAGACCCTATATTGGAAAAGCAGACTAGGGAGTGGAGACCATATGTCTAAAATAAAATCAACTAAAGAGTGGAGACCCTATGTTGAAAAGGCGACTAGGGAGTAGAGACCCTATGTCTAAAAATAAACTCAACTAGGGAGTGGAGACCCTATGTTGGAAAGTCGACTAGGGAGTGGAGACACTATGTATAAAAATAAACTCAACTAGGGAATGGAGACGCTATGTTGGAAAGGCGACTAGGGTGTGGAGACCCTATATTTAAAATAAACTCAACTAGGGAGTGGAGACCCTATGTTGGAAAATCAGACTAGAGAATGGAGACCGTATGTCTAAAAGAACTTCAACTAGGGAGTGGAGATCCTATGTCTAAAATAAAATCAACTAGGGAATGAAGACCCTATGTTGAAAAAGCGACTAGGGAGTGGAGACCATATGTCTAAAATAAAATCAACTAGGGAGTGGAGACCCTATGTTGGAAAAGCAGACTAGGGGTGGAGACCCTATGCCCAAAAAAATATCAACTAGGGAGTGGAGACCATATGTTGGAAAAGCAGACTAGGGAGTGGAGACCCTATGTCTAAAATAACTTCAACTAGAGAGTGGAGACCCTATATTGGAAAAGCAGACTAGGGAGTGGAGACCCTATGTCTAAAAGAACTTCAACTAGGGTGTGGAGACCCTATGTTGGAAAAGCGACTATGGAGTGGAGACCATATGTCTAAAATAAAATCAACTAGGGAGTGGAGACCCTATATTGGAAAAGTAGACTAGGGAGTGGAGACCCTATGTTGGAAAAGCGACTAGGGAGTGGAGACGTTATGTCTAAAATAAAATCAACTTGCGAGTGGAGACCCTATGTTGGAAAAGCAGACTAGGGGGTGGAGACCCTATGCCCAAAAAAATATCAACTAGGGAATGGAGACCCTGTGTTGGATAAGTGACTAGGGAGTGCAGACCCTTTGTCTAAAATAAAATCAACTAGGGAGTGGAGACCATATGTTGGAAAAGCATACTAGGGAGTGGTGACCCTATGTGTAAAAGAACTTCAACTAGGGAGTGGAGACCCTATATTGGAAAAGCAGACTAGGGAGTGGAGACCATATGTCTAAAATAAAATCAACTAAAGAGTGGAGACCCTATGTTGAAAAGGCGACTAGGGAATAGAGACCCTATGTCTAAAAATAAACTCAACTAGGGAGTGGAGACCCTATGTTGGAAAGTCGACTAGGGAGTGGAGACACTATGTCTAAAAATATACTCAACTAGGGAATGGAGTCCCTATGTTGGATAGGCGACTAGGGTGTGGGAACCTATATTTAAAATAAACTCAACTAGGGAGTGGAGACCCTATGTTGGAAAATCAGACTAGAGAGTGGAGACCGTATGTCTAAAAGAACTTCAACTAGGGAGTGGAGATCCTATGTCTAAAATAAAATCAACTAGGGAATGGAGACCCTATGTTGGAAAAGCGACTAGGGAGTGGAGACCCTATGCCCAAAAAAATATCAACTAGGGAGTGGAGACCATATGTTGGAAAAGCAGACTAGGGAGTGGAGACCCTATGTCTAAAATAACTTCAACTAGAGAGTGGAGACCCTATATTGGAAAAGCAGACTAGGGAGTGGAGACCCTATGTCTAAAAGAACTTCAACTAGGGTGTGGAGACCCTATGTTGGAAAAGCGACTATGGAGTGGAGACCATATGTCTAAAATAAAATCAACTAGGGAGTGGAGACCCTATATTGGAAAAGTAGACTAGGGAGTGGAGACCCTATGCAAAAAATAAAATCAACTAGGGAGTGGAGACCCTATGTAAGAAAAGCAAACCAGGTAGTGGAGACCCTATGTCTAAAATAATATCAACTAGGGAGTGGAGACCCTATGTTGGAAAGGTGACTAGGGAGTATAGACTCTATGTCTAAAATAAAATCAACTAGGGAGTGGAGACCATATGTTGGAAAAGCAGACTAGGGAGTGGATACCCTATGTGTAAAAGAACTTCAACTAGGGAGTGGAGACCCTATGTCTAAAATAACTTCAACTAGAGAGTGGAGACCCTATGTTGGAAAAGCGACTAGGGTGTGGAGAACCTATGTGTAAAAGAACTTCAACTAGGGTATGGAGACCCTATGTTGGAATAGCGACTATGGAGTGGAGACCCTATGTCTAAAATAACTACAACTAGAGAGAAGAGACCTTATGTTGGAAAAGCAACTAGGGAGTGGAGACCCTATGTCTAAAATAAACTCAACTAGGGAGTGGAGAACCCTATGTTGGAAAAACGACCATGGAGTGGAGACCCTATGTCTAAAATAAAATCATCTAGGGAGTGGAAACCCTATGTTAGAAAGGCGACTAGGGAGTAGAGACCCTATGTCTAAAAATAAACTCAACTAGGGAGTGGAGACCCTATGTTGGAAAGGCGACTAGGGGTAGAGACCCTATGCCCAAAAAAATATCAACTAGGGAGTGTAGACCCTATGTCTAAAATAAAATCAACAAGGGAGTGGAGACCCTATGTTGCAAAAGCGGACTAGGGAGTGGAGACCGTATGTCTAAAAGAACTTCAACTAGGGAGTGGAGACCCTATGTTGGAAAAGCGATTAGGGAGTGGAGATCCTATGTCTAAAATAAAATCAACTAGGGAATGGAGACCCTATGTTGGAAAAGCGACTAGGGAGTGGAGACCTTATGTCTAAAATAAAATCAACTTGCGAGTGGAGACCCTATGTTGGAAAAGCAGACTAGGGGGTGGAGACCCTATGCCCAAAAAAATATCAACTAGGGAATGGAGACCCTGTGTTGGATAAGTGACTAGGGAGTGCAGACCCTTTGTATAAAATAAAATCAACTAGGGAGTGGAGACCATATGTTGGAAAAGCATACTAGGGAGTGGTGACCCTATGTGTAAAAGAACTTCATCTAGGGAGTGGAGACACTATATTGGAAAAGCAGACTAGGGAGTGGAGACCATATGTCTAAAATAAAATCAACTAAAGAGTGGAGACCCTATGTTGAAAAGGCGACTAGGGAGTAGAGACCCTATGTCTAAAAATAAACTCAATTAGGGAGTGGAGACCCTATGTTGGAAAGTCGACTAGGGAGTGGAGACACTATGACTAAAAATAAACTCAACTAGGGAATGGAGTCCCTATGTTGGAAAGGCCACTAGGGTGTGGAGACCCTATATTTAAAATAAACTCAACTAGGGAGTGGAGACCCTATGTTGGAAAATCAGACTAGAGAGTGGAGACCGTATGTCTAAAAGAACTTCAACTAGGGAGTGGAGATCTTATGTCTAAAATAAAATCAACTCGGGAATGGAGACCCTATGTTGGAAAAGCGACTAGGGAGTGGAGACCTTATGTCTAAAATAAAATCAACTTGCGAGTGGAGACCCTATGTTGGAAAAGCAGACTAGGGGGTGGAGACCCTATGCCCAAAAAAATATCAACTAGGGAATGGAGACCCTGTGTTGGATAAGTGACTAGGGAGTGCAGACCCTTTGTCTAAAATAAAATCAACTAGGGAGTGGAGACCATATGTTGGAAAAGCATACTAGGGAGTGGTGACCCTTTGTGTAAAAGAACTTCAACTAGGGAGTGGAGACCCTATATTGGAAAAGCAGACTAGGGAGTGGAGACCATATGTCTAAAATAAAATCAACTAAAAAGTGGAGACCCTATGTTGAAAAGGCGACTAGGGAGTAGAGACCCTATGTCTAAAAATAAACTCAACTAGGGAGTGGAGACCCTATGTTGGAAAGTCGACTAGGGAGTGGAGACACTATGTCTAAAAATAAACTCAACTAGGGAATGGAGACGCTATGTTGGAAAGGCGACTAGGGTGTGGAGACCCTATATTTAAAATAAACTCAACTAGGGAGTGGAGACCCTATGTTGGAAAATCAGACTAGAGAATGGAGACCGTATGTCTAAAAGAACTTCAACTAGGGAGTGGAGATCCTATGTCTAAAATAAAATCAACTAGGGAATGAAGACCCTATGTTGAAAAAGCGACTAGGGAGTGGAGACCATATGTCTAAAATAAAATCAACTAGGGAGTGGAGACCCTATGTTGGAAAAGCAGACTAGGGGGTGGAGACCCTATGCCCAAAAAAATATCAACTAGGGAGTGGAGACCATATGTTGGAAAAGCAGACTAGGGAGTGGAGACCCTATGTCTAAAATAACTTCAACTAGAGAGTGGAGACCCTATATTGGAAAAGCAGACTAGGGAGTGGAGACCCTATGTCTAAAAGAACTTCAACTAGGGTGTGGAGACCCTATGTTGGAAAAGCGACTATGGAGTGGAGACCATATGTCTAAAATAAAATCAACTAGGGAGTGGAGACCCTATATTGGAAAAGTAGACTAGGGAGTGGAGACCCTATGTTGGAAAAGCGACAAGGGAGTGGAGACGTTATGTCTAAAATAAAATCAACTTGCGAGTGGAGACCCTATGTTGGAAAAGCAGACTAGGGGTGGAGACCCTATGCCCAAAAAAATATCAACTAGGGAATGGAGACCCTGTGTTGGATAAGTGACTAGGGAGTGCAGACCCTTTGTCTAAAATAAAATCAACTAGGGAGTGGAGACCATATGTTGGAAAAGCATACTAGGGAGTGGTGACCCTATGTGTAAAAGAACTTCAACTAGGGAGTGGAGACCCTATATTGGAAAAGCAGACTAGGGAGTGGAGACCATATGTCTAAAATAAAATCAACTAAAGAGTGGAGACCCTATGTTGAAAAGGCGACTAGGGAATAGCGACCCTATGTCTAAAAATAAACTCAACTAGGGAGTGGAGACCCTATGTTGGAAAGTCGACTAGGGAGTGGAGACACTATGTCTAAAAATATACTCAACTAGGGAATGGAGTCCCTATGTTGGATAGGCGACTAGGGTGTGGGGACCCTATATTTAAAATAAACTCAACTAGGGAGTGGAGACCCTATGTTGGAAAATCAGACTAGAGAGTGGAGACCGTATGTCTAAAAGAACTTCAACTAGGGAGTGGAGATCCTATGTCTAAAATAAAATCAACTAGGGAATGGAGACCCTATGTTGGAAAAGCGACTAGGGAGTGGAGACCTTATGTCTTAAATAAAATCAACTTGCGAGTGGAGACCCTATGTTGGAAAAGCAGACTAGGGGTGGAGACCCTATGCCCAAAAAAATATCAACTAGGGAGTGGAGACCATATGTTGGAAAAGCAGACTAGGGAGTGGAGACCCTATGTCTAAAATAACTTCAACTAGAGAGTGGAGACCCTATATTGGAAAAGCAGACTAGGGAGTGGAGACCCTATGTCTAAAAGAACTTCAACTAGGGTGTGGAGACCCTATGTTGGAAAAGCGACTATGGAGTGGAGACCATATGTCTAAAATAAAATCAACTAGGGAGTGGAGACCCTATATTGGAAAAGTAGACTAGGGAGTGGAGACCCTATGCAAAAAATAAAATCAACTAGGGAGTGGAGACCCTATATAAGAAAAGCAAACCAGGTAGTGGAGACCCTATGTCTAAAATAATATCAACTAGGGAGTGGAGACCCTATGTTGGAAAGGTGACTAGGGAGTATAGACTCTATGTCTAAAATAAAATCAACTAGGGAGTGGAGACCATATGTTGGAAAAGCAGACTAGGGAGTGGATACCCTATGTGTAAAAGAACTTCAACTAGGGAGTGGAGACCCTATGTCTAAAATAACTTCAACTAGAGAGTGGAGACCCTATGTTGGAAAAGCGACTAGGGTGTGGAGAACCTATGTGTAAAAGAACTTCAACTAGGGTATGGAGACCCTATGTTGGAATAGCGACTATGGAGTGGAGACCCTATGTCTAAAATAACTACAACTAGAGAGAAGAGACCTTATGTTGGAAAAGCAACTAGGGAGTGGAGACCCTATGTCTAAAATAAACTCAACTAGGGAGTGGAGAACCCTATGTTGGAAAAACGACCATGGAGTGGAGACCCTATGTCTAAAATAAAATCATCTAGGGAGTGGAAACCCTATGTTAGAAAGGCGACTAGGGAGTAGAGACCCTATGTCTAAAAATAAACTCAACTAGGGAGTGGAGACCCTATGTTGGAAAGGCGACTAGGGGTAGAGAACCTATGCCCAAAAAAATATCAACTAGGGAGTGTAGACCCTATGTCTAAAATAAAATCAACAAGGGAGTGGAGACCCTATGTTGCAAAAGCGGACAAGGGAGTGGAGACCGTATGTCTAAAAGAACTTCAACTAGGGAGTGGAGACCCTATGTTGGAAAAGCGATTAGGGAGTGGAGATCCTATGTCTAAAATAAAATCAACTAGGGAATGGAGACCCTATGTTGGAAAAGCGACTAGGGAGTGGAGACCTTATGTCTAAAATAAAATCAACTTGCGAGTGGAGACCCTATGTTGGAAAAGCAGACTAGGGGGTGGAGACCCTATGCCCAAAAAAATATCAACTAGGGAATGGAGACCCTGTGTTGGATAAGTGACTAGGGAGTGCAGACCCTTTGTATAAAATAAAATCAACTAGGGAGTGGAGACCATATGTTGGAAAAGCATACTAGGGAGTGGTGACCCTATGTGTAAAAGAACTTCATCTAGGGAGTGGAGACCCTATATTGGAAAAGCAGACTAGGGAGTGGAGACCATATGTCTAAAATAAAATCAACTAAAGAGTGGAGACCCTATGTTGAAAAGGCGACTAGGGAGTAGAGACCCTATGTCTAAAAATAAACTCAATTAGGGAGTGGAGACCCTATGTTGGAAAGTCGACTAGGGAGTGGAGACACTATGACTAAAAATAAACTCAACTAGGGAATGGAGTCCCTATGTTGGAAAGGCCACTAGGGTGTGGAGACCCTATATTTAAAATAAACTCAACTAGGGAGTGGAGACCCTATGTTGGAAAATCAGACTAGAGAGTGGAGACCGTATGTCTAAAAGAACTTCAACTAGGGAGTGGAGATCTTATGTCTAAAATAAAATCAACTCGGGAATGGAGACCCTATGTTGGAAAAGCGACTAGGGAGTGGAGACCTTATGTCTAAAATAAAATCAACTTGCGAGTGGAGACCCTATGTTGGAAAAGCAGACTAGGGGGTGGAGACCCTATGCCCAAAAAAATATCAACTAGGGAATGGAGACCCTGTGTTGGATAAGTGACTAGGGAGTGCAGACCCTTTGTCTAAAATAAAATCAACTAGGGAGTGGAGACCATATGTTGGAAAAGCATACTAGGGAGTGGTGACCCTTTGTGTAAAAGAACTTCAACTAGGGAGTGGAGACCCTATATTGGAAAAGCAGACTAGGGAGTGGAGACCATATGTCTAAAATAAAATCAACTAAAAAGTGGAGACCCTATGTTGAAAAGGCGACTAGGGAGTAGAGACCCTATGTCTAAAAATAAACTCAACTAGGGAGTGGAGACCCTATGTTGGAAAGTCGACTAGGGAGTGGAGACACTATGTCTAAAAATAAACTCAACTAGGGAATGGAGACGCTATGTTGGAAAGGCGACTAGGGTGTGGAGACCCTATATTTAAAATAAACTCAACTAGGGAGTGGAGACCCTATGTTGGAAAATCAGACTAGAGAATGGAGACCGTATGTCTAAAAGAACTTCAACTAGGGAGTGGAGATCCTATGTCTAAAAATAAACTCAACTAGGGAGTGGAGACCCTATGTTGGAAAGTCGACTAGGGAGTGGAGACACTATGTCTAAAAATAAACTCAACTAGGGAATGGAGACGCTATGTTGGAAAGGCGACTAGGGTGTGGAGACCCTATATTTAAAATAAACTCAACTAGGGAGTGGAGACCCTATGTTGGAAAATCAGACTAGAGAATGGAGACCGTATGTCTAAAAGAACTTCAACTAGGGAGTGGAGATCCTATGTCTAAAATAAAATCAACTAGGGAATGAAGACCCTATGTTGAAAAAGCGACTAGGGAGTGGAGACCATATGTCTAAAATAAAATCAACTAGGGAGTGGAGACCCTATGTTGGAAAAGCAGACTAGGGGGTGGAGACCCTATGCCCAAAAAAATATCAACTAGGGAGTGGAGACCATATGTTGGAAAAGCAGACTAGGGAGTGGAGACCCTATGTCTAAAATAACTTCAACTAGAGAGTGGAGACCCTATATTGGAAAAGCAGACTAGGGAGTGGAGACCCTATGTCTAAAAGAACTTCAACTAGGGTGTGGAGACCCTATGTTGGAAAAGCGACTATGGAGTGGAGACCATATGTCTAAAATAAAATCAACTAGGGAGTGGAGACCCTATATTGGAAAAGTAGACTAGGGAGTGGAGACCCTATGTTGGAAAAGCGACAAGGGAGTGGAGACGTTATGTCTAAAATAAAATCAACTTGCGAGTGGAGACCCTATGTTGGAAAAGCAGACTAGGGGGTGGAGACCCTATGCCCAAAAAAATATCAACTAGGGAATGGAGACCCTGTGTTGGATAAGTGACTAGGGAGTGCAGACCCTTTGTCTAAAATAAAATCAACTAGGGAGTGGAGACCATATGTTGGAAAAGCATACTAGGGAGTGGTGACCCTATGTGTAAAAGAACTTCAACTAGGGAGTGGAGACCCTATATTGGAAAAGCAGACTAGGGAGTGGAGACCATATGTCTAAAATAAAATCAACTAAAGAGTGGAGACCCTATGTTGAAAAGGCGACTAGGGAATAGCGACCCTATGTCTAAAAATAAACTCAACTAGGGAGTGGAGACCCTATGTTGGAAAGTCGACTAGGGAGTGGAGACACTATGTCTAAAAATATACTCAACTAGGGAATGGAGTCCCTATGTTGGATAGGCGACTAGGGTGTGGGGACCCTATATTTAAAATAAACTCAACTAGGGAGTGGAGACCCTATGTTGGAAAATCAGACTAGAGAGTGGAGACCGTATGTCTAAAAGAACTTCAACTAGGGAGTGGAGATCCTATGTCTAAAATAAAATCAACTAGGGAATGGAGACCCTATGTTGGAAAAGCGACTAGGGAGTGGAGACCTTATGTCTTAAATAAAATCAACTTGCGAGTGGAGACCCTATGTTGGAAAAGCAGACTAGGGGTGGAGACCCTATGCCCAAAAAAATATCAACTAGGGAGTGGAGACCATATGTTGGAAAAGCAGACTAGGGAGTGGAGACCCTATGTCTAAAATAACTTCAACTAGAGAGTGGAGACCCTATATTGGAAAAGCAGACTAGGGAGTGGAGACCCTATGTCTAAAAGAACTTCAACTAGGGTGTGGAGACCCTATGTTGGAAAAGCGACTATGGAGTGGAGACCATATGTCTAAAATAAAATCAACTAGGGAGTGGAGACCCTATATTGGAAAAGTAGACTAGGGAGTGGAGACCCTATGCAAAAAATAAAATCAACTAGGGAGTGGAGACCCTATATAAGAAAAGCAAACCAGGTAGTGGAGACCCTATGTCTAAAATAATATCAACTAGGGAGTGGAGACCCTATGTTGGAAAGGTGACTAGGGAGTATAGACTCTATGTCTAAAATAAAATCAACTAGGGAGTGGAGACCATATGTTGGAAAAGCAGACTAGGGAGTGGATACCCTATGTGTAAAAGAACTTCAACTAGGGAGTGGAGACCCTATGTCTAAAATAACTTCAACTAGAGAGTGGAGACCCTATGTTGGAAAAGCGACTAGGGTGTGGAGAACCTATGTGTAAAAGAACTTCAACTAGGGTATGGAGACCCTATGTTGGAATAGCGACTATGGAGTGGAGACCCTATGTCTAAAATAACTACAACTAGAGAGAAGAGACCTTATGTTGGAAAAGCAACTAGGGAGTGGAGACCCTATGTCTAAAATAAACTCAACTAGGGAGTGGAGAACCCTATGTTGGAAAAACGACCATGGAGTGGAGACCCTATGTCTAAAATAAAATCATCTAGGGAGTGGAAACCCTATGTTAGAAAGGCGACTAGGGAGTAGAGACCCTATGTCTAAAAATAAACTCAACTAGGGAGTGGAGACCCTATGTTGGAAAGGCGACTAGGGGTAGAGAACCTATGCCCAAAAAAATATCAACTAGGGAGTGTAGACCCTATGTCTAAAATAAAATCAACAAGGGAGTGGAGACCCTATGTTGCAAAAGCGGACAAGGGAGTGGAGACCGTATGTCTAAAAGAACTTCAACTAGGGAGTGGAGACCCTATGTTGGAAAAGCGATTAGGGAGTGGAGATCCTATGTCTAAAATAAAATCAACTAGGGAATGGAGACCCTATGTTGGAAAAGCGACTAGGGAGTGGAGACCTTATGTCTAAAATAAAATCAACTTGCGAGTGGAGACCCTATGTTGGAAAAGCAGACTAGGGGGTGGAGACCCTATGCCCAAAAAAATATCAACTAGGGAATGGAGACCCTGTGTTGGATAAGTGACTAGGGAGTGCAGACCCTTTGTATAAAATAAAATCAACTAGGGAGTGGAGACCATATGTTGGAAAAGCATACTAGGGAGTGGTGACCCTATGTGTAAAAGAACTTCATCTAGGGAGTGGAGACCCTATATTGGAAAAGCAGACTAGGGAGTGGAGACCATATGTCTAAAATAAAATCAACTAAAGAGTGGAGACCCTATGTTGAAAAGGCGACTAGGGAGTAGAGACCCTATGTCTAAAAATAAACTCAATTAGGGAGTGGAGACCCTATGTTGGAAAGTCGACTAGGGAGTGGAGACACTATGACTAAAAATAAACTCAACTAGGGAATGGAGTCCCTATGTTGGAAAGGCCACTAGGGTGTGGAGACCCTATATTTAAAATAAACTCAACTAGGGAGTGGAGACCCTATGTTGGAAAATCAGACTAGAGAGTGGAGACCGTATGTCTAAAAGAACTTCAACTAGGGAGTGGAGATCTTATGTCTAAAATAAAATCAACTCGGGAATGGAGACCCTATGTTGGAAAAGCGACTAGGGAGTGGAGACCTTATGTCTAAAATAAAATCAACTTGCGAGTGGAGACCCTATGTTGGAAAAGCAGACTAGGGGGTGGAGACCCTATGCCCAAAAAAATATCAACTAGGGAATGGAGACCCTGTGTTGGATAAGTGACTAGGGAGTGCAGACCCTTTGTCTAAAATAAAATCAACTAGGGAGTGGAGACCATATGTTGGAAAAGCATACTAGGGAGTGGTGACCCTTTGTGTAAAAGAACTTCAACTAGGGAGTGGAGACCCTATATTGGAAAAGCAGACTAGGGAGTGGAGACCATATGTCTAAAATAAAATCAACTAAAAAGTGGAGACCCTATGTTGAAAAGGCGACTAGGGAGTAGAGACCCTATGTCTAAAAATAAACTCAACTAGGGAGTGGAGACCCTATGTTGGAAAGTCGACTAGGGAGTGGAGACACTATGTCTAAAAATAAACTCAACTAGGGAATGGAGACGCTATGTTGGAAAGGCGACTAGGGTGTGGAGACCCTATATTTAAAATAAACTCAACTAGGGAGTGGAGACCCTATGTTGGAAAATCAGACTAGAGAATGGAGACCGTATGTCTAAAAGAACTTCAACTAGGGAGTGGAGATCCTATGTCTAAAATAAAATCAACTAGGGAATGAAGACCCTATGTTGAAAAAGCGACTAGGGAGTGGAGACCATATGTCTAAAATAAAATCAACTAGGGAGTGGAGACCCTATGTTGGAAAAGCAGACTAGGGGGTGGAGACCCTATGCCCAAAAAAATATCAACTAGGGAGTGGAGACCATATGTTGGAAAAGCAGACTAGGGAGTGGAGACCCTATGTCTAAAATAACTTCAACTAGAGAGTGGAGACCCTATATTGGAAAAGCAGACTAGGGAGTGGAGACCCTATGTCTAAAAGAACTTCAACTAGGGTGTGGAGACCCTATGTTGGAAAAGCGACTATGGAGTGGAGACCATATGTCTAAAATAAAATCAACTAGGGAGTGGAGACCCTATATTGGAAAAGTAGACTAGGGAGTGGAGACCCTATGTTGGAAAAGCGACAAGGGAGTGGAGACGTTATGTCTAAAATAAAATCAACTTGCGAGTGGAGACCCTATGTTGGAAAAGCAGACTAGGGGGTGGAGACCCTATGCCCAAAAAAATATCAACTAGGGAATGGAGACCCTGTGTTGGATAAGTGACTAGGGAGTGCAGACCCTTTGTCTAAAATAAAATCAACTAGGGAGTGGAGACCATATGTTGGAAAAGCATACTAGGGAGTGGTGACCCTATGTGTAAAAGAACTTCAACTAGGGAGTGGAGACCCTATATTGGAAAAGCAGACTAGGGAGTGGAGACCATATGTCTAAAATAAAATCAACTAAAGAGTGGAGACCCTATGTTGAAAAGGCGACTAGGGAATAGAGACCCTATGTCTAAAAATAAACTCAACTAGGGAGTGGAGACCCTATGTTGGAAAGTCGACTAGGGAGTGGAGACACTATGTCTAAAAATATACTCAACTAGGGAATGGAGTCCCTATGTTGGATAGGCGACTAGGGTGTGGGGACCCTATATTTAAAATAAACTCAACTAGGGAGTGGAGACCCTATGTTGGAAAATCAGACTAGAGAGTGGAGACCGTATGTCTAAAAGAACTTCAACTAGGGAGTGGAGATCCTATGTCTAAAATAAAATCAACTAGGGAATGGAGACCCTATGTTGGAAAAGCGACTAGGGAGTGGAGACCTTATGTCTTAAATAAAATCAACTTGCGAGTGGAGACCCTATGTTGGAAAAGCAGACTAGGGGTGGAGACCCTATGCCCAAAAAAATATCAACTAGGGAGTGGAGACCATATGTTGGAAAAGCAGACTAGGGAGTGGAGACCCTATGTCTAAAATAACTTCAACTAGAGAGTGGAGACCCTATATTGGAAAAGCAGACTAGGGAGTGGAGACCCTATGTCTAAAAGAACTTCAACTAGGGTGTGGAGACCCTATGTTGGAAAAGCGACTATGGAGTGGAGACCATATGTCTAAAATAAAATCAACTAGGGAGTGGAGACCCTATATTGGAAAAGTAGACTAGGGAGTGGAGACCCTATGCAAAAAATAAAATCAACTAGGGAGTGGAGACCCTATATAAGAAAAGCAAACCAGGTAGTGGAGACCCTATGTCTAAAATAATATCAACTAGGGAGTGGAGACCCTATGTTGGAAAGGTGACTAGGGAGTATAGACTCTATGTCTAAAATAAAATCAACTAGGGAGTGGAGACCATATGTTGGAAAAGCAGACTAGGGAGTGGATACCCTATGTGTAAAAGAACTTCAACTAGGGAGTGGAGACCCTATGTCTAAAATAACTTCAACTAGAGAGTGGAGACCCTATGTTGGAAAAGCGACTAGGGTGTGGAGAACCTATGTGTAAAAGAACTTCAACTAGGGTATGGAGACCCTATGTTGGAATAGCGACTATGGAGTGGAGACCCTATGTCTAAAATAACTACAACTAGAGAGAAGAGACCTTATGTTGGAAAAGCAACTAGGGAGTGGAGACCCTATGTCTAAAATAAACTCAACTAGGGAGTGGAGAACCCTATGTTGGAAAAACGACCATGGAGTGGAGACCCTATGTCTAAAATAAAATCATCTAGGGAGTGGAAACCCTATGTTAGAAAGGCGACTAGGGAGTAGAGACCCTATGTCTAAAAATAAACTCAACTAGGGAGTGGAGACCCTATGTTGGAAAGGCGACTAGGGGTAGAGAACCTATGCCCAAAAAAATATCAACTAGGGAGTGTAGACCCTATGTCTAAAATAAAATCAACAAGGGAGTGGAGACCCTATGTTGCAAAAGCGGACAAGGGAGTGGAGACCGTATGTCTAAAAGAACTTCAACTAGGGAGTGGAGACCCTATGTTGGAAAAGCGATTAGGGAGTGGAGATCCTATGTCTAAAATAAAATCAACTAGGGAATGGAGACCCTATGTTGGAAAAGCGACTAGGGAGTGGAGACCTTATGTCTAAAATAAAATCAACTTGCGAGTGGAGACCCTATGTTGGAAAAGCAGACTAGGGGGTGGAGACCCTATGCCCAAAAAAATATCAACTAGGGAATGGAGACCCTGTGTTGGATAAGTGACTAGGGAGTGCAGACCCTTTGTATAAAATAAAATCAACTAGGGAGTGGAGACCATATGTTGGAAAAGCATACTAGGGAGTGGTGACCCTATGTGTAAAAGAACTTCATCTAGGGAGTGGAGACCCTATATTGGAAAAGCAGACTAGGGAGTGGAGACCATATGTCTAAAATAAAATCAACTAAAGAGTGGAGACCCTATGTTGAAAAGGCGACTAGGGAGTAGAGACCCTATGTCTAAAAATAAACTCAATTAGGGAGTGGAGACCCTATGTTGGAAAGTCGACTAGGGAGTGGAGACACTATGACTAAAAATAAACTCAACTAGGGAATGGAGTCCCTATGTTGGAAAGGCCACTAGGGTGTGGAGACCCTATATTTAAAATAAACTCAACTAGGGAGTGGAGACCATATGTTGGAAAATCAGACTAGAGAGTGGAGACCGTATGTCTAATAGAACTTCAACTAGGGAGTGGAGATCCTATGTCTAAAATAAAATCAACTCGGGAATGGAGACCCTATGTTGGAAAAGCGACTAGGGAGTGGAGACCTTATGTCTAAAATAAAATCAACTTGCGAGTGGAGACCCTATGTTGGAAAAGCAGACTAGGGGGTGGAGACCCTATGCCCAAAAAAATATCAACTAGGGAATGGAGACCCTGTGTTGGATAAGTGACTAGGGAGTGCAGACCCTTTGTCTAAAATAAAATCAACTAGGGAGTGGAGACCATATGTTGGAAAAGCATACTAGGGAGTGGTGACCCTTTGTGTAAAAGAACTTCAACTAGGGAGTGGAGACCCTATATTGGAAAAGCAGACTAGGGAGTGGAGACCATATGTCTAAAATAAAATCAACTAAAGAGTGGAGACCCTATGTTGAAAAGGCGACTAGGGAGTAGAGACCCTATGTCTAAAAATAAACTCAACTAGGGAGTGGAGACCCTATGTTGGAAAGTCGACTAGGGAGTGGAGACACTATGTATAAAAATAAACTCAACTAGGGAATGGAGACGCTATGTTGGAAAGGCGACTAGGGTGTGGAGACCCTATATTTAAAATAAACTCAACTAGGGAGTGGAGACCCTATGTTGGAAAATCAGACTAGAGAATGGAGACCGTATGTCTAAAAGAACTTCAACTAGGGAGTGGAGATCCTATGTCTAAAATAAAATCAACTAGGGAATGAAGACCCTATGTTGAAAAAGCGACTAGGGAGTGGAGACCATATGTCTAAAATAAAATCAACTAGGGAGTGGAGACCCTATGTTGGAAAAGCAGACTAGGGGGTGGAGACCCTATGCCCAAAAAAATATCAACTAGGGAGTGGAGACCATATGTTGGAAAAGCAGACTAGGGAGTGGAGACCCTATGTCTAAAATAACTTCAACTAGAGAGTGGAGACCCTATATTGGAAAAGCAGACTAGGGAGTGGAGACCCTATGTCTAAAAGAACTTCAACTAGGGTGTGGAGACCCTATGTTGGAAAAGCGACTATGGAGTGGAGACCATATGTCTAAAATAAAATCAACTAGGGAGTGGAGACCCTATATTGGAAAAGTAGACTAGGGAGTGGAGACCCTATGCAAAAAATAAAATCAACTAGGGAGTGGAGACCCTATGTAAGAAAAGCAAACTAGGTAGTGGAGACCCTATGTCTAAAATAATATCAACTAGGGAGTGGAGACCCTATGTTGGAAAGGTGACTAGGGAGTAGAGACCCTATATCTAAAATAAAATCAACTAGGGAGTGGAGACCATAAGTTAGAAAAGCAGACTAGGGAGTGGAGACCCTATGTGTAAAAGAACTTCAACTAGGGAGTGGAGACCCTATGTCTAAAATAACTTCAACTAGAGAGTGGAGACCCTGTGTTGGAAAAGCGACTAGGGAGTGGAGAACCTATGTGTAAAAGAACTTCAACTAGGGTATGGAGACCCTATGTTGGAAAAGCGACTATGGAGTGGAGACCCTATGTCTAAAATAACTACAACTAGAGAGAAGAGACCTTATGTTGGAAAAGCAACTAGGGAGTGGAGACCCTATGTCTAAAATAAACTCAACTAGGGAGTGGAGAACCCTATGTTGGAAAAACGACCATGGAGTGGAGACCCTATGTCTAAAATAAAATCATCTAGGGAGTGGAAACCCTATGTTAGAAAGGCGACTAGGGAGTAGAGACCCTATGTCTAAAAATAAACTCAACTAGGGAGTGGAGACCCTATGTTGGAAAGGCGACTAGGGGTAGAGAACCTATGCCCAAAAAAATATCAACTAGGGAGTGTAGACCCTATGTCTAAAATAAAATCAACAAGGGAGTGGAGACCCTATGTTGCAAAAGCGGACAAGGGAGTGGAGACCGTATGTCTAAAAGAACTTCAACTAGGGAGTGGAGACCCTATGTTGGAAAAGCGATTAGGGAGTGGAGATCCTATGTCTAAAATAAAATCAACTAGGGAATGGAGACCCTATGTTGGAAAAGCGACTAGGGAGTGGAGACCTTATGTCTAAAATAAAATCAACTTGCGAGTGGAGACCCTATGTTGGAAAAGCAGACTAGGGGGTGGAGACCCTATGCCCAAAAAAATATCAACTAGGGAATGGAGACCCTGTGTTGGATAAGTGACTAGGGAGTGCAGACCCTTTGTATAAAATAAAATCAACTAGGGAGTGGAGACCATATGTTGGAAAAGCATACTAGGGAGTGGTGACCCTATGTGTAAAAGAACTTCATCTAGGGAGTGGAGACCCTATATTGGAAAAGCAGACTAGGGAGTGGAGACCATATGTCTAAAATAAAATCAACTAAAGAGTGGAGACCCTATGTTGAAAAGGCGACTAGGGAGTAGAGACCCTATGTCTAAAAATAAACTCAATTAGGGAGTGGAGACCCTATGTTGGAAAGTCGACTAGGGAGTGGAGACACTATGACTAAAAATAAACTCAACTAGGGAATGGAGTCCCTATGTTGGAAAGGCCACTAGGGTGTGGAGACCCTATATTTAAAATAAACTCAACTAGGGAGTGGAGACCCTATGTTGGAAAATCAGACTAGAGAGTGGAGACCGTATGTCTAAAAGAACTTCAACTAGGGAGTGGAGATCCTATGTCTAAAATAAAATCAACTCGGGAATGGAGACCCTATGTTGGAAAAGCGACTAGGGAGTGGAGACCTTATGTCTAAAATAAAATCAACTTGCGAGTGGAGACCCTATGTTGGAAAAGCAGACTAGGGGGTGGAGACCCTATGCCCAAAAAAATATCAACTAGGGAATGGAGACCCTGTGTTGGATAAGTGACTAGGGAGTGCAGACCCTTTGTCTAAAATAAAATCAACTAGGGAGTGGAGACCATATGTTGGAAAAGCATACTAGGGAGTGGTGACCCTTTGTGTAAAAGAACTTCAACTAGGGAGTGGAGACCCTATATTGGAAAAGCAGACTAGGGAGTGGAGACCATATGTCTAAAATAAAATCAACTAAAGAGTGGAGACCCTATGTTGAAAAGGCGACTAGGGAGTAGAGACCCTATGTCTAAAAATAAACTCAACTAGGGAGTGGAGACCCTATGTTGGAAAGTCGACTAGGGAGTGGAGACACTATGTCTAAAAATAAACTCAACTAGGGAATGGAGACGCTATGTTGGAAAGGCGACTAGGGTGTGGAGACCCTATATTTAAAATAAACTCAACTAGGGAGTGGAGACCCTATGTTGGAAAATCAGACTAGAGAATGGAGACCGTATGTCTAAAAGAACTTCAACTAGGGAGTGGAGATCCTATGTCTAAAATAAAATCAACTAGGGAATGAAGACCCTATGTTGAAAAAGCGACTAGGGAGTGGAGACCATATGTCTAAAATAAAATCAACTAGGGAGTGGAGACCCTATGTTGGAAAAGCAGACTAGGGGGTGGAGACCCTATGCCCAAAAAAATATCAACTAGGGAGTGGAGACCATATGTTGGAAAAGCAGACTAGGGAGTGGAGACCCTATGTCTAAAATAACTTCAACTAGAGAGTGGAGACCCTATATTGGAAAAGCAGACTAGGGAGTGGAGACCCTATGTCTAAAAGAACTTCAACTAGGGTGTGGAGACCCTATGTTGGAAAAGCGACTATGGAGTGGAGACCATATGTCTAAAATAAAATCAACTAGGGAGTGGAGACCCTATATTGGAAAAGTAGACTAGGGAGTGGAGACCCTATGCAAAAAATAAAATCAACTAGGGAGTGGAGACCCTATGTAAGAAAAGCAAACTAGGTAGTGGAGACCCTATGTCTAAAATAATATCAACTAGGGAGTGGAGACCCTATGTTGGAAAGGTGACTAGGGAGTAGAGACCCTATATCTAAAATAAAATCAACTAGGGAGTGGAGACCATATGTTAGAAAAGCAGACTAGGGAGTGGAGACCCTATGTGTAAAAGAACTTCAACTAGGGAGTGGAGACCCTATGTCTAAAATAACTTCAACTAGAGAGTGGAGACCCTATGTTGGAAAAGCGACTAGGGAGTGGAGAACCTATGTGTAAAAGAACTTCAACTAGGGTATGGAGACCCTATGTTAGAACTTCAACTAGGGAGTGGAGACCCTATGTCTAAAATAACTACAACTAGAGAGAAGAGACCTTATGTTGGAAAAGCAACTAGGGAGTGGAGACCCTATGTCTAAAATAAACTCAACTAGGGAGTGGAGAACCCTATGTTGGAAAAACGACCATGGAGTGGAGACCCTATGTCTAAAATAAAATCATCTAGGGAGTGGAAACCCTATGTTAGAAAGGCGACTAGGGAGTAGAGACCCTATGTCTAAAAATAAACTCAACTAGGGAGTGGAGACCCTATGTTGGAAAGGCGACTAGGGGTAGAGACCCTATGCCCAAAAAAATATCAACTAGGGAGTGTAGACCCTATGTCTAAAATAAAATCAACAAGGGAGTGGAGACCCTATGTTGCAAAAGCGGACTAGGGAGTGGAGACCGTATGTCTAAAAGAACTTCAACTAGGGAGTGGAGACCCTATGTTGGAAAAGCGACTAGGGAGTGGAGACCCTATGTCTAAAAGAAAATCAACTAGGGAATGGAGACCCTATGTTGGAAAAGCGACTAGGGAGTGGAGACCTTATGTCTAAAATAAAATCAACTTGCGAGTGGAGACCCTATGTTGGAAAAGCAGACTAGGGGGTGGAGACCCTATGCTCAAAAAAATATCAACTAGGGAATGGAGACCCTGTGTTGGATAAGTGACTAGTGAGTGCAGACCCTTTGTCCAAAATAAAATCAACTAGGGAGTGGAGACCATATGTTGGAAAAGCATACTAGGGAGTGGTGACCCTATGTATAAAAGAACTTCAACTAGGGAGTGGAGACCCTATATTGGAAAAGCAGACTAGGGAGTGGAGACCATATGTCTAAAATAAAATCAACTAAAGAGTGGAGACCGTATGTTGAAAAGGCGGCTAGGCAGTAGAGACCCTATGTGTAAAAATAAACTCAACTAGGGAGTGGAGACCCTATGTTGGAAAGTCGACTAGGGAGTGGAGACACTATGTCTAAAAATAAACTCAACTAGGTAATGGAGACCCTATGTTGGAAAGGCGACTAGGGTGTGGAGACCCTATATTTAAAATAAACTCAACTAGGGAGTGGAGACCCTATGTTGGAAAGGCGACTAGGGAGTGGAGTCCCTATGTCTAAAAATAAACTCAACTAGGGTAGTGGAGACCTTATGTTAGAAAAGCAAACTAGGGGTAGAGACCCAATGCCCAAAAAAATATCAACTAGGGATTGGAGACCCTATGTTGGAAAAGAGACTAGGGAGTGTAGACCTTATGTCTAAAATAAAATCAACATGGGAGTGGAGACCCTATGTTGAAAAATTAGTCTAGAGAGTGGAGACCGTATGTCTAAAAGAACTTCAACTAGGGAGTGGAGAGCCTATGTTGGAAAAGCTACTATGGAGTGGAGACCCTATGTCAAATAAAATCAACTAGGGAATGGAGACCCTATGTTGGAAAAACGACTAGGGAGTGGAGACCCTATGTCTAAAATAAAATCAACTAGGGAGTGGAGACCCTATGTTGGAAAAGCAGACTAGGGGGTGGAGACCCTATGCCCAAAAAAATATCAACTAGGGAATGGATACCCTATGTTGGAAAAGCGACTAGGGAGTGTAGACCCTATATCCAAATTAAAATCAACTAGGGAGTGGAGACCATATGTTGGAAAAGCGGACTAGGGAGTGGAGACCCTATGTGTAAAAGAACTTCAACTAGGGAGTGGAGACCCTATATTGGAAAAGCAGACTAGGGAGTGGAGACCCTATGTCTAAAATAACTTCAACTAGAGAGTGGAGACCCTATGTTGGAAAAGCGACTAGGGAGTGGAGAACCTATGTCTAAAATAACTTCAACTAGGGAGTGGAGACCCTATGTTGGAAAAGAGACTAGGGAGTGGAGACCTTATGTCTAAAAGAACTTCAACTAGGGTGTGGAGACCCTATGTTGGAAAAGCGACTATGGAGTGGAGACCATATGTCTAAAATAAAATCAACTAGGGAGTGGAGACCCTATATTGTAAAATCAGACTAGGGAGTGGAGACCCTATGCCCAAAATAAAATCAACTAGGGAGTGGAGACCCTATGTTAGAAAAGTAGACCAGGGACTGGAAACCCTATGTCTAAAATAAAATCAACTAAGGAGTGGAGACCCTATGATGGAAAGGCGACTAGGGACTTGAGATACTATGCCTAAAATAACTTCAACTAGGGAGTGGAGACCCTATGTTGGAAAAGTGACTAGGGAGTGTAGAAATAGCGACTAGGGAGTGGAGACCCTATGTCTAAAATAAAATCAACTAGGGAGTGGAAAACCTATGTTGGAAAAGCAGACTAGGGAGTGGAGACCCTATGTCTAAACTAAAATCAACTAGGGAGTGGAGACTCTATATTGGAATGACGACTAGGGAGTGGAGACCCTATATAGGAAAGATGACAAGGGAGTGGAGACCCTATGTCTAAAAAAACTCAACTAGGGAGTGGAGAACCCTATGTTGGAAAAACGACTAGGGAGTGGAGACCCTATGTCTAAAATAAAATCAACTAGGGAGTGGAGACCCTATGTTGGAAAGGCGACTAGGGAGTAGAGACCCTATGTCTAAAATAAACTCAACGAGGGAGTGGAGACCCTATCTTGGAAAGGCGACTAGGGAGTAGAGACCCTGCGTCTAAAATAAACTCAACGAGGGAATGGAGACCCTATACTTGAAAAGTGACTAGGCAGAGGAGACCCTAAGTTTAACTTAATGTCAACTAGGGAGTGGAAACACTTTATTTGAAAAGCTACTAGGGAGTGGAGATCCTATGTCTAAAATAAAATCAACTAGGGAGTGGAGACCCTACGTTGAAAAAGCAGACTTGGGAGTGGAGACCCTATGTCTAAAATAAAATCAACTAGAGAGTAGAGACCCTATGTTGGAAAGGCGACCAAGGAGTGGAGACCTTATACCTTAAATAACTTCAACAAGGAAGTGGAGACCCTATGTTGGAAAAGCGACTAGGGAGTGGAGACCCTATGTCTAAAAATAAACTCAATTAGGGAGTGGGGACCCTTTGTTGGAAAGGCGACTAGGGTGTGGAGACACTATATCTAAAAATAAACTCAACTAGGGAATGAAGACACTATGTTGGAAAGGAGACTTGGGTGTGGAGACCCTATGTCAAAAATAAACTCAACTAGGGAGTGGAGACCCTATTTTGGAAAGGCGACTGGGGAGTGGAGTCTCTATTTCAAACAATAAACTCAACTAGGGAAGTGGAGACCCTATGTTGGAAAGAATGGACCTAGAGATTGGGGACCCTAGGCTACCATGATTTTGAATTTTTCTTCTTTTTTTTTAAAGAAAATGAGTAAAAATGCAGGAAAGAATTCAGAAGAGACTTCCCTTTTGGATTCATTATTGCTGCAAAGTTGTTTCTAGCCCTTGCGCAGTTTCTCTTTGGTTGCACCTGCTTCTTGCAAGGTTGCTTTGGATTGCACCTCTTTCATGTTTTCAAACAAAGAACAATTGTTAGTTCGAAATGGTGGTTGGCTTTGTGGCATTGATTGTTTCAATCACTTGATTTCCACCCGGCTTCTTTGATGAAGATCTCAATTGCAACTGCTCGTTTCCTGGAGACCGATTTCATTTCAGGCCCTGAGAACCTCTGGTTTTTTCCAGATTTTGCCATGACGGTTGGTCGGTGGAACTCAACCTTTACGACTTTATTTTGCCTTCGTAGGCCTTTAACTTTTGACTTGTTGTTTTTCTTTTTCTTTTTCGTTTTTGTTTGTTTTTAACCATTTGGAGCATTGGGAAACTTTTGGCTCCTCAAACTTGCTGCAACGGCTAGTCACGTAGGACTTAACCTTTCTCAACTTTATTTTGACTTTATAGGCCTTTCATTTCTGGCTTCTTTCTTCCAACTTCAATTTTAGAGAATTTGGGGTGCCTTGGCTTTTTTAAATCTTTACCGAGACGGTTAGCCACGTTGGACTCAACCTTTTGAACTTTCAGAAGTTTTCAATTTCAAAACATCAGCCAACATGGCCGGTCAAAGTCGACTTGATGCCTTTGCCGGGGCTGGGTGCCTTATTGCACACTAGCATGTATCCAATGAGAACACTGTAAATCCGTCTTACCATCATTTCTTTGTCAAAGTTTCGGAATAGAGTTAGACCGAAAGGGATTTAAAGAAAACAAACAATGGAATGGAGAATGAGTTTAAAACAAGAAGTGTCCCTTTCGGGGAAAGCAAAGAAGGACCTATCTAGAGTACATGCAGACTTCAATAACATGACATGCCTTTTGGACTGGATGACCGATCTGTGTAAACCGTCTGACTCTCATAAATTTATCACATCTTTTGCCTCAAAATCGAGAAACCTTGTCAGGACTCTGTCGATGCCGATGGTTGTAAGGATCTTCTTTTCGATCAGTGGCACCCTTTGGGGGTTTTCACTAGCTGACCACTCTCATTTCTATTCTCACCATCGCCTTATAGTACTTTTTCCGAGTTTTCACTAACAAGACTCTCTTATTTCTAGTTTCTCTGTTTACTGTCGCCGCACGGTGCCCGTGTGAGTTTTCACCAACAAGACTCTCTCATTTTATTTTTCTCATTTTAACTGTATCAAATCCAAGTAATTGTATTTTTCGGTCCTTGAACATTCACACCGATTGATGAGAAGGACTTGAACAGGGTTTGGGTAAAAAAGGATTTGGATTGAGTTACAACTTTGGAACCTTTTGGGCAGGATCCTCGCCGAACCATTATAACATCTGCCTTAGTTTTACTTTTCCGGGGACTTTGGATTTTTATTTTGGTGTGACTGAACCCTGGAGAGAGGCTAATTACGTATCTTTTCAGAATCAAGTCGAACGTAGTTCAGGGAACTTTGTTTTTGGTTTTCTTTTGTTTTTCTGTTTTGTTTTGTTTTCTCTTTCTTTTCCTTTTCATTTCTTTTTTCATTTTTCATTTCATTTTCTTGTTTCACTTTTCTTCCCCCCTTTTTTTGTATTTTTTTTTTCTTCTCTTTTCATTTTTTTTATTTTCTCAATTTGTAGCCAATTTTAGGTTCCATAGAGGGTAATCAAAGAAGAGTAACTGTCTCAAATGGTTTACAAAAGGGTTAATAGTGTTTGGGTAGCGAGAATGAAAGCCTTCGTCATCCCAACCGGAGAATATTAATACTACATGGAGGATCAATCAGAGTACCTTTTAACTATATTTGTGTTGACAGTTGTTCCAGGGACATTTCTTTCGACGTTTCCTAGGTACAATGCTTTCTTTGGTAGTACCTTTGTTACCATGTATGGCTCTTTCCAATTTGGAGCCAATTTTCCATTAGGTGTTCCAACTCTTTGTTTTATTTCCTAAAACTTATCTTCATTGTAATCTAATTCTTGATTCCTTATTTCGAAGTCTGAAAGCGTCTTAGGATCTGGGCATGAAGTCCACAACCATGTCATGTTATTGAAATTTGTATTTAATAGAACTGAAAAGAAAAATAAGAAAAGTTACAATACTAAGAAAAGAGATATTCCTGGACAATGAAATATTAATTTCATTTGATTCTTATTTTTTTTTTTATTTATGATTTTTTCTTTTTTTCAATTTTTTAAGATAGAAGGGTTTACATCGGAAAGTAAGACAATAAAGTAAAATATCCGGATCACACCCTAAGATAATCCGGACGTAGAAAGGATAGCAAGACTTGCTACCGAGACTCCCGTCTGATGGGGAACTTTCAGGCTTGGCAACTGTTTTTCAGTTTTTCTTCTGTTTCGGCAATGGCTGCAATGGCTTTCAGCGCCGAATCAAATTCCTCATCTTCACAAATTATTCTGACTATTTGCCCGATGTTGTGGGCAGGCAACAGATTATTCATCACATCATGAGATTCTTCATCCCGAAAAATGATTCTTTCAGCTTTAATCAATCTTCAACTGCCCTTTTGAGGGTCCAACAGTCCTCTATATTGTGTCCTACTGCCTAGAGTGGTATTCACATCTAGCGTTAGCTCGGTGCTAGGGGGACTCAAGGTTCGGCTGGTTCAGGGCCACTGGCTGCAATAGATCTAGCCTAATTAGCTTTTGGAATAAGCTTGAATACGATTCACCAATAGGGTGAACTGATTCTTTCTGAAAGACTCTCATGGGCGAGGATTGTATTGGGGATCATTTGGTTGAGGATTATATGGAGCTTGGTAAGGATGGGCATTTCTGGGAGGTGGAGCTCGATTTTGTGGATAATGTTGTGGTCGCGGGTAAGGTGGCGCGATCATCACCTTATAGGGAGGCGGTGTCACGACATAAGCAGCATCTTGTAGGGGATAATAGTGTGGTGGGATGATAGGAGGCACATATGATTGGCTGAATGACCTGTGGGCCCCCCACGAGCTTGAAACCATCATGGCTCCCTCTTCACTCCCATTTATGTTCATCAAACCATTCTAAGCAGATTGTGATGTGGCCTTAAAAGCAGCATGACTCAAGATTCGACCTATTTTTAAACCGTTTTCAACCATTTCCCCAATTTTGATAGCCTCAGCGAATGGCTTACCCATAGCAGACATCATGTTCTGGAAGTAGTATGCCTCTTGGGCCTGTAGAAAGACTATGACCATTTCAATTTCATCCATTGAAGGCTTTACCCTGGCAGCTTGCTCATTCCATTTAACAGCATATTTGCTGAAGCTTTCCGCTGTTTTCTTTTTCAAATTGGACAAAGAGTTTCTGTGGGGAGCAATGTACATATTATATTGGAACTGGCGGATAAAATCTTGAGTCATGTCGTCCCACACATGCCAATTAGTAATTTCTTGATCCGTATACCACTCAGAAGCGATTCCGGTGAGTCTTTCCCCAAAATGGGCCATTAGCAGCTCCTCCTTTCTACCAGCATCCCTCAACTGGTTACAGTATCGCTTCAGATAAGCGACCGGGTCTCTGTTCCCGTTGGACTTTTCAAATTTTGGCATCTTAAAGCCAGCTGGCAAGTGGACATGGGGAAACAAACAGAGGTCAGAGTATGAGACACTCTTCTGGCCACTCAAACCTTGCATGCTTTTTAGGCTTTGTTCGAGGCTCTTCATCTTTCGAGCCATTTCCTCTTGCTCGGGATTTTTAACAACCTTTTCTTGCTCCCCCGAGAGATCATATTGCGGACGTTGAGTGAAAGAGTACGGCGTCACATATGTTATTTCTGATTGAAGCGGTGGACCCTAAAAGGTGAACATTGGAGGCTCAACATACTGTCGTGGTAAAGTTGGTTGTGTTCTGGTGCAGACTGGTTCTGTTGAGAACAATATTGGAGGTGCCCAGGAAACTGGCGCCTGGGGGGGAACTACAGAAGGCATGCCAGGATCATTGAACAACATTAGAGGGTGCCCGTATGGGATGAGCCGGTTGGGCACAAGGGCATTGGTAACCTCACTTAACATGGGGATCAATTCAGGGAACCTAGGGATTGCACTTGGCAGTTCCCTACCATTAGACCAGGCATCCCACATTTCCAATATGTGGAGACGCAACATCTTATTCTCTTCAGCAAATGCTGATTCTATCTGCAGAACAGCTGATGTCGGGCTATCCTCAGGAACGATGATTTTTAGATTGCTTACGGAGGCCATATGTGCCTTTGGATCGTGTGAAGGAGGAGAGGCTAGACTACCAACAAAACCAACCACCAAAACCTATCTAGTTTGCACATCAAACAACCTTGTTAGTTTTGAGACGCTTAACAGATAGGAAACCGTACGTTTGGATGCAATGTACCTAAACAGTTAAACGTTTTTACTATGTGTTTGAACGGTCGCATGTTTCATTCCGACCTTAACTAACCTTTTTCACTTTGTACATCTTTTCTTTTATTTCTGTCTCTCTTTAATCACTCTTGATTTAATTGTTTTTCATTTCGTTTCTGTCGCTCTTTAATTTTTTGACACTTTCTTTTCTTTTTCTTTTTCTTTTTTTTTTGTTTTTGTCTCTCTTTTATTTTTGTCACTCTCTTTTTTCACTCTTTTTTCACTCAATTTTTTAGTTTATTTTATCACTCCACTGATTTTATGGCTATGATCGAATCCGATGAAGATTGCCTACGTATCATGACGCCGCATGAATCAGATCTTGCATAGTTCGAGAAGATTAAGAATAGAGTAAATAAGCTAACTCTTTTTTTTGTTTACTTTTATAAAACTTAGACAATGAAAGCTTTAAGCAAAAGAAAAAAATATTTGATTTTTGATTTTTGTTTCTTTTGGATTTTTCCAAAAAATGCTTTACAAGAAGAAAGGAAATATTATTTTTTGAATTTTTGATTTTGATTTTTCTTTTATTTTTGAAAGAAAGACTTCTAAAATTCTTTGATTGGAACTTTAGGAATTTCAAAATTAAAAGGAAAATATTTTTGTTTGAATTTTCATTTGTTTTCTCTTATTCTAAAGAAGAAAGAAAATATTTCTACATTTTGGATGTTGTCTCTTAATTTTCGAAAGAGGGACTTTCAAGAAAATGTTTTCGATTTCTAAGTTTTTATTTATTTACAAAAGTACTTCTAAAGAAAAACAAAAATATTTTTGAACTTCAATTTTTCAAATTTTTTTTGTTGAAAGAAAGACTTTTAAACAAGGAAAAGATTTTTTTTTAATTTTTGAGAAAAATACATCAAAATAAAGGAAAACCGTATTTTGGATTTTGATTTTTGATTAATTTTTTTTTCATATGAAAGACTTCAGAAAGAAGGAAACTATTTTTTTATTTGTTTTGAAATTTCTAAGGAAAGATTTTTAAAGGAAAATATTTTTGGATTTTTTGAAAATTGGGGTCAGAACCGATTAGGTTTGCCTACGTATCTCACATCCAGTGAGAATTAGACCCGCATAGTTCGGTCAATTTTGACGGAACTGGGAATCGTGGCACCTAAAAATTTTGGCTCATTTTGAAATGACTTTTCTTTTTTCAGAATTTCGACAGCGTTTCAGAATTTTATAAATACCTACTCTCACTCTTTTCTTTTCTTTTTTTGATTTTTTTTCTTTTTTCGATTTTCTCCCTATTCTAGAAGTCGGTCAACATGCAAGACGGAACAAAGAGATGTGCAAGTAGCACATAAGATGCATTAAGATGGTTTTTTTAATTTGGGTACACCTGTCCTAGACGGACCCAACCCCTGTGTTAAGTCCCCAAAGTCAAATGCACGTGATGCAAACAAGCATTCCTACTAGGGATCCGGTTTGAGGCTTTGTTATACTAGGTTTAAAACCCTTGGTGTATTGTTCTAAACCTGTCTTACCCGAGCGGACAGCTTGATCCGGGGGGGGGGGGGGAGCGTACCGGGAGTACAGAAGCTTTGCCGGCTTTGCAACTTGTCCAAACCTTGTTCTAAAATTGGGATATGACTCCAACAGAAAAGAAGTTACACGAAGTGCACACTTCCTAGGTGATTTAAAAGAATTAGAGCCAAGTAAAGCGGCATATACAGTAAAAAGAATTAGAGCCAAAATTTCGTACCAATTTATATACAGTTCAAACAATATCAAAGCGGTAAAAAGCGGCATATAGTACATTAGGCTCAAAACATGTAAAAATCATATAATAAATAAAGCCAAGTATAACAGTTATTCTAAGCTCGAATTCTTAAACGCTGAACAAAATATCTGGGTTATTGTCCCCAGCAGAGTCGTCAAATCTGTCACACCTCCTTTTTACACACCCGAGGGTGTATACGGGAGTTTTTCCAATTAAAGTGACATAAATCAAAATGGGATTAATTAATTTATCCGAGTCGCCACGTGGAATAGTTTATTTGGTATCCAAGTTACCGATTAATATTAAAATCCCAAATTAAGGACATTTATATTTTTTAAAATCTGCGAACCAAAAATTCTAGATAAGGAATTCTATTAACCTAGGAGAACGTGTTAGGCATTCCCGGGTTCCGTGGTTCTAGCACGGTCGCTTAAACTATTAATAATTGGCTGAATTACCTGATTTACTACATGTTTTAAACCTATTGTGTATTTTTAACTTTATAACCACTTTTAGTTATTTAAAAATGTTTTTAGGAAGATTCAACATTATTTAAAACACGCCTTGAACCACGCTACGTGAAATACACCCGCGGTTCGCGACACGTTCTATTTAATATCGTTGAGAAATTAAAATTGGGTTACATGAAATGTACACCCGGAATATAAAAATCACAACTACGTCACGGGAACCATACCCGTAGCTATGATGAGTTATTTAATGAAACGCGCCTAAAGAAACTACGAAGGTTCGAATTTAGAAACAATATTTGTGAGGGCCATGGATAATTTAAGTGATGGCACACCTCAAATTTTTCTATAATAGTTAACTAGTTTTATGAGGGCCATGAGTTAAGGGTTTTGTTTGGTATGACACACCTCAATTAATTTTAATAGAAAGATTTGTATTAAATTAGAGTAAATTAAGGGCGCTTAAGCTTAATCTAAATCGAAATTCAATCCAAAATCAATAATTGGTATTGGACAGCATGCTAGCAGTTGATTGTTTTTGAAGAGAATCATAGGCCAACGGTGAGCCCAGTATCTTTCAAGAAAACTTGAAGAGGAAAGCATGGTTGAATGAACTAGGCTCAGAAAACAAGCCCAAAAATGAGGACGCTCAAGGCCATCTAATTTTTTAACCGAATTGGCCTATATTGGGCTCATATTAGGCGGGCCCAGTTGCGACTGGCTGGGCCTATCTACCCTTCACACTTTGAGCCCAACTTGCATGCTACTCACTTTGCAAAATTGCAACCCGAATTATTTCTAATTAAAAAGAAAAATCGAAATTCAGAAATCAAAATACAACTCCAGTTTTGAGAAATAATTGCACTACACATGATTTGCATACATACATTCATACCATAGCTCATAAAAAAAGAAGCAACCTTACTATTGAGCTAAACTATTGGGCCTAAAGCCTAGACCCAATAGCCCAGGCCCAGACCTGTCAAGACTTGTGTCTATCCGGGCTCTTTTTCATGTCTGGCCCAACTTGAATCAGAAAAAGACCTTTTGGTCTTAAAGATTGGGCTTATAGCTTTGGCCATTGTTCGACTATACTTATGAGAACATGATAATGAGATGACTACACTCCTAAGGCAATCAGGAAGCAAGAAATTGGTTTGCTACAATACTCCAAATGAAATGAAATGCTTTTCAAAATTACATTATAACCTATTAATACATTAAGCAACTATCGAAAGGAAACTAATCTATTACAAGTTCTGTATGATTAATAACCTAAAGAGATGCCTTGCCTCTTTGAACATGACTTGTCCATCAAAGCTTGGTATCATCTTCTATTATAGCAGTAGAGTCCAAATCTCAGCTTTTGAACCTGCTAATTTGGTCACCTAGTCATCAAATCTGCAGGTACTAGCCCCAAGTTCCCTAACAACTTTGTAGCCATTCTCATCCCAAACAACAAATATAACACATAGATTTCAGTACACTATCGGCTATCATATCTAAATTTAGGCTTTAACACATGCTGATTTAACCAATTAATGGCCAAATCTACAAGTTATGGCCTACTTAACTTTAAACAAGGCAAGCATTATACTAAAATCGTTTATAAGTAAGAAGGGCATGAATAACAGCTGAGAGAGCTGAAGTAAAGAAAATCAACAGAGAGTTTCAACTCATGCAAATCCAGATTTCAACATTCTAAGAAGACTACATAATCAAAAACCACACAAGTGCTCATGTTAATACACTTACAATCAGAATAGCTAAGTTCAAAAAGATTAATCAAATAATGCTAAAGGAACACTCATTCATTAAACATCTCTTTGCAAATTTTGACATTTTATAACTTAAAAAAACTACATAGGAGATCTGAAGCAGTACCTTGAAGAGTGAGAGGCAGCAAAGAAAATAAAGAACTAAATATGCTGAAAATCCAAAAATGGAACAGCAAACAAGAGCAGGCAATAGCAGCAGTAAAACACAGCACATCACAACCTTAGATAAACCAGTATTCCCAAAAAAGCAAAACCCCAGCAGTCTTGAAACTAGAAATTCTAGCCAAACTCAATAAAAACCCTCTACTTCAGACCATGTTTTCAACAAAGAAATCCAAAAGAAAGAGAAGAATTTGAAGGTTTTATAAAGTATTCTGAAATCTGATCTTTTCAGAAGAAAGGACCTTTTTTGTGTCGTAATGATTCTAAATGCTGTTTTTAGAACTTTTTCAGGCTAAGAATAATGCTCCAAAATCCATGTAAGATTGAGGGAAAGCTTTCTTTATATAGAGTGCCAAAAAAGCATCTAGGGAATATTCTACCCTAAATTCCCTAGCTAGTACAGCATTTCTACAGAGGATAAAATGTCCAGCCGTCCATTTTCAGCATCTTTTAAAACCAATTTGGACAGCTGGTACACTATCTAGAACCTTCAGATATTTTCCAAATTAGAAAGCCCTAAATTGACCTTCTAAATTCTGCTTAGTGCAGTTCTTACCTAGACTTTCTTTGTTTAGTTAAGTCCCTAAAATTTCTATTGGTTTCAAATTATGACAAACAAAGACGAACCTAAAAGGATTGGGGATTCTGATAAAAAAAGAACAAGTGGCTGCAATTAATCAGAAAAATATAACATTTAACTAATGAATCCTAACAATGTTGAATTCTAACACCTATGGTGTCTATAATTAAACAGAATCACAAAGGCTAAAAGACTTTAAACCAATTTGAAACTAACAAAGGGGGAAATAGTTACACCTAATTAATCTAACTCATTTAATTGTCAAATAGACTTAAACATGCTTCGACCAATTTGCTAAACAAGAACAAATAATTAAACTAAGCAGCTGTGAAATAAAGAAAAGAAAGAATCTAAAAATAAAAATCATAAAATATGCAGCTAATGGAAATAATTAACATAGAAACAAAATAATTAAAACAAGGTAAAAGTAAACAAAAAAAAAATTACCTAAAATTGGATTTTTGTCATGAACTCGGCTAAACTTCATAAGGCATAAATGAACTTTAATTACCATTAATCGACTGTTCTTAACAAGAACAGTCGACCAATGGATATTTTGATTCATTTGACCAAACATTGATGAAGAGAAGAAGAAAGAAAAAATTAGGGTTCTTCCAGAATCTGAGATTTAAAATTCAATGAAATCGGGGCTGGTTCGAGAGGGGCTAATGGTGGTTTGGGGTTCAAATGGGGACAAGGATCATAGGGGTTAATTTGGGGCGATTTGGGATAGTTAGGTTTTTTGGTCATGAATTTGATCTATGATTCGAGCAAATTGAAATGGATTCGAAGAAAGCCAATTGGGGATTTAGAATGATGAGGGGATGAGGGTTATATGGTATAAAGATGGTGGTGTTTGGAGTGTCGGCGCCGCCGTGGGCGATTTTCGGCGTGCGGAGCCGGTGAAGGAGTCCTAGGCGGCTAGGGTTTGAATCGTTAGAGAGACGAGTGGAAATGAAGGGGTCTGATGGGGGGTCTGATGGGGGGTCTGTCTTCGCACAGTTATATCGAAAAGGGGTGGTTAGTTCTAAGTTGTTGGATCAAAGGAATACAACGGCTGTAATGAGATTATGATGAAACAGGGTCATTTGGGGATGGGGGACATGGACCGGGTGGAACAAATTTGGGCTTGGATCTGGGTATGAATTAGCCCAATTTCAAAGATAAAGACCCCCTTAAAATCAAACTCTTTTATTTCCCTCTTTTTTAATTAAAAATCCTAAATTATCTAAATTGTAAGATTAAACCAATTATCTGAGTATAAAAATTATAAACATCGCTTAATTCTAAATTAAAAAGAGAAAAATCAATAAAGTAAAAATTAAAAGACAAAAATGTAAAAATGAGCTATTTTTGTGATTTTCAATTTTCTATAAAGCAAATAATTACTGATTAATCCTAAAAATGTAGAAACAAATCCTAAATGCAATGCATGATATTTTGGTATTTTTCATGATTTAAATAAAAAATTAATCATGCATAGGAAAATTCAAATAATTAAGAAAATTCTACAAAAATTCATAAAATGGCAAATAATTAACAGAAAACCTATTTTTGGGGATTTTATAGGAGTATTTCGTATAGGGCAAAAATCACCTGCGCACAGCGCCTGATTCCCAAAAACTTGAACTGTATTCCCTTGTTCTCTAGGTGGGCGCCTTATTGCCAAAACATGAACTGTATTCCCTTGTTCTCTAGGTGGGCGCCTGATTGCCAAAACTTGAACTGTATTCCCTTGTTCTCTAGGTGGCGCCTGATTGCTAAAACTTGAACTGTATTCCCCTGTTTTCCAGGTGGGCGCCTGATTGCCAAAACTTGAACTGTATTCCCTTGTTCTCCAGGTGGGCTCCTGATTTCCAAAACTCGAACTGTATTCCCTTGTTATCCAGGTGGGCGCCTAACATTACAACAAAACTGATAAAATAAAAGAAACTTTTCTGCCCCAATTTGGTATTTGGGCACATCTGTGAGTGTTAATCGGATCATGTTATCTAAAAGATCTCCAAAAAATTAAAATCTAAATCCCGTTATCTAGGAGGGCCCTGAAAATTTCAAATTAAATCTCATCTTAAGAGTGTAAACTTGAAAGCTAAATTCTATTTCATAAAGGTAAAACTTACGCTAAATCTCATTATATATGAGGGTCCTAAAAAACTTAAAAATTAAATTCCATTATTCAGGAGGGTCTTGACAACTCAAAACTACATCCCATTATCCGTGAGGGTCCTGAAAACTTGAAATTAAATCCCATTATCCAAGAGGGTCCTGAAAACTTGAAATTAAATCCCATTATCCATGAGGGTCCTGAACAACCGAGAATGAACTTACCTGAGCCATGCTCTCTTCTTGGAGGATCTCTGCAGAACGAACAAAATTCCTTGCCCATGAACCATGCTTTCCTTTGTGCTGACATAATTTGGGCACGACACTCGAAAAATTCAAGCTTCCAAGCTTTGATTTGGACATAGTCTTCGTCCCTGTTTCAAACAAAGAAAACTTGTGAGTTTAAACATGGTGGTTGGTTTGTGGCCTTGACTTTGAGGGTGATTGCTCCTTCACTTCCCATGATAACTTTGATTTAAACTCGAAAGACTTTGATTGTTTATTGACTAACCACTTTCTATGTCACCCTTATTACATAAAATACTCTGATCCGATGAAACCCAACATCCTCTATCTGTTGCATTTTGCTCATGAATTGACATTTACCGAACCTTTGTACTTCATATGAACCCCAAAACACGTTGATTTTTACCTACTCAGTGCGCTTGCTGTTCTTTCCTGACGTATGCTGCTAGCCTTGGCCTTGAGGTCTATTGCTCCTTCACTTGCCATGATAACTCTGATTTCCATTTGGCAAACCTTGCTTTAACCACTTTCTCTATCAACCTTATCACAGAAAATTCCTTCGATCCGTTTAAACCCCACACCCTCAATCTGTTGCATTGTTCATGAATTGACAGATACCGAACCTTTGTATTTCACGTGAATCCCAAAGCACGTTGATTGTTACCAACTCAGTGCGCTTGTTGCTCTTTTTTTTACTTATATCACTTTAATGTGCTAGTCAGACCCCACTTTGTGCAATTGGAAAGCTGGTGGCAAATTTTTAAATCATTTCTCACTTGTTCTAACCAAACAGACTTAGGAATAGGAAGTAAACAAGAAAAAAGGAACAGAGTAAATGATAATGGAAAGAGATGATTCCTAACAAGAAAATTACAAAGTAGAAACTTATCAAATGTGGATACCACCTCTAATGACCATGCCATTCGCCTTTGGTTTAAGTGGCCTAATCTATCAAGCAAGTCTGATTTTCAACTCTTGTTATACCCCTAAACCATGAAACTGGGCTTCAATGCTCCAATTATCCATCCTGATTCACGATCCTTATTCGAAGTGTAGTGGTCGAAGGGTTTTCACCATCAAGCCTCTCTCATTTTGTTCTTTCTCCCAACTTACCATCTCCTTATGGTGCGTGTGAAGGTTTTCACCAATAAAACTCTCTCATTATGTTATTTTCTTCTTATTTCCTCTGATTTTGCAGATGACAAGGCATTAACCATGGTAAAAACATCAGATACTCTTGGCACGTCTAAACTCAGCACTCTCAAAAATTATCTGGGAGGTCTTTTTTGGACTTTAATACGGCTTTTGGAAAAGGTTAGAAAGAAAGGATATTATAAAGGCTCAAAATAACTAAGACAACGGGGTTAATTTATTTACAACTTTTGGAATCCATTCTAAAGCTTTTCCCCAATTTCTAAAAATGGAATTTGATTCTCTTTTTTTCTATATTTTTATAATGGACTTTCAAAGAAAGACTGCCCCACTCTCGACTTCGTGGGATTATGAAATATTTTATTTGTTATGATCGAACCGTAAGGATTCCTACGTATCTTGTGGTGACAAGAATCAGGTCAAATATAGTTCACAAGACTACTTTTGTTACTATTTTCCTTTTTTTCTTTTTTTTCTTTTTCTCTTTATCTCCATCTTTCTTTTTTTTGGAATTTTTCTTTTGGAATGAACTTTCTAAAATAAACATATGGGGACATGAACTCTTTTTTTTCGTATGACTCTAACTTGATTCCAAAAGAGGGGAGGTCAAAGAAATCAGCACAGGCTCAAAGGGGTACCAAAGGGTATAAAGTGTTTAGATAGCTGAAAGAGGGCCTCCCAATCTCTAAGAATACCAAGTATAGCACATGCAACTTGAGAATGAAAAAGAAGAACATGCACAATATTTCTTTTGCAGCTTCGGCATTGATATCATTGATATGCCTTCCACTTTTCTTTAGCACCTTGTCAAGTACAGAACCCTCGTTGGGTGATTCCCCTTCACAATGGATATCCTCCATCAATTCGGAGAAAACTTTCTTGACTTTATCTTGTAACTTGAGATACACTTGAACTCAAAGTTGCTTGCTTCAAATTGTCCGGGATGCACTCTCCTTTAACGAATTCTTGTCACCCTATTAACTTACAAAATTATCTGCCTCAGCTTCACATGGTTCGGGCTTCAAATGATCTCGAAATGTCCAAATTTGTACTTATTTCCCTCAAGTGTCCCTATCATCTTCAAAATTTCTTTATTGCTTCATGACTAAACTAACTTTTAAGACCAAGCCTAGAATTATGTGTGCATGTCATGTCACTAGAGACAGCATGAAAAGAACTATAAAAAGAGAAGAGAACTAAACAAAAAAATGACTAGAAATAACAGAGAGCAGAAAATTGCACTAGACAGATGGTGATAGGGTTTGAACAACAAAACAAGCAAAATAAACTAGGGTTACAATCCTGAAACAAACCTAGACAACACTTAACGAGTTACTACGACTAAACGAACTAGGCAAAATAAAAGAATAGAAGGGTTTGAGTGACAAGACAATATCCGGATCATAACCCTAAAATAACCCGGACAACAGAAATGACAACAAAATAAACCACCAGAACTCCTCCCTGACTAACCAAGAAGGGAACGTCTTTCCAAATACAAAGCTCGACATCTTAACCACTGAGTTCCACATCAATATTACCAATATCATTACCAATTTCAATCACATTGACCTCATCAAATAGCTTTTGGGTCCCTTTTGCCAACTTGTTCTTAAGATCAACTTTTGGAACTTAGACTGATAGCGTTGAAAACTTTGCGGCAAGTGGCCCTCCGAGGATCTCAGAAGAATTCTCATATTCCTTTTCAACACAAATCATACCCACCATATGCATCTCATTATGAACAAGCGATGGACTTTGGCTAGTGTCTACTACATCTGGATTTTGCACGATAGTGTCACCTGCATCAATAAGCTTCTGAACTGCTCTTTTCAGATGCCAATATTTTTCTGTGTTGTGACTCGGGGCATTAGAGCAATATGCGCACCTTTGAGAGTAATCAAAATCCTTTAAAAGAGGGTTCAACATTTTTATCTAAATCGGCTTCAACATGTCTAATTGCCTCAACTTTTGGAACAAACTCGCATATGATTCTCCAATAAGAGTAAAAGTCCTTTCATTTTCCTGCTGTCTTTTCATATTATACTCTGGCCTCGGTTGGAACCTCCTACAGGTAGGTGGTTGACATGCTTGAGAAAGCAGGTACGATGTTTGTGCAGGTGGTGCAAGCCATTGCGGGTCTTGTGGGTGTGGAGCATATGGCGATGCATTATGGATAGAGTACGGGGAAGGTGAGGCATGGCCTTAGTGATTTTGTGGAGGAAAGTAGCACTAGGAAGAATTATCTGGAGTACGAGGATATTCATGGGGTCGGTATTGAGGCTGAAAGCATTTAGCAGGAATGACCACTGGATCCTGTCATTGGCGGGACTCAATAGCATCCTTTCTATCAATCGGAGAACTGATCTGAGCAACTTGTTCATTCCATCTAAACCAAAATTCTCTAAAACTTTCATTGGGTTTCTTTTCCATCCGAGGTAGAGAGCGGTCTGGGACAATGTCTATATTGTACTGAAAGTGTCACACAAAATCTTGAGCCATGTCATCCCATGTATGTAACTTACCGACATCTTGACGAGTATGCCATTCCAAAGCTACCCCAGTCAGGCTCTCACTGAAATACGTCATCACCAACTCATCTTTCCCACCAACACTTCTCATTTCACTACCATAACCGCTCAGATGGGTTATTAGATCTCCACGCTTTTTGGCATCTTAAACCCTTTCACTTTCGGGATATCTCGTCTTGCTCCACTGTCTTAGCAAGCTTTGTAGTCTCACCGGGAGGCTCAAAATAAGGAGCGTAAGAGTATGGACCTGAGACCTTGAAAATTGGTTTTGGAGCATAATGTTGGGCATCGGGGATTTTGAACACAAGTCTCGCTAGAGGATCGAGGAAAGGTAGTAGGTGGATGAGCTACAAAAACATGAGTGGTCAAAGGAGCGGGATATGAGGTGGTTCTGGGGGTGGAGTGTAAAAAGGTTGTGGGGAGAAATCCTGGATTTGTGACAATGGTGGAATGGCGACAAGGCTTTTAGTGTAGTTAGTGGGAACTAATGGTGGAGGACGCCCACTAATCCAAGCTTGGTATATTTCGGCCATCTGTCCTTTCAACCTTAAGACCTCTTCTTTCAACTCAGATTCCCTTAGACGGATCAATAACCCCTGTGTCCAAGTCTTTGCTAGCCATGACTACCTTGCTCTTTGACCTTGTGTTGTATGGATGAGTTACTTAAAAACCACAAACCAACCACCCTTCTTCTCAATAAATGTTACGACCCTAAACCCAGACCAGGTCGTGATGGCGCCTCTCGTGAAGACAAGGCTAGCCGACACTTCCCATTTTCCAATTATTAACAATTAAGCATTTAAAAATAGTCTAAACATGAATAAATAAACCAAAGTTTAAGCAAATGATAGTATAATATGTGGAATACAGACCAAACACAACCCGATACTAGGGTGTCACTAGTCATGAGGTATCTACCAAAACGGAATACTCCAAATATAACTACAGAGTTTAATACAGAAAACTAAGAACATGAAGGACTAAGATAAGGAAGGGCTCCGGGCTGCGAACCCCAACAACTACCTAGAGATTCCTCGGATCTGCCTGAGCCGGAAATGATCAGCACTCGGGAGCGGGACCAAATATGCCTGAATATACACGTGGGGTGTAGGGAGTAAAGTGAGTACTCCAACTCAGTGAGTAATAATCATAAATAAATAATGAAAGCAGGAAATCACGTAAGGCACAAAAGCATGCTATAATGAAGCAGTAAAACCATTTAAAATAGTAAACCAGTGAAAGATAGGTAAAATCCTTTGACTCAAAATTTACTTCATGAAAAGCCTTTTTCGACAATTAAGCAGGTAATTGACAATCGATTATGAAAATAAACACATAAAGGTTCGCCCCCCAAGCACAGTACCAACAAAATTCACCCCTCGGGCAACATCTCAGAACAATACCAGCCCCTCAGGCAATCACATAGAACAATACCAGCCCCTTGGGCTCAATCTCACATAACAATGGGTACCCGCGCTCACTGGGGGTATACAGACTCCTGGAGGGGACCCTTACGACCCAAGTGCAGTATCAACCCCCCTCGTGGCATCATCACTAGGCCCTCGGCTTCATATCAATCAAGCCACCTTGTGGCGTACATATCTCAGGCCCTCGGCCTCATAATCAGTATCAAATGTTTTCTCACAACATAGGCCCTCGGCATTACTCAGTCAAAATCCTCACAAGCCACTCGGGCAATAGTATAACATGATTCTCAGCCCAAAAATATCATTTAAAAGATCATGTAAGTGTTAAAACAGAGTAAAACATGGCTGGGTACGAAAATAGTGAAATATAACATGACTGAGTTCAAGTATAAAGTAAAAAAAGTGAGGAAGAACCAGTAAAAATCCTTGAAAGATTCAAATAGTTGACATAAGGCCCAAATATGGCATTCAGCCCAAATCATGACGATAGCAAATAGATTTCAGTCAAATACGCGGTAAAATAGTCATTTGGGACGGACCAAGTCACAATCCCCAATAGTGCATGACCCCATGCTCGTCATCAAGAGTGTGTGTCACCTCAATATAGCACACGATGTGCAAGTCCGGGGTTTCATACCCTCAGAACATCATTTACAAACATTACTCACCTCGAACCGGTCAAATCTCTAGCTCGCGATGCCTTTGCCCTCGAATCGGCCTCCACTCGCATCGAATCTTTCCAAAAATCAGAACGAGGTCATCAAAATATGCTAAGGGAATGAAGCCCAAGCAAAAATAATCAATTTACAACATAAATTCTGAAATTACCAAAACCCGACCCCTGGGACCACGTCTCGGAATTCGATAATTTTTACATCAATAGATTCCTTATCTCCCTACGAGTTCATACATATCAAAAGTTCTGAAATCCGACCTCAAATGGTCCTTCAGATCCTCAATCAAAGGTCTAAATTTCCAAGCCCTAGTTCTTCAAATTTTGGCTTAATTTCCATGATTATTTAGGTGCAATTCACATTAGAATCGAGTTTTAAGTCCAAGAATCATACTTCCAAGTGATTCGCCTTGAATCCCTCTTTAATCCCCTTCAAAAAGCTCTAAAAACGACCAACAATGGAGGAAATAAACCCCAATATTGCGGACAAGACAAGTATTTAAACATTCTACCAAGGCATGAAATCCTTCTTCGCGAACACGATCAAAGCCTCGCGTTCGCGAAGCACAAAATGACATTGACCAAAAATACTCTTACGCAAATGAGACATGCCCATCTCTAACGTGATGGTTCCTCAGACTTACTCTTCGCGAACGCACTCCCTCTTTCGCGAACACTCAAACAACTCGACCTCATTTCCCAGACCTTCACGAATGCGAAGACTCCCTCGCGAACGCGAAGGACAAAGTCTTAGCCTTCTCCAACAAACCATTCGTAATCGCGGCTCCCCTCTCGTGAACGCAAAGACCATTTGTCTGCAACACTGAGCAGCAGATTTCTACAATTCTAAATTTCATGAAATGGTCCGATTGACCACCCAAAACTCACCCGAGGCTCCCAGGACCTTAACCAAACATTTCAACATATCACATAATCTCATTCAAACTTGTTCCAACCTTCGGAACGCTCAAAAAAACATCGAAACACCAAATTCACATCGGATTAAAGCCTAAGAATTCCAAAATCTTCTAAATTACGCTTTTGATTAAAAACCCAACCGAACCACGTCCGAATGACCTGAAATTTTGTACATACATCCCAAATGACACAACGGAGCTACTGCAACTCTCGAAATTCCATTCCGACCCATATATCAAAATCTTGCCTACCAATCGGAAATCGCCAAAATATAAACTTCGCCAATTCAAGACTAAATCTACTTCGAACCTCCAAAACTCATTTCGATCACGCTCCTAAGTCCCATATCACCTCCTGAAGCTATCCGAACCATCAGAACTCACATCCGAGCCCTCTAACACATAAGTCAACATCCGGTTGACTTTTCCAACTTAAGCTTCCTCAAAAGAGACTAAGTGTCTCAAACCTTACCAAAATTGTTCCAGATTTGATCCGACCAACCCGATACCACATAACACAGATAAACAAAGCATAAAGAAGCAGAAATGGGTAAAAATGAGCGGTAACTCATGAGACTACTGACTGGGTGTCACGACCCAGATTTCCCACCCTCGGGAGTCATGATGGCGCCTACTAATGTGATCTAGGCAAGCCAATTATTTGAACAAATTAATTCTTTACCCATTTTATACTCTTTAACAATTATAAAGCCAAAGCGTGTAGATAGCGGAAAATTTCAATAAGCGGAATAATTTAAAGATTCTCCTAAACATATATATATATATATATATATATATATATATATATATATATAATACAACTATTTGAACCTCGACCACACACAGTACCACAGACGATCTAAGAATGCTACATACAATGTCTGAAAACAAACAATACACTATTTTTGAATTAAGGAAATGAAACATGAATAAAGGTATAGAGGGAGACGTCAGGGCCTTCGGACGCCTACAGGTCTACCTTGGATCTCCGTGTGGACTAAAAGCAGCCACCCAATCTACGGTCTAAAAGCTGCTCCGGGATTTGCAGATAGTACAGAGTGTAGTATCAGCACAACCGACCCCATGTGCTGGTAAGTGCCTAGCCTAACCTCAGCGAAGTAGTGAAGAGGCTAGGACCAGGCTACCACACGAACCTGTGCAATTCAACTATATACAGTGGAAAGGTAAAACATATATAAATAGTCAAATATGGGAGGGGTAGCATGTCGTGGGGGAGATATCAATTCAGAATAGAAAAACAATAGTTAATTGAAGGAAAAAGTAAATCTCGGATATCAACAAAGAACCAGAAATCAATAAGTGCACGACATCACCCTCCGTGATTTTACTCTCTTCCTCACCAAAGCAATCAAGAAATGAAAAAGTGAACGACATCACCCTTCATGTTTTTACTCTCATCCTCACCATATAATCAATATAATCGGCTCGGAATGGTACATCGTGCGGCACGATATCACCCTTCGTGCTTTACACTCTTTCCTCACAAATCATACACAGCATCACCCTTTGTGCTTTATCACTCTCTCACCAAACAATACACGACATCACCCTTCGTGCTTTAACTCTCTTCCTCACCCAAACAACAATCACAATCAATAGGACAAGGAAATAAATAAAATTACAATAAGAATCCCGACAAGGGATCAATAATTCAACAATAAGTCCCGGCAAGTGACAACATCAAACAACAACAATATCCCAGCAAGGGAGACATTCTTTTCTCTTTTTCACTTTTACTTCACAACTCACTTTACAATAAGGGAGGCATGCTTGACTCATAATCCCTAAAGATAAGGTTAGACAAAACACTTACCTCGATGCCACTAACACAATTCACGTCTCAATTATGGCTTTACCTCTTGATTCCACTACCAATTCGCTCGTATTTAGCCACAAGTTACTTAACTATATCAATAAATGCTAAATGAATCAACTCCAATGCATGAAAATGTGTTTTACAAAGTTTTACCCAAAAAATCAAAAATCGCTTGCGGGCTCACGTGGTCAAAACCCGAGGTTCGAACCAAAATCCGATTACTCATTCCCCCACGAACCCAAATATATAATTATTTTTTAAATAGGAACTCAAATCGAGGTCCAAAACCCCAATTTTTAAAAACCTAGGTCTACCCAAAACATCCAATTTCCTCCATGAATATAATTGATTTTGAGTTGAAATCATGTGAAAAGATGTTAATGATTGAAGAAAACGAGTGAAAATTGACTTACAATCGATTTGGAAGAAGAGTTGTCTTTGAAAAATTGCCCAAGAGTGTTTTGATTTTGAAAGAGTGTGAAATTGCAGGTCGTAGATATGGGAATTGCGGCCAGATTTCGCAATTGCGAACCTCAACCTCTACTATGTTCGAATTTGCGAAGGGGTTCTCACATTTGCGAGGTGGGAAATGCGAAGGATGCGTCGCATTTGCGACCACTAGCTAAAAAGGGGATTATCGCATTTGCAATATAATCCTCACAATTGTGAGGTAGGCTGGCCTGAGCTTCTTTCGCATTTGCGACATGCCTCTTGCATTTGCGACATGCCTCTTGCATTTGCGAGCAAAGCTTCGCAGATGCAAAGCCTGCAGGCTTGCAATGCAAAAGCTGAAAGTCTGCAATTCACCAAGTCCAAAATCCACCCTGTGGCCTATCCAAAACTCACCCGAGCCCTCGAGGCTGCATACAAAACATGCACACCAACCTAAAAACATCATACGGGCTCGCTCATGCATTCAAATCACTAAAATAACATTAACAACAATGAATTTAGCATCAAAATCATGAAATCTTTTTAAGAACTTCAAGTTTCCAATTTTCTCAAAAACGATCCGATTCACGTCGTTTCAAGTTCGTTTTCAAATTTTACAGACTTATCTTAAATCACATATGAGACCTGTACCGAGCATCGGAACCGAAATATGGGCCTGATACCATCACGTTTTAAACAATTTTCATTTTCAAAACTCATAAACAATTTCAGAAAATAATTTTCTTTAAAAATTCATTCCTTGGGCTTGGGACCTCGGAATTCGATTCCGGGCATATGCCCAAGTCCCATATATTCTTGCGGACCCTCCGGGACCGTCTGACCATTGTCTGGGTCCGTTTACACAAAATATTGACCGAAGTCAACTTTAACTCATTTTAAATTCAAAATGCATCATTTTTATAGATTTTCACCAAGTGGCTTTCCGGCTACGTGCTCGGACTGCGCATGCAAATCGAGATGATGCCGAAAGAGGTTTTTAAGGACCTCGGAATGCAGAATTCACTTTTAAAACATGGGAATAATGGCTCTGCATATCGTACTCGGACTCCCGAGTGGATGCCTCTGCGGGCTGACCTCTCTATTGAACATGAACAGGAGGAAAAATCTTCGATCTCAATTGACGAACCTGTCAGTCTAGAATAGCTACTGGCTCCTCCTTATAAGATAAGTCCTTGTCCAACTGGACAGTGTTGAAATCTAATACGTGGGATGGATCGTCGTGATATTTTCGAAGCATGGACACATGAAACACTGGATGCTCGGCTGATAAGCTCGGCAGCAACGGAAGTCTGTAAGCCACCTCTCCCACTCGATCAAGAATCTCAAACGGGCCAATGAACCTAGGGCTAAGCTTGCCCTTCTTCCCAAATCTCATCACGCCCTTCATAGGCGACACTCGAAGCAATACTTGCTCACCGACCATGAATGCCAAATCTCGAACCTTACGGTCGGCATAACTCTTTTGCCTGGACTGAGCTGTACGAAGCCTATCCTAAATAATCTTGACCTTGTCAAAGGCATCCTGTACTAGATCCGTACCCAACAACCGAGCTTGTACAAAGCCTCATAAGGAGCCATCTGGATACTCGACTGGTAGTTGTTGTTGTAAGCAAACTCTGTTAAAGGTAAAAATTGATCCCATGAGCCTCTAAAGTCAATGATACAAGCTCGGAGCATATCCTCCAAAACCTGAATGGTTCGCTTGGACTGTCCGTCCGTCTGAGGATGAAACGTTGTGCTCAACTCAACCCATGTGCCCAACTCTCGTTGAACTGCTCTCCAGATGTGGGAGGTAAACTACATACCTCAGTCCGAAAAGATAGACACAGGCACACCATGAAGACGAACAATCTCCGGGATATAGATCTCAGCTAACCTCTCGGAAGAATAGGAGACTACCGCATGAATGAAATGTGCTGACTTGGTCAGCCTATCCACAATAAGCCACACTACGTCAAACTTCCTTTGAGTCCGTGGAATCCCAACAATAAAGTCAATAGTGATACGCTCCTACTTCCACTCAAGAATCTCAATCTTCTGAAACAAACCACCGGGCCTCTGATGCTCGTACTTAACCTGCTAACAGTTCAAACACCGAGCCACGTATGCAACAATGTCCTTCTTCATTCTTCTCCACCAGTAATACTGCCGCAAATCCTGATACATCTTTGCTGTGCCCGGGTGAATAGAGTACCGGGAACTATGGGCCTTCTCTAAAATCAACTCTCGGAGTTTATCCACATTAGGCACACAAACTCGACCCTGCAATCTCAAAACTCCATCATCACCTAAAGTGACCTGCTTGGCACCTCCATGCTGCACTGTGTCTCTAAGGACACATAAATGGGGATCATCATACTGTCGATCACGGATACACTCCAATAAGGAAGAACGAGCGACTATGCAAGCTAACACACGGCTGGGCTCAGAAACGTCCAACCTCATGAAATGATTGGCCAAAGCCTGAGCATCCAAGGCAAGAGGTCTCTCACCGACCGGAATATAAGCAAGACTACCCATGCTGGCTGACTTCCTACTCAAAGCATCGGTCACCACATTGGCTTTTCCCGGATGATATAAGATGGTGATATCATAGTCCTTTAATAGCTCCAACCACCTTCTCTACCTCAAATTTAGCTTCTTCTGCTTGAACAAATACTGCAGACTCTTGTGATCCGTGAACACCTCACATACCACGCCATACAGATAATGCCTCCAAATCTTTAATGTGTAAAAAATGGCTGCTAACTCCAAATCATGAACCGGATAGTTCTTCTCATGAATATTCAACTGCCGCAAAGCATGGGCAATGACCTTGCCATCATGCATCAACACTGCACCAAGTCCAATACTAGATGCATCACAATAAACTATACAAGGCCCTGAACCTGTGGGTAAAACCAACACCGGTGCGTAGTAAGAGTTGTCTTGAGCTTCTGAAAGCTCGCCTCACACTTATCCGACCATCTGAACTAGGAACCCTTCTAGGTCAACCTGGTCATCGGGGCTGCGATAGATTAAAAACCTTCCACAAACCGACGATAATAGCCTGCCAATCCCAAGAAACTCTGAATCTCTATAGTTGATACTGGTCTAGGCCAGTTCTTGACCGCCTCAATCTTCTTCGAATCAACCTGAATACCCGTCTGCGGATACAACATGACCCAGGAATGCAACTGAACTCAACCAGAACTCATATTTCGAAAACTTGGCATACAACTGACTATCCCTCAAAGTCTGAAGAACCACTCTAAGATGTTGCTCGTGCTCCTCCCGACTATGGGAATAGATCAAAATATCATCAATGAAGACTATCACGAACAAATCCAAGTAAGGCCTGAACACTCGGTTCATCAACTCCATAAAAGTTACTAGGGCATTTGTCAACCTGAATGACATCACCAAGAACTCATAATGTCCGTACCGAGTGTGAAAAGCTGTCTTAGGGACATCGGATGCCCTAATCCTCAACTGATGATAGCCAGATCTCAAGTCAATTTTCGAGAATACCTTGGCACCCTAAAGTTGATCAAACAAATCATCAATCCTCGGTAATGGATACTTATTCTTGATTTTAACCTTGTTCAACTGCCGGTAATCAATACACATTCTCATCGATCTGTCCTTCTTCTTAATAAACAACAACGACGCACCCCAAGGCGAAACACTAGGTCTAATGAAACCTTTCTCAAGCAAGTATTGCAATTTCTCCTTCAACTCTATCAACTCAGGTGGGGCCATACGATATGACTGGATAGAAATGGGCTGAGTGCCCAGAGCCAAATCAATGCAAAAGTCAATATCTCTGTTGGGTGGCATACCCGACAGTTCTGAAGGGAATACCTCACGAAACTCACGAACAACGGGCACAGAATCAACAGAAGGGACCTCAGCACTAGAATCACGAACATAGGCCAAATAGGCCAAACACCCCTTCTCGACCATACGTCGAGCCTTCATATAAGAGATAACACTACGGGTAGAAGACCAGGAGTCCCTCTCCAATCCAAACGAGGTAAACTCGGCAAGGCTAAGGTCACATTCTTGGCTTGAAAATCCAAGATAGTATGGTACGGTGATAACCAGTCCATACCCAATATGACATCGAACTCAACCATGTCCAGAAGAAAGAAATTTACACAAGTCTCAAGACCCCCAATCACAACTACACACGTATGATGGACTCGATCTACCACAATAGAATCACCCACCGGTTTAGACACATAAACAGGAGCACGCAAAGAATTACTAGGCATGACCAGATACGGTGCAAAATCAGATGACACATAGGAGTATGTAGACCTTGGATCAAATAACATTGAAGCATCCCTACTACAAACCAGAACCGTACCTGTGATAACTACATCGGAAGCCTCAACCTCGGGCCTAACTGGAAGAGCATAACATAGGGGATGGGCCCCACCACTCTGAACTACATCTCTGGGATGGCCTGTTACTGGCTGGCCTCCACCTCTAGCGGCCTGAGCTCTACCTCTAATACCTCTACCTCTAGCACCTCTACCCCCACCTCTAGCTGGCTGGGCAGGCTGCAGAACACTCGGTGCCTGAACCATGGCACAGGAACCCTGATGCTAAGAGCTGCTCGATGCTCGAGGGAAAAACGTAGCAATATGACCTATATTACCACAAGTGTAACAAGCCCTCGGCTGCTAAGACTGCTGACCCTAACGACCTGAATGACCACCCCAAAAACTCTGAAGCGGTAGTGCACTAATATGAGCTAGTGGTGCACTGTAGGACTGCTGATCAGAATACTGCATCTGAGGGCCACGACCACCTGAAGCACCGTGAGAAACCTGAACTGCTGACTGAAAAGGCCTAGGAGGATGGCCTCTACCATACGAATCCCTACCTCCAGATGAGGTACCACTGAATTGGCCTGAATGACGATGCCTCTTGTCAGACCCCTAATCACCTCCCTACGATAGAACCATCTCAACTCTCCGGGCCACATTGGCTTCCTCCTGGAAAGAAATCTCACTCCCAATCTCCTTGGTCATCTGGAGTTAAATAGGCTGGATAAGTCCCTCAATGAACCTCCTCACCCTCTCTCTCTCTCTCGGTGGGAAGTATGATAAGAGCATGACGAGCCAAGTCGATGAATCTGGTCTCATATTGGGTAACAGTCATAGAACCATGCTAGAGATGCTCAAACTGCCTCCGATAGGCTTCTCTCTGAGTGATAGGGAGAAACTTCTCCAGAAATAGCCGAGTAAACTACTCCCAAGTTAAAGCTGGTGATCCGGCTGGTCTAGCCAAACAATAAACTCTCCACCAAGTCTTGGTGGATCCAAATAAGCAAAAAGTAGCAAAATCGACACCATTGGTCTCAACTATCCCCATATTCCTGAGAACCTCATGAAAGCTGTCTAGATAATCCTAGGGATCCTCAGAAGATGCATCGCTGAAAGTAGTAGTAAAGAGCTTGGTGAACCTGTCCATCCTCCACAAAGCATCGGCAGACATAGTTGCTCCATCACCAGTCTGACCTACCACACCCAGCTGAACCACTCCAACTGGCGGAACTGCTGGAGTTTGGAATTGGGGAGCTACCAACTCCGGAGTGTGAGTAGGAGTCTGGGCTCCTTCTCCAACCTGAGAAACGGCTGGTGCTATAGGAAGCAAACCTGCCCGGGTGACACTCTCCATAAGGACCACTAGGCGGACCAGAGAATCCTGGAGTACGGGGGTAGCAATAAACCCATTTGGGACCTGAGCTGGGCCCACCGGAACTGTCTGGGCTAGAACCTCATCATCAAAGTCAACCTGAGGCTACGCCACTGGTGCTGCTACTCTGGGCTGAGCTCTGCCCCTACCTCAGCCTCTAGCACGGCCTCGCCCTCTACTTCTCATGGGAGTTGCTGCTGGGGGCTCGAGTTGCTGGTCAGTGGATAAGGAAGCACGTGTTCTCGCCATCTACGAAAGAACAAAGTAGAAATTAAATTAGCATTGAGAAACCAAACTGCACGACATGAAGGAATAAATGTGAAGTTTTTCCTAACTCTGTAGCCTCTAGGGATAAATACAGACGTCTCCGTACCGATACATCAGACTCTACTAAGCTTGTTTGTGAATTATGAGACCTATATAACCTAGAGCTTTGATACCAATTTGTCACGACCCGGATTTCCCACCCTCGAGAGTCGTGATGGTGCCTACTAATGTGAGCTAGACAAGCCAATTATTTTAACAAATTACTTCTTTACCCAATTTATACTCTTTAACAATTATAAAGCCAAAGCGTGTAGACAGCGAAAAATTTCAATAAGTGGAATAAATGCTGTAAATTTTCTAAACATATATATATATATATATATATATATATATATATATATATATATATAATACAACTGTTTGAACCTCGACCATCCAAAACTGGTGTCACAGTACCACAGACGATCTAAGAATGCTACATACAAAGTTTGAAAATAAACAATATATTGTTTCTGAATTAATGCAATGAAACAGGAATAAAGGGATAGAGGGAGACGCCAGGACTACCACATAAACCTGTGCAATTCTACTATATACAGTGGAAAAGAAGAATTGAAATAAACAGTCAAATATGGGAGGGGTAGCATGCTGCAGGGGAGATATCAATTCAGAATAGAAAAACAACGGGTAATTGAAGGAAACAGTAAATCTCGAATATCAACAAAGAACCAGAAATCAATAAGTGCACGGCATCACCCTTCGTGCTTTTACTCTCGTCCTCACCAAAGCAATCAAGTAATGAAAATGTGCACGACATCACCTTTCGTGCTTTTACTCTCGTACTCACTATATAATCAATATAATCGGTACGGAATGGTACATCGTGCGGCACAACATCACCCTTCGTGCTTTACACTCTTTCCTCACAAATCATACACGACATCACCCTTCGTGCTTTACACTCTTTCCTCACAAATCATACACGACATCACCCCTTCGTGCTTTATCGCTCTCTCACCAAACAATACACGGCATCCCCCTTCGAGCTTTAACTCTGTTCCTCACCCAAACAACAATCACAATCAATAGGCAAGGAAATAAATGAAATTACAATAAGAATCCCGACAATGGATCAATAATTCAATAACAAGTCCCGGCAAGGAACAACATCAAAAAACAACAATATCCCGGCAACGGAGACATTCTTTTCTCTATTTCACTTTTACTTCACAACTCACTTTACAACTTGAGCCAATGCTCTAATAGGGTTCAATTTACCTCTTACACTTTCACATTTCATTATACGACTTGGGTCAACGCTCCTTAATATTCAAATGCCACAATTACTTCCACAAACTTTGCCAACAATAGAAATCCTCTCCAAAGCATGAACAATACAATGAAGTTATGAAAATCACAATATAAGACTCACGGGCATGCTTGACACCAACATATAGATACTCGTCATCATGCCTATACGTTGTACTCGACAAACAGCACATAGCAAATAGGACTCGACTCATAATTCCTCAAGCTAAGCTTAGAACAAACACTTACCTCGATGCCACTAACACAATTCACGTCTCAACTATCGCTTTACCTCTTGATTCCACCACCAATTTGCTCGTATCTAGCCACAAGTTACTTAATTATATCAATAAGCGCTAAATGAATCAACCCCAATGCATGAAAATGAGTTTTCCAAAGTTTTACCAAAAAAGTCAAAAACCGTCCCCAGGCCCACATGGTCAAAACTCGAGGTTCGAACCAAAAAACGATTACGCCATTCCCCTACGAACCCAAATATATAATTTGTTTTGAAATCGTACCTCAAATCGAGGTCCAAATCCTCAATTTTTGAAAACCTAGGTTCTACCGAAAACACCCAATTTTTCCCATGAATATCATTGATTTTAAGTTGAAATCATGTGAAAAGATGTTAATGATTGAAGAAAATGAGTTAAAATTGACTTTCAACCGATTAGGAAGAAGAGTCGTCTTTGAAAAATCGCCCAAGAGTGTTTTAGTTTTGAAATAGTGTGAAAAATGGGAGATTTTCGACTAAGTTTAAAAATTGCAGGTTGCAGATATGGGAATTTCGACCAGGGCTCGCAATTGCGAACCCCAACCTATGATATGTTCGCACTTGAGAAGGGGTTCTCGAATTTTAGAGGTGGGAAATGCGAAGGATGTGTCACATTTGTGACGACTGGCTAAAAGGGGGAGTATCGCATTTGCGATAGAATCCTCGCAATTGCGAGGTAGGCTGGCCTGGGCTTCTTTCGCATTTGTGACATGCCTCTCGTATTTGCGAGCCAGGCTTCGCATGCAGTCCTGTAATGCAACAGCTGAAAGTCTGCAATTCACCAAGTTCAAAATCCACCCCGTGGCCTATCCAAAACTCACCCGAGCCCTCAGGGATCCAAACCAAACATGCACACCAACCTAAAAACATCATACGAACTCGTTCGTTCATTTAACTCACTAAAATAACATCAACAACTATAAATTTAGCATCAAAATCATGAATTCTTCAAATACGAGCCCGATACCATCAAGTTTTTAACACTTTTCATTTCCAAAACTCATAAACAACTTCAGAAAACAATTTTCTTTAAAAATTCATTTCTCGGGCTTGGGACCTCGGAATTCGATTCCGGGCATACGCCCAAGTCCCATATTTTCCTACGGACTCTCCGGGACTGTCCAATCATGGGTCCGGTCCGTTTACCCAAAATATTGACCAAAGTCAACTTAACTCATTTTAAATGCAAATTCATCATTTTTCGCAGATTTTCACAAAGTGGCTTTCCGGCTACGCGCTCTGACTGCGCATGCAAATCGAGGTGATACCGAAAGAGGTTTTTAAGGGCCTCGGAATGCATAATTGACTTTTAAAATGAGTGATGACCTTTTGGGTCATCACCCCGGCTCTTCACAATGAAAATAACAAAAGGAACAAAATGGGGACATCCTGTTAGCATTAACAGATACAAATATCACATTGCGTGCAATGCACTAACAACAATTGACGGTTCTAGAATGACTTCTAGGGTCACAAGGTCACTTGACATCATCCCAATTTTGTTCATTCAACCTTCTCTTTTCTTTCTTTTTCTAGCACTTCTTGGCTTGGTCATTTTCCTTCCCTTTTTTTAAAATTATCACACTTTTCTTTCCTCTCATTTCTCACATCCCTTAATTTCATTTCTCTTTTTTCTTTTTTTTTTCTTTTTTTTTCTTTTTCTTTTTCTTTTAATAATAAAAAAATTAATACGATCGAACTCTATGTAGGTTGCCTACGTATCATGACGCCACATGAATCAGATCATTGCGTAGTTCGGGAAAATCGAAAATAAAGTAAACAAACTAACGTTCTCATTTTCTTTTTTTCTTTTTTTCTTTTTGTTTATTACCTTAATGACTAATCTTATGAAAAAGAGAAATAAAATAAGCAAATCTTTTTTTTTTTGAATTTTATAGACTTAATGTTCTATAACCTATTCTAAACTCAAGCTTAAACGAGCATATATCTTTTTTTTAACAAATACTCTATGAGAAATTATTAAGGAATAAACCCTAGAAGAAAAAAATAATTTTTGATTCTTTTTTTAGGAAGGAAATCTGAAGAATAAACCAAAGAAAAATATTTTGAATTTTCATTTGATATCCCTGAAAAAAGATTTCGAAACGAGAAATGAACAAGATAAAAAAAATATTTTTGGATTTCAATTTGATTACCTAAGGGAGACACTATGAAAATAAACTAAAGATAAAGTATGTTGTTTTTTTTTTCTTCTATGTACAATGTCCTAAAGTTCTAGTAAAAATAAAAATAAAAAATTTAAAAAAAAATTCATTAATTTCCCAAAGAAGAACCTCAAAATAAAATGTTTTTGGATTTTTGGAATTAATATCTTCAAGAAAACCTTTAAAGAGGTACTAAAAGAATTATTATTTTTTTTAAATTTTTAGTCTTAATGTACTAAAGGAAATTTAAAAGAAAGTTTTTATTTTTAATTCTAGATATTAATTTCCTAAAGGGAAACCACCTCAAATGAATTTTATTTTATTCCTAGAATTAGTATTCTAAAGAAAACTTCTAACGGAAATATGAAAACGCAAATTTTTTTTTTTGGAATTTTGATTTATAACACATTTTCCAAATACAAAATAGGTAATACAATAACAAAAGACTCGGAAAACTTAAATAGACTATGACAGACTCTAACATCAGCTAAAAGACTCGATATTACTGTACAAAACTAGAAGGTAAAAAATGACGTAAAAAGAACAACAAACTCAAAAAATAATAACTAAAAAATCTCCTTAAGCAAACTCCTGACTCTGACTGGATGGTCCTTGGGCGTCTATCATGCCCAAACTCCGGTAAGTAGATCCACACCTATATGAGAAAATTAAGACCAAATAAAGTTAAAAACTTAGAACACTATGTGAGAAAATAACACTTCCTGTTGGATAACATGCAAGACATGATTGAGGCCATTTTTGCAAAAATGACTTATGTGACCAAAGGGTGGCTTGAAGTGCAAAATCTGGCTAAGATCCCGCAAAGCCAAGAACCTAAGATTCACTAGGAAGACCGGACCCTATGTGGGTTGCCTACGTATCCCGCCCCGAGAGACGAGAATCAGGTTCGCGTAGTTCGGGAAGATTGGATACGGGCAAGAATTATAAAAAATAACTAATTTAGAGAAAATATTTTTTTTTTTTGAAAAATGATGAAACATGTAAACTCTTTTTGGATTCTCCCCCCCCCCCCCCCTTTTGGATTTTTGGAGAATAATGGGAAAGTGCAAAATCTTTATGGATTTTTCATATATATTTTTTGGTCTTTTCTTGAAAAAGTGTGAAAGAAAATTATAACTGGGCCTTACTTGCTTTATTTTTTATACTTCACCCTCTTTTTTTATTTATCCTCAATCCTCATTGGTCTACCAAATGACCCCTTTTACCCTTGAAGATTGCAACATGTAGCACATAGAATACATCAGGATGGTCTTTTATTTTTTTGGGTACACCTGTCCTAGACGGACCCAACCCCTGTGTTGAGTCCCCAAAGTCAAATGCACATGATGAAAACAAACGTTCCTACTAGGGATCCGGCATGAGGCTGAGTTATTCTAGGTTTAAAACCTTGGTGTATTTGTTCTAGACCTGGCCTACCCGAGCGGACAACTCTAGCCGAGGGGGCAGTGTACTGGGAATACAGAAGCTTCACCAGCTTTGCAACTTGTCCAAACCTCGTTCTAAAATTGGGATATGACTCTTGTCGTGCCCCCTTTTTTCTTGCGAAATCGGGTTTAGGACATTTGGGAGGACAACTCGTTCCCCTTTGGAAATTGGGTTTGAATTGGAGAGTCGCCACCTAATGATTAAAGTGCATTAGGACACTAGGAAGGAATTGATCTAGAAAACCAGAGATTGATTAAGGGCTAGAAATTATCCCGAGGGGAAGGTGTTAGGCACCCCTCAGGATCCACTAGTGTGGTTCACGACCATGCTACAATTGTGACTTTAAGTAACAAGTAGGCAAATAGAAGTTTTAAATATAAGAGGTTTTCACGTAATGGTTGCAAATAGATTATAGTTTAAAGAAAACAAAAGGAAGCTGAATTTTTGAGGAAAATAGTTTGAAAATTCTGAAAAAAATAAACAAGTAAAGGGAGAGGGGGGTCCTAGGTTTACAAATAATATGGATCACCCCACACAACATCCGGTAATCACTCCTCAAAGAGGGGCTACACGAGATATTATCGTGTGGTCATCATATCCATATCTACCCTTTCCCACCATGTTAAGGTATTAAAGCGCCGAATGGTTTCGTTACTTATTGCATGCTATTACCCGCCCCATTCCTATCAGTCCCGAAGGTACTTGGGACTACTAATCCTAAAAGGGAGGGGTATGAGGTTTTGCAGTTTTAAAGGACAAAATTCTAAGGAGACAATCAAAACATATATAGCAAGTATTGGGAAAGCATGTAAACAGATACGGCTCAAAATAAACCTCCTTAAACCAAAGAGAGCATATAGTTTTAGCACGTCTTACACGTACTTATTATGGTCTAATTAAACTTAAAAGGTTAAAGCAGGCTGATTTATCACATATTTTCAGATAAGAAGTTCGAATTAGACCTCCCCGCTGGTTGTAATTATCAAAGAGTAGCGCAGTTATAGCTTTTACCCTAAAGCTTGCCTAGGTGTTGGGCGAAACCTATATGCATGATATCTATTAGTTTCAGAAATAAAACAGTAAACTGATTACAGAAAGGTTGCCAGTTTTATACCAAGTTCTGCAGATTAAACTTAAAACGAGGGAGGCGATTCAGATTTGTTTGATAGCTCCAATAGGCATATCTTCTAGGCATTGTTAATTTAAAACACTGTCATTGGCGTACAGGAATCCTATAGGCAGGTCATCTATATGCAGTCGATTGTCTAAGCCTATAAACTCATTTGCCTAGTGACAGATGCAAGTGCAAAGTGCAGGAAGTCTTATAGGCATATTATCTGTATGATAATGCAGAAGTGCAGAAACCTATAGACATGGTCTCTATGTAATGCATAAGTGCAGAAACTTATAGACATGGTATCTATATGAAATGCAGAAATGCAAAAGATTTATAGACATGGTATCTATATGAAATGCAGAAGTGCAAAAGACTTATAGACATGGTATCTATATGAAATGCAGAAGTGCAAAAGCTGAAAGCAGGATACGTGAATGCAGAAGTATAGTAATCCCCTATGAATATGGTATCTACCCCTTTGCATGTACAATTAACCCTCTCTTTTTCACTAATAGCCCCAATAGTTATTACAAATTATTACAGCCCAGAATGAATAAGAAAAGCAAAATTACATCAGAAATTAAAGTACAACCAAGGGGAGCCTAATTCAGACTCCAGGTCTGAAATATGAGATGAACCAACTCTAAAGATCAGGATCCCAAGCCTTTCTCTTATTTGGATGTGTCAGAGTTCCCTAAGAGCCTCAAATGGACTCCGGGCAGTGCTCACACCCAAACCCATACAGGATTAAGAACATGGTGTAGTGTGGAAGGGCCAGCCCTCAAGTATCCAAGTTCAGATGGAACTCAAGGTCCCAAGGCAAGGCTTACATGAGGGGGCAAAGCTTAGGATATAAGCGTAAGTGTAAGTGCAGAGTTTGAAAAGGGAAAAGGGGAAGTAGTAGAGAAACAGGGACAGGCTAGTGGGCATACCTAGCAATGGGAAGTGCTGGCACGCCCCACAAGACTGTTAGAACACATTGTTTTGGGAGTCAGGATCCTCTAAGGGATCAAGTCCAGATATGAACAATAACTTGCATATTATCATGTCATGAACTACAACTCAAATCACATAGAGGGGAAAAGGGGTACATGGATTCATAGCAGAAACAAGTAAAAAAAATTAACATGCTAATTAAACATTCAACTCTATATAGGCAGTAAAGTAGGCATGGATGTAAAGGCTAAAAGTGAACACATTGGGATGATGCTGAAGCTAAAACTAGAACATACCAGTCTCAAAGAAACAAGTGAAAGAAAGTAGTAGTCTTGCAAAGCCAAAGTGCTAACAGGCAGTCAGAATGCTATGATATTAGAAAAGAATCGTGAGGTTGTAAGGGTGAAGTATGAAGTGTAAAAGTGTTGAACTGAAGGTCTGTTAAAGTGCATAAGGGTCGTGCCCTTTTATAGTGTAGAAAGTAAGCAGAAATAGGTAAGAAAATAGTTTGAAAATCAATTACAAAAGGTTTCCCCCTAATTAAGGGATTCTGATTTCAAACGGGCAAAACTAATTAAGGAAATGGATTCATCAAACACTTTTTCAAATTAGCATAAAAGGGGTAAATACATAAAGGTCTATTTAAGGACAAGGGCTTGACAGCACACAGTTTGTGCAAATAAGGAAAGGAAATCAGTTAGCAACCAAGAAAATCGAAAATTGAAGATTTTGTATGAATGACCCAAGTCAGAAAGATGGGAAAGAGTTCAACTTAAGGAAAATCAGTGCCAATCAATTAGACTTATTAAAAGGAATTCTGAATCAATCACAAGTCGGAAAACCATTCTGAAGAAAGATTCCTCATATATAAAAGCATACAGACACGTTAAACATGAAGAAATATGTCATGCTATTCAGAAGAGTCTAGTGTAGGAGAATCAGAATTGTGTGCAAATAATAGAAGTTCACACTTAGTTCATAGACCCAGAAACTCTAAAAGAGTCAAGGGTCCTCAAACAGAACCCTAGTTTGATCATATGACCAAACTCGGAGGAAACCCCCAAATTCTAGGGTTTCCGACTCGAGTCAAATGAGGAGGCAACAGGCTCAAAGATTTCCTTTTAGAATCTCATGAGAAGACAAGCGGATACAAATAATATTCGAAGCAGACAGAGCGTATGAGCATAATGAGAGAATAGTCATGATAGTAGAAGAAACATGTTTAAGAAAACCTTTTAGAAGGGACTTAAACAGAGTTCAGTAGAAGGCAAACAAAACTTAAGAACTCAGTAGAAAATACATACAGTAGAAGAACACAAAAATACCGTAAAAGCATAGCAAAAGATCATATAGGAAGATACAGCAAGATAAACATGCAAGGATGGTACGAAACACAGTAGAAAAACAAAGCACAGAAGAACATGCAAGATAAAGGAAAACATAAGAACACAGTAGAAGAACATGCGTGGTAGAAAAGAAAACATCAAAACATAGTATAGACAAATACACACAAAGAAAAGAAGAAGAAAAGTCAGAGAAACATTTTATGCTTTTCAGAAAAACCCTAAATCGGAAAGAAGTGATTTTTGAAAGAAAAATTAGGAAAAACGTTTAAAACCTCAAGTAGAGCACAAATATAGAATAGATTTAAGAAAAGAATCAGAGAAAACCTCGAATAGCTAGGGTTTTAGAGGAACCCTAAAGTGAGAAAGGCTTAGAAAATGTCCGATCTGAGTCGGATAAGTCAGAAATAGGCTCATAATGCTTGCATATGCCGGAACAAGGCCGCAGAGGCCATAGAACCTCGAATCAAAGAGGATCTAAACGGACACTTTTAAGGTCAGACCTCAAAACTTTGAACACCAAGTGTTTAAGAGCAGAGGGAGATGAGTTTAAGCCATCCATGGCCTGAGAGGCCATGGATTCCGGTGAGCTGAAGGTAGAAGACTGTAGGAGATGATTAGGGTTTCAAGAACCTTCGAGAGAGTTTGAGAGATGAGAGGATTCAGAGGCGGAGATTGGTGAGAAATGGGATAGGGTTGGGGGTGTTTGGGAATTAAAAAGGAAAGGAGAAATTCTGGTCGTTGATCGAAGGCCTAGATCAAAAGGGGAAACCGGGCGGGTTGGATAAGCGAGTTAGGGGCGGGTCATTTTAGGAATTGGGCTGGCCCATTTGAATTTGAAATTGGGGTTAATTGGGGCTGATTTTAGGCAATAACTGAAATGAAATAGGGCTAGTATTTAAATAACCACTTTTTCCTTTTATTTTTTATAAAAATAGTAAAATGATATATGAAAACAAATTAGAAGTACTAAATTAATTAATAATGTATAAATATAAAATTAAAAATACTAGAATCAATTTTGTAATTATAAACTTAATTAAATCTTAAGATAGGCTAAAATTGCAATCATATGCAATTTAGCTTTAAAATACTATTTTGTAAAAATGCGTAAAAATTACCTTAGCTATATTTTGGTAAAAATGTGAGAATAAAATAAGTTATTCACCAAAATAATGATTTTTGGAATAACTATTAGTTTTTGTACTGCTAAAATGGGCAATAAATTAATTTAAAAAATCTTTTAAAAATTTGAAAAAAATACTAAAACACTTGGGCATACTTATATATGCATATATATGTTATTTTGAAAGTATTTTGTATATATAAAATGCATAGGGAAGAATTGGGTATCAACAGCTGCCCCTCTTTACCCGGGAAGGATGAAAGAGTTGTTGGGTAAAGATGTGATGGCCAATTTGATCAAACGAAATGGCTTAAAGAGGTTGACCGTGCTCTGGTTCCTGAGCTACCTGCATATCCCTAGTCTTACAAGAATCAGGCCATATGTAGTTCAGGATTCGTCGGCAGAATATGCAGATGGAGATTTTTCAAGAACGGACGAGATATTCGGGTTGGGATGGATGGTAGAGCTGTGGGAACTGGAGCGGGGTTGCTCCTGCTGAGACGGCCGTTGCTAGCTGGTTTACCTGCAAATAAGCAATACAATATTATATTGCGAGTAAATTTAAACATGATGCAAGTTCCCGTTGGACCATGAATGCTGTCTTTGGACGGTTAGGATGACGTCTTTGGACCATGATGTACTGGGCCATGAAGCGTATAATAAAGGATTCGCAGGCCATGAAATGATGCCCTCGGGCTATGAGGATGATGCCTCCGAACCATGATGCCTTTGAATAATGATATGCAAAAGATTAAAAGGGATCCTCGGGCTATGGCATGGTGTTCTCGGGCTATGCAAATGGTGCCTCTGAACTATGATGCCATCATATAATTTGGCGATCTTTCAGCCCATGAGATGCAGTAGGGTGGTGATCTTTCAGCCATGCAAATGTAAATGAGGTGGCGATCTTTCAGCCATGAAAGAAGTAAATGAAGGTGGCAATCATTCAGCCATGCAAGAAGTAAATGAGGGTGGAGATCTTTCAGCCATGCAAGAAGTAAATGAAAGTAGCGATCTTTCAGCCATGCGAGATGGAGGTACAGCTTAACCTCGGAAGGAAGAATGGTAGCCTTATACAATGCAGGAAATGTAGATGGAGACAAAGCTTAGTCTCGGAAGGCAGAATGGTAGCCTTATGCAATGCAAAGAATGCAGATGGAGACAGAGCTTAGTCTCGGAAGGCAGAATGGTAGCCTTATGCAGGAAGTAAAATGGAAAATGGAAATAGAGTTTTCCTAGCTGATAGCGGATTGCGTTATTTGCGACTGCTGGGGATACTGTGTCTGCTGGGACACTGCGTGCGGATAGAAACTGTGGGTAAGTGCAATAGTTTTTAGCGTAGTATTTTCGAACAATGTGAGTCTCGTGAGTGTATAGTATATTTGATGATTTTGCAACTCAAGTGTCTGCATCCAAAGAAAATCGTGAGTTTTGTAAAAAGGGGGAGGTTAGTTCGTATTCCCGTTGGCTTTGTTTGACCTGCTCGGCTCTATTCCGGTGATAGTGTGTGTATCATTGGGGTAGCATTGCTAAACGAAGCAACTTTGCTAACAGAAATGCATGATTTAGTAAAAAATATAACATAAATACATAATCGAGAATAGTTTTCCTTAGATGAACCTATGACTACAACGTGGTTCAAGACATTTCAACTTCTCTTGCTCCGGAATTTTGAGGGTCCTCCTGGGCTGCTGCTTCTGATGGCTGCTTGCGGTGAATGGCTGATATCACTTCGGAATTTTAAGGGTCCTCCTCAAAATTCTGCCCCAGTTTCCAATTGCAGGGGAAATGAAAATTTTATTGAATTGTGACTGAACCCATAGGGCTGCCTACGTATCCCCTCTTAAATGGGAATTAGGTCAGGCGTAGTTCAAATTACATCATAAAGGAAAGCATAGAGGTTACATATAATATCGCTTCAATGCATCTGAATTGATCGGCTTCGGCCAAACTTCTCCGTCCATTTCTGCAAGTATGAGGGCTCCTCTTGTTAGAACCCGGTGGACCATGTACAGACCCTGCCAGTTGGGAGAGAACTTCCCTTTGGCCTCATCCTGATGCGGGAAAATCTTCTTTAATATTAGATGCCCCGGTGTGAACTGTCTCGGCTTGACTCTTTTGTTGAAGGCTCTGGACATTCTGTTCTGATAAAGCGTCAAACTGCATTCATTCTCTTTCCGTCTATAAGAGCTAGCTATTCGTATTGACTTTTCACCCACTATGCATTATCGAGTTCAGCTTCCTGTATGATCCTTGGGGAAGGAATTTCTACCTCAGTGGGAATAACAGCCTTTGTACCGTAAACCAACATATAGGGGGTTGCCCCAGTTGATGTGCAGACTATGGTGTGATACCCCAATAAAGCAAGTGATAACTTCTCGTGCCACTGCTTATGCTTCTCTATCATTTTCCTTAGTATCTTCTTGATATTCTTATTGGAGGCCTCTACGGCTCTGTTCATATGAGTTTTGTAGGCTATAGAATTCTTGTGTTTGATCCTGAAGGTTTCACACATGGCTTTCATCAAGTCACTGTTGAGATTGGGACCATTATCAGTAATGATTGATTCTGAAATTCCGAACCGACAAACGATACGGTCTTGGATGAAGTCTGCTATGACTTTCTTAGTCACTTCCTTGTACGATGCTGCTTCAACCCATTTTGTGAAATAATTAATTGCCACTAGGATGAACATGTGCCCATTTGATGCGGCAGGTTCGATTGGTCCGATAACATCCATCCCCCAAGCGGCGAACGACCATGGTGAGCTTGTTGCATTAAGCTTGTTTAGAGGCACCTTTATCATATCTGCATGTATCTAAAAGCGGTGGCACTTCCGGACATACTAGATGCAGTCCGTTTCCATAGTCATCCAAAAATAACTAGGTCGGAGTATCTTCTTGGCTAAGACAAAGCCATTCATATGTGGCTCGCAGGTCCCAGCATGGATTTCATCTAGTAATTTAGGTGCTTCCTTTACGTCGACACACCTTAGTAATCCCAAATCAGGAGTCCTCCTGTACAGGATTCCTCCACTGTGAAAGAAATTGTTGGATAACCTCCGAAGCGTGTGATTCTGAATAGTGTTTGCGAGCTCGAAGTATTCTCCTTTCGCCAAGTATTCATTGATATCATGAAACCAAGGTTTTCCATCCACTTTTTCTTCGACGTGAGTACAGTAAGCTGGCTGATCGTAGATCTTTATTAGAATAGGGTCAATGAAATTCTTATCTGGATGTTGTATCATGGATGATAGGGTAGCCAATGCATCGTCAAACTCATTTTGGACTCGGGGAACATGCTGGAACTGTGTCTTTGTGAACTTCTTTCTCAACTCTTGTACGTGATGCAGATAAGGGAGTATCTTGGAGTTCTTGGTCGCCCATTCTTCTTGGACCTGATGTATAAGCAAGTCTGAATCCTCGATCACTAGCAACTCTTGAATGATTATGTCAATGGCCATCTTGAGTCCAAAGATCCAGGCCTCGTACTCAGCCATATTGTTTGTGCAAAGGAATCTGAGTTTGGCAAACACCGGATAATGCTTACTGGTTTCTGACACTAGGACTATTCCTTTGCCAACTCCTTTGAAATTTGCTTATCCATCGAAAAATATTCTCCAACCATCATAGGATTCTACAATATCTTCTCCTATGAATGATATCTCTTCATCAGGAAAATACGTCTTTAAGGATTCGTATTCTCCGTCCACGGGATTCTCGGCAAGATGATCTGCCAAAGCCTGTCCCTTGATTGCTTTCTAAGTTATGTAGACAATGTCGAATTCACTTAGCAAGATTTGCCACTTGGCTAACTTGCCAGTGGGCACGGGATTCTGAAAGATGTACTTCAACGGATCCATCCTTGATATGAGATACATGGTATATGCACAGAATTAGTGCCTCAACTTCTGAGATACCCAAGTCAGAGCACAACAGGTGCATTCTAACAGAGAATACCGGGCCTCGTAAGGGGTGAACTTCTAGCTAGGATAGTATATGGCCTACTCCTTCCTCCCCATTTCATCGTGTTGCCCAAGAACATGACCGAACGCTCCAACTAGCACTGCAAGTTAGAGAAATAGAGGTTTACCCGGCTTGGGCAGGACCAAAACCGGTGGTGTTGATAGGTACTTTTTGATTCTTCGAAGGCCCTTTGGCAGTCATCAATCCATTTGGTAGCGGCGTCCTTCTTCAACATCTTAAAGATTGGCTCACAGATGACAGTAGATTGAGCTATGAACCGGCTGATGTAGTTGAGTCTCACCAAGAAACTCATTACTTCTTTCTTGTTCTTTGGCGGTGGAAATTCTTGAATAGCTTTGACCTTTGATGGATCCAGTTCTATTCCTCGGTGACTCACAATGAACCCAAGTAGTTTTTCGGCAGGAACCCCAAATGCACATTTCGCGGGATTCAGCTTCAAGTTGTACCTTCTCGGTCTATTGAAGAACCTCCTCAAATCTTCCATGTGATCAGTGGCTTTCTTGGATTTGATGATGACATCATCTACATACACTTTGATCTCTTTATGTATCATATTGTCATGCCCCAAACCCTAGGGGCGCGACCGGCGCTCGACCGGGTAACCCCAGTCAAGCGAACCTGGGTGCCTTTCCTATCCCACGTGTTACCTCGCGTTTTCATTATCTGTTTAACCAAGTGAAATAGCCATTTATGCTTTAAACACATACTTACGAGATTTACATAATATACATGATTACTTAGCATGGTTTACAAGTTACAATGCCCAAATACAAAATACATAAGTACATAACCCACATTTCCTGTCTACGGAGCCTCTAGGAATACAAAAGAGTGTTATAATACTTGCCGGTAACAAGGCTCCAGCTATACCTTACGCAAATACCAAAATAAGATTTCCGGGAGGAAAAGCGGCATGAGCCATGCAGGGCCCCGAGAGGAAAAAGGGGCTCACCAATACAGCTGACGGAAAGTGAAGGAGTGCTACTGTTGGTGGACTGGAGTACCTGCTATAGAACCACCTACAATCATAACACAAGTGTAGCGCCCCCGGCAAAAGGGACGTAAGTACATTTGAATTGTACTGGTATGTATGAACAAACTTTACCCCAAATAAAATCAAGAAATACACAGGTAACAAATAGTAATAGAATCAACAATCCAATGCACATGAAAGGAACAACCAAAGCCAAACAAGTTCCACAATCTCTCTTTTTCCCCTTTCAACATTATTTCATCACATCAATGGTTTCACAACTTTCACATATTTTAATTTCAATAGTTATTTCGATCACTTTTCAACCCTTATTACCCCGGCCACCCTTATTACCTCGGCCACACTTATCACCACAACCCACACCTTATAACTTTGTGTTGCGGCGCGCAACCCGATCACACCGAACAATTACATTTCACATGACAACACAACGACTCACAAAGAATTTTCATAGACATCAATACTATTTCCATCATATGCAACAGCCCGTATACAATTTAAGTCACAACGATAATTGCCCGCGACAAGTCACGTATGATATTACCACAGTTGTTTCAATTGCATCAATTACGATTTCTTTCTATCATTTGTTACACAGTTTTTACCACATGAACACATTCACACTCACACACTTGGTTTGTTGCCATTTACTTAAACCATTATATCGCGAGACTTAACCAACAATGTTCAAAGCATATTAATCACAAGACTCATCATTTCAAGGAAGCACAAGTTCATATAAACAATTCATACATTTGGGCCCAAGACACCATAGATGTCACCAAGTAGTACTTCATGTACAAGGTGTTGTCTTAATCGTTCAACTCATTTACGTCATTTCACAATACCATCTTTCATTACTTACCATGCAGGGTTTTAGCCATTATACACATTCCCACATTTGGACACATTAACGTTCTTTCATTCATTAACACATACTCCGATATCGTCATCCTCAAGCATTTACAAGCTTAGCACATAATAAGGTAGGCACATCAAATCACTTTTCAAAATCACATATAACACGGTGGTGTGGAAATCAACTAAGACAATCAATACACATATTTTCATACAAGGTACACATACCGTATGCTCGTCACAACAAGGGGATTCTACAAGAGTTAAAGTTAGCCATACATACCTCAAAGAGCTTTTACTTAAGTTACTACAACATTCTAGAAATTCTAGCAATGCCAATCTACTTCGAGACATAACAAAATTGAACACAAATTAGGAAGATATTCATAATTCTAGCTCATTCGAGCATTTTATCAAACACCATATGCGCGTTAAATCTTTATGGTCCTTTTATAGAGGATTTCATCAACCCACAACCCATACTTTACCATCTTTAGCTCAACAATATTTCTACAACCTTTGACAACACATGCAAGCAAGATAACAACTCCAATACCCACAAACATTCTTTATAATTACCCATCTTTATCTAGATTCGAAATTAAAGGTTAGGGTATAGAATCTTACCTCAAGGATGAAGGCCTAGTGTGGTTTTCCTTGTTAATCCTTTAAGATTTGAGCAAGGGTTGTACAAGAATTGATGAGGGATACTTTCTCACTCTAAGGAACTCTCTCACTCTAAAAATATCTGATTTTTGCTCAAGAAATGGTCCCTTGAATCTATTTGACGAAATTAGGTCGTTTTATAACAAAAATCGCGATTTTTGCACAGCTGCGGCGCATGGGGCAGCGTGGTAATGAAAAATGTGTTTAGAAACGAAACTGGAGGTGCTCTGATAATTTACACAGACGCGCCGCATGGGGCGGTGCATGGGGCGGCGCGGTAGTGTAAAATTCTGTGTTGCTTTTGGTAATTTGGTCATAACTTTTGGTAAGAGTGTTCGAATGACGAACGGTTTGAAGAGTTTGAAACTAGACTCAAAGAACTTCTATTTGATAGGTTGTGCATCACACAAATCCTTAAATAACTGGAGATATGATTGTCCAAAGTGAGGTCTTGTACGCACTCATTTGCAACTTTCGTCTCTCATGAAATTTTCCAACTTGGCTTAGACTTAGGCCTCTCCTTAGACCCCAATTCACTTCTACTATGATTTATACACTTATTAACATATCCAATTGATATCAATAATCTCCTTAATCCTCATTTGACCGCAAGATAAAATATTTGGACTACCTTGGCACCACGAAATCTTAAATTACTAAGAGAAATTTTCTGGGGCTTTACATTCTCCCCCGCTTAAGATCATTCGTCCTCGAATGAAGATCAAGTTTCATTCATTAGCCATCCTTATGTAACTTCTGCTTTTTCACATTATGAAATATATCATCAGCCCCGAATTTGGCTAACTCCTTAAATTTTCGAAAATTTTGCTAGAGTTTCCTTGTAACTAGACCTATCCACCTGTCAGAGGGCCCCAGATACATATCCTAAAAGCATATACATGTTTCATAGACATAACATAGCTTGTACAACACCAACCATGGCCGCATAGGAAACATAAATAGTCAAAATGGAATAGTTTAACATAGATCAAATCGAAAGATAAGAGTTTACAGGAACCAAATGCATGAAAGCTATTACATAACTATCCAAACAAATGTGGGTACTTCTTTCTCATTTCTTCCTCGGTTTCCCAAGTGGCTTCCTCAACCTGCTAGTTCCGCCATAACACTTCTACAGAGGCAATTTCCTTAGTTCTCAATTTCTGGACTTGCCTATCAAGAATGGCAACTAGAATTTCTTCATAAGATAGTTCTTCATTAACCTCAATAGCTTCAATTGGCATAATAACGGACGGATCTCCCACTACCTTCTTCAACATAGACACATGGAAGACCAGATGTACCAACGACATCTCAGGTGGCAGCTCGAGCTTGTATGCCACCTGACCGATCCTCTGAATGATTCTATACGGTCCGACATACCTCGGACTTAACTTCCCTTTCTTACCAAATAATATGACTCCCTTCATAGGAGATACTTTCAAGAACACCCAATCATCCACTTGGAATTCCAATTCTCTTCGATGCACGTATGCATAGGATTTCTGACGACTCTGAGCAGTTTTCATCCTCTCCTGAATGACTTTATCTTTTTCCATAGCATGATGCACAAGATCTGGCCCTAACAGTTCTGCTTTACCAACCCCAAACCACCCAATCGGAGATCTACACCTACTTCCATACAATGCCTCAAATGGGGCCATCTAAATATATGCGTGAAAGCTGTTATTGTAAGCAAACTCAACAAGTGGCAAATTGTCATCCCAAATACCTTTGAAAGCTAGAACACAAGCTTGAAACATATCTTCAAGCACTTGAATAGTCCGCTCTGTCGAACCGTCAGTCTATGGATGGAAGGTCGTACTGAGAATTACTTGAGTACCCAAACCTTGCAGAAATTTTGTTTGAAAGTTTGCTATGAACTGAGCCCCTCAATCCGAGATAATAGAAACTGGAGTGTCGTGAAGTCTGACTACTTCCTTGATGTTCAACTGAGCATACTGTTCTGCAGTATCAGTCGACTTGACTGGCAAGAAGTGCGCTAATTTTGTGAGTTTGTCCACAATCACCTAAATTGAGTCAAACTTGTGTATAGTGCGAGGTAATCCTACAACAAAATCCATATTAATCATTTCCCATTTCCACGTTATAATTTCCATGCTTTGTAACAATCCTCCAGGCCTTTGATGTTCAGCCTTCACTTGCTGACAGTTCGGACATTTTGCCACAAAGTCCGCCGCATCTCTTTTCATGCTATTCCACCAATAAACTTCTTTGAGATCATGATACATTTTAGTAGAACTTCGGTGTACGGAATACCTAGAAGTGTGAGATTTTTCCAAAATACTTTCCCTAAGACTATCAATATCTAGAACACATAGACGCTCTTGGCATCGGAGGGTACCATTATCAATGCCAAAAGAAAAGACGTGATATTGTGTTTATGAATTCCCTCCTTCAGTTGTACCAACAATGGATCGTTGTATTGCTTTTCTTTGACCTCCGCTACAAGCGACGATTCAGCCTTATTCTACACAATTACTCTCCCTTCACTAGAGTCCGCAAGACAAACTCCTAGACTAGCCAACTGGTGAACCTCCCTGGCCAACGACCTTTGATATATCTCCAAGTGAGCTAATTACACATAGATCTCCATCTAAGAGCATCCGCCACAACATTGGCCTTTCCCGGGTGATAGAGAATCTCAATAATATAGTTCTTGAGTAGCCCGAGCCATCCTCTAAGTCTTAGATTCAACTCCTTTTGTTTAAAAATATATTGAAGGCTATTGTGGTTCATAAATACATCAACGTGGACCCCATACACATAATGTCGCCAAATCTTTATACAAAAACTACCGCCGCAAGTTCTAAACCATGTGCCGGATAGTTCTTTCCATGATTCTTGGGTTGCCTAGAGGCATAAGTGATCACCTGGCCATGTTCCATCAATAGTGAACCATCTATATCACATTTCTCTTGCAACTTGCTCTTCTAAATTCTCAACAAAAGACATTACTTGATGAGTCTTCTTATAGAACCTTCTATTTCAAAGGAATAATATCTCCTAGCCTACACACACACCTTAATATCATTAACATGCATGACATTGCATCAAGTGTAATGTAACATTGTGCTCAGACCTTTTCTGGTCAACCTCTTTCCTCCTTGTGTGCCTTATAGGATTTAAGAAACCACTCCACTTTCCCTTGTAGACATTCTCGTGATCTCTCTTTACTGTTCAGCACCACCCAAAACACATATCAACACCCTTCGTACATATTCAATTCAGAAAGCGCCACTGGCCTGAACAATATATTGGTACCATCTTTTCTTTCTAAATGGAATATTCATTCCCATTCTATTTTGCTCATAGTGCATAATTAATAGCCTTATTTTACCACACACTTGTCTACCTCCCGTGAACTTGTAATATCATTGTGCCTGGTTTAATGAGTTTACCATATCGCAACTTTCCCACCAGTAGTCTTACTTTCCATTATATGTAGACATGAACTATCTCTAGCTCCTTTAGTTACCATTCAGTGTCACCCAAGTCGATAGCATTACGGTTAGTCCTTTATACCTTCTATTAACACTTGTGCTCCAGGCGAGTCCACCATTCTGAAATGAACTATTTTGCGATAACCATGGACATCTCAATTTATAGATTTTCTTCTTATTTCTTCTTGCCTCATTATTCCTAGCTAGTGAATAGCCACGCACTCTTCCACATGTTACGTGGTCTTTTTCCTTAATTTTTTTTAAACCCGCTCACCTCTTAATTCTTGTTAGGATATTTGTGGGAAAGTGTGTTCATCCACATATCACTTAACACTTTTTTGCTGTAAGGTTTCCATCAAGCCCAAATACTCTCTTGGGTTATTATAGCATCACATTTATTTCTCCCACTCGTTCCACCTTTCTTAACGTCTTGGAACTTTAGTTGAATCACAATTCCATAATTAACCCATTCTAAAAACTCGCAAAATTTTCACCTTTGATCTATAGTACTTCCTTGGGATGCATTGTCCCAAGCCCTCTAACAAGTATAGAACTCCTTTACAAAACTACTCTTAGTTTCTAGGATCGTTGACCCTATCATTCACATTTCCATGTATGAAGAATTTACCTTTCTTAACCTTCCACCTTTTTGGAGGTACTAGCGGTTTATCATTAGTATATCCTTTCAGATAACCATATCATTCATTATCACTTTTCTAGACTACGCATGTCTTAAACAAAAATGTTCAAACATCATATTTACATAGTCTTACTCTTGTTTCATTGTATTTAAGTGGCCTTACTATGGCCCTTCCTCCCCCACTTAGGGCGAATGTCCCGGATTTTGACACAGGTCTTGAATTTTGGCAACTATAGGGACATATGTCTCATATCTTTATCCCTTATATATATGTTCGACTATTAGGGAGATTTAAGTCACCATGGTATTAACCTCATAAGTTCTCTGCTCGTATTCATCCACACGGTCTTGGGATTTCAATTCCTCATATCAATATCCTTTAGGAGTGTAACACATCTTCATACACTTATGATATTCTTATAACATTCATAACGCAAGGGTCTTCTCATTATGGGTTCAATTGACTCTCATTTCATGACTTCTTGCCTCCCGTAAGAGACCTACATATTTGTCATTACCCTCCTGGTCATGCCTTACATATATCACATGCTTATACAACAAATTTTTTTCTTTTACAACTTAGGTTCATTTACATACTTCTCACACTATCCACATGTGCCATATAAGCTCGCGTCTCATTTATCAAGTCAATGTCTCTTTGGAGGTGGTAATCATTTTTTTAAAACTTTTCTCAAATAAAGTATGCCTTTGGTACTATGTACGTACCTCATATATTCATATCATTCATTCAACATGATACGTATGTCATCTCCTTAATATTCAGGCATTTTCCCATTAGTCACTCCATATGACAATATTACTTTGAATAGACGAAAGGTCATTTAAACTTAGCTTGAACCTTAAATCACGTGTTAGAAGACAATCTCATAGTCAAGCTCTATCGCATGATCTGGAGTGTTGAAGAAGGGTAACATTCCTAAATGTCCATGTAGCCTCCAACTTATAGATGTGGTCAACACACACCGATAAGAAGGACTCTACTAGACACGGCTCCGAGACATCCTAGGACACTTTAAAACCTTAGGCTCTGATACCAAGTTTGTCACGCCCCAAAACTGAGGGGCGCGACCGCACTCGACCGGGTAACCCCAGTCAAGTGGACCTGGGTACCTTTCCTATCCCACGTGTTACCCCGCGTTTTCATTATCCGTTAACCAAGTAAAATAGCCATTTATGATTTAAACACATTTTTATGAGATTTACATAATATACATGGTTACTTAGCATGGTTTACAAGTTACACGGCCCAAATACAAAATACATAAGTACATAACCAACATTTCCTGTCTACGGAGCCTCTAGGAATACAAAAGAGTGTTACAAAACTTGCTGGTAACAAGGCTCCGGCTATACCTTATGCAAATACCAAAATAAGATTTTTGGGAGGAAAAGCGGCATGAGCCACGCAGGACCCTGAAAGGAAAAAGGAGCTCACCAATACAGCTGACGGAAAGTGAAGGAGTGCTACTATTGGTGGACTGGAGTACCTACTATAGAACCACCTACAATCATAACATGAATGTAGCGCCCCCGACAAAAGGGACGTCAGTACATTTGAATTGTACTGGTATGTATGAACAAACTTTACCCCAAGTAAAATCAAGAAATATACAGGTAACAAACAGTAATAGAATCAATAATCCAATGCACATGAAAGGAACAACCAAAGCCAAACAAGTTCCACAATCTCTCCTTTTCCCCTTTCAACGTTATTTCATCACATTAATGGTTTCACAACTTTCACATATTTTTATTTCAATAGTGATTTCGATCACATTTCCACCCTTATTACCTCGGCCACCCTTATTACCTTGGTCACCCTTATCACCACAACCCACACCTTATAACTTTGTGTTGCGGCGCGCAACCCGATCCCGCCGAACAATTACATTTCACATGAAAACACAACAACTCATAAAGAATTTTCATAGACATCAATACCATTTCCATCATATGCAACAGCCCGTATATAATTTAAGTCACAATGATAATTGCCCGTGACAAATCACGTATGATATTACCACAGTTGTTTCAATTGCATCAATTATGATTTCTTTCCATCATTTGTTACACAGTTCTTACCACATGAACACATTCACACTCACACACTTGGTTTGTTGCCATTTACTTACACCATTATATCGTGAGACTTAACCAACAACGTTCAAAGCATATTAATCACATGACTCATCATTTCAAGGAAGCACAAGTTCATATCAACAATTCATACATTTAGGCCGAAGACACCATAGATGTCACCAAGCAGTAATTCATATACAAGGTGTTGTCGTAATCGTTCAACTCATTTATGTCATTTTATAATACCATCTTTCATTACTTACCACGCAGGGTTTTAGCCATTATACACATTCCCACATTTGGACACATTAATGTTCTTTCATTCGTTAACACATACTCTCATATTGCCATCCTCAAGCATTTACAAGCTTAGCACATAATAAGGTAGGCACATCAAATCACTTTTCATAATCACATATAACATGATGGTGTGGAAATCAACTAAGACAATCAATACACATATTTTCATACAAGGTACTCATACCGTATGCTCGTCACAACAAGGGGATTCTACAAGAGTTAAAGTTAGACATACATACCTCAAAGAGCTTTTCATTAAGTTACTACAACGTTTCGGAAATTCTAGCAATGCCAATCTACTTCGAGACATAACAAAATTGAATACAAATTAGGAAGATATTCATAATTCTAGCTCATTCGAGCATTTTATCAAACACCATATGTGCGTTAAATCTTTATGGTCCTTTTATAGAGGATTTCATCAACCCACAACCCATACTTTACCATCTTTATCTCAACAATGTTTTTACAACCTTTAACAGCACATGCAAGAAAGATAACAACTCCAATACCCACAAACATTTTTTATAATTACCCATCTTTAGCTAGATTCGAAATTAAAGGTTAGGGTATAGAATCTTACCTCAAGGATGAAGGACTAGTGTGGTTTTCCTTGTTAATACTTTAAGATTTGAGCAAGAGTAGTAGAAGAATTTATGAGGGATACTTTCTCACTCTAAGGCACTCTCTCACTCTAAAAATATCTGATTTTTGCTCAAGAAATGGTCCATTGAATCTATTTGACGAAATGAGTTCGTTTTATAACAAAAATCCCGATTTTTGCACATCTGTGCCGCATGGGGCAGCGTGGTAATGAAAAATGTGTTTAAAAATAAAACTGGAGGTGCTCTGATAATTTACACAACTGCGCCGCATGGGGCGGCACGGTAGTGTAATATTCTGCGTTGCTTTTGGTAATTTAGTCATAACTTTTGGTAGGAGTGTCCGAATGACGAACGGTTTGAAGCGTTGGAAACTAGACTTAAATACCTTTTATTTGATAGGTTGTGCATCGCACAAATTCTTATATAACGGGAGATATGATTGTCCAAAGTGAGTTCTTGTGCGCACTCATTTGAAACTTTCGTCTTTTATGAAATTTTCCAACTTGGCTTAGACTTAGGCCTCTGCTTAGACCCCAATTCACTTTTACTATGAATTATACACTTATTAACATATCCAATTGATATCCATAATCTCCTAAAAACTCATTTGCACGCAAGAAAAAATATTTGGCCTACCTTGGCACCGCGAAATCATAAATTACTAAGTAAAATTTTCTGGGGCTTTACACATATCATGGAAAATGCTATTTATGGCCCTCATGTAGGCGGCCCCAACATTCTTTAACCCGAACGGCATCATCTTGTAACAATACATTCCCCACGGCGTAATGAAAGCCGTTTTCTCAGCGTCTTCTTCATCCATCCAGATCTAATGATATCCAGCAAAACAATCAATGAATGACTGCAACTCGTGCTTGGCGCAATTGTCAATCAGGATGTGTATGTTTGACAAGGGGAAGTTGTCTTTTGGACTAGCCCGGTTGAGATCCCGGTAGTCGACACAGACTCTGACCTTCCCGTCCTTCTTCGGTACTGGCACGATGTTGGCTAACCATGTTGGATATTTTACTACCCTAAGAACCTTAGCTTTGACTTGCTTAGTGATTTCTTCCTTGATTTTTAAACTCATATCAGGCTTGAACTTTCTGAGCTTCTGCTTTACCGGTGGACATGTCGGATCAGTTGGCAGTTTATGAGCCACAATAGATGTACTTAGACCAGTCATGTCATCATACGACCAAGCAACTATGCCTTCATATTCCCTTATAAATTCTGTGTATTCCTTCTTTTCTGACGGTGACAAATGAACGTTGATCCGAGTTTCTTTGATATTTTTTGCATCTCCCAGGTTAGCAATCTCGCTCTCGTCCAGGTTGAACTTAGGTATGTTCTCAAAATTCTCGACTTCTTTAACAATCTCTTCCGGTATGTCATCTTCTTCTGAATCTGTATCCGTTTGTTGCGTTGTCTCGTCGCATGTCACAACCATTGGTTCATCAAGATAGGTAATAGTAATGTTGTATAATTAAAGTAATGAGAGAAAATAATAATAGTATGATTTGTAAGGAAACCAAAATGCTTTTATAAATTTCATAACTATTTTGAACATTGGGATATCTTATTGCGAAAATTCAAAAATGCGAAAGGAAAATCAACTAGTAAAAATAAAAGATAGTGCATGATGCTTTATTGAGCCTTTCTACCCCGAGGCTTTCCGGGCTCTGGTGGTTCTGATGGTCCAATTGTTGAGGCATGCTCCTCGGCTGACGACTTGTATAGAAGCGCCTTCCTCCCCCTCCTCCTTGAAAATGACACAGCAATCCATGTCATCATCTTCTACGAATAAATTCCTCATTGCTGCCAGTGCTTCCTCTTCTTCCGACCCATATATAACATCGGCTAGCTAGAAAGTATGTTCTAAATGGGGTATCGGCTGCTCCGGTGGGTAGTAAGGGTCGCGCCATGGTGGCGACCAGTTATTGAATTCCTTCCAAGTATACTCGTATCCCAAACCGAAAGTGGTGCCATGTTTCTTCAGTTTGATCGGCTTGGCGATTCCTTGGAGGTTCTTGCCAAGTCCCTTGCTAGGCTCATATCCGCTCCAGTTCAATATACTTTCAATTTTGTTGTCCCACCATTTGTCTTTGTCAACAACATTGACTCGCTCGATGTGGTGATAGGTTTCCCTGCCCATCTTTCTCCTTCCTCCAATCGCTGGGATGGTTTGGCGACTATATATGGGATTGCTACCGTCTCCGTGAATGATCACCTCTTGGTGGTTCCACTCAAATTTCACCGCCTGATGCAGTATTGACGCTACGGCCCCAGTGGAATGAATCCATGGCCGTCCCAACAGAAAGTTGTAAGATGCCGGCACATCTGTTACTTGAAGTTCAACACCAAACCAAGCAGGCCCAATCTGCAAACACAAGCTAATTTCCCCAATAGTGGACCTTTGGGAACCGTCGAAAGCTTTAACGTTGATGGCCCCATCCTTGATCTCATGCAGACTCTTTCCTAATTTTCTGAGTGTTACCAATGGACAAATATTGAGGCTGAACCCGCCGTTAATCAGGATTCTGGTGATGAAATAATCCTCGCATTGCACAGTGAATTGTAGTGCCTTGTTATGACTCAACCCTTCTGGTGGCAACTCATCTTCATGAAAAGTGATCTAGTGACTCTCCAATACCTGCCCTACCATGTTTGCCACTTATCCTCCAGTGATGTTTCTTGGTACATATGCCTCACTCAGCACCTTCAACAAGGCGTTCCTATGTGCATCGGAGCTTTGCAGCAAAGCTAGGATAGAGATATATGCTGGTGTTTTGTTCAACTTATCGATGACTGAGTACTCCTTTGCTTGTATTTTTCTCCATAGTTCATCGGGCCCAGCTTCAGTGATGGTTGGCCGTCTAGAGGCCTACTTGCTTGATTCAGCCAAATGTTCCGAGGTGTATACTCTGCCGGTTCTTGTCATACCTTGTGCCACAACTGCTTCTCTGAATTTGGCTTTCTCTTTCCTTCTTGCCTCGGCTGTGTAGTCCTAAGGTATGGCATTTGTATGGAATGGTGTTATAGCCGACATTGCTACTGGAATGGGCACCTTTACTCCGAACGGAGCCTGTATTTTGGAAGGCAAGACTGCAACTTCAAATGGTTCAGGTACATTTGCCGAGTACCCAAACTCGACCTCAATTGGTGCTGGAGTCTTTGCAGAGGATGGTGTTTCAAACTCAAGTGGTATGGACATGTTCACCTCAGCGTCCCCAGAAGACTGAATCTGGACTACAATCGGATTAAGGGTGACTGTTGGTTTCTTTGGATCGTTGCCTTCTGTGATCAAACCTATTGACCCCTTGGGGTCCCAGTCGTCCTCTATTTCAATCTTGTGAACTCCTCCACCCATGTGGTCTGGTAGAGGGTTATTGCGGACATTCGGAGCGGGCTCCTTTGCCACAATAATCTTGTTATCAATCAGTGCTTGGATTTTATCTTTTAGAGAGCGGCATTCATCAATGGTATTCCCTTTCATGCCGGAATCGTATGCACAGGATTTATTAGGATTGACCCACTAGGAAGGGTTTTTAGGAGTTATATCAAGGATAGGGGTGACATAACCAGCAGCTTTGAGCCTTTCATACAACTGGTCAATTGGTTCAGCAATGGCAGTATATTGTTTGGGATGTCTGTGGTCGAAATTTGGTTGGGGTCTAGGAAAGTTTTGGCAAGTGGGAGGTGATTGATAATGCAGGTTGGGAATATCTAAGTGAAGTAGGCTGATATGTGGGAGGTAGAGGTGATTGGTAAGTAGGTGGTGGAGTTTGGTAAGAGGGCGAGGGTGCTTGGTAATTTGGAGTAGGTTGATATGTGAGTGGAGACATCAGGTAGGTTTGGTATTTGATAGGGAACTTGGTTCTCTGTGCAAACCATCACGTCGCTCACGTCCCTTTTCTTGGTCGTGCCACCAGACTGTAGAGCCTTGTTGGTAGCCTGCAAAGCCTCAAAGTTTGTGACCATACCACTTTTGATGCCTTCATCGATCCTCTCACCTAGCTTGATGATGTTGGAAAATTTTTGGCTGTCAATTAACATCAACCTTTCATAGTATTGGGGGTCTTGAGCTCGAACGAAAAACTTATTCATTTGTTCTTCCTCTATAGCAGGCTTGACTTTGGAAGCTTCTGACCTCCTGCCAGTGGCATACTTGCGGAATGTTTCCGTAGGTTTCTTTTTTAGGTTCTGGATGTAGAACACATCTGGCACATTTTCTGTGTAGAACCTAAACCTGTCCATGAAATCGGACCCCATGCTTACCCAGTTCGACCACTTCTTCGGATCTTGGCTAATGTACCAAGACAGAGCATCTCCCTTCAGACTCCTTATAAAGAGTTTCATGCGGATCCTTTCGTCCTTTCCTACTCCGACCAGCTTGTCGCAGTATGTTCTCAAATGAACTCTCGGATCTCCTGTACCATCAAACATCTCGAACTTCGGAGGTTTGTACCCCTCGGGCAGTTCAACATTGGGTTGTATGCAGAGATCTTCATAGTTTAGCCCATCAATTCCTTTGCTTCCTTCGACGCCCTGAATTCGGCTAGTCAACTTCTTAAGCTCTTCAGCCAGACTTCTGATGAGTGAGTCTTTATCATCATACTCGGGTGTGCTTGAAATGGTTTGGGTGGAGTGCGGCATAGTTTCCACGTAGATGGGGGTGTTATGAGTGTGGAAATGGTCATTTGTGGAGTTCACCGATTTTGGGATAAGCAGTGGAGTATTGTTGGAAGTATGATAGGTGTTGCAGTGGTGGTGAGGAGCGGGATGGTTTTGTGGTTTTGGGATATTTTGTGGAGGTGTAGGTTTCTGAGCATTAGGAAAATTGACATCTGGGGTGGTGAGGGAAAATGATAAGCTCGCCAAGTTCCAGACCTGATCAAGTTCTTCTTGGAATTTCAGCAGCTTTTGTTCAAGCTGAGATGCACTTTCCTTAGGAACCAGAGTACCATGAGTGACCTTTACCCGTTCAGTTGAGTTTTCCTTTCTGGTGTTGTTCAAATCTTCCATCTTTCCTTTGTTCCTGTTTTTGATGGGGCTAGGAGGAGGAGTGGGTAAAGGGCCCTTGGATCTTGTGGAATATGATGATGATGTCAGTGTGCACGAACTAACCTTGGGGAGGGGAATAAATAAAAAATAAAAACAAAAAGGCAACAAGTCAGTGAGGATTATGAAAAGAAACATTGCAATATTTAAATACGTAGTGCAAGAATGTAAGTCGTGTTCTAATTTGGAAGCCTCGTTGGGCCCGAGGTAGGCCTAGTGACAAGCTGATTTGGAGAACTTATAATGCTAAATGCCTTATTTTATTGATAAAAATAAGACGAATCCCAAAACGACACTAAATAACAGAAGATAAAAATGTCACTAATGGCCATTGGCCTTATTACATTTATAAAACGAAAAGGTAAATTCCTATCTTTTTTGGTCCTAGAAGGACCTTCCCCAGACTCGGCATCTTTGGCTCCATCGAACAGCTTCACCAGCTTGCGAAGTCCCAGCAGCAGGTAGGCTCTGGCCAGGTGTCCACCCTCGTTTCCTTCAGCATTCTGGCAGTCCTCGATCCTCTTGAGAAACTTCCTTTCCAGCTCCACGAAACCTTGTTCTAGGTATCCTAATCGCTTATTGGTGCTGACAGCCATGTCTTTCCACTCTTCAATCAGTTTTTGGTGAGCTTCTTGAATATCACGGTGCTCGCTTTCACATTCCGGAATCCTCTTGCGCAGTTGGTTGTATTTGACCTGTGCTTCAGCCCTTTCATCGATGATTCTGTGACCTCGAACAAACCCAGCTTGGCCCAGACCATTGTGATTGTCCTCCAACCATCTTGAATAGTATGGGGTGCAACCAGTATGGTATCTGTCTGGCTCGATAATATCTCTCCCCATGATGATCTTGCAATGCCACATATGCTGAGTTTGGCACTTATAAGGGCTATCATCAGCTTGGAAGTCGGCCCGGAAGTGACTCATCTTGTCGACCCTTGGTATAGCTTGTTTCCTACCAGCCTGTCTCATAACCCGAAGAGGGACATAAGTAGGTTCCTCTCAAACTGATCAGTATCAGAAATGGTGCGTCCCTAGATCGGGCGATGAGCTCTTCAGTAGGGAACCACTCGAACATCCATTATATTTGATCCTCAGTCAGATTTTCAAACAGCTCCACCCATCCATTGGCATCTTCTGGCTGAGTAAACATGTTGGGCATGTAGTTCATTCACCTTGGTTAATGGAAGGCTATATGATAGTCCCAGTCTCTACGCTGAATATCTTGCCGATATTCACCCCTTTGGAGATGCTCCATGAGCCAGAGCTGGAGTAGCAAGCTACAGCCCTCGAAGTGTCGAACTCCTTGTTGACACTTTTCCAAAGCTCAGTATATCTCTACGATGATCATGGGCACTATGCTAAATGGTTGTCCACCAATTCCCTCCATCAAAGTTTTGGTGACCATGGCTATCCTGGTGTGGATCATTGCTTTCTTTATTGGAAACACTATCATCCCCAAGAAGCAGAACATGAAGACAAAGACCCTTCGGTGAATATGCCCCAACGATGTAAGGGTGAACTCATCCGGATATGTATGGTAGGATTTGCTATGACCGTACCTCTCGTACAAATAATCAAAGGGAATGCAGGACTCCTTCAAACATGTCAAGTCTGGATTCTTCTTTAGGCCCATCATTTTGAGAAAACCTCTACCATTGCAATTTTCCGGCGTTAACAAACTCGGGGTCTCCCATGGTATACCAGCCAATCCTCCTATTTCCTCTAGCAAGGGTGTCATATCAATCTCTCCGAAGCGAAACACAAACCTATCACAATCCCAGAACAGAGTAGCAGCTTCTATGATTTTGTTGTTGGGTTAGACCTCCAGGAGGGAAGGTAGATTTCCTAGGTATTTTCGGACAAGAGTTTGATCACTGGAATGAAGATCCTCCCACAAGCTTAGCAACCTTGGGTGGATGTTTGTGACCATGCCAAATCTGGGAACTTCGTGACTCATGTTTCTGCAAGACAAAAGGGTTAGGCCCTTACCCTCACCAGGATCGACTATTAAATACCAATAATTGGCATAAAAGCATTTAATTCTCCAAATAAATGCATTGAATGTGGTAGTGTCCGTTTGGGTTTTTGGAAAACCCAGTGGACTTTGGACGAGGCTATCTTAAAGAGTCATTATGCGGACAACATAACTGACTCGTCTAAGTTTGACCATGATGCATGCACAATTAAACAGAGTATGGTTTCTATGGGGTATTAGACTGGTACCCTTGAGCGGACAACTTAAGAGGGAAAGGCACGGAACCATCGACTACACCGTTGATCGATTGGTTTTACCACAAATATGCATTTGCCGGATTTAAAGGGTGATAATATCGGAAGAGCGCAAGCACTCATTATAAGTGTTGCTATGGTATTTGTTTGGCACGAGTGGAATATGATGTTGAAAACATGCTTATGTAATAATTAAAACAAGTTGTCATGCATTTGCACGTTCATAAAGTAATAATAACAATAATCTAAAATAGTAATAAAGGAGTGCAGTAAAGGAAAGCAGTGAAAGAAACAAGGGAAAGAAACAAGAGACAAGTTAGTTTTTGTAGTACAAGAGGGAATTAAATGCTTAAAGATATTAAATAAATAAAGCACAGAAGAAATGTAAAGTCACAGTAATAGCTTGAAATGGTAAAATCCTAAAAGTATGTCCCCAGCAGAGTCGCCATGCTGTCGGGCCCCCTCATTCTCACGAAATCGGGTTTAGGACATTTGGGAGGACAACTTGTTTCCCTTTGGGAATTGGGTTTGAATTGGAGAGTCTCCACCTAATGATTAAAGTGCATTAGGACACTGGAAGGAATTTACCTAGAAAACCAGAGATTGGGTAAGGACTAAAAATTATCCTAAGGGGAAGGTGTTAGGCACCCCTCAGGATCCACTAGTGTGGTTCCCAGCCATGCTACTATTGTGACTTTAAGTAACAAGTAGGCAAATAGATGTTTTAAATATAAGAGGTTTTCACGTAATGGTTGCAAATAGATTAAAGTTTAAAGAAAACAAAAGGAAGCTGAATTTTTGAGGAAAACAGTTTGAAAATTCCGAAAAAAATAAACAAGTAAAGGGAGAGGGGGGTCCTAGGTTTACAAATAATATGGATCACCCCAAACAACATCCGGTAATCACTCCTCAAAGAGGGGCTACACGAGATGTTATTGTGTGGTCATCATATACATATCTACCCTTTCCTACCCCGTTAAGGTATTAAAGCGTGGAATGGTTTCGTTACTTATTGCATGCTATTACCCGCTCCATTCCTATCAGTCCCGGAGGTACATAGGACTACTAATCCTAAAAGGGAGAGGTATGAGGTTTTGCAGTTTTAAAGGACAAAATTCTAAGGCGACAATCAAAACATATATAGCAAGTATTGGGAAAGCATGTAAACAGATACGGCTCAAATAAACCTCCTTAAACCAAAGAGAGCATATAGTTTTAGCATGTCTTACACGTACTAATTATGGTTTGATTAAACTTAAAAGGTTAAAGCAGGCTAATTTATCACATATTTTTAGATAAGAAGTCTGAATTAGACCTGCCCGCTGGTTGAAATTATCAAAGACTAGTGAAGTTATAGCTTTTACCCTAAAGCTTACCTAGGTATTGGGCGAAACCTATAGACATGATATCTATTAGTTTCAGAAATAAAGCAAAAAATTGATTACAGGAAGGTTGCCAGTTTTTTACCAAGTTCTGCAGATTAAACTTAAAACAAGCGAGGCGATTCAGATTTGATTGATAGTTTCTATAGGCATATCTTCTAGGCATTGTTAATTTAAAACACTGTCATTGGCGTACAGGAATCCTATAGGCAGGTCATCTATATGCAGTCTATTGTCTAAGCCTATAAACTCATTTGCCTAGTGACAGATGCAGGTGCAAAATGTAGGAAGTCCTATAGGCATATTATCTGTATGATAATGCAGAAGTGCAGAAAATTATAGACATGGTATCTATATGAAATGCAAAAATGCAAAAGACTTATAGACATGGTATCTATATGAAATGCAGAAGTGCAAAAGCTGAAAGCAGGATACGTGAATGCAGAAGTATAGTAATCCCCTATGAACATGGTATCTACCCATTTGCATGCACAATTGACCCTCCCTTTTTTCACTAATAGCCCCAATAGTTATTAAAAATTATTAAAGCCCAGAATGAAAAAGAAAATCAAAATTACATCAGAAATTAAAGTACAACCAAGGGGAGACTAATTCAGACTCCAGGTCTGAAATATGAGATTAACCAACTCCAAAGATCAGGATCCCAAGCCTTTCTCTTATTTGGATGTGTCAGAGTTCCCTAAGAGCCTCAAATGGACTACGGGCAGTGCTCACACCCAAACACATACAGGATTAAGAACATAGTGCAATGTAGAAGGGTCAGCCCTCAAGTATCCAAGTTCAGAGGGAATTCGAGGTCCGAAGGCAAGGCTTACAGGAGGGGGGAAAAGCTTAGAAGCTAAGAGTAAGTGTAAGTGCAGAGTTTGAAAAGGGAAAAGTGGAAGTGGTAGAGAAACAGGGACAGGCTAGTGGGCATACCAAGCAATGGGAAGTGCTAGCACACCCCACAAGCCTGTTAGAACACATTGTTTTGGGAGTCAGGATCCTCTAAGGGATCAAGTCCAGACATGAACAATAACTTGCATATTGTCATGTCATGAACTACAACTCAAATCACATAGAGGGGAAAAAGGGTACAGGGATTCAGAGCAGAAACAAGTAAAAGAAATTAGCATGCTAATTAAACATTCAACTTTATATAGGCAGTAAAGTAGACATGGATGTAAAGGATATAAGTGAACACATTGGAATGATGCTGAAGCTAAAACTAGAACATACCAGTCTCAAAGAAACAAGTGAAAGAAAGCAGTAATCTTGCAAAGCCAAAGTACAAACAGGCAGTCAGAATGCTATGATATTAGAAAATAATCGTGAGGATGTAAGGGTGAAGTATGAAGTGTAAAAGTGTTGAACTGAAGGTCTGTTAAAGTGTAGAAGGGTCGTGCCCTTGTATAGTGTAGAAATCAAGCAGAAATAGGTAAGAAAATAGTTTGAAAATCAATTGCATAAGGTTTCCCCCTAATTAAGGGATTCTGATTTCAAACGGGCAAAACTAATTAAGGAAATGGATTCATCAAACACTTTTTCAAATTAGCATAAAAGGGGTAAATACATAAAGGTCTATTTAAGGTCAGGGGCTTGACAGCACACGGTTTGTGCAAATAAAGAAAGGAAATTAGTTAACATCCAAGAAAATCGAAAATTGAAGATTTTGTATGAATGACCCAAGTCAGAAAGATGGGAAAGATTTCAACTTAAGGAAAATCAGTGCCAAACAATTAGACTTATTAAAAGGAATTTTGAATCAATCACAAGTCGGAAAACCATTCTGAAGAAAGATTCCTCATATATAAAAGCACACAAACACATTAAACATGAAGAAATTTGTCATGCTATTCAGAAGAGTCTAGTGTAAGAGAATCAGAATTGTGTGCAAACAAAAGAAGTTCACACTTAGTTCATAGAACCAGAAATATGTCTAAAAGAGTCAAGGGTCCTCAAATAAAACCCTAGTTTGATCATATGACCAAACTCGGAGGAAACCCCCAAATTCTAGGGTTTCCGACTCGAGACAAATGAGGAGGCAACAGGCTCAGAGATTTCCTTTTAGAATCTCATGAGAAGACAAGCAGATACAAATAATATTCGAAGCAGACAGAGCGTAGGAGCATAATGAGAGAATAGTCATGACGGTAGAAGAAACGTGTTTAAGAAAACATTTTAGAAGGGACTTAAACAGAGTTCAGTAGAAGGCAAAAAAAACTTAAGAACTCAGTAGGAAATACATACAGTAGAAGAACACAAAAATACCGGAAAAGCATAGCAAAAGATCATATAGGAAGATACAGCAAGATAAACATGCGAGCATGGTACAAAACACAGTAGAAAAACAAAGCACAAAAGAACATGCATGATAAAGGAAAACATAAGAACACAGTAGAAGAACATGCGTGGTAGAAAAGAAAACATCAGAACATAGTATAGACAAATACACACAAAGAAAAGAAGAAGAAAAGTAGAGAAACATTTTATGCTTTTCAGAAAAAACCTAAATTGGAAAGAAGTGATTTTTGAAAGAAAAATTAAGGAAAACGTTTAAAAACTCAAGTGGTGCACATATATAGAACAGATTTAAGAAAACAATCAGAGAAAACATCGAATAGCTAGGGTTTCAGAGGAACCCTAAAGCGAGAAAGGCTTGGAAAAGGTCCGATCTAAGTCAGATAAGTCAGAAATAGGCTCATAATGCTTGGATATGCCGGAGCAAGGCTAGAGAGGCCATAGAACCTCGAATCGGAGGGGGTCTGAACGGACACCATTAAGGTCAGACCTCGAAACTTCGAACACCAAGTGTTTAAGAGCAGAGAGAGATGAGTTTAAGCCATCCATGGCCTGAGAGGCCATGAATTCCGGTGAGTTGAAGGTAGAAGACAATAGGAGATTATTAGGGTTTCAAGAACCTTCGAGAGAGTTTGATAGATGAGAGGATTCAGAGGCGGCGGTTGGTGAGAAATGGGACAGGGTTGGGGGGTGTTTGGGAATTAAAAAGGAAAGGGGAAATTCTGGTCGTTGATCGAAATGATCAACGACCTGGACCAAAAGGGGAAACCGGGCGGGTTAGATAAGCGGGTTAGGGGCGAGTCATTTGAGGAATTGGGCTGGCCCATTTGAATTTGAAATTGGGGTTAATTGGGGCTGATTTTAGGCTATTATTGAAATGAAATAGAGCTAGTATTTAAATAACCACTTTTTCCTTTTATTTTTATAAAAATAGTAAAATGATTTTTGAAAACAAATTAAAAGTACTAAAATAATTAATAATGTATAAATATTAAATTAAAAATACTATAATCAATTTTATAATTATAAACGTAATTAAATCTTAAGATAGGCTAAAATTGCAATTATATGCAATTTAGCTTTAAAATACTAAATAAATTTGTAAAATTGCGTAAAAATTACCTTAGCAATATTTTGGTATAAATATGAGAATAAAATAAGTTATTCACCAAAATGATGATTTTGGGAATAATTATTAGTTTTTGTACTACTAAAATGGGCAATAAATTGATTTAAAAAATCTTTTAAAAATTAGGAAAAATTCTAAAATACTTGGGAATACTTATATATGCATATATATGCTATTTTGAAAGTATTTTGCATATAGGAAAAAATTGGGTATCAACAACTCTAACAGAAGAGAAGTCACACGAAGTGCACCCTTTCAAGATGATTTAGAAGACTCAGAGAGAGGAGGGTTTTTGTAATAGTTTGTATACAGTTCAAACAATATCAAAGAAGTAAAAAGTGACATTAATCACATTAGGCTCAAACACGTAAAAATCAGATAATAAATAAAGCCAACTATAATAGATATTCTAAGCTAAAATTCTGAACCCTGAACCAGAAGTTCCGGGCCCTTGTCCCAGCAGAGTCGCCAGAGTTGTCACACCTCATTTTTCACACCCCGGAAAGGGTATAAGAGAGTTTTTCCAATTAAAGTGACAATAATTGAAACGGGATTATTTATTCAAATTCAGAGTCACCACTTGAGATAATTTATGGTGTCCCAAGTCACCTGTTTAAAATCCTGAATCGAGGAAGTTGACTCTATTTATGATCCGGGAAACACAAAAATCCAGGTAAGGAATTCTGTTAACCCGAGAGAAGGTGTTAGGCATTCCCGGGTTCCGTGGTTTTAGCACGGTCGCTCAATTATAATTAATTGGCCTAATTATCTGATTTATTAAATATTTAAAACCTATGTGCATTTTAATCCTTTTAACAGCTTTTAACATTTATGGAATTATTTTCTGGAACAAGGCACGATGTCGTACACTTGTCGTTTTAGTACACATTGCAAACTGCGTCGCATGAAATGCACCCACGATCTATAACATGTTTATTTGATTATTATTATCCAAAAGTTGTTATGATCGGGTCACATGAAATGCACACCCGAATTTGGGAATTAGGTATCATGACTATGCCACGGGAACCGTATCCATAGCCATGATAATTCATTTACGCGCCTAAAGGTTTGCCTACCCATGCGATGACAGCCTAAGCATGCTTCTACTCAATTAGAGCAATAAAATAAAATAGTGAACATGTAGTTCTCAAATTTCAATAACGTTTCTCTAAAATCCCAACTCCACAGCACATTTCAATCATCAATAAACATATGTTGCATCTAAAATGTTAGAAACCAACAAAACACGACCTAAAGGAAAGCAAATTAACAAACAAACAAAATAAGGGAGAATAAATTAAAAATATGGTAAGAACTATTTAAATATTCTACTAATCCCTCTTCTATCAACTAAAGGACACTCATGTTGCTCACTTAACTCTCACAATCACAGTCTTTACACATCATATGCTTAGCTAGATGATTAACCTTCACCAAAAAAAATCATTATATTCTCCAAATTTCTCCAAAACAGTGACCTCCTTTTATAATTGAAATTTCAAGAATGAAATAAGGGACTATGGTAAGGCAGGAGAAACAGAGACTAAACCAATTTTCAAATCTGGGGACAATACCACTACAATATCCATGGGCTACTCAATATAGCAAAGATAATTCCTACGAACGCATCTAAATCAAAATATCACAAAAAGATTCGACAAATCTCAAATAAGAAATCAACCATTGAACCAAAGGCTAATACCATTCTCCAAATCATATTGAAAATTAATGCAAAAATAGAAGTAAGAGGGGGAAGAATGAACCTGTTAAGGACAAAAATTTAATAACAGTAGAAGAGATAGCAATTCCAAAGTTTAACTCAAAAAATTTGTCTGAGAAGCAACAGTACAAACGAATAGGAATAGTGAGCCAAGTCAGAACGATGAACGGACCTCAAATGGAATCAGAAAAAATCGAACCGGGATTTCGGACTCAAACATTCAACAGCAATCTCCAACATGACTCAAACTCAAAAACGGCTCCAAACATCTGTCATAACCCTAAACCCGGACCAGGTCGTGATGACACCTCTCGTGAAGACAAGGCCAGCCGACACATATCCAATTCAATTTTAAGCAATTAAATAATAAGAGTTTAGTCTTAAATATGATATAAATTCAAAAGTAAGCAGTGACAATACAAACAATTTGCAGAATACAACCCAACACAGCCCGATACCGGGGTGTCACTAGTCATGAGTATCTATCAATCCCAACACAAGTCTGAAAAGCCTAATAACTATTATAGAATAAATGATAAAGAGATAGAAATGAGATAACGGGTAGAAACATGGGACAACGGACGCCAAGCAACTACCTCGTGGACTCCGAAATCTGCCAGGAGCTCTCAACCCTCGCAAGAAGGATCAGCAGCGCCTGAATCTGCACACGGGGTGCAGGGAGTAAAGTGATCACTCCAACTCAATGAGTAATAATTATAAATAAATGACTGAGAGATATGAAAACACTTAAGGCACATTACAGGCTATAATGAAGCAGTAAAACCAGTAGAAGCAGTGATAATGTGTAAAGTCATTTTTAATTAAGTTCAAACTTCATGAAATGCCTTTTTAACAACTAAACAGGTAAATGACAGACAAATAAGACAGATAAGCACATAAAGGATTGCCTCTCGGGCATAATGTTAACAATACCAGGCCCTCGGGCTATATCTGACATTACAATGGGTACCTGCTCTCACTGGGGGTGTGCAGACTTCTGGAGGGGCCCCTTATAGCCCAAGCGCAATATCAAGCCATCTCGTGGAATCATCACTAGGCCCTCAGCCTCATATCAACAAGCCATCTCGTGGCGTATAAATCTCAGGCCCTCGGCCTCATAATCATAATCAGTGTTTCCTCACAAAATAGGTCGTCGACCTTACTCAGTCAGAATCTCTCAGCTACTCGGGCAATAGTAAAACATAGTGCTCAGCCCAAAATATCATTTAAAACATCATTTAAGCGTTAAAGCAGAGTAAACATGGCTGAGTCATGAAAAACAGTAGAATATAGCATGAGTGAGTTCAAGTATAAAGTCAAAACAGTGAGGAAATATCAATAAAAATCCCCTATGGGTTAAATTATTGGAACGAAGCTCAAATATGGCAATCATCCCAAAACATGTTGATAGCAAATAATTTCCAGTCAAATACGCGGTAAAACAGTCATTCGGGATGGACTAAGTCACAATCCCCAATAGTGCACGACCCCACGCTCACCATCTAGCGTGTGTGTCACCTCAATATAGGACAACGATGTGCAAATACGGTGTTTCATACACTCAGGACATTATTTACAATCATTTCTCACCTCAACCTGGTCAAAACTCTAGCCCACGAATCGGCCTCCACTAGCATCGAATCTATCCAAAATAAGAATTACGACATCAAAATATGCTAAGAGAACGAAGACCAAGCGAAAATAATCAATATACAACACAAATCCCGAAATTACCAAAATCCGACCCTCGGGCCCACGTCTCAAAATTCGACAAAATTCACATCAATAGGTTCCTTATCTCCCCATGAGTTCGTACATATCAAAGGTACCAAAATCCGACCACAAATAGTCCCTCAAATCCTCAAGTCTAGATCTCCAATACCAAGCCCTAGTTTCCCCAGTTTTAACCCTTAAATTCAATTAATTATAGCTCTAATCCGTGAAATAATACCATAGGAACGCGTTTTAGGTCCAAAATCCTTACCTTAATGAAGTTTCCTTGAAATCATTCTTCAGAATCGTTCAAAAAGCTCCAAAGCCGACTTAAAATGGTGGAAAAGCTCAAAAATCGCGAAGGAAACAATTTATATGTTCTGACCCAGGCATTTTCGCATTTGCGGTCAATCCACCGTATCTGCGATACCGCTTTTGCGGTCCAAGAGCCGCTTCTGCGGTTTCTCACTTAAACGCCCACTTTCGCTTCTGCAATGCACTAGCCACACCTGCGCCGTCGCAGGTGCGGTTCACCAACCGCTGCTGTGGTCAAAGCCTCCCAGCCACTTTCCGCTTCTGCGACCTCCCCTCTCGCATATGCAGCATCGTACATGCGGTCCCCAATCCGTAGGTGTGGAAACACCAGAAGCAGAAAATCTGTAGCTTCTCCAAAAATTCCAAACTCTCCGTCAACCATCCGAAATCACCCTGAGGCCCCGGGACCTCAACCAAAGGCACAAACATGACCCATAACCTTATTCAAACTTATACCAATTTTCAAAACACCTTAAACAACATCGAATCAACCAAAACTCATCGGATTCAAGCCTAAGTTTCCAAAATCTTCCGAATTTCGCTTTTGATCAAAAACCCAACCAAACCATGTCTGAATGACCCAAAATTTTGCACATACATCCCAAATGACACAACGAAACTACTGCAACTCCCAAAATTCCATTATGACCCCTATATCAAAATCTTACCTATCAATCGGAAATCGCCAAAATACCAACTTTGCCAATTCAGGCCTAAATCTACTCCGGACTTCCAAAACACATTCCGATCACGCTCTTAAATCCCAAATCACCTCTCAAAGATATCTGAACCATCAGAACTCACATCCGAGCCCTTTAACACATATGTCTACATCCGATTGACTTTTCCAACTTAAGCTTCCTCAAAAGAGACTAAGTGTCTCAAACCCTACCAAATCCTTTCCGAACCCAAGCCAACCAACTCAATCACACATAGAACCGAAAAAACAAGGCAATAAGAAGTAGAAATGGGGGAAACAGAGCAGTAACTCATGAGACGACGGGCCGGGTTGTCACATCCTTCCTAACTTAAACAAACGTTCGTCCTCGAATGAGTCAAAAAACATACCTGAAGCCTCAAATAGGTGAGAATATCTGCTCCGCATCTCCCACTCGTTCTCCTAGGTAGCCTCCTGCATGGGCCGACCTCTCCACTGCACTTTCACTAAAGCTATATCTTTTGATATTAACTTTCGAACCTGACGCTCCAAAATAGATACTGGCTCAACATCATAGGTCAAATCATCATCCAACTGAACCGTGCTGAAATCCAGAACATGAGATGGATCCCTAATATACTTCTGGAGCATAGAAACATGAAATATCGGATGCACACTCGACAAGCTGGGTGGCAAAGCAAGCTCATAAGCCACCTCCTCAATCCTCCGAAGTATCTCAAAAGGTCCAATAAACCGAGGACTCAATTTACATTTCTTCCCAAATCTCATGACACCCTTCATGGGCTAAACCTTCAACAGAACCTTCTCGCCAACCATGTGGGACACATCCCGAACCTTTCGGTTGGCATAACTCTTTTTCTTTGACTGCACTGTACGAAGCCTCTCCTGAATTACCTTCACCTTTTCTAAAGCATCCTGCACCAAGTCTGTCCCCGATAGCCTAGCCTCACCCGGCTCAAACCAACCAACTGGAGATCTACACCGCCTCCCATGCAAAGCCTCATATGGAGCCATCTAAATACTCGACTGGTAGTTGTTGTTATAAGCAAACTTTGCAAGCGGTAGAAACTGATCCCATGATCCTCCGAAATCAATGACACAAGCACGCAACATGTCCTCCAATATCTAAATAGTGCGCTCAGACTGCCCGTCCGTCTGAGGGTGAAATGTTGTGCTCAACTCAACCTGAGTACCCAACTCTCGCTGCATAGACCTCCAAAACTGTGAAGTAAACTGAGTGCCCCTATCTGAAATGATGGAAATTGGGACACAATGCAAACGAACAATCTCCCGGATATAGATCTCTGCCAACCACTCTGAAGAATAGGTAGTACACACATGAATGAAGTACACGGACTTGGTCAGCCGATCCCCAATCACCCAAATAGCATCGAACTTCTTCAAAGTCTGTGGGAGTCTAACTACAAAGTCCATAGTGATCCGCTCCCACTTCCACTCTGGAATATCCATCTGCTGAGCAAGCCACCCGGTTTCTAATGGTCATATTTCACCTGCTGACAATTGAGATACTGAGCTACAAATCCCACAACGTCTTTATTCATTCTTCTCCACCAATAATATTGCCTCAAATCCTGATACATCTTTGTGGCACACGGATGAATGGAATACCGCGAGCTATGGGTGTCCTCCAGAATCAACTCCTAAAGCCCATCCACATTGGGCACACATATTCGGCCTTGCATCCTCAACACCCAATCATCACCAATAGTCACATCTCTGGCATCATCATGCTGAACTCTGTCCTTAAGGACAAGCAAATGTGGATCATCATACTGGCTCTCTGTGATGTGATCATATAAGGAAGATCGAGATACCACACAAGTCAATACCCGACTAGGCTCCGAAATATCTAACCATACAAACCGATTGGCCAAGGCCTGAACATCAACTGCAAGAGGTCTCTCCCTAACTGGAATATATGCCAAACTCTCCATACTCACCGCTTTCGTATCAAAGCATCGGCCACCACATTGGCCTTTCCCGGACGGTACAATATAGTGATGTCATAATCCTTTAGCAACTACTACCACCTCCGCTACCTCAAATTAAGATCCCTCTACTTGAACAAGTGCTGGAGGCCATGATGATCAGTAAACACCTCACAAGATACACCATACAAGTAATGCCTCCAAATCTTCAATGCGTGCACATTGGCAGCCAACTCCAAATCATGAACGGGGTAGTTCTTCTTAGCTGAAGCTGAGATTGATGATGATAAGTGGGTCAGAACTCGTTTGGAGCAGTTGAACTTGATTGATGAAAAACGATTGGCAGCTGTGTGTCATGGCCAGTTATATCAAAAGAGAATGGCAAGAGTACAACAAAAAGGTGCGTCCCCGGAGGTTTGAAGTAGGCTAGCAAGTGCTGAAACGCATCCTTCCACATCAGGTTGAGGCAAAAGGCAAGTTCGCCCCGAATTGGCAAGGGCCATTCATTGTGACCAGAGTGTTGTCCAATGGTGCTTTATGTTTAACAGATATCGAAGAAAAATGCATCGACATGGCTATCAATTCTGACGCAGTTAAGAGATATTATGTATGATTTCTTTTAATTGTAATTGTTGTTTGTTTGCATTTGGCATGACACCGGAGAATGAAATGACGGAGGCAATTTGTTCTTCCATCCAAACACTTCAACCTTTGCTTCCCCTTTTGAGCCTTATTTATTCTTTCATACCCCTCTTTTGGAATCAGTAATGAAAATGGAAAAAGGGAGAAAAACAATAATGATAATAAAGACAAAAGAAAAGTCACAAGAAAAACAAAGGAATGGGAACTACGTTTGACCTGATTCCTCAAAAAGGATACGTAGGCACCTCACGGCTCGGTCATAGTGTAATAAGAATCAAAAAATCCCCAAGCAAGAAAAACTGGGGCAGAAGTTGTGTTTATAATTTTGGGAAAGAAAATTGATTCCAAGAGTTGTAATGTTTTACCCATCAAAATTATTTTAAATTTTTTCTTTAGCCATACACCAGAAACCCATATTGATGTCCAAAAGACCTCCCGATCAGTATCCGAGAAGTGCCAAGTCGGGCAAATAGAAGTCTGGAGTAACACTCTGGTCCCCAGCAGAAAAGAAATGAAATGAGAGAATCCCCAACATAAAAGAAATGAAATGAGAGAATCTTATCAGTAACACCCCAATCCCCAGCTGAAAGAAATAAAATGAGAGAGTCTTATTGGTGAAAACCTTCACAAGCACCATAAGGCGACGGAAGTTGAAAGAAATAAAATGAGAGAGTCTTATCGGTGAAAACCTTCATAGGCACCATAAGGCGACGGGAGTTGAGAGAAACGAGAGAGACTTATTAGTGAAAACCCCTCGAAGGGCACTATAAGGCGACAAGGAATTGAAAGTGGACAAACAAGTTAAGGTTGACGGAAATGATCCGTCGCGGCATCAAGCAGAACAAAGATGTTGATTCGGCAAAAGAGTTGGGTTGCGGGACCTTTTGAAATGCAAAGTAAGACCATCAGAAAGATTGAGTGAGATAATAGACTGGGTTGATTAATCCGAAATGCACGACATGATCATTGAGATCGGTTATACCATTCAGATAAATCCTTTTCCTTTCCTTCTCTTCAAACAATTCTTTAGGAAGATTTTTCTTTTTATCTTTTGAAGTCGTCATCTTTCATTTCTTTTGGTTAAAGATTTTTTATAGTAGTTTGTTTTTAAGAAGGATTTTCAAAGCCAACTACCAGTCGCCAACATGGGGCAAGGTAAATGGGGATAAGATAGGCCGAAGATAATGTGACGGGACAAGAAAGACGTCATTATAAGACCAAATGATGGATTGCTCTAAGATGTCGTGGAAAGTATGGAGTACAAGTGGAAAACAACGGTTGAGGAGTTGGCAAATAACAGAAGCATCAAGAAGGTCGAAAGTTATCGGCCAAGTTTCAATATGGTCGAACAACGCAAAGCATGGAAAAAAGGAAAAAGGGAAAACCATCCCCAGCAGGAACGTCCCCCACGTTTTAAACTAACAAATTTTCTTTGATTTGAAACAGGGACAGGAAATGCTATTGATGATGGAAAGACATGCCACAAGAAAGATTGTCAAACTGGGGCAGAAAATTTTCTTTCATTTCGAAAATTTTCTGGAAGTCTAACACAAGTTTGTTAAAAAGTGGTATCCCCAGCAGTTTTCGGGAGAAGGCAAAACAAGTTTTAAAGAAAGCAATGTCAGGGGGGAAGATAACACAAGTTTTAAGGGAAGTAGTTTCAGAGGAAGGAAAACACCAGCTTTAAGGGAAGTAGTCTTTGAAGGAGGACAATAACATATTTTTGAATGAAACACCGGAGTTATCCCCAGTAGTTTTCAGAGGAATGAAACACCAGTTTTGAGGGAAGCAGTTCTGAAAGAAGATTATTCAAGTTAGAAGGAAAATGGTTCAGGAGGCAGGAAGGAACAACGGCAATAGAACGTATTTTTAAGTAGTAGTTGAAGTCAGGAGCCCACTTGGAGAATGGAGGTATTATATGTTAAGTCATAATAGAAGTCAGGAGCCCGCCTGGAGAATGGAGGTGTTGTATTTTTAGGAAGTTGTAGTTAAAGTCAGGAGCCCGCCTGGAGAATGGAGGTATTATATCTTTAAGTTGTAGTTGAAGTCAGGAGCCCGCCTGGAGAATGGAGGTATTATATGTTAAGTCATAATAGAAGTCAGGAGCCCGCCTGGAGAATGGAGGTGTTGTATTTTTAGGAAGTTGTAGTTAAAGTCAGGAGCCCGCCTGGAGAACGGAGGTATTATATCTTTAAGTTGTATTTGAAGTCAGGAGCCCGCCTGGAGAATGGAGGTATTATATGTTAAGTCATAATAGAAGTCAGGAGCCCGCTTGGAGAATGGAGGTGTTATATTTTTAGGAAGTTGTAGTTGAAGTTAGCAGCCCGCCTGGAGAATGGAGGTATTATATCTTTAAGTTGTAGTTGAAGTCAGGAGCCCGCCTGGAGAATGGAGGTGTTATATCTTTAAGTCATAATTGAAGTCAGGAGCCCGCCTGGAGAATGGAGGTATTATATTTTAAGAAGTTGTTGAAGTGAGGAGCCCGCCTGGAGAATGGAGGTGTTATATTTTATCGAAGTCAGAAGCCCGCCTGGAGAATGGAGGTATTATCTTGTTAAGTCATAGCAGAAGTCAGGAGCCCGCCCGGAGAGCGGAGGGTTGCAACAATCCCCAACATAAATTAAAGTTCAGAAGTCGGAAGGAAGGCAACACTACTCAGAAGAAGGCAGTTCAAGCTTCGAAGGAAAAATAATGCGAAGCTCACAAAAAGGAAATAAGCAGTTCAAGTTCGGCAATCAAGAGAGAATACAAGTCAAGTCAGAAGTAAAGAAACATCGGAGGAAACACAAGGCAACAAGGCAACAACAGTCACATGACCAAGTTTGAGAATAAACCTTTGTAATTCATAGACTATAGTTTAGTTTAACTTCTTGTTCTCTTTTACCATGGTGTAATAAGGAAGTCAGTAAGTAGCGGCAGCAGCAGCAACAGCAGTACCAGTAAACCCACAGCTCCGTGGTAGTCCCAGCTCCCAAAACTTTCCGAACTACATTAACCTGATTCCCTTTTAGCCAGGGATATGTAGGAAACCTTCGAAGCAAAGGTTCGGTTAAATCTTTCAAAAAATGCTTCACACGGAGTAGTCCAACGGGCAAAAATCGCTCGTATCCGCTCACTTTATCTTTGCACGAAAACCCTTCGTGTTTTCGGACAAATAGGGGCAGCTGTGAGCACGTGATTTTTGCTTCACGGAAACTACTCCAAAAGAAATCAAAAAAATAAAACAAATGTCCTTTAGGTACAATTTTAAGAATTTGCATGGCATCTTTGGATAATTGTTTGTATTTTTGTCTATGAATGTTTATCTTGTTTTAATTAATTAAAAATACAAAAATATATGTTGCATGCACATTTGGGATTTAATTGTGCACTTAGGAATTAACTGAACCATGTTTTGTTTCTAAAAGAAAGAAAATCACAAAATATGCATTTGTTGCATTTTTGTCGTTTTATTGTCCAATTGTGTGATTTTGTTTTTTTTAATTAATATTTAATCTTGTGTGTCAATTATTATTTAGGTTTAATTAATATTTTTAATTTAATTTTGGTTTTACAATTTATTTTAGAATTTTTGGTAATTAGGAATTAAAAAGGAAAATAATAGAAAAGAAAAACAAGTGCAATAAGAAACACATTCGGAACTGGGCCATTTTGTTTTGACCCAAAATCAGGCCCAAAACACCCCATTTACCCGGTCCAATATGCCTGATCTCTCAGATGACTCAAACGACGCCGTTTAGGCGTATCAAGTCTGAACCGTTGATCAAACAGATCAAACGGTCCAATTCAGCCCCAGCATTGGTTCAAACGACACTGTTTCAGGTGATTAAATCTGAACCAACCGTTCCTTTTGATCTAACGGTCCCAGGCTTCCCCCATAACCCGGTCCATTTTACCCCGGGTCGACCCAGTCTTGTAGCATGGCCAAACGATGTCGTTTCCTATTAGTAAAATGATCCAGGCCGTTGATCGTGATTGATCCAACGGCCAAGATCAAACGTCCCCTCCCGTATATAACCCTAATCCCTTACCCCACGCCCCCAAACCAAACCCCCCCCCACACCCTATCATCTCTCTCTCAAGCTCAGAGACGAACCAGACCAAACCCTCACCCCATTGTCTCTCTCTCAAACGGGCCAATGAATATAGGGCTAAGCTTGCCCCTCTTCCCAAATCTCATCACGCCTTTCATAGGCGACACCCGAAGCAACACCCGCTCACCGACCATGAATGCCAAATCACGAACCTTACGGTCGGCATAACTCTTTTTCCTAGACTGAGTTGTACGAAGCCTATCCTGAATGATCCTAACCTTTTCCAAGGTATCATGTACTAGATCCGTACCCAATAACCGAGCGTCTCCTAGCTCAAACCATCCAACCGGCGACCGACACCGCCTACCATATAAAGCCTCATAAGGATCCATCTGGATGCTCGACGGGTAGCTGTTGTTGTAGGCAAACTCTGCTAAAGGCAAAAACTGATCCCACGAGCCTTCAAAGTCAATGACACAAGCTCGAAGCATATCCTTCAAAATCTAAATAGTATGCTCGGACTGTCCGTCCGTTTGAAGATGAAATGTTGTGCTCAACTCAACCCGTGTGCCCAACTCCCGCTGAATTGCTCTCCAGAAATGTGAGGTTAACTGCGTACCTCGGTCAAAAATGATAAACACGAGCATACCATGAAGACGAATAATCTTTCGGATATAGATCTCAGCTAACCTCTCGGAAGAATAGGAAACTGCCATAGGAATGAAATGTGCTGACTTGGTCAACCTATCAACAATAACCCACACTGCATCGAACTTCCTCTAAGTCCGTGGGAGTCCAACAACGAAGTCCATAGTGATACGCTCCCACCTCCACTCAGGAATCTCAATCTTTTGGATCAACCCACCAGGTCTCTGATGCTCGTACTTAACCTGTTGACAATTCAAACACCGAGCCACATATGCAATAATGTCCTTTTTCATTCTCCTCTACCAATAATGTTGCCGCAAATCCTAATACAACTTAGCGGCTCCCGGATGAATAGAGTACCGGGAACTGTGGGCCTTCTCTAGAATCAACTCTCGAAGCCCATCCACATTAAGCACACAAACTCTACCCTACAGCCTCAAAACTCCATCATTTCCCAATGTAACTTGCTTGGCACCACCGTAATGCACCGTGTCCTAAGGACACACAAATGAGGATCATCATACTGCCGATCTCGGATACGCTCCAATAAAGAAGAACGAGCGACTGTGCAAGCTAGCACATGACTGGGCTCAGAAACATCCAACCTCACGAACTAATTGGCCAAAGCTTGAACATTCAAAGCAAGCGGTCTCTCGCCGACCGGAATATACCCAAGACTGCCCATACTGGCTGACTTCCTACTCAAAGCATCGGCCACCATATTGGCTTTCTCGAATGGTATAAGATGGTGATATCATAGTCTTTCAATAGCTCCAACCACCTTCCCTGCCTCAAATTTAGCTCCTTCTGCTTCAATAAGTACTACAGACTCTTGTGATCCTCACATGACACGCCATATAGATAATGCCTCCAAATCTTCAACGAGTGAACAATGGCTGCCAACTCCAAATCATGGACTAGATAGTTCTTCTCATGAATATTCAACTGCCATGAAGCGTAGGCAATGACCTTGCTGTCCTTCATCAACACCACACCAAGTCCAATACGAGATGCATTATAGTAGACTGTATATGGCCCTGAACCTGTGGGCAGAACCAACACTGGAACTGTAGTCAAAGCTGTCTTAAGCTTCTGAAAGTTTGCCTTACACTCATCTAACCACCTAAACTAGGCACCCTTCTGAGTCAACCTGGTCATCGGGGCTGCAATAGATGAAAACCCCTCCACAAACCGACGAAAATAGCCTGCCAAACCCAAGAAACTTCGTATCTTTGTAGCTGATGCGGATCTAGGCCAGTTCTTGACTGCCTCTATCTTCTTCAGATCTACCTGAATACCCTCTGCTGATACAACATAACCCAAGAATGCAACTGAACTCAACTAGAACTCATACTACGAAAACTTGGCATACAACTAAGTGTCTCTCAAAGTCTGAAGAACCACTCTCAGGTACTGATCGTGCTCCTCCCGGCTACGGGAATAGATCAGAATATCATTAATAAAGACTATCACGAACGAGTCTAAGTAAGGCCTGAACACTCGGTTCATCAAATCCATAAAAGCTTCTAGGGCATTTGTCAACCCAAATGACATCACCAAGAACTCATAATGCCCGTATCGAGTGTGAAAAGCTGTCTTAGGGACATCGGATGCCCTAATCCTCAATTGATGGTAGCCAGATCTCAAGTCAATCTTCGAAAATACCTTGGCACCCTGAAGTTGATCAAACAAATCATCAATCCTCGGCAATGGATACTTATTCTTGATTGTAACCTTGTTTACCTGCCGGTAATCTATACACATCCTCATTGATCCGTCCTTTTTCTTGAAAAACAACACCGGCGTACCCCAAGGTCAGACACTAGGTCTAATGAAGCCTTTATAAAAGCAAGCCTTGCAATTGTTCCTTCAACTCTTTCAACTTAGGCGGGGCCATATGATACGGTGGAATAGAAATGGGCTGAGTGCCCAGAGCCAAATCAATGCAGAAGTCAATATCCTTGTGGGTGGCATACCCAGCAGGGCTGAAGGAAATACCTCAGGAAACTCATGAACAACAGGCACAGAATCAATAGAAGGAACCTCGACACTAGAATTACGAATATATGCCAAATAAGTCAAACACCCCTTCTCGACCATACATCGAGCCTTCATATATGAGATAACACTATGGGTAGAATGACCAAGAGTCCATCTCCACTCTAAACGAGGCAACCCTAGCAAGGCTAAGGTCAGGGTCTTGGCATGATAGTCCAAGATAGCATGGCAAGGTGATAACCAGTCCATCCCCAATATGACATCAAATTCAACCATGTCCAAAAGTAACAAATCTACACGAGTCTCAAGACCCCCGATCACAACTATACATGAACGATGGACACGATCTACCACAATAGAATCACCCACCGATGTAGACACATATACAGGAGCACTTAAAGAATCACTAGGTATGACCAGATACGGTGCAAAATAAGATGACACATAGGAGTATGTATACCCTAGATCAAATAGATGAAACATCTCTACTACAAGCTAGAACAGTTACTATGATAACAGCATCGGAAGCCTCAGCCTCAGGCCTGGCTGGAAGAGCATAACATCGAGGCTGGGCTCCACCACTCTGAACTACATCTCTGGGACAGCCTGCTGCTGGCTGGCCTCCACCTCTAGCGGCCTGACCTCTACCTCTAATACCTCTACCTCCACCTCTAGCACCTCTACCTCCGCCTCTAGCTGGCTGAGCAGGCTGTGGAACACTCGGTGTTTGAACCATGGCACGGGAACCCTAATTCCGAGAGATGCTCGATGCTCGAGGGCAAAATTTAGCAATGTGCCCCATATCGCCACAAGTATAGCAAGCCCTCGGCTATTGAGACTATTGACCCTGACGACTTGAATGACCACCCCGAAAACTCTGGAGCGGCGGTGCATTGATAGGATCTAGTGGTGTACTGTAGGACTATTGATCAGAATACTGCATATGAGAACCACGATCACCTAAAGCACCGTGAGAATCCTGAAGTGCTGACTGAAAAGGCCTAGGAAGATGACATCTACCATATGAATCCCTGCCTCCAGACGAGGCACCATTGAATCTGCCTGAATGACGAGGCCTCTTGTTAGACCCCTGACCACCTCCCTGCGATAGAACCATCTCAACTCTCTTGGCCCAATTGTCTACCTCCTGAAAAGAAATCTCACTCCCCGTATCCTTGGCCATCTAATGTCGAATAGGCTGAACGAGTCCCCCGATAAACCTCCTCACTCTCTCTCTCTCAGTGGGAAGTATAATTAGAGCATGACGGGCCAAATCAATAAACCTGGTCTTGTACTAAGTAAAAGTCATAGAACCCTGATGGAGGTGCTCCAACTGCCTCTAATAGATCTCCCTCTGAGTGACAGGAAGAAACTTCTCCAAAAATAGCTGAGAAAACTACTCCCAAGTCAAAGCTGGTGACCCGGCTGGTCTAGCCAAATAATAATCTCTCCACCAAGTCTTAGCAGATCCAGACAAGTGAAAAGTAGCAAAGTCGACCCCATTGGTCTCCACTATCCCCATATTCCTGAGAACTTCATGAAATCTATCTAAATAATACTAGGTATCCTCAAAAGATGCATCGCTGAAAGTGATAGTGAAGAGCTTGGTGAACCTGTCCAATCTCCACAAGGCATCAGCAGACATAGCTACTCCATCACCAGTCTGAGCTACCACACCCGGCTGAACTGCTCCAACTAGTTGAGCTGCTAGAGTCTGAAACTGGGGAGCCATCTGCTCCGTAGTGCGGGTAGCAGGATTCTGGGCTCCTCCTCCAGCCTAAGAGACGGCTAGTGCTACAAGAAGCAAGTCTGCCCGGGTGACACTCTCCATAAGGCCCACTAGACGGACCAGAGCATCCTAGAGTACTGGGGTAGCAATGAACCCCTCTGGGACCTGAGCTGGGTCCACCGGAACTGCCTAGGCCGGAACCTCATCATCAAACTCAACTTGAGGCTCCGCCGCTCGTGCTGCTGCTCTAGGCTGAGCTTTGCCCCTACCTCAACCTCTAGCACGGCCTCACCCTCTGCCCCTTGTAGGAGCTACTACTGGGGGCTTGGGCTGCTGATCAATGGATGAGGAAGCGCGTGTTCTTGCCATCTGCGAAAGAACAGAGTAGAGATTCAATTAGCATTGAGAAACCAAATCACACGATAGGAAAGAATATATGTGAAGTTTTTCCTAACTCTGTAGCCTCTAGGGGATAAATACAGACGTCTCTGTACTGATCCCTCAGACTCTACTAAGCTTGTCCGTGAATTGTGAGACCTAAGCAACCTAGAGCTCTGATACCAACTTGTCACAACCCGGATTTCCCACCCTCAGGAGTCGTGATGGTGTCTACTAGTGAAATCTAGGCAAGCCAACCATTTGAATTATTTACCTTATTCCCATTTTTAATCCTTTAACAATTAAGAGCCAACATTATATAAACAGCAAAAATTTTAAAAGCGGAAGACTGAAACATAATATATTAATAAAGATGCCAATACCAATCCATACATAAACTACCCAAGACTGGTGTCACAATTTCACAGACTATCTAGGAATACTACAAATAAAGGTCCGAAAGAGTTATTACAACACTATCTCTGAAATACATTAAAACAGAATTAAAGGATGGAAGGAGACGCCAAGGACTGCGGACGCCTGCAGGACTACCTTGGATCTCTGAACAAACGGAAGGTAGCAACCCCAAAGCTAAAGTTCAAAAGCTATTGCACCGGGGTCTGCATACAATGCAGAGTGTAGTATCAGCACAACCGACCCCATGTGCTAGTAAGTGCCTAGCCTAACCTCGGCGAAGTAGTGACGAGGCGAGGACCAGACTACCAAATAAACCTGTGGTTAAATATTATATCGCAGAAAATAAAAGCAGGAATGTATAGTTAAGGATGGGAGGGGAAACTTGCTGCGGGGAAACATCAAATAATAGCAGAAGAATAGCAGGTAAATATAAGGAACACCATAACTCTATTATCCACAAAAATCAGAAATCAAACAAGTGCACGGCATCACCCTTCGTGCTTTTACTCTCGTCCTCACCATAAGAATCAATATAATCTGCACAGCATCACCCTTTCTACTTTTACTCTCGTCCTCACCATAAAAATCAATACAATCGGCACGGAATTGTACATCGTGCGGCACGGCATCACCCTTCGTGCTTTTACACTCTTTCTCACAAAATCACACACGGCATCACCTTTCGTGCTTTAACAGTCTCTCACCAAAACAATGCACTGCATCACCCTTCGTGCTTTAACACTTCTTCCTCACCCAAACAACAATCACAAGCAGTAAGGGCAAGGGGATCAACAAATTTACAATTAAATCCCGGCAAGGGAACAATAGCACCACAGTCATATCCCGGCAAGGGAAACAATATCAACAATAGAATCCCGAGAAGGGAGACAACATTAGACAACAACATCCCAGCAAGGAAGACAGTTTCATAATCCTCTTTCCTTTTTCACATTTACTGCACAACTCAATTCACAATTTGAGACAATGCTCTATAACGTTCAATTGCCAATTATACTTCCACAATTCATTTTACAACTTGAACCAACGCTCTTCAATATTCGAATACCAATATTACTTCCACAAGTTTTGCTCAACAATAGAAATCATCACATAAGGCATGATTATAAGACTTACGGGCATGCTTGACACCAACGTATAGATACTCGTCACCATACCTATACGTCATACTCAACAAATAACACATAGCAAATAGGACACAACTCCTAATCCCTAAAGCTAAGGTTAGACCAAATACTTACCTCGATGCCACGAACACAATTCAAGCCTCAACTACCGCTTTACCTCTTGATTCCACCACTAATTCGCTCGTATCTAGTCACAAGTTACTTAACTATATCAATAAATGCTTAGTGAATCAACTCTAATGCATGAAAATAGGTTTTCTAAAGATTTTTCCAAGTGTCAAAAATTGCTCCTCAGGCCCACATGGTCAAAACTCGATGTTCGAACCAAAACCCGATTACCCATTCCCCACGAACCCAAATATATAATTTGTTTTAAAATCGGACCTCAAATCAAGGTCCAAATTCCCAAAATATTGAAAATCCTAGGTTCTACCCAAAACACCCAATTTCCCCCATGAAACCCTTGATTTTGAGTTGAAATCATGTGAAAAGATGTTAAAGATTGAAGAAAACGAGATAGAAATGACGTACAATCAATTTGGAGAAGAACTTTTCTTTGGAAAATCGTCCAAGAGAGTTTATGTTTTGAAAGAGTTTGAAAAATGAAAGACTTTTGGCTAAGTCATGAATTTGCAGGTCGCAGATGTCACAATTGCGACCAGGGTTCTCAATTGTGAACCCTTCAGCACCTGCTAACTTTGCAAATACGAAGATTTTGTCGCATTTGCGACACTGAAAGAAAATCCGGTCCACTTTGCATTTGTGATAGACCTTTCGCATTTGCGATATCACATTTGCGATGAACAAGTCGTATTTGCGACCAAGGCAGCCAGGTCTTCTTCGCATTTGCGATAAAATGCTCGCATTTGCGGGCTCACATTTGCGAAACCTGCAGACCTGCAACTTTCCTAAGTCCAAATTTCACTCAGTACCCTATCCAAAACTCACCCGAGCCATCGGGGCTCCAAACCAAACATGCACACTAACCCAAAAACATCATACGGACTTGCTCGTGCAATCAAATTACAAAAATAACATAAACAACTATGAGTTTAGCATCAAAATCAAAGATAATCTCAAGAACTTTCAAAGTTTCAAATTATACAACTAAGGTTCCGAATCACATCATATGACCTTTGTTTCTTACCAAATTTTACAAGCTCGACTTAAATCACATATGAGACCTGTACCGGGCTCCGAAACCAAAATACAGGCCCGATACCATCAAATTCCAATCATATTTCCTTTCCAAAAACTCATATATATTCCAGAAAATTATTTTCTTTTAAAAATTCATTTCTCGGGCTTGGGACTCGGAATTTGATTCCGGGTATACGCCCAAGTCCCATATTTTCCTACGGACCCTCTGGGACCGTCAAATCATGGGTCCAAGTTCGTTTACCAAAATGTTGACCGAAGTCAACCTAAATTCATTTTAAATGCAAAATTCACCATATTTCACAGATTTTCACATAATGGCTTTCCGGATACATGCCTGGAATGTGCATGCAAATTGAGGTGAGACAAAAAAGAGGTTTTAAGGCCTCAGAACACGGAATTCGTCTCTAAACAAGTGATGACCTGTTGGTTCATCACAAGCGTGCCCTTTCATACCGGAATGATATGCACAGGTTTTTTTGGGTTGACCAATTGAGATGAATTCTCCATTGCCAAAGCGGTAATATGGGTGACATAGCAAGTAGCCTTCAACGTTTTCTACAGCTGGTCGATGGTTCAGCAATGGCAGTGTACTGTCTAGGTGGTTTGCAATCAAAATTAGGTCAGGGTTTCTGGTAATTTGGATGAGTTGGAGGTGACTGAAAGTAGGATGGTTGGGAATTATATGTATGGTAAGCAGCAGCAAGTTGGGAATATCTGGGAGGTGAGGGTTGGTATTTGGGTGGAGATATTTGGTATACGAAAGGAGTTTTGGGTCCTTGGGCAACCATTACTGTTCCCGCCTCTTTCTTCCTCGATATGCCACCTGATTGCAATGCTTTGTTCGTGGCCTGCAGTGCCTCAAAATTTGTCACCATCCCACTTTTAATACCCTCTTCAATATTTTCTCTGAGTTTGATGATATCGGAGAACTTATGATTCTCAATAACCATTAGCCTTTCCTAATATTGTGGGTCTTGTGCCTTGACAAACAACTTGTTCATCTGTTCCTTGTCTAATGTTGGTCTGACCTTGGCTGCTTTCGACCTCCATCGATTAGCATACTCACGGAAAGTATCAGTTGGATTTTTCTTTAGGTTCTAGATATTAAAGACATCCAGTGCATTCTCCGTATTAAACCTGAATCGATCCATAAAATCTTATCCCATGCTCACCCAATTGGCCCCCCTTCTTAGGATTCTGGCTTATGTACCAGGACAGGGCATCTCCGGTAAGACTTCTCATGAAGAGCTTCATTTGAATCCTTTCATCTATTCCAACCCCCACGATCTTGTCATAATAAGTCCTTAGATGAACCTTGGTATCACCCGTTTCGTCAAATATTTAGAACTTGGGAAGTTTGTAGCCCTTCGGCAGTTCCACATCTGGCTGTATGCACAAATCCTCATAGTTCAGACCCTCTATCCCTTTATCTCCTTCAACACCCTAAACTCGACTTGTCAACTTCTTGAGCTCCTCGACCATGTTCTTGATGAGCAGGTCCTTCTCAGCGGATTCTGGTGTATAGGAGATTGGTTGAGTGGAGTGAGGTAGGGTCTCCACGTGTATGGGGTTGTTTTGGTGGGTGCTAGGGAATTGGGTGTAGTGGTGATCGTTGGTTAAGTTTTGAGGATCGGGAAAAGGTTGTGGTATGTTCTGAGGAGTGTGGTAGGTAGTGGTTTGTGGGTACTAGGTTGGTTGATGATGGTGTTGGGGAGGATTTGGTACCGGTAGAGAATTGGGATTTTGAGGTGGTGTGGCGTATTGATGGGTGCGGGAGGATTTTGTGGATGTTGGTTTGGCATGTTTGAGGAGGTGCTGGGCTTTGGGCATTTTGTTGGTTAACGTCTGGTATGTTTAGGGTGAGAGAGAGGTTGACCAAGTTGTGGACCTGCTCAAGTTCTCCTTGTAACTCCAATACTTTTTGTTCCAATCTCAGGACCAAATCATTATGGGTCGGAGTACTCTGACCGTCTGAAGTTTCGATATTCTCAGCAGTTTCTTTTCGGATACCACTCAAATCATCCATCTTAGCTTTTCCTCTGCTTTTTGGATTACTTGGAGGAGGAGGAGGTGGAGGGCCTCTAAATCTGATGTGATATGCTGATGATGCCAGTATGTGCGAACCAACCTTAGGGGATAGGAATAATAAAAATAAAGAAAAACAAAAGGTAAACGCAAGGATTCTGAAAATGTTTGCAGTATTTAAACACATATTGCGGGAATGTAAATCCGCGTCCTATTTTGGGAGCCTTATTGTACCTGAGGTAGGCCTAGCGACATGGTGATTTGGAGAATTTCAGTGCCAATAATTGCCTCATTTCATTAATGTAAAAATAGATGAATCTAAAACGACACTAAATAAGATAAGTCACTGATGACACTTGGCCTTATTAGATTTGAAAAAGTAAATAAACCTAATCTACTTGGTCCTAGAAGGACCTTCTCCAGGCTAGATATTTTTTTATTTTGTCAATCAAATTCCCCAGTTTGCACAGGTTCAGCAATAGATATGCCCTTGCTAAATGTCCTCCTTCGCTTCTTTCGATGTTCTGGAAATTGGTGACTCTCTTCCTCATTTTTCCCTCCAATTCCATCAGACTGTACTCCAGATATTCCAACCTTTCTCTTGATCTAACAGCCATCTCCCTCCATTCATTAATTAGTTCCATATCGGTCCTATGTTGCTCCAGATGCTCGGCCTCGGACTCGTGAACTCTTTTGCGCGGTTTGTTATATTTCACATGTGCTTCGACAACTCCATCTATGACCCTATTTCCTTGACCAACCCTTGGCTCGAATATTCTTGCTATGTTATCTTCTAACCATGATGGGTAAAAGTACACATGACTGGCATGATATCGATCTGGCTTGATGGTATCATTTTCCACGATAATTTTCAAATGCCACATATGCTGAGCTTCACATTTGTATGGGACGTCGTCATCCTAAAAATCTGCCCTGTAGTGACTCATTTTAGCAACTCGCGATATGACCTTCTTCTTGCCTACCTGTCTCATAACCCTGATGGGAGCATAAGGGTATATGCCCCTTAACCCAATCAACACCAAGTGTCGAACATCCTTAGATCTGATGATGAACTCGTCAGTAGGGAACCATTCGAACATCCATTGAACCTGATCCTCAGTCAAATTGCTGAAAAACTATGCCCATCCTATAGCATTTTCGGGTGGAGAAAACCTACCTAAGATATAAGTTATTCTGTTAGGATGATGGAAAGCTATGTGATCATTCCACGGCCTTCGCGGAAACTCTTGACGGTATTGACCTCTTTGGAGATTCTCTAACAACCAAACTTGTAGCAGCAAATTACAACCTTCAAAGTATTTGTGCCCCTTCTAACAACGCTCTAAGGCTCGGTATGTGTATGCTATGATCATAGGGACAATGGAATATGTCTGCCCCTCGATCCCATCCATCAAGGTTTTGGTTACCATGGCCAGTCTGGTGTGGATTCTATCCCCTTAGATCGGGAACACTATCATACCCAAGAAGCAGACGATGAACACAAAAACCCTACGGTGAATCCAACCCAAAGAAGTGATGGAGAATTCGTCATAAAAAATACAATAAGATCTGCTGTGACCGTATCGTTCATAGAGGAAGTCGAAAGGTATGTAAGGTTTCTTCAGACACTCCAAATCCTCATTCTTTTTTAGACCCATCATCTTCAGAAACTCCCTAGTAGTGCAATTTTTTGGTACTAGTAAACCAGGACTATCCCAAGGTAGCCCAGCGAATCCCCCTATTTCTTCCAAGAGAGGGGTCATTTCTATATTTTCAAAGCGAAACACGGCTCTTTCTTTGTCCCAGAACATTGTGGTAGCTTCGATCAACATGTTGTTCAGTTAGAGGTCCAATAGAGAAGGCAAATTTCCCAAGACCCTTTTCACATGATTTTTATCACTTGATGGAAGATCCTCCCACCAATCTAACAACAGTGGTGATATGTTACGAACCATGTCGAACCTGGGGACTTCGTGCCTCATTTTCTGCAAAACAAATATGGTTAGGCCCTTTCCCCCTCCAGATTTGACTATTTATACATCAATGATTAGCATATTGGCACTTATTTTTCCAAAATTAATGCACAAAATCGTGGTTGCATCCGTTGGGATTATGGAAACTCCGGTGGACTTTTGGACGAGGCTTGTCTTAAAAGGTTATTATGTGGATAACATATTAACCCGGCTAGGTTTGACCATGATACATGTACAATTAATCAGAGTAAGGTTTCTATAGAAGTCTAGACTGGTACCCTCAAGTGGACAACTTGAGGGGGAAAAGACACGAAACCGTCGACTGCACCGCTGATCGACTAGTTTAACCGCAAATAAGCCTTTCTGAATTTAAAGGGTAATATATAGGAAGGGCACAAACACTCATCAAGCGTTGCTATAGGATTGATTACGCACGAGTGGAATATGATGTTGAGTATGATTTATGCAACAATAAATTGCATGTTTTCATGTATTTGCACATTCAAAATGATAAATGCGGTATTTAATAATTGAAAGACGTTTAAGAAAGAAAATAAGGAGACAATCAGTTTCTGTAATAAAGAAAATCATAAATACTTGAAAATAGGCAATTAAATCCAGATAAAGGGGAAAGGGAAAGGGTGCGCACGTATTAACAGAATAAAGTATGCTTAAGACTAATTCACAAAAAGCAATTTTGTTATGGTAAGAGCCTAAAAATATCCCCAGAAGAGTCGCCATGCGGTCACGTCCCCTTTTTCCTCGCGGAGTCCGGGTTTAGACATTTTGGGACAACTCCTTCCTTTTAGAATTGGGTAAGAGATTTGAAGAGCACCACCTAACGGATTAAGGTGTGTTAGGGCACCTACAACAATTAACTTGTGAAACCAGTTTACATTACCAGATATTGGGTAAGGGCTTGAAATTACCTTGAGGGGAAGGTGTTAGGCACCCCTCGAGGTCCACAACGGTGGGTCCCAGCCAAACTAAATTAAGCGAATTAGTCTTTAAAGGAAAAAAGAAAGCGATTTGAATCAAATAAATATTACTTTACAACATGAATAAAAGGGTCCTAGGTTTTTGAGCCTATAGGATCATTTCCATGCAATACTCGGTGACCTTCCCCAAATTGAGGTGTTACGCGTAGTATTATCGCACAGGTCATCATCTCCTTTACTACCCAATTACCCTCCCATTTTCAATCATTACCTAAGCGTTCTAATAACATCCAATACGTACCTTATGTGTGCACTACCCGTACCTTACCTCTGGCCCTGGAGGTGTTTAGGACTTCTATTTAAGGAGGTTCTAGACTCACTTATGTTGTTTAAAAGGAAAAACTAGGCGACAAACAAAAGTCAAGTAGGACTTCCACATAAGGAGCAATTAAGTGGGCTCATGTTAACCTCCACAAATAGACAAACAAATGCACGCTGTTCAAACAAGCAATTTTAAATGATTTTAGGATCCTATATGCAAGATATCTAAATGAGCACAAACAGAATATACAACAGTTTTATTAAAGTGAGCAGACGAGTACCTATCAATTTGCCTACTGATTTTGTTAATACTCTAAATCCGAGCATATTTCAAACAAGCAATCATAGTTTTTTGACCTAGAATTTTAATTAACCTACAGGCTTGCCTAAGTGATAGTCGGGCAGAACCCTATAGACATGGTATCTAAACTGTAAACCAGTTACTAATTTTAATAGGCAGATTTTATCTTTAAATCCTATAGGCATGCTTTCTAAGTGCTTAAACGGGTTACAAACATTATTCCCTATAGGCATGATATCTAAGTATTAAGACTGATTTTATACATTCCCTATAGGCATTATATCTAAGTATTAAGACTGATTTTATACATTCCCTATAGGCATGCTATCTAGGTGAGTAAAGGCATTAACAAGTTGTCAAGCCAGTTCAATAAAGAATATCCTAGAAACATGATCTCTAATGCACACAGGGGATTTTGGAAATATGGTTCTTTGATGCAGAATTGATAAATGACCTAAAATCAAGGTTTCTAGGATGCAAAGTGTGAAAATTCAGGATTACAAGTAATGATATAAGTCCTATAAGCATGTTTCTAATGACATGCACATAAAGTATCACCACAACAACCTATAGGTATGAGCTCTACCCGAATTTGATAAAAGATATATATAAAGATCCCTTCCCAGCATTTACTAATAACCCTCATATCTATTTTTACAAGGATTATTACATTATTACATACCAATATGAATGAATTACACAAAACTATCTATAACACTATAGGGAGCCTTGGCAGGCCCAACGTCAACCTGGAAGCCAGACCTTCAAGCAAATCTGATGTACACATGTAGTCCGTAATACACAAAATGGGCTTCTGGTGTGTCAAAGTTCCCAAGGGCCTCAGAGACCCCGAGCAATGCTCACACCAGAACCTTTAAAAGAAAATAGTTTTGTAATAGATTAGAAGGCCATTCCTAGTGTGTCAGATTTCGAAGGAGTCTCATGGACCCGAAGCAGTGCTCACACTGGGGTGGTAGAACCATAGATAACTAAGAGTAGAAGTTTGAAAATAGTACATAAGGTAGAGAATAGTTTTAGAAAAAGAGTCTGATTTTTGTAGATAGGTTCAAATTACAAGACTGCAAATAGAACAAAAATCATATTTTTAGCAAATTGGTTTAGACATAGACACCAGTAATTGAACCATCACAACAAGAACAGGAACGCTTAAATTGCAGACAAGATTAAACAGGTTCTACATAGAGCATACAATTGGATCAAACTAGGTTTTACATTGCCAGAACTTGACTTAGCTATCACTAGGTGGAACTATATAAACATATATTAAGCAAAGAGAAACATGTTGAAGTTAAAATAACTAATCAGATAGCCATACAGAATACGGTGAGGTAGTAGGAATTAAACATGCTAGTTTCAGAAACAAGCAAACAAGTGTCATGGATCAAACAAAAACATGCTAAAGTAAACTAACTATATCAGTACATAGAACATGAGAGGAATTAAGGCATGCTAGTTAAGGGAGCAATAAACAGGAAAACATAGGGCAAATAGAATCATGTCGAGGTCTAACTACATAGCATATAGAAGAGAACGTGATAACAGAAATGAAGGCATACTAGTTAAGGAGATAGAAAACGGGAAGGTGAAAACGAATGAAATCCAAGAGTCTAGCCTTGGCTTTCAGCCGGCTAGACAGTGCATCAATTCAAAGAAACTTAAGTAGTGTAAGTGTGTAAGTAAGAGTTGTGTGTATCAGTATGTGTGGGTATTTTTCTCTGTTATACCGTGTGGTCAAAAAATCAGAATGGTGAGGTTTATATAGCATTCAGCAGAGTAGAACAAATAAGGCAAAGAAAATTAAGAGTTCACAAATAAGGTATGCAAATCATTCAACCAGTTAATTAAGGCTAAACCCAATCAATTAATATGACAAAATTCGGAAAATATCACTTAGATTAGGGAGAATAAATTAACAGGCAAGATTGAAGTTTAATAAGGTAAGAAATAAGTTAGAGATCATTTATAGGTTGGTCAGAACAAATCAAAACCCAGAAATCAGGCCAGTAGCATAATTAAGGAAGGTAGTACCAATTATAAGTCACATATAAGGAAAGAATAAATAAAAATATCAGAAAGATACCAATTTTAAAAAGAAAATATAATTTTAAACCATAATTAGGCAAATAAATCAATTAATCAATTTATTTAACCGAGCCAAAGTGAATGGGCAAGAACAGTGAGACAAATAATCGAATAACGGAAAACTTTAAGCATATCAAAACACAGAGATGAAACATCAAGCAAAGAAATTAGTCGAACGGTAAAGAAGAAAGGCCAGAGTTGAACCTTTAAGCATTTTAAAATATTTTCAGAAACTTAAAAGATGAAACCCTAGTTCTTAGGGAAAAAGTAAAATCGGTAGATAATAGCAGTAAAAACGAAAGAATCTTAATGAAAAATGATTAAATAAACTCCAAACACTTCAGATCTAAAGAAATTTGAACCTATTTGGCCAAAAATAGTTAGGTTAGTGCAAAAATAAACAATGTGTAAAAATCGAGTTTTAGACCGGAGATTTGAAGCCACAAAAACACAAAAATGATAATAATCACAAACAAATGGTGAATACAGACGGATTAATCAGAAGATTGAGGTACTTGAACCAAGTCTGTTCGAATCCCCTTGAGATTCCATCAAACATCAAATAAATCGAACAACCAGCAGAGATAAGAGGCCAGAAAGGGCCTAAGATCGAAGAGAAACCCCATGGATTGAAGGAGGTTTAGGTGATGGCGGCTAGGTCTAGGGAAAGGTTAAGAGAGAAAAAAGGAAGAGGGGATTTAGGGGCAGCGGAATTAGGAAATGAATAGGGTTTAGGGGGTTATGGATAATTAAAAATGGTAATAACATCCTGGACCGTTGATCTCTGAGATCAACGACCATGATTTGGTCTGGGGTTGGGCGGGTTTAAAGATTGGGTTATTGGGTATTGGATCAGGGTTATGATTTAATTGTGTTGGGGTAATAATTTGGGCTAGGTCCGAAATTAAATCAAATTAAAAGAGGCTATTTGTTAAATACCCAATTAATTCGATAAAATAATTTATTAAAATAGCTAATAAATGATCAAAATGCTTTTGATGCATAAATATGATTTAAAATAATTACTTAGTATTATAAAAATATAAAAGGTCATTTTCGTATAAAATAAAGTAATTATACACATATGGGCTATTATTGCAAAGTTATTGCAATTATAGCCTACAGATGTAAATAGGGTTATGCATAAGATAATTAAAGCTTAATATAAATATAAATGATAAAAATTAAGTAATAAAATTATTATAAAAACTTTTGTGATGCAATTAGTAATTATTTATATAATAAATATGCTAGGATAAATTGATTAAAAATTCTTTAAAATGCAGAAATTATGGAAAATTGATTGATGCACATGCATTGTTTTGAAGATATACATGCATCTTAAAAATAATATAGGGAAAAATTGGGTAACAATAGAGAACATTTCCAAAGAGATTGCTTATGTATGTTGTGCGTGAGCCTCTCCTGGAATTATCCATTATCTTAGGAGTTTTAACTTTTGAAATGTACCGATAGTTGAGTATGAGGTTATGTTAGACGGTGTTTTATTTTATTAGATAGCTAGCTTTGTTGGCTTAGCTATGGTGTTGTAAGTATTTGCTTTGGTGATTACAACAACAACAACAACAACATACCCAGTCTTATCCCACACCGTGAGGTCTAGGAGGGTAGTGTGTACGCAGACCTTACCTCTACCTTGTGAGGATTGAGAGGTTGTATCCAATAGAACCTCAGCTTAGGAAAGCATAAGCACCACATACATAAAAATATAGACAAGAAGGGATAATACCAAAAACCCATATAAAAGTAGATAAAAACTACAAGGTAATAAGGTAATCCACAATGAAAGAAGACAACAGTTAGCCATAAAAACCTACTACCCACAGAAAGCGAGACTATATGCCAATACTACTATTATGAACATTTTAGACTACCTACTCTACTACCATAATCCTCGACCTCCCTACCTTTCTATCAAGAGTCATGTCCTCGGTCAGCTGAAGTTGCACCATGTCTTGCTTAATCACCTCTCCCCCAAATTTTTCTTTGGCCTGCCTCTACCTCTCCGTGGGTCCTTCAATGTCAACCCCTCACACCTCCTCATCGGGGCATCTATGCTCCTCCTCCTCATATGACCAAACCACCTAAGCCGCGCTTCCCACATTTTGTCCTCAATAGGAGCCACACCCACCTAGTCGCTGTTGATACCCAATTTTTTCCTATATATTTTTAATATACATAAATACTTTCAAAATATCATATATATGTATATATAAGCATACACAAGGTTTTTATAATTTTTCTATAATTTTAAAGATTTTAAAATAATTTATTTCATCCCCTTTTTACTCATAAAATCCCCAATAATTATCCCTCAAATTATTGCTGGGTGATTTAGTCATTTAAATCCTATATTTATGCTAAAATATAATTAAAATATTTTTAGTGTATTTTTATAATTGCATATTATATTTTTAAAAGCTAAATTGCATATAATTGCAATATTATCCTTATTAATGTATAATTACATTTATATGCATAAAATTGATCTCCTATATTTTTAAAATGTTAAATATCTATTTTAAATTATTTTAGTATACAAAATTATTTTTCAGAAATTATTTTCTATTTATTATAAATTATATAGGGATAAATTGGCTATTTAAAATATAGCCAGATTGCATTTCAATCATAACCTAAATTAAACCCAATACCCAGCCCAATTTCAGGCTAAAATACCTGACCCAAATCCTAAACCCACCTACCCGACCCAAAACCTACCAAATCCTGACCGTTGATCTAAAAGATCAACGACCCCCATTTGTTCTTGCCTTTTTTATTCCAAATGAACCCCCAACCCTAAATCATTTTCCAAATCTGCCACCTTTGTATTCTCTCATCTCCTCTTCTCTCTCAGTAACTCAACCAAACCCTAGCCCTTCAAATCGCCGACCTCTTTCCTCCGGTCTTCTCCAGTGATCTCCCATCAACTCTTAAGCTTCTAATGGCTTCTCTTATGCCATGCTTGCCTTCTCTAAGGTCTTCAAGGGCCCAGTGCCACGCCGACTTGCACCTAGGGTTCGTCACTATCTGTTCTTGGCTACTCCAGTGTGATTTCGAGCAAAATCACATTGTATTTGTTATGATCCTTAGGATTCTAGATAGGTTCTTTCATCTCTATATGGATTTTTTCTAAAAACCCTAATTTCTTCCTGTATCTCTTAGATCTGTACAGATCTACGACAATTCGAGTTGGTTTCTTTAGTGTTTTACACTGTCCTTGGAACTCTTTTACAAGAATCATTGATTTTAAATGTTTTCACCTTCTTCTAAAAATTAGGGTTTCCGAATTTCTTTTAAAATTTTGTTTAAACTGATTTTTTATGTTTAAACTTCTATTTCTTGCATATTTCGACTGATTCTTTGATTTTACTACCTCTTCAAATCGCCCATGTTAAAAGTTCTAATTTTCTAGATCTTTTTCGTTTGGTTCTATGTATTAGCATGACAAATCGTTGCTTGCTTGAGTTTCTGTGACTATCTTGCTTCGAATATGTTCCTACTGAGTTTTTAGCCTAACTTATATCACCTCTATGTGTTTTTGTTCATCTTGACTGGTCAATACTTGCCTCTTTGCTTGCTATGTTTGGTTACTCCTATCTCACCGTATTTATATGATAAAACTCTCTCTTTGATTGACTCTGAGCTCCTTGTTTCTTGACTTGATTTGAAAACTTCCCTTTAGACCTTCGATTCTCCTATTTAAACTTGGTTTATTTGCTTATTCATGGGAACCCCTGTTACTCTCCTTAAATCAGTAATTTCGAGTCCTTGATTCACTGATTTACTATATACTGATTTTTGATTATTTCCATATTCTGCAACTTTATTTTATTTTCTTACCTTATTTGGTTTACCGAGTATTTCACTGATTCTTTACTAGCTGTTTCCTTAATTGAACCCTTATGTACTTACCCCTAATTTTCTAACTTGTACATTTTTTTGCCCATTACCGTTGGTTGATTACCCCTAATTAAAGGGGTACTTGCATTGATTTGATTCTAATTAGTACTTGGTTCCATGATTACTATACTATTGTGATTCTTGCCTTATTTTACCTAATTTTTGAACTACTATATATACACTCTCTCTCATTAACACAAACACACGAACACATTGGTTCAAAACTCTCTCTCACACAAAAAACTCTCTTCTGCTCTCTTTTCTCTGGTTACTTGCTATTGTTCTAAGTCAGTCGGCTGCAAGCCAAGGCTGATTACTCTACTCTCTTGATCCTCACTTTGTGTTTACTACCTTCTTTAATGGTATGTTCTAATTTCAATTCAAGTTCCAAAAACAATATGGTCCTTTTAGTACTTCAATTCATCTTGTTTCTAGTTTGCTTTTACTTATGGTTTTGCTGTGAGACCTGTAGTTAATATGCTTACATGATTGGAATGTTATGTACTCCCATTCCTTAGGATCAGTATGAGCATGTTACCCCTTCTATGTAGTCTATCTCCATGCAATCTTGCTCTGTGTGGATTCTGATATGAATCTCCTTGTAAAGTTGTCTCCACTCCTAAACTTGTATGATTCTGGGTTTGATTTTAAATCATATTGATCATATATTGAACCCCTTAAGCATTGCTGATTCTGTGACTATGTCTGATCAGTGTTTCTGAATATATCTGTACCAATTCCAAGGACTTTTGCATGCTATGTGTTTACCATTGTGTGCTTTACTTGTCCCCAATTCCCATTTACCTCTGTGTGAAGGTTTGTGATGCTAAACCTGTCTTGGTTCTTTATTCAGTGTGTGATGCTGAAACTATTTTGGTCTCAAGATTGGTCTTGTTTGTTGATTGCCCTACTCTTTTCAAAATTGTCTCACTGAATAACTCCTCTGTTGTTTTACTAAACTATTTCAACCAAACCTCTTTTAAATACTGTTTTCCCACTAAAACCTTTCAAACTGTGTCAAGTACTCTCACTCTACTCCTATGTTATTAGGTTCTGCCCCCTCCAGTGTGTGTACTACCTTGGGATCCTCTTGAGAACCCTCTAAACTCTAGCACACTGAGGCTGGCCCTTCCACACTACACTTATTCAATTTGGTTACCAAGTCTAGGTGTGAGCACTGCCCGAGATCCTTGAGATCTTTAGGGAACTCTGACGCACCTAGACAATGACACTGTCTCTGGAATTTGGGCATTTGAGGTTGTTGGGGGCTTTGGAGATCTGTTCCTATTTGTAGGCTCCCTATAGAATAACTTCTTATTTTTCTTATCTACTTATGTAATTCATTCATATGGTCTGTAATAATTTGTAAACGAATATTGGAGTAACTAGTGAAAAGGGGTGGGTAGTTACATATTCGTGGAATAATACGGGTAGAAACCATGCCTATAGGACTTTATATTGATGTTATGTTTGCCTTACCATGTTAGAAATCATGCCTATAGGTCTCAAGTGGTTCCATAATAGAAATCATGCTTATAGGTCTTAAAACCAACTTCACAAGTAGATGTCATGCCTATAGGATATAATCCAATCTAACTTCTGTTATAACAAGTATTTATATATGCTTTCAATTGTTATCATGCCTACCAATTTCTAAAATCAGTTTTAAACAACTAGATATCATGCCTATAAGGAACAACACCAGAAATCCTTCTTGTAGATTTAAACCAATAAGTCAATCCAGTCCACGATTAGTTCACTTCGAAACTAGTTTAATTAGTGGTTTATTTTCCCCGAAATGAGTTCTTTCAAAAACTGCCTTAATCTATCATTAGATAGCATGTCTATAGGGATTCAAGAGTCTGTTTTAAAATCTGCCCTATTTTACTATATAAAACGAAGTTATTATTCCGCGTGTAGACAAGCCTATAGGGCGTTTTCAAATCCTGTAAACTCAGAAAACTGTTTCTATTACTTAATGTCGTTATGATTTTAATAGACTTTAAAAGTCAGTAGGTAAACTGATAGGGCCATTACTTCTGAGTTTATGTAATAAACTGCCTATCTTCTGTATTCACTTAGACATCATGCCTTAGGAGCCCTTATCTGTGCTTGAGTCGTATTGCTTATGTGTATTGTTTGAAGAGGTAAACTTGAGCCTCTAATTGTTCCCTTTTTTTATGTGCTGAGGTCCTAATTGTTCTTGCCTGTTGCCTTAGTATTTTCTTCTTTAAAACCTTAGGGGTCTGTCTAGAACAACCTATAGGTAGAGGTCCTAAAATTATTCCTGGACCATTAAGTAGGGACGAGTAACAGCACGCAATAGAGATCACTAACCAACACTCATTTTAATGACCACTAAAGGGGTGAGAAGGGTAGATATGGGATATGATGACTATGTGCTAATATCACGTGTAGGCCCCACATTGAGGAGTGTTTATCAGACATTATGTGGGGTGATCCTATAGGCTAACCAACATAGGACTTCCCCTTTTCCCAAAATTCCTTTTGTTCAAACTTTGTTTTATATGTATACAACTTGTCCAAAACCTTTGTCTTATTATTTGAGTTATACAAATGTGCTTTATTTGTAATTATTTGTTTCAAGTATTTATTTGTTAATGGACTAATTTTTAAATATAAGTTCGGTCGGGACCTACAGTTGTGGACCAAGAGGGGTGCCTAACACCTTCCCCTCGAGGTCATTTCGAGCCCTTACCCTAATCTCTGGTAATGCAAACCAATCCAATAGTTAATCGCTCTAGGTGCCCTAACCCACCATAACCTGTTAGGTGGAGACTCTTCAAATACCAAATTCCCAAAAGGAAATGAGTTATTACCCGCCCGCATGGCGACTCTGCTGGGAAATACCTTTTAGGATCTTACCATAACGAACTTATCTTTTTACGAATTAGTCTAAGCATGTTTTATCCCGCACCCTTCTCCCTTATTTAAATTAAACTGTTTGTTTCCTTTTAAGCATTTATGATTCTTTATCCCTGAAATTGACTTGTCTCTTTGTTTTCTTTTTCCTGTAACTGTCTTTCAATTATTTAAATGTTGTATTTATTTTTCCTACGTGAAAATACTTGACTACATGTTATTAATTGCTGCATAAATCATGTTCTGTATCATATTCCACTCGTGTGTATCAAATCGTATAGCAACGCTTTAATGAGTGGTTGCGCTCTTCCTATTTACTACCCTTAAATTCTGAAAGGCTTGTTTGCGGTAAAACCAGTCGATCAACAGTGCAGTCGACGGTTCCGTGCCTTCCCTCTCGAGTTGTCTGCTTGAGGGTACTAGTCTAAAACCCCATAGAAACCTTACTCTAGTTAAAATTGTGCATGCATCATGGTCAAACCTAGTCGGATCAGTTATGTTGTCCACATAATGGTCCTTTAAAATAAGCCTTATCCATAGTCCATTAGGTTTTCCATAATCCCAACGGACACAACCACATTCTGTGCATTAATTTGGAGAACTAAATGTCGATATATTGATCATAAATGTATAAATAGTCGAGTCTAGTGGGGGTAAGGTCTAACCCCTTTGTTTTTGTAGAAAATGAGGCATGAGGTCCACAGATTCTGTATAGTTAGTAACATCCCACCATTGCTTCTAGATTGGTGGGAGGACCTTTTCTCAAGTGACAAGAAACATGTGAGAAAGTACCTGGGAAACCTGCCTTCCTTGCTAGATATTGAGCCAAACAATAAGTTGATCAAAGCTGCCACTTTATTCTAGGATAGTGAGAGGGCTATGTTTTGTTTCGGCAACATAGAAATGATACCGCTTCTAGAGGAAATTGGAGGCTTCACCGCAGAGTGTTTGTATGATGAGATCTCTCTTACTTCTATGGGTCACATCCACCGCAAAGCGTTTGTATTTATTGTGTACTTCCTAGGCCTGATAGTGTTCCCAATGAAAAAGGGAAGAATCCACACTAGGTTGTCCATTGTCGCCAAGACTCTGATGGAAGGGATTAATGGACAGACATATACCATAGTCCCCATGATCATACTACCCTAAGTAGATGACTTACATTCTAGATAGATTTGCTCAGCCGGAAAGCGCCAAAGAATGAGTAGAGTTCTTCGACAATTTGACCGAGGAACAGGTGCAGTGGATGTTTGAATGGTTCCCAACAGACGAATTTATTATCAGATCCAGGGATGCTCCGCACTTGGTGCTGATCGGGTTGAGAGGGATATACCCATATGTCCATATGCGAATTATGAGGCAAGCAGGCAGAAAACGGGTTGTACCAAAGGTTGTCAAGATGAGTCATTTCAGGGCAGACTTCCAAGATGATGATGTCCCTTACAAATACCAAGCTCAGCACGTGACACTACAAAATCATTATAGAGAAGAACACTGTTAAGCCAGACAGGTATCATGCAGGGTGCAAGCCTCTCTACCCGGCATGGTTGGAGGACAATCTGAAAGGAATGGTGACACCAGGGGCCAGTCGAGGGAACAGAATCATAGATGAGGAAGCTGAAGCTCAAGTCAAGTACAATAGGTTGCGCAAGAGGGTCCACGACTCTGAGAATGAGCACCGGGAAATACATGAGAGGAATGTGAGGTTGATCGAGGAGTGGAAAAAGATGGCAATCACTTCCAATAGGAAACTGGAATATCTGGAATAAGGAATAGTGGAACTAGAAGGCAAAGTCATAAAGAGGATTGAAAATTGCTAGAACGTTGAAGGAGCTGAAGGAGGACATTTGGCCAGAGCCTACTTGTTGCTGGGGCTGCCCGAGGTGGGGGATATATATGATGGAGTTCGGAAGATCGAATCTGGGGAAGGTCCTTCTGGGACCAAATAGGCTAGATTTACTTAGTTTTCTTAAAATGTAATAGGGCCAAGTGCCAGTAGTAACTTATTTTATTATTATCTTAGTGTCGTTTTGGGATTCGTCTATTTTTATATTGTGAAATAAAGCATTTATTGGCATTAAAAGTTCTCCAAGCTTATTTGTCGCTAGGCCTACCTTGGGCACAACGAGGCTCCCAAATTAAGACGCAAATTTACATTTCCGCAATATGTGTTTAAATGCTGCAAACATTTCAGGATCCTCACTGACTTGTTACCTTTTTGTTTTTGCTTATTTTTTTTATTATTCTTATCCCCTTAGGTTGGTTCACTCATACTGGCCTCATCAGCGTACCACACCAGATCTAGAGGCCCTCCACCTCCTCCTCCTCCAAGCAACACAAAAGGCAGAGGAAAAGCAAAGATGGATAACTTTAGTGGTATCCGAAAGGAGAATATTGAAAATGCAGAAACCTCAGATGGACACAGTACTTCGGCCCCAAATGATTTAGTCTTGAGACTAGAACAAAAGATACTGGAATTGCAAGGGGAACTTGAGCAGGTTCGCAACTTGGCAAACCTGTCACTTACCCTGAATGTCCCTGATATCCAACAACAAAAAACAAAGAACCCAGCACCTCCTCAGAACAGACAAAACCAACATCCACAAAATCCTACCGCACCAAATCAATACGCAACTCCACCCCAAAATGTCAATCCATTGCCCATACCAACTCCGCCACAACATCACCATCAACTAATTCATTACCCGTCAACCACCACTTACCATACTCCCCAAAGCACACCACCACTCATTTTCAATCCCTAAAATTCCACCAATGACTATCACTACACCCAAGTCCCTGGCACCCATCAAAGCAACCCTATGTATGTTGAAACTATACCTCACTCTACCCAACCAATCTCCTGTACATCGGAATCCTCCGAGAAGGACTTGCTCATTAAAAACATGGCCGAAGAACTCAAGAAGTTAACAAGCCGAGTTCAAGGTGTTGAAGGTGATAGAGGGATAGAAGGTTTAAACTATGAAGATATGTGCATACAGCCAGATGTCGAACTGCCAGAGGGGTACAAAGCTCCCCAAGTTCGAAATGTTCGATGGTACGGTGATCCCAGGGTTCATCTAAGGACTTATTGTGACAAGCTTGTCGGGGTCGAGAAAGATGAAAAGATCCGGATAAAACTCTTTATTAGGAGCCTTACTGGGGACGCTTTGTCATGGTATATCAGCTAAAATCCCAAGAAATGGTCCAATTGGGTAAGCATGGCGTCAGATTTCATGGACCGGTTCAGGTTCAATACAGAGAATGCACCAGATGTCTTCTACATTCAAAATCTTAAAAAGAAAACTATGGAGACTTTCCGTTAATATGCCCCTCGTTGGAGGTCGGAAGCGGTCAAGGTTAGGCCATTTTTGGACGAAGAACAGATGAATAAATTCTTCGTCATGGCACATGATCCACAATATTATGAGAGGTTGATGGTTATCGAAAATCACAAATTCTCTGACATCATCAAACTCGGGTAAAGAATCGAAGAAGAAATCAAGAGCGAGATGGTAACAAACTTCGAGGCACTGCAAGCCATAAATAAGGAACTACAATTCGGTGGCATATCAAAGAAGAGAGATGTTGGGGCAGTAATGGTGGCTCAGGGCCCAAAATCTCCACTTACCTATCAGACACCTCCACCCACATATCGAACACCTCCACCCACATATCAAGCACCTCTACCCACATACCAAGCATCACCGCCTACATTTCAACCTTCATCTCCCAGATATTCCCAACCATCCATTATCCATCACACCTATAATTCCCAACCATCTCACTTCTAATCACCACCAGCTCGCCAAAATTATCCAAGACCAAGACCCAACTTCGACCACAAGCCACCCAGACAATACACCGCCATTATTGAGCCCATCGACCAACTATATAAAAGGTTGAAAGTCGCAGGCTACATCACTTCTGTTCCTGTTGTGGCATTATAAAATCCATCCCAATGGGTCAATCCGAACAAAACTTATGCGTACTATTCTGATATGAAAGGTCACACCACTACTGAGTGGTGAACATTAAAGGATAAGATCTAGAAGCTAATTGAAAACAAGGTCATACAAGCAAAGGAAGTCGCACCTAATGTCCGCAACAATGCCCTCCCTGATCACAGAGGTGATGGTGTACATGTGATAGAGACAAATGAAGAATGGGACACTAAGGGGTCGATTGGGCTTATTCGAGAAGGCGATGACTTTAAGGTTACGGTCACACCCACTCCTATTGTGGTTCAGACTCACGCACCAATCAAGGTTGAGGTAACTGCATCAGTTCCATTTGAGGTGGAAGTGGCTCCGCCCGCAGCCACCCCCACTCTATTTGAAGTAGAAGTGGTAGCACCTTTCAATGTGACCATATCAACCACACCCCTATTCAACTCAAAGGCAATACCCTGGGATTATGTTGTTGAGGCTCGGCAAAAAGGGAAGTCCAAGGTAAAGGAATCTAACGTTGCACAAGGAATGAGTAGAACTGGAAGAGTCTATACACCGGAACATTTGGGAGGATCAAGTGAGAAGGCCATTACTAGGTAGCCTATCATTGAGACCGGGCCAGATGACTTGTGGAGGAAAGTACCGGCAAAGGAGTATTCTGTTGACCATCTGAACAAAGTCCCCGCTCAGATATCTATCCTGTCACTATTGCAGAATTCAGAGGCACAAAAGAACGCAATAATGAAAGTGTTGATCGAGGCTTATGTACCCAATAACATCACCGACGGAGAAATGGCCAACATAGTTGGGCAAGTACTGGAGAGCCATAAGATTATCTTCCACGAAGATGAGCTACCACCTGAGGGCTTGAATCACAATCGAGCACTGCATATCACGGTGCAATTTGAAGACAAGTTCATTGCCATGGTCTTGGTTGATGGGGGTTCGAGCCTAAATATTTGTCCATTGGACACTCTGAAGAGGTTGGACAAAGGTTTCCACGAGATACGGGTATGAAGCATGAATGTGAAGGCTTTCGATGGGTCCTAGAGGGCCACGATCAGGGAGATCAACCTTTTCTTACAGATGGGGCCAACTTGGTTTAACGTTGAATTCCAAGTGCTTGACATACCAGCCTCATATAATCTTCTATTGGGCAGACCATGAATCCATGCTGCTGGAGTCGTGCCTTCCATACTACATAAAGCTGTAAATTTTGAATGGAACCGTCAGGAGGTGATCATCCACGGAGATGGGAGTAACCCCATCTACACTAGTCAAACCATCCCGGCCATTGGACATAGAAGAAGTCTAGGAGGGGAAACTTATTATCACATTGAACGGGTCAATGCAATCGAGAAGGATAAGTGATGGAGTAACAAAATAGAAAGCATACTAGCATGGTCCGGATATAAACCCGGCAAAGGGTTGGGAAAGAACCTCCAAGGCATCACCAAACCAATACAGCTAAAAAATCATGGTACCACCTTTGGGCTCGGATACCAGTATACATGGAAAGAGTACAATGATTGGTCGCCTCCATTGTGCGGACCGTATTACCCTCTTGAGCAACCAGTGCCACGTTTGGAATAAGCTTTTCATCAGGCTGACACAATATGGGGAATTGTAGAGGAATAAGCACTAGCTGGGTTGAAAAATTTGTTCTTGGAGGATGACGACATGGACTGTAGTGCCATAACTAAGGAGGAGGAGGAGGAGGAGGAGGAGGAAGAAGGCCTCACTATTCAGACTGTGGCGAAGGGAGCTGTTCTCAGGAACTGGACCGCCACACCATCCCGAACCCGCCGAGTCCTTGGGTAGCTTGGCAGAATTTACTTCTATAGCCGTTCTAGGCATTTAAGATTTCTTGTAGTTTCGTTTTAAGCTTTACTTGTTTCAAAATAAATGCTCGGTTCATCGAGTCGTGCTTTGTCTAGACAATCTTTCAAGTTTTAATCAAATGCATTTGCTCTTTATTATTCACTACTATCTTTACACTTTTTCTTTCCACAACGTTATTATTACTTTTCTTTATGAACCAGTGACTGTGACATATAATGAGGCAACACAACATGAGAATAGTGATTTAGAGGAAGAAGATGAGATACCCAAGGAAATCGTCAGAGAGGTTGAAAATTTTGAAAATAAGCCTAAGTCCAATCTGGACGAGACCGAAGCAGTAAATTTGGGAGATGCCAATACCATCAAAGAGACCCGCATCAACATTCACTTGTCACCAATAGAGAAGGAAGAGTACATTCATTTCCTAAAAGAATATGAGGACATTTTCGCATGATCATATAATGACATGACCGGTTTGAGCACTTCCATAGTGGCTCAGAAGTTGCCTACTAATCCCATGTGTCCGCCAGTAAAAGAGAAACTCAGAAAGTTCAAACTAGACATGAGCCTGAAAATCAAGGAGAAAGTTACCAAGCAGATCAAAGCCAAAGTTCTCAGGGTGGTCGAATATCCAACCTGGTTAGCTAACATTGTGCCAGTTCCAAGGAAAGACGGGAAAGTCAGAGTATGTGTTGACTACCAGGATTTAAACAGAGCAAGTCCCAAGGATGATTTCCCGCTGCTAAATATACATATCTTGATCGATAACTGCGCCAAGCATGAACTCCAATCCTTTGTAGATAGTTTCGCAGGTTGTCACCAGATTTGGATGGATGAAGAAGATGTAGAGAAGACAGCTATTATTACACCATTTGGTGTATATTGTTACAAGATGATGCCATTCGATTTGAAGAATCATAGGGCCACTTACATGAGAGCCATGACAACCATCTTCCATGATATGATACACAAAGAAATAGAGGTGTATGTGGACGATGTTACTATCAAATCCAAGAGGGTCGCAGATCACATAGCGGACTTGAGAAAGTTCTTCGACAGGATAAGGAGGTACAATATGAAATTGAACCTCGCAAAGTGTGCATTCGGGGTTCCCACAGAAAAGTTACTGGTATTCATCGTCAGTCGTCGAGGGATCGAATTGGATCCACCTAAAGTCAAAGCTATTCAAGAGTTACCACCACCTAAGAGCAAAAAGTATGTGATGAGCTTCTTAGGATGTCTTAATTATATCAGCCGCTTCATAGCACAGTCCACAGTCATATGCGAACCCATCTTCAAGATGTTGAGAAAGATGCCGAGACAAGTTGGACTGAGGATTGTCAGAAAGTTTTTGACAAGATCAAGGAGTACCTGTCCATACCACCAGTTCTGGTCCTGCCAGAACTAGGACGGCCTTTGCTACTTTATCTATCTATATTAGATGGAGCCTTCAGATGTGTTTTGGGACAACATGACAAGACAGGAAGAAAGGAGCAAGCCATATATTACTTGAGTAAGAAGTTCACACCTTATGAAGCACGGTATTCTCTGCTTGAACGCACTTGCTGTGCTTTGACCTGGATAGCCCAGAAATTGAGGCATTACTTCTGTGCCTACACTACATACCTCATATCCAGGATGGATCCTCTGAAGTATATATTCCAGAAACCCATGCCGATCGGGAAGTTGGCTAAGTGACAGATACTACTAAGTGAGTTCGATATCGTCTATGTAACTCAAAAGGCGGTCAAGGGTCAAGCATCTGCAGATCACCTTGCTGAAAATCTAGTGGGAGGAGAATACAAACCCTTGAAAACATATTTTTCTGATGAAGAAGTATCATTTATAGGAGAAGACATTACCGAGGAATATGATGGCTGGAGGATGTTCTTTGACGGATTCACAAATTTCAAAGGAGTGGGCATTGGAGCAGTTTTGGTATAAGAAATGGGTCAGCATTATCCGGTATATACTAAACTCAGATTTTCCTACACCAACAACATGGCGGAGTATGAAGCTTGCATACTAGGGTTCAACATGGCAGTCGATAAGAACATTCAAGAGTTGTTGGTGATCGGTGATTCAGATTTGCTTGTGCACCAGGTACAAGGAGAGTGGGCCACCAAGAACTCCAAGATATTGCCATATCTACACTATGTGCAGGAATTAAGAAAGAGGTTTACAAATATAGAATTTCGGCGTGTGCCCATAATTCAGAACGAGTTTACCGATGCATTGGCCACTTTGTCATCCATGATACAACATCCAGATAAGAACTATATTGATCCCATTCCAGTGAGGATCCATAATCAGTCGGCATATTGCGCTCATATTGAAGAAGAAACAGATGGAACGCCTTGGTTCCATGACATCAAGGAGTATTTGTCAAAGGGAGAATATCTAGAGCATGCAAACCACACTCAGAAACACACACTCTGAAGATTGTCCAATCACTTCTTCCACAGTAGAGGAAACTTTTACAAAAGAACTCGTGATTTGGGTTTGCTAAGATGTGTTGATGCAAAGAAAGCTTCTAAGCTACTTGAGGATGTGCATGCTGGGACCTGTGGTCCACACATGAATGGTTTCGTTTTGGCTAAGAAGATACTCAGGGCAAGTTACTTTTGGATGACCATGGAGACAGATAGCATCTAGTATGTCTACAAATGCTTTCAATGTCAAGTGCATGCCGATACAATAAAAGTGCCACCGAACGAGCTCAATGCAATAAGGCCATTCGCCGCCTGGGGAATGGATGTCATTGGTCCGATCGAGCCCACGACTTCAAAAGGACACAGTTTTATTCTGGTAGCCATTGATTACTTCACAAAATGGGTAGAAGCTGCATCTTACAAAGCTGTGACCAAGAAAGTCATCGCAGACTTTGTCAAGGATCGAATTGTTTGCCGATTTGGTGTTCCTGAATCCATCGTCACTGATAATGCTGCCAATCTCAATAGTGATCTGATGAAAGCTATGTGTGAAACTTTCAAAATCAAGCACAATAATTCCATAGCCTACAGACCTCAAATGAATGGAGCCGCAAAAGACGCCAACAAGAATATCAAGAAGATACTAAGTAAGATGGTAGAGAACCACAAACAATGGCACGAAAAGCTACCATTTGCTCTGTTGGGGTACCGCACCATGGTTCGCACATCAACCGGGGCAACTCCTTACATGTTGGTTTATGGTACCGAGGTCATCATCCCAGCCGAGGTGGAGATTCCTTCTTTAAGAGTCATACAGGAAGCTGAACTCAGCGATGCAGAGAAGATAAGGAGCCGCTATGAACAATTGGCCCTTATTGATGGAAAGAGGATGAATGCAGTGTGTCACAGCCAACTTTATCAGAACAGAATGTCTGGAGCTTTCAACAAAAGGGTCAAACTAAGACAGTTCGCACCAGGGCAGCTGGTATTGAAGAAGATATTCCCACATCAAGAAGAAGCCAAAGGGAAATTCTCTCCCAACTGGCAAGGTCCATACATAGTTCACAGGGTGCTGAAAGGAGGAGCACTCATACTTGTAGAGATGGATGGAGAAATTTGTCCAAAACTAATCAATTCAGACGCAATCAAGAGATACTATGCTTAGACTATTTACATTTCGTCATCTGATGTAATTGAACTACGCTTGACCTGATTCCCGTTTAAGATAGGATACGTAGGCAGCCTTATGGGTTCGGTCATATCATAATAAAATTTTCATTTCCCCCAAGAGCAGAAACTAGGGTAGAATTTTGAGGGGGGCCCTCAAAATTCTGGAGCAAGTCCATCCAGCGCCAATATGTGTCAGACGGTCAGTAACCAGTCAGGAAACTGGGGCAGAATTTTGAGAAGGATTCTCAAAATTTCGGAGAAGACTGAGCAAGGCTTATTATCCGCAAACAGTTAAAAATCACCTACCAAACTGGGGCAGAATTTTGAAGGGTCCATAAGAGAGCTGCAATGTCTTTGAGATATATCACAGTCACTAGTTCATCTAAATATATCAATATATTTTTGAAATAACTCTATTTTTTTATCAAATTGTATATTTTCGAAAACTCTACTTCCATAAAGTTAGGTGTCACCCAGGGGAACTCGAAAGGCTGTCAGAACAGAGCAAAGCAAGGCCGGCAGACGAAGCAAGAATCAGCCTCCCCTCGAAAAACTTACAATTTTTCTTTGAATGCAAGCACATTTGACGTGATGGTAGCATTCGCAAAATGTGTATACACAAAGCAAATTCACTATACATCCGTCCATCGTACACCGAATACATCTCCAGCTAAGACACAAACTACTCTTATTTGCTACTTGCTTCTGCATGAGGCTAATCATTGCCTCCCTATTTGAATAAGTTTAATCCCTGACTCCATGTTTGCATGAGTCTGATCCCTGACTCCACATTTGCATGAGGCTAATCCTTGCCTCCCCATCTGCATGAGTCTAATCCTTGACTCCATACTTGTATGAGTCTAATCCCTGACTCCACATTTGTATGAGGCTAATCCTTGCCTCCCCATCTATATGAATCTAATCCTTGACTCCATACTTGCATGAGTCTAATCCTTGACTCCATACTTGCATGAGGCTAATCCTTGCCTCCCTACGTGCATGAGTCTAATCCCTAACTCCATATTTGCATGACGCTAATCCTTGCCTCCCTATTTGCATGAGTCTAATCCCTGACTCCATACTTGCATGAGGCTAATCCTTGCTTTCCTATTTTCATGAGTCTAATCCTTGACTCCATACTTGCATGAGGCTAATCCTTGCCTCCCTACTTGCATGAGTCTAATCCTTGACTCCATACTTGCATGAGGCTAATCCTTGCCTCCCTATTTGCATGAGTCTAATCCTTGACTCCCTACTTGCATGAGGCTAATCCTTGCCTCCCTATTTGCATAAGTCTAATCCTCCCTATTTGCATAAGTCTAATCCTTGACTCCATATTTGCATGAGGCTAACCTTGCCTTCATATTTGCATGAGGCTAATCCTTGCCTGCACACCTACATGAGGCTAATCCCTGCCTCCATATCTGCATGAGGCTAATCCTTGCCTCCATATTTGCATGAGGCTAATCCCTGCCTCCACATTTGCATGGGACTAAGCAATGTCCCTCCTTGCACGAATATTGCTCTATTTCTAAGTACTCTTTATTCGATTTTCAATTGGGCTCAGATCTGCCCTTCATTTCACAAGACTAAGCATTGTCTTGATAACATCATGACTATTGCATATCATGGGCTAAAATATCGCCAATCTATCCAAAGGCATCATAGTCTAAAGGCATCATCCTCACAGCTGAAAGACACCATGCCATGGCCTGAGGATCTCTCAAATTTGCATATCATTATTCAAAGGCGTCATGGTTCGGAGGCACCATCTTCATGGCCCGAGAACATCATTTCATGGCCTGCGAATCCCTCACTAAATAACTCATGGCCCAAGATGTCATGGTCTAAGGACGTCATTTTTAACCGTCCGAAGACAACCTTCATAGTCCAAAGGGAATTCACATCATGTTTAAATTTTTCGCAAATACATGTGTGGAGCATCTTTTATCTGCAGGTAAGCAACCGCTATCCTAGTAGGAGAGATCTTGCTCCAGTTCCTTCAACTATCCCGAGCTTTAACTATTCACCATAACCACTCCTGCATCCATTCCGAAATCTCACGTTTGTTCTTGTAATGACTTCATTGGTATGTTCCGCCAATGAATCCCAGAACTACACATGGCCTATTTCCAGTAAAATCAGGGAGATATAGGCAGCTCGAAGACCAGAGTCCAGCCTCTATCTTTCAAAACATCTCGTTCAGTCAAAATTGGTCATTATTTCTTTACCCGAAAACTCTTTCATCATTTCCGGGTAAAGAGGGGCAGTTGTTGATACCCAATTTTTCTCTATATATTTTTAATATACATAAATACTTTCGAAATAACATATATATGTATATATAAGCATTCACAAGATTTTTATAATTTTTCTATAATTTTAAAGATTTTAAAATGCTTTATTTCATCCCCTTTTTACTCATAAAATCCCCAATAATTATCCCTCAAATTATTGTTGGGGTGATTTAGTCATTTAAATCCTATATTTATGCTAAAATATTGTTAAAATATTTTTAGTGCATTTTTATAATTGCATTTTATATTTTTAAAAGCTAAATTGCATATAATTACAATATTAGCCTTGTTAATGTATAATTACATTTATATGCATAAAATTGATCTCCTATATTTTTAAAATGTTAAATATCTATTTTAAATTATTTTAGTATACAAAATTATTTTTTAGAAATATCTACTATTTATTATAAATTATATAGGGATAAATTGGCTATTTAAAATATAACCAGATTGCATTTCAATCATAGCCTAAATTAAACCCAATACCCAGCCCAATTTCAGGCTAAAATACCCGACCCAAACCCTAAACCCACCTACCCGACTCAAAACCTATCAAATCCTGGCCGTTGATCTAAAAGATCAACGGCCCCCATTTGTTCTTGCCTTTTTTATTCCAAACGACCCCCCAACCCAAAATCATTTTTCAAATCCGCCGCCTCTGTATTCTCTCATCTCCTCTTCTATCTCAGTAACTCAACCAAACCCTAGCCCTTCAAACCGCCGACCTCTCTTCTCCGGTCTTCACCGGTGATCTCCCATCAACTCCTAAGCGTCCAATGGCTTCTCTAATGTCATGCTTGCCTTCTCTAAGGTCTTCAAAGGGCCCAGGGCCACGCCAACTTGCACCTAGGGTTCATCACTTGTCTGTTCTTGGCTACTCCAGTGTGATTTCGAGCAAAATCACACCGTATTTGTTATGATCCTTGGGATTCTAGACAGGTTCTTTCATCTCTATAAGGATTTCTTCTAAAAACCCTAATTTCTTCCTGTATCTCTTAGATCTGTATAGATCTAGGATGATTCGAGTTGGTTTCTTTAGTGTTTTACACTATCCTTGGAACTCTTTTACAAGAATCATTGATTTCAAATGTTTTCACCTTCTTCTAAAAATTAGGGTTTCGGAACTTCTTTTAAAATTTTGTTTAAACTGATTCTTTATGTTTAACTTCTATTTTGCATATTTCGAGTGATTCTGTGAGTATACTACCTCTTCAACTCGCCCATGTTAAAAGCCCTAATTTTCTAGATCTTTTGTGTTTGGTTCTATGTATTCGCATGACTAATCGTTGCTTGCTTGAGTTTCTGTGACTATCTTGCTTCGAATTCCTACTAAGTTTTTAGCCTAACTTATATCACCTCTATGTGTTTTAGTTCATTTTGACTGGTCAATACTTGCCTCTTTGCTTGATATGTTTGGTTACTCCTATCTCACCATATTTATATGTTAAAACTCTCTCTTTGATTGACTATGAGCTCCTTGTTTCTTTGCTTGATTTGAAAAATTCCCTTTAGACCTTCGATTCTCCTGTTTAAACTTGGTTTATTTGCTTATTCATGGGAACCCCTGTTACTCTCCTTAAATTAATAATTTCGAGTCCTTGATTCACTGATTTACTATATGCTAATTTTCAATTATTTTCATATTCTGCAACTTTATTTTATTTTCTTACCTTATTTGGTTAACCGTGTATTTCATTGATTCTTCACTAGTTGTTTCCTTAATTGAACCCTTATGTACTTATCCCTATTGTCTAACTTGTACACTTTTCTGCCCATTACCGTTGGTTGATTACCCTCTAATTAAATGGGTACTTGCATTGATTTAATTCTAATTAGTACTTGGTTCCATAATTACTATACTATTGTGATGTTTGCCTTATTTTACCTAATTTTTGAACTACTATGTATACACACTCTCTCATTAACACAAACACACGAACACATTGGTTCAAAACTCTCTCACACACAAAAACTCTCTTCTGCTCGCTTTTCTCTGGTTACTTGTTATTGTTCTAAGTCAGCCGACTGCAAGCCAAGGCTGATTACTCTACTCTCTTGCTCCTCACTTTGTGTTTACTACCTTCTTTACTAGTATGTTCTAATTTCAATTCAAGTTCCAAAAACAATATGGTCCTTTTATTACTTCAACTCATCCTGTTTCTAATTTTCTTTTACTTATGGTTTTGCTGTGAGACCTGTAGTTAATATGCTTACATGATTGGCATGTTATGTACTCCCCTTCCTTAGGATCAGTATGAGCATGTTACCCCTTCTATGTAGTCTGTCTCCATGTAATCTTGCTATGTCTGGATTCTGATATGAATCTCCTTGTAAAGTAGTCAGCACTCCTAACCTTGTATGATTCAGGGATTAATTTTAAATCATGTTGATCCTATACTAAACCTCTTAAGCAATGTTGATTCTGTTACTATGTTTGATCAGTGTTTCTGAGCATATATGTACCAATTCCAAAGACTTCTGCATGCTAAGTGTTTACCATTGTGTGTTTTACCTGTTCCCAATTCCCATTTACCCCTGTGTGAAGTCTTGTGATGCTAAACCTGTCTTGGTTCTTTGTTCTGTATGTGATGCTGAAACTATTTTGGTCTCAAGGTTGTTCTGTTATTTGTTGATTGCCCTACTCTTTTCAAAATTGTTTCACTGAATAACTCCTCTATTGTTTTACTAAACTATTTCAAGCAAACCTCTTTTAAATACTGTTTTCCTACTAAAACCTTTCAAACTGTGTCAAGCACTCTCACTCTACTCCTAAGTCATTAGGTTTTGCCCTCTCCAGTGTGTGTACTGCCTTGGGATCCTCTTGAGAACCCTCTGAACTCTAGCATACTGAGGTTGGCCCTTCCACACTTCACTTACTCAATTTGGTTACCAAGTCTAGGTGTGAGCACTGTCCGGGATCCTTGAGATCCTTAGGGAACTCTGACGCACCTAGACAATGACACTGTTTATGGAATTTGGGCATATGAGGCTGTTAGAGACTTTGGAAATCTAGGCCTATTTGTAGGCTCCCTATATAATAACTTCTTATTTTTCTTATCTACTTATGCAATTCATTCATATGGTCTGTATTAATTTGTAAACGAATATTGGGATAACTAGTGAAAAAGGGTGGATAGTTACATATTCGTGGGATAATACGGGTAGAAACCATGCATATAGAACTTTATATTGTTTCTATGTTTGCCTTACCATGTTAGAAATCATGTGTATAGGTCTCAAGTGGTTCCATAATAGAAATCATGCTTATAGGTCTTAAAATCAACTTCACAAGTAGATGTCATGCCTATAGGATATAATCCAATCCAACTTCTGTTATAACAAGTATTTATATGTGCTTTCATTTGTTATCATGCCTACCAGTTTCTAAAATCGGTTTTAAACAACTAGATATCATGCCTATAAAGAACATCACCATAAATCCTGCCTATAAATTTAAACCAATAAGTCAATCCAGTCCATGATTAGTTCACTTAGAAACTAGTTTATTTAGTGGTTTATTTTCCCCGAAATGAGTTCTTTCAAAAACTGCCTTAATCTATCATTAGACAGCATGCTTATAGGAATTCAAGAGTTTGTTTTAAAATCTGCCCTGTTTTACTATATAAAACGAAGTTATTATTCCGCATGTAGACAAGCCTATAGGGCATTTTCAAATCCTGTAAACTCTGAAAACTGTTTCTATTATTTAATGTCGTTCTAATTCTAACAGGCTTTAAAAGTCAGTAGGCAAACTGATAGGGCCATTACTTCTGAGTTTATGTAATAAACTACCTATCTTCTGTATTCACTGAGACATCATGCCTTAGGATACTGTTTAACAAAAGACCCTTATCCGTGCTTGAGTCATGCTGCTTATGTGTATTGTTTGAGGAAGTAAACTTGAGCCTCTAATTGCTCCCTTTTATCTTATGTGCTAAGGTCCTAATTGTTCTTACTTGTCGCCTTAGTATTTTCACCTTTAAAACCTTAGGGGTATGTCTAGAACTACCTATAGGTAGAGGTCCTAACATTCCTCCAAGACCATTAAGCAGGGACGGGTAACAGCACGCAATAGAGATCGATGACCAACACTCGTTTTAATGACCACTAAAGGGGTGGGAATGGTAGATATGGGATATGATGACTACGCGTTAATGTCACGCGTAGCCCCCTCATTAAGGAGTGTTTACCGGATATTGTGTAGGATGATCCTATAAGCTAACCAACCTAGGACTCCCCCTTTTCCCAAAATTCCTTTTGTTCAAACTTTGTTTAATATGTATACAACTTGTCCAAAACCTTTGTCTTATTATTTGAGTTATACAAACGTGCTTTATTTGTAATTATTTGTTTCAATTATTTATTTGTTAATGGACTAATTCGTAAATATAAGTTCGGTCGGGACTCACAGTTATGGACCAAGAGGGGTGTCTAACACCTTCCCCTCGAGGTAATTTCGAGCCCTTACCCTTATCTCTGGTAATGCAAACCAATCCAAGAGTTAATCGCTCTAGGTGCCCTAACCCACCATAACTCGTTAGGTGGCGACTCTTCAAATACCAAATTCCCAAAAGGAAATGAGTTATTACCCGCCCGCATGAATGTCGAAACTCGGACCTCTCTCCGCGGAGGGAGAAAGGGGGCGCGACAGCCGCGAATAACCTCATTTCTGATCATATCTAACCTGGTAAGCCCACACATCCATCTCAACATCCTCATCTATGCTACCTTCATCTTCTGGACATGAGCGATCTTGACTGGCTAACACTCAGCTCCATACAACAACGTTGGTCTAACCACCACGCTGTAGAACTTACCCTTAAGTTTCGGTAGCACCTTCTTGTCACATAAAACACCAGAAGTGAGTCTCTATTATTAAATTAGTTACCAAAAAAAATCATTTTTAAGATGTGGTCTTAAATTGGACATATTATTAAATTTGACCAAACAATATTGTTTCCTAATTTGTTAACCAAACATAGATTAACATTGTACATAGCAACCTCTATAACTTTCTTTCTAATTTTCTTAACTCATATCCTCTATAATAATGAACCACACAAAATAAAAAGGGGTAAAAAACAAACAGTTCCATTTGTTCATCTACCTACACATTCACACCCGTCATCTCCCACCCTAACAAATAAAATAAAGAAAAGAGGTCTGATTTAACTAAACTCTATAGAAGGCAGTAATCTTAGATGCAGTGCACATCTCAAATTGTTGTATCCTCGTTCGAAGCATTCAATAAAAGTTGGGCCAACTCTTGCAGTTAAGTTATGGCCATTGCGATGACCACAACAAGCTAAAAAATTAACATTCACTAGTCAATGAGCATTCAAAATTGCACTCTAGATTTTCGTTCCTTTTTTAATTCGAAATGGAAATGCATACCTCTTTAAAGTTCTTCCAACAACCTAACTGCAAGCTATTTGCTAGAGTTTCACTTCTTATGTCTAATATAAATCTTCAAAATTTTATAGTATTTGTTATTGCACTCTATTTCTGACATTTGGAATTAATAAACAAATTTATATTTTAAAAGATTCTCAACTATACGTAAATAGTTTGCGCGGAAAACAGAATGTACCTAATGTTGGAGAAATAGATCCAACTCTACACTGTTAGGGGTCATTTGGTTGAATACGGATTAGGGGATTAGTTATGTGGGGATTAATTATTTTGGTATTATTTTTCACTGTTTGGTATGTTGATTAAAAATGGCAATTGCATAATTTCTAAGAAAAAAGTATAAGTTATCTCGACACTAATTATTTCACTCCTTACAAGGTATAACTTATTCCGGTACTAGTTTTAATCCGAAATAACTTATCCCAGATTTATCAACCATACAGTATTAAGATGATATTAGTCAAATTAACTTTCAATAAACAAAAAGTGTCACATAAATAAACTATCTCTTTCACCGCTTAAATTTTAAAATAAAATAATTTGCTCAATTTAATCCATTAATTTAACAATAAAAGAAGATAGACGAAACGTCGTGGGATCAACTCTTTTGTAGGGCTGTCCCCTCCCTCGTTGTAGTGTTCAGAAATGTGTTAGTGTGTTGTCTGCATCACTCTAACTCACACCTTTACTTATAAAGAATTATTATAAAAATAAAATAGAGTTGAACCTCACATTAACACTCTCAGCCTTTTGCAGTCTTACCACCTCTTCTCTTTTGTCTATTTCCTCCCTCTTTCTTCCACATGTTCCATTAGCTAGATCCCAGGAAACAACAATAAACAAACAATATTTGTAAAATCTTTTTTTTTTCTACTTTATCCTGTATAGCGATGTTTGATTAGATAATAAATACAAAATTTAGACAAAAAGATTTTCTTGTCATATTCAGAAGTACCGCGAGATTTTTACTCTGTATGTCATAACATTTAACAAGAATATGTTGGCAAGATGAAAATTTAAAAGATTTTTTTTTTTGGAAAATTTTAAAAAGAAAAGAATATCATATACAATTAAATATATGGAGTACTATTTTCTTTATTTCACTTTATGTGATAGCATTTAAAACGAAGTTTGAGATGCTAATTGACTTATATATGTAATATATTAACAATGATGAAAGAGAATATTAATATAGTGGTTTGGAAGAAAGCACACAACTAATTTTAATTGCAAAGAATTTAAATTCTTAAAAATTTTGAAAGTATAAAAATAGAATGGTATCAATATTCTAAAATATCTCAAAATAAAAAGAGCGTCATACGAATAAGAACCGATCGACTATTATTTAAAAGGAGGGAAATCAAGAGAGAACAATAAGATCCGAAAAGTTACTCTCACTATTTCCAGTTGAGTGTCTAACTTTGCCTTTGTAAGGAAACTAAGGACCGAATCGGAAAATTCCACCAAATCGAAAAGTCAAATTAAACCGATTAAAAATCCGATTAAGTTTGATTTGATTTGGTTTGGTGTTGACTAAAAAAAATCTGAACCAAATCGACATATAAATGTATAATTTATATATATACTTTTAAGATTTTACATAGAATTTTCTTTTAAAAAAATATCTAGAAATATTTGGGATTCTCTTGCAGAAGTCATTTTCTTATCAAGTGTTACTGAAATGCGTCAATCTATTTGTTTTTCCATATTCATATCATGTGTTAAGTTCTATTAAATTCGTATATCTTTTTCGAATGTGAAGTGATTATTTTTATTTAAGTATCATATTAATTTTTATGTTTAATTAAATTTGGTTAAACTTGAAAGTGTACATCAGACGATTAAAAAAATAATTGTTATGAGTTACTAAGAAATTCTCCCATAACAATATTTTAATAGATAATATATTTGTCAATTCATATATTTTTTACTAAACATATATTTACTTATCAAAAATTTAATAAAGTAAGATTGAAATAATATTTAAATAACAAAAAACTCGAAAAAATCGAATGACCCGACAAAATCGAACCAATCCAAACCGATATAGTTGGTTTGGCCTGATTTTGATAAAAATCGAACTAACCCGGTCCAAGTACACCCCTGCTGAGAAATACAATTGTTTAGTACTTACTATATGTAACGACCCAGTCGTTCGTTCTGAGAGTTATAGCCCCATTTCCCCCATCTATGCTTGTTTATGTGTTGTTCAGCTGTGTTGAGTTGTATCGAGTTGGTAGGTTTGGGTTCGGAGTAGTTTTGTAGTGAAATGAACACTTAGTCTCATAGTTAGAAAGATAAATTAGAAAAGTCAACCGGAAGTTGACTTATCAGTAAATGAATTCGGATTTGGATTTTATGATTCGATTAATTTCGTAGGGTGATTTTAGACTTAGGAGTGTGTCCGAAATGTAATTTGGGGTCCGTGGTAGAATTAGGCTTGAATTGGCAAAAGTTAGAAGTTTAGAAGTTCTTAGGCTTGAATTCGAGGTTGATTTGGTGTTTTGGGTGTTTCGGAGGTTCGACAAACTTCGGGTGAGTTTCGAATAGGTTTGGGTTGTGTTGCGCTCGTTTTTCTTATGTTTCGACGTCGTTTATTCAAGCATAAATAATATTATATTGAACAAATGAGCTCCTATTTCTTTTTTGATTGAAGCATTAGATCTGTATCGTAATTACGGACACGTAGCAAAAGGAATCGTCGAATTTGGACATCGTATGAGAATTTTATGGTCATTTTACTAGGAATTAGGTTGCTAGATTTTTCAGATGAATTACAAAATTGCCACTGATGGTGTATTTAAAAAACTGCACTATTTACAAATATTATAACCTACAAATCTCATTCATTATAAGGTCAAATTAAGTGATTCAAAAGCCCAACTTGACTAGAATTTTACAAGGAATCCACTGGAAGAATAAAATACGAGTTTCGAGATCATTTGGCATAAGAAAAGAGTCAGAATAGCTGGCAGAAAAATATATAAAACTAGGGTTTGTTCATTCGGTCATATTTTGAGTTGGGGAGCTCGGATTTGTGCGATTTTGGAGGCGATTTTCACCATAGGGATTGGGGTAAATGTTCTCTACTTGATTTTGGTTATATTTCATGAATCCATCTTCATTTTTGGGATTTCATTGATGATTTCAACGTGAAATTACGGGAGTTAGGGCATGAGTGTTGGAGAGTTTTAGGTAGGGATTCGAGGGACAAAACGAAGTCCGATTTTGATAAATTTTATATGGTTAGACTCAGGAGAGGACAAGGTTTACTATTCTACCATTTTTGACTGGTTCCGAGACGTGGGCCCCGGGGCCGGGTTTTGGCCGACTTCGAATTTTTGGCATGTTTATGTAGTTTTTATTATGGAATTCGATTCTTTAGACTATGTTGATAATAGTATTCTGATTATGGTTAGATTCAGAGCTTTTGGAGACCAAATCCAGAGACGAGGGCATCCCGGAGTAGGATTTTACGTGGTTGAGGTAAGTAATAGTTTTAACTCTGGCTTTGAGGGCATAAACCCGGAGAATTTAATATCATGTGATTGTTTGGAGGTGATACCCACGCTAGGTGACAGGCGTGTGGGTGTATACCTCGAGGGATTGAGACTTGGTTCGTCTCGTGAGGCTGCAAGGCCTAATAGCTAATATCTGTGGTTATGTGTTTACTTGTTGTTGAACTTGTTTGCCTTCATGTTAATATCATGCTTAGGCTCTATTCATGCTCACATTATTTGTACTCAATCATTGAAATTATTGTACATGTTTACTTCAGTCTCTATTATTTTGCTGATATGTTGTGATACTTGATGTGGGTTGTGTCCCCTTATTGGTGGTGCACTGTGAGGCTGAAGAGATACATGATTGAGAGAGGCCGAAGGCCTAGTTGTGAGGATATTAATATCATAGCACATGAGTTGTCCGCGTAGCACGTGAGTTGACTGTGTGGGTGTAGGTAATGATACCATAGCGCGTGAGTTGTCCGCGTAGCACATGAGTTGACCGTGCGGATCTAGGTATTGATATGGTAGCACGTGAGTTGTCTGTGCTTAGTGCTTAGGCTTTGGGATCCCCTCTAGAGTCCGTACACACCCCTAGTGAGCGCAGAGTGTTGAGTGTTTTGAGTGTTGAGTGCGAGTGATGAGTGATGGAGTGACACTGCGGTGAGGTTGTATTTATTTGTGATGTTGCTGCATTTATCTGTTAAATTTCTTTATGGTATTTACTGAGTTATGGAATTTACCTGTTTATTTCTGTTTATTTTTTTAAAATTCTAAAAATAAATAATTGGACTGTTTTACTTAGCTCGTCACTACTGCTCAGTTCCTTAGTTATTTCTGTTACTACTGAGTCGGTTGTACTCATACTACACCCTACACTTTATGTGCAGATCCAGATGAGTTAGAGCGCGGTGATCATTGAGTTCAGGTCGGCTATCTGTGGAGATTGCAAGGTAGCTGCTAACTCCGCATGACCTTGTTACTCTTCTTGTCATTTCTTCTTTTGGACAGTTAGACAGTTTATATATCTTAGTTTATAGTTTTAGACGCTCATGACTTAGTGACACCCTGATATTTAGGGCTCATTTCCGTATTTTATATTAATTATATTTATAGTTGATTTAGTTTATGAGAAATTCAAATGTTGAAAATGTTTTATTAAATTCTTATAATCGATTTAGTAGTAATATTTTAGGAAATAGGCTTGCCTTGTAACAAGATATGCACCATCACGACATGATTAGATTTTGGGTCGTGACAAGTTAGTATCAGAGCCTAGGCTACATAGGTTTCACGAGTCATGAGCGTGTTTAGTAGAGTCTTGCGGATCGGTACGGAGACGTTTGTACTTATCTTCGAAAGGCTACAGAACCTTTAGAAAAACTTCACCTTCTTGAATTCTTATCGTGCGATATTGATTCAGCTTGAAGTGTAACTCTTTGAATTCCTTCCACGCATTCATATGCACACATGAGCGCTCGGTATCAGTTATGCATCGACGGATTGTGATTACCTGGATGAGGTGTGAGATGTGATTTCTGTGTGTTGATGTTGGGCCAGTCCGGAGGACTTGAGGCCAAGTTTTGACTGTAGATTGAGCACTGAGGTGTTGATTGTGTGAACGCGTGCTTATAAACCTATATGCCCGGTAGTGTCCCTATTAGTGGAAATGGTGATTGGATGGATACGTGATGAGTATGATGTGAGCGCGAGATGAGTTCATATGATTTGAATGTGACGAGAAGGTATTGCTGAAGGTTTCGCCTATTTGAGACTCCGGGTATGTTTTTAGACTTGTTCGAGGACGAACGTTTGTTTAAGAGGGGATGGATGTAACGACCTGTTTGTTCATTCTGAGAGTTATAGCCCCATTTCCCTCATCTATGCTTATTTATGTGTTGTTCAGCTGTGTTGAGTTGTATCGAGTTGGTAGGTTTGGGTTCGTAGTAGTTTTGGAGTGAAATGAATACTTAGTCTCTTAGTTAGAAGCTAAATTAGAAAAGTCAACCGGAAGTTGACTTATGAGTAAACGAATTCGGATTTGGATTTTATGATTTGATTAGCTTCGTTGGGTGATTCTAGACTTAGGAGTGTGTCCGGAATGTAATTTGGAGGTCCGTGGTAGAATTAGGCTTGAATTGGCGAAAGTTGGAAGTTTAGAAATTCTTAGGCTTGAATTCAAGGTTGATTTGGTGTTTTGATATTATTTTGGGTGTTCCGGAGGTTCGACTAAGTTCGGGTGAGTTTCGGATAGGTTTGGGTTGTGTTGCGCTCGTTTTTCTTATGTTTCGACGCCATTTCTTAAAGCATAAATGATATCATATTGAACAAATGAGCTCCTATTTCTTTTTTGATTGAAGCATTAGATCTGTATCGTAATTACAGACCCGTAGAAAAAATAATCGTCGAATTTGGACATCGTATTTTATGGTCATTTTACTAGGAATTAGGTTGCCAAATTTTTCAGATTAATTATGAAATTGCCACTGACGGCGTATTTAAAAATCTGCACTATTTGCAAATATTAAAACCTACATATCTCATTCATTATAAGGTCAAATTGAGTGATTCAAAAGCCTAACTTGACTATAATTTCACATTAAATCCGTTGGAGGAAAAAAATACGAGTTTCGGGATCATTTAGCACAAAAAATGAGGCAGAATAGCTGGCAGAAAAATATATAAAACTAGGGTTTGTTCATTCGGTCATATTTTGAGTTGGGGAGCTCAGATTTAGGCGATTTTGGAGGCAATTTTCATCATAGGGATTGGGGTAAGTGTTCTCTACTCGGTCCTAATTATATTTCATGAATCCATCTTCGTTTTTGGGATTTGATTGATGATTTCAAAGTGAAATTGAGGGAGTTAGGGCTTGAGTTTTGGAGAATTTTAGGTAGGGATTAAAGGGACCAAATGGAGTCCGATTTTGATAAATTTTATATGGTTAGACTCGGGAGAGGATGATGTTTATTATTCTGCCATTTTGACTGGTTCCGATATGTGGACCCGGGGGCCGGGTTTTGGCCGACTTCGGATTTTTGGCATGTTTATTTATGTAGTTTTTATTATGGAATTTGATTCTTTAGACTATGTTGATAGTAGTGTTCTGATTATGGTTAGATTCGGAGCTTTTGGAGATCGAATCCACAGACGAGGGCATCCCCAAGTAGGATTTTATGCGGTTGATGTAAGTAACAGTTTTAACTCTAGCTTTGAGGGTATAAACCCGAAGAATTTGATATCATGTGATTGTTTGAAGGTGATACCCACGCTAGGTGACGGGCGTGTGGGTATATACCTCGAGGGATTGAGACGTGGTTCGTCCCGTGAGGCTGCAAGGCATAATAGCTAATATTTGTAGTTTTGTGTGTACTTGTTGTTGAACTTATTTGCCTTCATGTTAGAGATCATGCTTAGGCTCTATTCATACTCACATTATTTGTACTCAGTCATAGAAATTATTGTACATGTTTACTTTAGTCTATATTATTTTGTTGATATGTTGTGATACTTGATGTGGGTTGTGTGCCCTTATTGGTGGTGCATTGTGAGGCTGGAGAGATACATAATTGAGTGAGGTTGAGGGCCTGGTTGTGAGGATATTAATATTATAGCGCATGAGTTGTCCGCATGGCATGTGAGTTGACCGTACGGGTTCAAGTATTGATACCATAGTGCGTGAGTTGTCCGCGTAGTACGTGAGTTGACCATGCGGATACAGGTATTGATATGGTAGCACGTGAGTTATCCGTGCATAGTGCTTGGGCTTTGGGAGCCCCTCCGGAGTCTGTACAACCCCCAATGAGCGCAAAGTGTTGAGTGTTTTGAGTGTGTTGAGTGCTGAGTGCGAGTGATGAGTGATGGAGTGACACTGCAGCGAGGTTGTATTTATTTCTACTGTTGCTGAATTTATCTGTTAAATTTTTTTGTGGCATTTACTGAGTTATGGAATTTACCTGTTTATTTCTATTTATTTTTTTAAAATTGTGAAAATAAATAATTGGATTGTTTTACTTAGCTCATCACTACTGCTCAGTTCCTTAGTTATTTCTGTTACTACTGAGTCAGTTGTACTCATACTATATCCTGCACTTTATGTGCAGATCCAGGTGAGTTAGAGCGCGGCATCGTTGAGTTCAGGACGGCTATCTGTGGAGATTGCAAGGTAGCTGTTAATTCTGCAGGACCTTGTTACTCCTCTTGTCATTTCTTCTTTTGGACAATTAGACAGTTTATATATCTTAGTTTATAGTTTTAGATGTTCATGACTTAGTGACACCCCGATGTTTGGGGCTCGTTTCCGTATTTTATATTAATTATATTTAGAGTTGATTTAGTTTATGAGAAATTCAAATGTTGAAAATATTTTATTAAATTCTTATAATCGATTTAGTAGTGATATTTTGGGAAATAGGCTTGCTTTGTAACACGATAGGCGTCATCACGACATGGTTAGATTTTGGGTCGTGACACTATATGTATTAAGGAAATATGTGTTTTAAATTGTATTTATGTATTAAATTTCCTTGTTACTACGTTTTCCCTTAACTTCACTTAATTTCACACTAAGAGATTGTTTGGTACGATGGATAAGGAAAAATAATTTTGGGATAAATTTTTTTTATCACTTTATCCCTTGTTTGGTTACTAATCTTGGAACATTATAAATAATATCGGGATAATTTATACGTGCCACAAGGTGGAATAGTAATCTCAAGATAAGTTATCCAGGATAAAGCAGTAAAATTCACAATCCTAAGACTAATACAACATACCAAATAGTCAATAAAACTAATATACTAGAATAACTAATCCCAGTATAACTAATCTGAGCATAACTAATCCCAGCATAACTTGTCTTCAAACCAAACGACCCCCGAGTCTATTCATCTTACAAATTATACGTACATATATTATCAATTAAGAAACAAAATACTATACAATTTCATCCTCCCATCTCTCCCCCTCCTCTCTATTTAGTGGTTTTAGAGTCCCCTATTCATCGGTGTTCAAGATAAATTGTCACGACCCGAATTTCCCACCCTCGGGAGTCGTGATGGCGCCTACTATTGGGAGCTAGGCAAGCCAAACATTATTTACTTTATCATTAACAACATAATCCTTTTTAATAATTATCAGCATTAAAATAAAAGCAACTGATTTAACTAAATAAGCGGAAGTCTTAAATTAACGAAAAGCTGAATAGAAATGCGGAAGAATTCAACATAAGCCTCTACCCAAGACTGGTGTCACAATACTCACGAACATCTAAGAATACTAAATACACTGTCTGAAAGAAATATATCTATTTGTCTTGAATACAATGAGATAACAGTCTAAAGTAAAAGATAGGGGAGACGCCGGGCCTGCGGACGCCTGCAAGGCTACCTCGGTGTCTCGCTGGACTGAAGGCCTACTCCCACGCTACTGCTGTTGTCCAAAACCTGGATCTGTGCAAAATATCACAGAGTGTAGTATCAGCACAACCGACCCCATGTGCTGGTAAGTGCCCAGCCTAACCTCGGCGAAGTAGTGACGAGGCTAGAACCAGACAACCAAGTAAACCTATGTAGTTCGAATATATATATATATATATATATATATATATATATATATATATATATATATATACAACGGAAAAGAAATACAAGAAGTAACCAATTAATAAAGGAAGGGGAACATGTTGTGGGGAGATAACAGTTTCAAATAAGTAATCTCAGATAAAGAAAGAAACAACAAGGCCAAAATATCAATAAGAATCAGAAATCACAAACTTGCACGGCATCACCCTTCGTGATTTACTCTCGTACTCACCAAATCAATCGTATCAATAATCATGTACACGGCATCACCCTTCATGCTTTTACTCTCTTTCCTCATAGTATAATAAATGAATATCAGTATGGAATGGTACATCGTACGGCACGACATCACCCTTCGTGCTTTATCACTCTTCCTTACCCAAACAACAATCACAAATAAGGGGCAAGGAAGTAAAAAAATAATGATAGAAATTCCGGCAAGGGAATGCAATTAAACAGTTAAATCCCGGCAAGGGAACAGTATCAATGAGTTTCCATATCCAAGCAAAGGAGAAAATCAACAAAACAACGAAACGTCTCGACAAGGGAATAAACCAATAACTCTTTCTCTTTCTTTCACTTTCATCTCATAGTTCACATTATCACTTGAGCCAATGCTCCAAAGATTTAATTATCTCATATACCTTCACAATTTGTATTTCAACTCGAGCCAACGCTCCACGAAGTTTAAAGATCACAATTTCCATTCACATACTCTCTACAACATATAAAAATCATCAATCAAGCATGGAAGTTATAATAAAACTAGGATATTCACAATATAAAGACTCACGGTCATGCTAGACACCAATATATAGATACTCGTCACCATGCCTATACATCGTACTCGACAATTAGCAAGTAGCAAATAAGACTCAACTTCTATTCCCTCAAGCTAAGGTTAGACCAAACACTTACCTCAAATTCCACGGCCAAATCAATCCACAACAACCGCTTTCCCTCTCGAATTCGGCTCCAACTCAATCAAGTCTATACAATAATGATTTCATAATATCAATATATGCTAAACAAATCAAACCCAATGCCTAATTATAGATTTCCAAGCTTTCTTCCCAAAATCCCAAAAATCGACCCCAGGCCCGCTTGGTCAAAACGCGAGGTTCGGACCAAATTCATATCTCCCATTCACCCACGAGCCCGAATATATAATTTGTTTTCAAATTCGACCCCAAAATGAGGTCTAAATCAAGAAAAAGTAAAAAGCCCTAACTCTACCCAATTCCCCCAATTTCTACCCTAAATTACATGTTTTAGGCTTAGGAATTCAATAGATATTGATGGAAAATGAAGAAAACGAGTTGAAATTTACTAACCCAAGAAGTGTTGGTGAAAGAGAGCTTCAATGGACGCCTAAGGACCTTGGAGAAGAAGGAGTTCGTGTGTTTTTATGAAAATCCCACAACTACACTGTTTTGGAATTAAAAATTATAACTAGGCAAAATTGCCCTTCGCGTTCGCGGAAGGAAGGTCGCGTTCGCGAAGGGTAAACTTGGAAGACCATCGCGTTCGCGATATGAAGAGTGCGAACGCGAAGAGAAAAGGCTGGGGGTCCAGGAATTGGTCTACGCGAACGCGATGAAAGGGATCTGCAAGACTTCGCGTTCGCGAGGGTGTATATGCGAACGCGAAGAGGAAAAAGGAAGCTGAGCCCTTAGAGTCAAATGACTCTACGCGAACGCGAGGCAGGAATGCGAACCCGACGAAAGGAAAATTCAGAGCTTCACGAACGCGGATGATGCGTCGCGAACGCGAAGAAGAAATGGCCTGCAACTGCTGAAGCCAAAAACCTGCAATCTTTCTAAGTCCGAAACACCTTCGAAACACTCCCGAGCCCTCGGGGTTCCTAACCAATCACATGCACTTACTTAACAACATCCTACGAACTTAACCATGCGATCAAATCGCCAAAATAACATCAAAAACAACGAATCAAACCTCAAAATCACTAGTTTTTCTTCAAACTTCATAAACATTCAAATTTAGAGTTTTAAGTCCGAAACACGTCAAACGACGTCCAATTTCAACCAAACTTCACAGAAATCTCTTAAACCACATATAAGACCTGTACCAGGCGCCAGAACCAAAATTTGGGCCCGATACCAACACCTTCTAACCAATTTTCATTTCAATTTTCTTTATAAATTTCAAAAAAATAATTTTACTCAAAAATTCATTTCTCGGGCTTGGGACCTCGGAATTCTATTCCGGGCATACGCCCAAGTCCCATATTTTCCTATGGACCCTCCGGGACCGGCAAATCACGGGTCCGAGTCCGTTTATCCAAAATATTGACCGGAGTCAAATTTACTCATTTTAATATCAAATTTTAGCATTTTTCACAGAATTTCATATTTAAGCTTTTTGGCTACACGCCCGGACTGCGCATGCAAATCGAGGCAACTAAAAAATGAGGTTTTAAAGGCCTCAGAAGCACGGAATGGGTAAGAAGACAGGTGATGACCCCTTTGGGTTGTCACATTCTCCACCTCTAAAACAATCGTTCGTCCTCGAACGGACAAAAGAAAAAAGTACCTGAGTCGGGAAACAGATGAGGATAACGGCTTCACATATCAGACTCGGACTCCTAGGTCAATGCCTCGGGAGGTTGACCTCTCCATTGAACACGAACAAAGGGGAAACTCTTGGATCTCAACTGACGAACTTGCCGGTCTAGAATAGCTACCGGCTCCTCCTCATAAGATAAGTCCTTGTCCAATTGGACAGTGCTAAAATCTAACACATGGGCTGGATCACCGTGATACCTCCGAAGCATGGACACATGAAAAACTGGATGTACGGCTGATAAGCTAGGCGACAATGCAAGTCTATAAGCCACCTCTCCCACTCGATCAAGAATCTCAAACGGACCAATGAACCTAGGGCTTAGCTTGACCTTCTTCCCAAATCTCATCACGCCCTTCATAGGCGACACTCGGAGCAATACTCTCTCACCAACCATAAAAGCCACATCTCGAACCTTGCGATCTGCATAACTCTTTTGCCTGGACTGAGCCGTACGAAGCCTATCTTGAATGATCCTGACCTTGTCCAAGACCTCCTGAACCAAATTTGTACCCAACAACCGAGCCTCTCCCGGATCAAACCATCCAACCGGAGATCGACACAGCCTACCATATAAAGCCTCATAAGGAGCCATCTGGATACTCGACTGGTAGCTGTTGTTGTAGGCAAACTCTGCTAAAGGCAAGAACTGATCCCACAAACCTCCAAAGTCAATAACACAAGCTCGGAGCATATCCTCCAATATCTGAATAGTCCGCTCGGACTGCCCGTCCGTCTGAGGATGAAATGTTATACTCAACTCAACCTGGGTGCCCAACTCTCGCTGAACTGCTCTCCAGAAATGTGAAGTAAACTGCGTACCTCGGTCCGAAATGATAGATACCGGAACACCATGAAGGCGAACAATCTCCCGGATATAGATCTCAGCTAACCTCTCAGATGAATAGGAGACTGTCACAAGAATAAAATGCGCTGACTTTGGTCAGCCTATCAACAATGACCCAAACTGCGCCGAACTTCTTCCGAGTCAACGGAAGTCCATAGTGATCCGCTCCCACTTCCACTCGGGAAGCTCAATCCTCTGAAACAATCCACCAGGCCTCTGATGCTCGTACTTAACCTACTGACAATTTAAACATCGTGCCACATATGCCACAATATCCTTTTTCATTCTACGCCACCAATAATGCTGCCGCAAATCCTGATACATCTTTGCGGCGCCCGGATGAATAGAGTACCGGGAACTATGGGCCTCCTCTAAAATCAACTCTCGAAGCCCATCCACATTAGGCATGAAAACTCGCCCCTGCAATCTTAAAACTCCATCAGCATCTAATGTGACTTGCTTGGCACCTCATCGCTGCATCGTGTCTCTAAGGACACATAAATGGGGATCATCAAACTGCCGATCACGGATACGCTCCAATAATGAAGAACGAGCGACCGTGCAAGCTAATACCCGACTAGGCTCAGAAATATCCAACCTCACGAATCGATTGGCTAAGGCCTGAACATCCAAAGCAAGCGGTCTCTGACTGACCGGAATAAAAGCAAGACTGCCCATACTAGCTGACTTTCTACTCAAAGCATTGGCCACTACATTGGCCTTCCCCAGGTGATATAAGATACTGATATCATAATTCTTCAACAACTCCAACCACCTCCTCTGCCTCAAATTCAACTCCTTTTGCTTGAACAAGTACTGAAGACTCTTGTGATCAGTGAACACCTCACACGCCACGCCATACAGATAGTGCCACCAAATCTTCAATGCGTGAACAATGGCTGCCAACTCCAAATCATGCACTAGATAGTTCTTCTCATGAATCTTCAATTGCCTCGAAGCATAAGCAATGACCTTGCCCTCCTGCATCAACACTGCACCAAGCCCAATACGAGATGCATCACAATAAACTGTATAAGGCCCTGAACCTGTGGGCAAAACCAGCACCGGTGTTGTAGTCAGAGCTGTCTTGAGCCTCTGAAAGTTCGCCTCCCACTCGTCCGACCATCTGAACTGGGCACCCTTCTGGGTCAACCTGGTCATCGGGGCTGCAATAGTTGAGAACCCCTCCACGAACCGGCGATAGTAGCCTGCCAACCCCAAGAAACTCCGAATCTCTGTAGCTGATGCTGGTCTAGGCCAGTTCTTGACTGCCTCAATCTTCTTCGGGTCAAACTGAATACCCTCTGCTGATACGACATGACCCAGGAATGCAACTGAACTCAAACAGAACTCACACTTTGAGAACTTCGCATATAGCTGACTATCCTTCAGAGTCTGAAGAACCACTCTAAGATAGATCTCGTGCTCTTCCTGGCTGCGGGAATATACTAGAATATCATCAATGAAGACTATCACGAACGAGTCCAAATAAGGCCTGAACACTCGGATCATCAAATCCATAAAAGCTACTGGGGCATTTGTCAACCCGAATGACATAACTAAGAACTCATAATGCCCGTACTGAGTGCAGAATGTTGTCTTAGGGACATCAGATGCCCTAATCCTCAACTGATGATAGCCAGATCTCAAGTCTATCTTTGAAAATACCTTGGCACCCTGAAGCTGATCGAACAAATCATTAATCCTCGGCAGGGGATACTTATTCTTGATGGTGACCTTGTTCAACTGCCGGTAATCAATGCACATTCTCATCGAACCATCCTTTTTCTTGACAAACAACACCGGCGCACCCCAAGGCGAAATGCTGGGTCTAATGAAACTCTTCTCAAGAAAGTCTTGCAACTGCTCCTTCAACTCTTTCAACTCTGGCGGGGCCATGCGATATGGCAGAATAGAAATGGGCTGAGTGCTCGGAACCAAATCGATGCAGAAATCAATATCCTTGTCGGGTGGCATACCTGACAGGTCTGAAGGGAAAACATCAGGAAACTCACGAACCACGGGCACCGAATCAATAGAGGGAACCTCAACACTGGAATCACGAACATAAGCAAAATAGGCCAAACACCCCTTCTCGACCATACGCCGAGCCTTCACATACGAGATAACACTGCGGGTAGAATGACCAGGAGTCCCCCTCCACTCTAAAAGGGGCAAATCCAGTAAGGCTAAGGTCACAGTCTTGGCATGACAGTCCAAGATGGCATGGTACGAGGATAACCAGTCCATCCCCAATATAACATCGAAGTCGACCATGTCTAACAGCAACAAATCAACACGGGTCTCAAGACCCCAATCACCACAATACAGGAACGATGAACTCGATCGACCACAATAGATCACCCACCGGTATAGACACATAAATAGGAATACTCAATGAATTACTAGGCATGACCAGGTACGGTGCAAAATAAGATGACACATACAAATACGTAGACCCTGGATCAAATAGCACTGAAGCATCTCTATCACAAAAGCACTGAAGCATCTCTATCACAAACCAGAATGGTACCTGTAATGACTGCATCTGAAGCCTTAGCCTCGGGCTTAGCTAGAAGGGCGTAACATTGGGGCTGTGCCCCACCACCCTGAACTACCTCTCTAGAATGGCCTACTGCTGGCTGGCCTCCACCTCTGGCGGCTTGAGCTCCACCTCTAGGACCTCTACCTCCACCTCTATCACCTCTACCCCCACCTCTAACTGGCTGGGCGGGTTGTGGAACACCTGGTGCCTGTACTATAGCGCGAGAACCCTGATGCTGAGAGCTACCCGGTGCTCGAGGGCAAAACCTAGCAATGTGACCTGTATCACCACAAGTGTAACAAGCTCTCGGTTGCTGACCCTGTTGACCTGAATGACCACCTCGGAAACTCTGAAGCGGCGGTGCACTAATAGGAGCTGGTGGTGCACTATAAGGCTGCTGATCAAAATAGTGCGTCTGAGAACCACGACCACCTGAAGTACCATGGGAAACCTGGAGAGCTGACTGGAAGGGCCTGAGAGGATGGCTTCTGCCATACGAATCTCTACTTCCAGACGAGGTGCCACTGAATCTGCCTGAATGACGGGGCCTCTTATCTGACCTATGACCACCTCCCTGTGACAGAATCATCTCAACTCTATGGCCACGTTAGCCGCTTCCTGGAAAGTGATCTCACTCCTGGCCTCCTTGGCCATCTGAATATGAATCGGCTGAATAAGACCATCAATAAACCTCCTCACCCTCTCTCTCGGTGGGAAGTATGACAAGAGCATGGCGAGCTAGATCGATGAACCTGGTCTCATACTGGGTGACCGTCATGGAACCCTTCTGGAGGTGCTCAAACTGCCCCCGAAAAGCCTCTCGCTGAGTCAGGGGGAGAAACTTCTCCAGAAACAACACTGAAAACTACTCCCATGTCAAAGAAGGCGAACCGACTAGTCTAGCTAAGCAATAATCCCTCCACCAAGTCTTGGCGGATCCAGACAGCCGAAAGGTAGCAAAATCAACTTTATTGGTCTCAACGATCCCCATGTTCCGAAGAACCTCGTGACAACTATCCAGATAATCCTGGGGATCCTAGGTAGATGCACCACTGAATGTAGAAGTGAAGAGCTTGGTGAACCTATCCAGCCTCTACAAAGCATCGACGAACATAGCCGCTCCATCGCCGGTCTGAGATACTACACCCGGCTGAACTGCCACAGCTGGTTGAACCACTGGAACCTGAACTTGGGGAGCTACCTGCTCAGGAGTGCGTGTAGCAGGAGTCTGAGCCCCTCCTCCAGCCTGAGAAGTGGCTGGTGCTACGGGAAGAAAACTCGCTCGGGTGACACTCTCCATGAGGCCCACCAATCAGACCAGAGCATCCTGAAGAACTGGGGTGGCAATGAACCCCTCTAGGACCTGAGCTAGGCCCACCGGAACTGCTGGGGCTGGAACCTCCTCCTCGAAATCAACTTGAGGCTCCGCCACTAGTGCTGCTGCTCGAGGCTAAGCTTTGACCCTACCTTGGCCTATAGCACGGCCTCGGCCTCGCCCTCTTCCCCTGGCGGGAGCTGCTGCTGGGGGCTCGGGCTACTGAGCGGTAGATGAGGAAGCGCGTGTTCTCGCCATCTGCGAAAGAACAGAGTAGAAATTCAATCAGTATTTGAGAAACAAAACCGCACGACAGGAAAGAACAAATATGAAGTCTCCTAACTCTATAGCCTCTGGGGATAAATACAAACGTCTCTATACCGATCCCTCAGACTCTACTAAGTTTGTCCGTGAGTTGTGAGACCTATGTAACCAAGAGTTTTGATACCAACTTGTCACGACCTGAATTTTTACCCTCGGGAGTCGTGATGGCGCCTACTATTGGGAGCTAGGCAAGCCAAACATTACTTACTTTATCATTAACAACATAATCCTTTTTAATAACTATCAACATTAAAATAAAAGCAACTGATTTAACTAAATAAGCAGAAGTCTTAAATTAACGAAAAACTGAATAGAAATGCGGAAGAATTCAACATAAGCCTCTATCCAAAACTGGTGTCACAATACTCACGAACATCTAAGAATACTAAATACACTGTCTAAATAAATATATTTGTTTGTCTCGAATACAATGAGATAACAGTCTAAAGTAAAAGATAGGGGAGACGCCAGGCCTGCGGACGCCTGCAAGGCTACCTCGGTGTCTCGCTGGACTGAAGACCTGCTCCCGCGCTACAGTTGCTGCTGTCCAAAACCTGAATCTGTGCAAAATAGCACAGAGTATAGTATCAGCACAACCGACCCCATGTGTTGGTAAGTGTCCAGTCTAACCTCGACGAAGTAGTAACAAGGCAAGAACCAGACAACCAAGTAAACCTATGCAATTCAAATATATATATACAACGGAAAAGAAATACAGGAAGTAACCAATTAATAAAGGAAGGGGAACATGCTGTGGGGAGATAACAGTTTCAAATAAGTAATCTCAGATAAAGAAAGAAACAACAAGGCCAGAATATCAATAAGAATCAGAAATCACAAACTTGCACGGCATCACCCTTCGTACTTTACTCTCATCCTCACCAAATCAATCGTATCAATAATCATGTACACGGCATCACCCTTCGTGCTTTTACTCTATTTCCTCACAATATAATCAATGAATATCAGTACGGAATGGTACATCGTACGGCACGGAATCACCCTTCGTGCTTTACACTCTTTCCTCACAATATCAAGCAGTGCACGACATCACCCTTCGTGATTTACACTCTTTCCTCACAATATCAAATAATGCACGGCATCACCCTTCGTGCTTTATCACTCTTCCTTACCCAAACAACAATCACAAATAAGAGGCAAGGAAGTAAACAAATAATGATAGAAATTTCGGCAAGGGAATGCAATTAAACAGTTAAATCCCGGCAAGGGAACAATATCAATGAGTTTCCATATCCCGGCAAGGGAGAAAATTAACAAAACAACTAAACGTCCCGGCAAGGGAATAAACCAATAACTCTTTCTCTTTCTTTCACTTTCATCTCATAGTTCACATTATAACTTGAGCCAATGCTCCAAAGATTTAATTATCTCATATACCTTCACAATTTGTATTTCAACTCGAGCCAACGCTCCACGAAGTTTAAAGATCACAATTTCCATTCACATACTCTCTACAACATATAAAAATCATCAATCAAGCATGGAAGTTATAATAAAACTAGGATATTCACAATATAAAGACTCACGGTCATGCTAGACACCAATATATAGATACTCGTCACCATGCCTATACATCGTACTCGACAATTAGCAAGTAGCAAATAAGACTCAACTTCTATTCCCTCAAGCTAAGGTTAGACCAAACACTTACCTCAACTTCCACGGCCAAATCAATCCACAACAACTGCTTTCCCTCTCGAATTCGGCTCTAACTCAATCAAGTCTATACAATAATGACTTCATAATATCAATATATGCTAAACAAATCAAACCCAATGCCTAATTATAGATTTCCAAGCTTTCTTCCCAAAATCCGAAAAATCGACCCCAGGACCGCTTGGTCAAAACACGAGGTTCGGACCAAATTCATATCTCCCATTCACCCACGAGCCCGAATATATATTTTGTTTTCAAATTCGACCCCAAAACGAGGTCTAAATCAAGAAAAAGTAAAAAAGCCCTAACTCTACAAAATTCCCCCAATTTCTACCCTAAATTACATTTTTTAGGCTTAGGAATTCAATAGATATTGATGGAAAATGAAGAAAATGAGTTGAAATTTACTAACCCAAGAAGTGTTGGTGAAAGAGAGCTTCAATGGACGCCTAAGGACCTTGGAGAAGAAGGAGTTCGTGTGTTTTAATGAAAATCTCGCAACTACACTATTCTGGAATTAAAAATTATAATTGGGCAAAATTGCCCTTCGCGTTCGCGGAAGGAAGGACGCGTTCGCGAAGAGTAAACTTGGCAGACCATTGCGTTCGCAATATGAAGAGTGCGAACGCGAAGAGAAAAGGCTGGGGGTCCAGGAATTGGTCTACGCGAACGCGTGGACCTTCACGCGAACGCGATGAAAGGGATCTGCAAGACTTCGCATTCGCGAGGGTGTCTATGCGAACGCGAAGAGGAAAAAGGAAGCTGAGTCCTCAGAGTCAAATGACTCTACGCGAACGCGAGGCAGGAATGCGAACACGACGAAAGGAAAATTCAGAGCTTCGCGAACGCGGATGATGCGTCGCGAACGCGAAGAAGAAATGGCCTGCAACTGCTGAAGCCAAAAGCCTGCAATCTTTCTAAGTCTGAAACCACTCCGAAACACCTCCGAAACACTCCCGAGCCTTCAGGGCTCCTAACCAATTATATGCACTAACTCAACAACATCCTACGAAATTAACCGTGCGATTAAATCGCCAAAATAACATCAAAAACAATGAATCAAACCTCAAAATCACTAGTTTTTCTTCAAACTTCATAAACTTTCAAATTTAGAGTTTTAAGTCCGAAACACGTCAAACGACGTCCAATTTCAACCAAACTTCACAGAAATATCTTAAACCACATATAAGACCTGTACCAGGCGCCGGAACCAAAATACGGGCCCGATACCAACACGTTCTAACCAATTTTCATTTCAATTTTCTTTATAAATTTCAAAAAAACAATTTTACTCAAAAATTCATTTCTCTGGCTTGGGACCTCGGAATTCGATTCCGGGCATACACCCAAGTCCCATATTTTCCTACGGACCCTCCGGGACCGTCAAATCACGGGTCCGGGTCAGTTTACCTAAAATATTGACCGGAGTCAAATTTACTCATTTTAATATCAAAGTTTAGCATTTTTCACAGAATTTCACGTTTAAGCTTTCCGGCTATACGCCCGGACTGTGCACGCAAATCGAGGCAACTAAAAATGAGGTTCTAAAGGCTTCGGAAGAACGGAATGGATAAGAAAATAGATGATGACCCCTTTGGATCGTCACATAAATAGAAAAACTAAATCAAATAAAAAGACTGAACAAAAAAGATAAAAAATAATTAACTATGTTTTGTTTTCTTAATAAATTTCGAATGGTCGGCATGCCATTTTACCTCTTTAATTTAAAATAACCTCGTGAGAGATATTGGAACAATACAAAAAATTAAAGTTCCCCTAATAGTTTGCAACAATCATAGGATCTATTGCAAGTGATATCAATTATGTCAAAAGTTTGATATATTTGTCTAACTATAAAGTTGCCTATGAGTAGCAAGAGTAGATCTATAAGTTCTCTTTGCATTATATGCTTTTCTTTATACATTGGTCCATGAATATTCGAAATTTCATTTAGAGTTCTTTCCCCTCTTTCTTCCTTCATTATCAGGCTAGATGGAAAAAACTTTACTTTGTACTTCATACAATGGACACAAGGTATTTAGGGATTGTATTTGTTTGACAAGTGAAAATTGTGAACTCAAAATATTGAATAATATAAGATTTTGGATCACATATATAAACAAGTCTCAAATAAATTATGTCAGTTAAAAGGCACAATGTAAAATTTCTAGTTCAAGACTAAATATATGTGTATTTGAAATTTAGCTAGTGTTTTGGAAAAAGATTTGGTTGAAACTTGAAAAAAAAGTTTTTGAAATTGTGTTGAAAAATAATTTTTGGAAGTTGAAGATTGTATTTGGACATGCATTTTATTTGGAAAAAAAAAGTTGAAGTTTTGTGTGTGGAATGAAATTTTCACCTAAAAACTGCCCTAAAGTAGTTTTTGGGAACTTGAATTTTTTTTTATTTTTTTTTCAAAAGCTGATCATATTCTACGAAAAAAATGATGTTTTCAAATTTTTTTCTTAGAAAAAATAGCCAAAATCAATGACCAAATGGGAGTTTAAACTGATGAGTTTACGTTACGCTTGATTATAGATTAACTTGTGTGAAATTTTGAAAAAAACGATTATGAATCCAGTCAAGGACCCAACTTGGGTCGTGACATGTGTGATACTTTCCTATGAAAATCTGGTATGGTTGATATTTTGTAGCATAGAGGAAAGAAAGAAATTGAAATAAATGAAATATAGAAACTTAAAATCTGAAAATTGATTTAATTTGCTCTGAATTGATTTGATGTGTAGATTTAAAAAAAAAACATAATTAACACTAGCTTGTTTGATTATTGAATAAAACGACTCATATCAACCAGAACTGTCCCTACACCTATTGTTTTTTTTGTTTTTTATTTTTAATAATTTTCTTTTTATTAAGTTTATCTTTTCTTCTTTTGGTCATACCAAAGAAAAATCTTATACAAATAAATGGTGCTAATCGAAGTGAACCATAGAGATTGCAAATTCAGCCGCAATATTCCCCTGGCCATCTCTCATTTTCAAATTTCCCATGAATAAAACAAAACGAAAAAGACGTAAAAAGAAAGAGAACCACTAATTTGCTCAAGAAAAATGTTTATTAATCATAGGGGTTGCTTCTTGATATATACAACAAAATAACGAGATAGTATGAGGTAATATAAAAATCAAAATAACTAATTTACTTTCTTTTATATTCTATGTTTGGTAAAAAATAATTACATATTACAGTGTTTAATACACTTGTTAATTTGCAGCCGAATTAACTTTCGTTTCAGCATTAGCCTTGCAGATCTTTCGGCAAGTTGGTGTTCTTCATTCAAATCTGGTCTCATTTGGCTAAAAAAAAGGCAAACAACAACGACCTCCATTTTCGACCACTGTTACAGTGGCAAACCCATCGGTAACAATGGTGATTCCACAGCAAACAAAACAAACAAAACCTAGAAACTAAAAAAAAAGTGAAAATTTTATAGACTAAAAAAATAGTGAAAATGCATGTTAATATTTTGTTCTGGCGGGGATTTTCCATGGCTGATGGAGTTTAGAGGAGGAGGTCGACGGGTATGGGGTTCAGAAGAAGATGAGAAACGTTGGGGGGGGGCTTTGTTTCTTTTTATTTGTTTTCTTTTAAATATTATCAATTGGTGTAAATTTAGTATTTTCTTTTTTTTCTTGAGTTAGGACACGTGTCACGACCTTATTGGTGCATGACCTCACACATATTTTGAAAAACTGGTCAAGAAAAAAGTGGTGTGTACTAGCTATACTTTAGAAAGGTTGCATGTGTAATATTATTATCGTCCACAGAAAGTGTGTAAGGGGGGATTTGGGCCATATGTTAGGTGGATACTTATGTATTTTGCCTTTTTGTAATTTAAGATTCAAATATAATTGTAGGTTAACGATTATATTTTCCTTGTATAAATCATATTAAGGATCAGGGGCATACACAGAATTTTTTGCAAGCGGTGTCGATGCTAAAGAGACAGAGAGGCACAAATAACTGAAATATATATATATTTCGTTTTAGCTCACACAACCAAGCCTTAGCCTATTGGTTTAGCTAATTCTTTTCATCTATGTAGAGATCAGGAGTTCGATCCCGTAGGACGTCCATTTTTAGAAACAAAAAGAGCTCTAAAATTCATTAAAAATTCAGAGCCTATTGGGATCGAACCTTGATCTCAAACATGATAGTCAGTCGCTTAACCGTTAGGCTGCGGATAAAGAATTTTCAGGCGGTGTTATTTCTGTTTATATGCAGTAATTTGCGTAATAATTATACACGTGTATAAAGTGCATCTGCCCCTGTTAAGGATGACTCGTACTATTGATAGTGCTAAGCGTCCAATACTTAAACAACACAACGTATAACAAATTTCTTATGAGCTAGTACTCCCTCCGGTTCACAATAAGTGATATTTTATCTTTTTATTTTGATCCAAAATAAGTATCTTTTTACGGAATCAAGAAGGAATTAATTTTATATTTCCAAAATTGCCCTTATTTACATATTCCAATGTGTCAATGTAACAATTAATTAAGATTAATTTAGTGAATACATCTTTTTTTCTCTAGGAATTTATATTTTCTTAATGGAAGTGTCACAGGTAAATTGTCACTTATTGTGGACCAGAGGGAATACTAATTTTTCTTCTTGTTTTGCTCAAATTTTGAAAATGGATGTTTAATATTGATACATTTCTATATCTAAACAATTTCAGAAGTGGTTAGTAGTACTCCCTCTATCTCGTATTAGCAGTCGTGGTTACTAAAAATAGTTATCTCAAATTATTTGTCATTTTAGAAGTTCAAAACAAAATTGATTATATTTTTCCTTTTTACTCTTAGTAATAATTGTTCTTGAAGATGGAGATAACACATAAATAAAATAAATATTCAATGAAAAAAGATTATATCTTATGACATAAATAAGGATAGAATAGTCCAATCTTTTTCCTAATTAATATTTTTTAAGGGGTATGTAAAAAAGAAACACGACACATAATATGAGACGGGGGAGTAATTTGCTAGTAGAGGTTTGGTTGGTTGGCTAAAGAGACACACCACATAAAAAAAAAAAATTGGTGCAAAAGATGTTATATTATATAATATTAAGGTGGATCGTTACAAGGAGTAGGAGGCATCAAAAATAACATTTTAGGGGAGCGACCTCTAGATGGGTTGTAACAAAAAGGGGTGCTAGGGGTAAACTATTAGTAGCATCCGTCTCGGGAGGGTAACAAAAAAGCCCATCGATGGTTCTAGTCTGATAGTGCGGGGGTAGGTTTCTAACAAAAAGAGTTCCCGAACGGTCGTCTTCAAGCATCTGATGTACAAAAGGCGATAGTTGATAAAAAACGGTGATGATTGGTGAAGCCTCCATCTGCAAACCATGTTTAGTTAAGGAGTCAGCTTTCTAAAATAATGTTTTGACTTATAGCCTTTTCATAATAATACTCCTATGCAGTTATACGATGATCTATTCATTAATTTGTACGAAATTATATATATATATATAATAAACATAAATAGATGGATTAGAAAGACGACCCCAAGCATTTTAGTACACATGGTTGGAGAAAAAGTTACACCCTAAGTTTAGTGGCCATATTAATACAAGTATTAATGGTTGTTTCTACTTATAAATAGATGGATTAGAACAACTTAAAACTAAACTAACTCTCATATTACAAATTTAATTTATTTCATTTAAAAAGTAAACAAACACATTTGAAAATATAAAACGCGTAGTAATAATTTATTTATTGTTTTGACAAAAATAAAACAAAAAAAATTATGAGTATAAAAAAACCCATGCGAGATGTAAAAACCAACGAACCCCACTACCATTCATCCCCATGCCCTGATTGATCCCCACCCACCACTTCCCATCTTCCAGCTCCCATTTCTCCTTTGCTTTTACTAATCACCCAAACTCTACACTACACTCCAATCTTTGTTCTCCACTTTCACTTCCACTCTCCCTCTCTCTAAAGTCATTCTTCACTTCTCTCTCTAGAAAATCACAAGTCATTCATTCACCATGTTTGATGACTCTGTATCTACTGTGTATTCTTCAATCTGGACATCCATGAATAGCTGGTTCACTCCCACTGTCCTTTTTGTTCTTCTCAATGTTATGATTGCTACCATTGCTTTTACTTCTTCTTTAGCTAACCAAAAACCAAATCACCCTCCCAAACAAGAACAACAACAACAACGTCAACAAGAACAAGATTACTCACAAAATCAGTCACAACAACAACAACAAGAGCAACAACCTTATAAACTCACTAGATCTCCTTCTATTCTTCAACGCATCAAATCCATAAATTTCTATAACTATAGATCTCAAGAACCTGTTAAAGATTACAACTTTGACAATCCCCATAATCAAGAAACTACCTTTGAACCACAAACACATTACATTTTCGAAGCAGCTCCAGAACATACTACCATAGTACCAGAAACAACGCAGTATATTTTCAACCAATCCCATCATGAAAATGCTCAAAAAACACAAACCCAGTACGATTTCCATCAAACCCATCTAGAGAATCTCCCAGACGCACAAACCCAGTACCTTTTTCAACACACCCACGAACAAGAACTCAAAAATATGGATCAAGATATCAACTTTCAGCAAACCCATCAAGAAAATATTCAAGAGAAATCGACCCAGTACATTTTTCAACACACCCATGAACAAGAACTTGAAAATATAGACACCCATTTCGATTTTAAGCAAACCCATGAAGAAAATGAGGTAGAAGAAGAGGAAGAAGAAGGTGAGTTGAAGAGCTTGGATGAAGTGTACAGTCAGTTAAAGGAACGTCACGTGAGTAGGAGCAGATCAGATACAAATCCATCGGCTGGTGAAGCTCCAATAAAGTTGCCGACGAAGATGAAGAAATCAGCAAGCATGAAATCTCCATTTGCACATTTTGAAGAGGAGACCATTGTTGAAGCTCGCCGGCCGGCAACTACAAGGGAAAGGAATGTTAAGACTAACAATGGAGACATTAACGAAGTTGATGCGAAAGCAGATGATTTCATCAACAAGTTCAAGCAACAGTTGAAATTACAGAGGTTGGATTCAATTCTCAGGTACAAGGAGATGATTGGTAGAGGGAGCTGAAAGGTATAAATTTCTGTTTTTCTTGGGTTCAATTTGCAATTTCTGGTTAGTTTTGGGGCTGTTGTAGAAATTGGAAAAAGTAAGATGGTGATGGGATCTAATGCAAATCCAACTGTTGCAACATTTTGGTCAATGTCTTGTCTTTTGGCATTTGATAAATCATGGGTTTGTGGATGGGCATTTTAGTAATTTTACTGCTGCATTGCCAATTTATGGTTTGCAGTGTCTGATAATGTGGAGAAAGACTTTTCTTTGGGTGGCAAACTATAGATTGGCTAATGTTCGAGGGCTCATTATGTTGTTAGAGCTAATTACAGTTTACCGTGAATTTAGTCCACATTTTAAAACTCTCTGTTCAAATAGGTCATCTTTTTAAACTTTTCTTCAACAAATGTCCCCAAAGAATCTCCATTTTTTCTGGTTGTTAATGTACTTTTGGGAGTTTTATTGTTCCTCACGACTGTTTATGATAAGAAAATGTAGGAGCCCGTTTGGATGGTTTGTTTTAAGTGACTTTTAAGTAAGACATAAGTTAAGGAATTATAACTTTTGGCTTTTAGCTTATTTTTGTCATTTTAGCTTAAAAATAAAGTGCTTAAAAACAATTTTTTACTTAATCCAAACACTATAAAATTATTTGGCTTAAAAACACTTAAAATAAGTCATTCCAAACGTGCTCTAGGTTATCAGGGTTATTAGTATCACGTGTAGTTTCATGTTTTTCATTTGAAATAGTTTGGAGTCGGCATATCTATCCATGTTCTATATCACACATGTTACCTTTCTCATTTCTTTTCACAATACAACAATAAACATTCCAGTGTATTCCCACATTTCAGTGTATTCTTATAAATGGGATCTAAAGAGGGTAGGATGTAGCAGCCTTACCCTATCCTAGATTTTTTTCACAATAAATCCATTTTTAAGGAGTAAAGTTTTATTGTGTCTTAACTGTCAGCAGCTTAACAAGAAGATAAGTGTCTACTAACTTAAGGGTAGATGAAGTAGACAGAATGTGAAAAATTTGTTGTTAGATGAAATTACACTAATAATGCAGACACCCTTTTGTTACACCAACAAACTCAAAACTCATGTAATCCTAAAGGTGGGATCCAATTAAAAGTAGGGTGTACGCAAACCTTTGTAAAAAATTATTTTTAATAGACAGGAAACTATAGTCACAATAGTGGTGAAAAGAACAATAAAAAACCCGAAGCACAAACATCCTCTTAAACTTTTAATTCTATCATTATGTGTGAGATACTGAAACTTAAAGTAAAAATATTAATTCATTAATGGGAGCAAGGGCTGGGAATTATTGCACTATTTTTAAAGAGAATTTAATGGTTTGCACTATTTTTAAAGAAAATTTAATGATTTGCACTACTATTTTTCCTTTATTTAGGGGCAATCATATAATCATATGATATTACGGTGGTCATGGTGGTTAGTGGGGCCATATTTAAATGGTGACAGCTAATAACAAACACCTTTCACAATTTTTTAATTTATGGGAATTTTGTTGATAGGTCCCAATCACAACAAGTGATATGCGACCATATGATCCAAAGTTAGGCCTTTTTCCTTGGTCACTACTGGTTAGAGCATCTTCTAGTTAGACTAAGGGTGTTAACCGGGTGGATCGGGCCGAGTTGCTATTTTTTGGACCCGTACGGGTTACGGTCCGGACCGGTTATGGGTTGAGGCTTAACGGGTTTAACGGGTTCGAGTTCATCCGGATAAAAATTGAACCGTACGGGTTGAGGGGGTCGGGCCGGGCCGGGTTTAGTGTATTTTTTTATATTTTTTATATTTTGTATAACTATTGTAAGTTATATTAATACTTTGTATTAATTTAAAGATTACAAGTTATATTAATACAAAAGTATTAATATAAATTGCAAGTGCTACATTTATTTCAAAATTCAAAATTAAAGTTTGCATTTAAAAAGTAAATTAACAAAAAATAGTAAAACTAAATTTTCATGCATAATAAATTAACAATACTTCAAATTAATCTAACAAACTAAAACATTAAGCATAAATACGTCTAATAATTTTAAAATAACACAAATTGTCTTAAAATCTTAAATACGAATTTTCGGAGGACGCTCAAGACAATACTTGATATGCCTCCTTAAACTTCCTGTGCCAGACTCTGAACGAAAATTTAAGACTTGATCACAGTTCTTGCACTTTACTTTCTGACCTTCTTCATTTTCTTCTACCACCTCAAAGTGTTGCCAAACATATGATCGCACTCTAGAAGTACGAGGCATGATTTAAATTGAATTGAGATTTGAGAATTGAGAATTTGAGATTGAGACTTGAAATTTTGAAAATTGGAGAATGAGAGAAATTGAGATTGAGAAATAAGAGTTGAGTGAAGAAATGAAGAAGAGGGGGTGTATTTATAGTTTTAGAGAAGATTAATTTTGTAAATTGAAAAAAGGTTAAATTTTAAAGAAAAAAGAGGTTATTAATACAATTAACCCGTTGGGCAACGGATGCCTGTCAGGTCTTACCGTTGCCAACGGTTAGTGGGCCCCACTTAATTCAAAAAATTAAAAAAAAAAACAAAAAAAAGAGATTGTACCGGGCCGGGCCGGTTTAACCGGTACACGGTACTGTTTATGTGGACCGGGTTTGACCGGTCCGGTTAACTGTTACCAAAATTTAAACGAACCAACCCCCTCTACCCCTCCTACCCAGCCCCACCCGCCCCCCTATGTACCGGGCCGGTCCGGTTCCGGTTTTAACCGGTCTGGACCGGTCCGGTTACGGGTCAACCCGGCCCGTTAAACACCTTTAAGTTAGACTAAGACTAGAAGTTTCACTTTTTGTTGCAAAAAATATTAAACAAATAGTGCTATAAGATTCTTTGTAAGTGCATAACATAATGTAGTGTCATCAATTATAACAATATTATTTAAATATATTTTTCTAAGGATTAAGCAATTACACCATCAATTATTCAGATGGGGCATCTTCTTGTATTAATTTGTTTATGTTTTTGTTAAACTATTTAGTTCCTCTTCCTGTCGGCAAAGTGATTACACTAATATTTAATTCTATAAAGAGACAGCTCACTGACTATTATAATATTGAATTAGAGATAAAAAGACAACAATTTTCGAGTTAGCACATGGGGTTTGGAATGGACAAAAGGAGAAAACAATTGTTCACTCCCCTACTCGACTATATGACAAACAAGAAAGCAAACACCTCGCTATTGTTTGCCTAAAAATGAAAAGTTATTTGGATTCTAACTTTTACTAAAAGAGAATAATTGTACTAAATGGATTATTTGGAGTACGTAATAAATCTAATTCCAACGAAAGATTTATCCTACAATTATAGTACGTAGTACAATTTTATCCTTTTTGGATATGCGTGGATTTGGATTACAATCTGTATAATGGGGTCTTAGAATTCTTAATCTGTAGATCACAAATATTTTGACATTTCAAGTTGATGACCAAGAAAACATTGCCCTTGGAAAATTTGAGTTTAACTATCAAAAAAGTTTATTCAATCAGTTTAGTAGTAAAACTCAAACGTCCAAAACTGAAGTTGTTGTTTAATAATCGCAGCTTCACTTTGTAACACTGATTCCAACTTGGCTTGACTTGGTTTTGTAGCAATTAGTTAAGTTTGATTCAAGTTAGTGTCCAACCCCATGGGTTTAAAAAATAAAGGGCAGTACGATGCACAAAACACCTTACATTCACGCAGCATTTGGGGACGCAGTATTCGGGAAAGAACTGCATCCAAGGGGCATTATGTAGACAACCAAACCTAATGCAAGTATTAATAATTACTTTCATGATTTGAACCCGTGACTTACTTTGTCGTCGTTCCAAGACTTCCCTTCTCTGACTCCGGGGCTATATGATTCTCATTTCTATAGAAACTCATTTCATTTGAAAAACGAACCATATTATCTAAAGAAATACAAAAAGTAGTACGTAATAAAAAAGGAAAGAAGAAAACCAGAAACATATCACAAATACCAAAAAAGTTAGGATTTAGTTGGGGAGGCAGCAAAGGTTGGAAGGAACAAAACTTGTCCAGTCTCCAAAAAACACAAATTGCGGTGTTGTGGATATGTATGACTGAAGTCTGAACTATGAAACTCAATTCATTCTGACTTCATCTTTTGGAACTATGCATATTTTAGGAACTGCTGTTACTGTTGCTGTTGCCTGACCAACTTATTATAATATCTTGAATTTTGTTGGCTTTTATTAAATCATTGTATACGAGTAAAATTAAGCTCATGGTATACACCAGCCTCCAACAAGATAAGCTAGGTTCGAGACATGATGACAAGGGGCCGATATCGAGGCGAAAGTTTCGTCGAGTCGGAATCCGAGGGCATGATACCTGCCCCCGAGAATTCCGGATTGGTCTCAACCTTGAATGACTTCAGGGAGCATTATAACAATCAAACATATGGAAGGCCGAAATATCCGTGACCGGACGGATATCACGGCGAGGATCTCGGCACGTATCGATAAGGAGCCGACAATCAGTTAATCAGAAGATTTTTTACCTTTTATAGAGTTGTACCTAAGGTAAGACTCCTACAATAAAGGAGATCTGATAATTCATGAAACACATTGCAACACGCGTTCCAAGGCAATAAATTATCATTTTCTCTATTATTTAGCTTTTTTACTTGTTCATCAGTGTTGACTATAGCGAGCTCGGATCGAGAGTTAACAATTTCACTAAGGCTGAAACTGTGTTATTCGTATGGTTTGAATTCATTTTATCTTTACTTGTTCAACCTAATTCAATTTATAGCTTTGTGTCAAAATAATCCGCGTATCCTTAAAATCACTTACAAATTCAATTGTTATCCGATTTTGAGGGTAAACAGTTTGGCGCCCACGTGGGGCTAAGGATAATAGTGGTTATTTGACACAAACCTCTATAACACACCCTATTTTACACTTGTTCTTTGGAGTATCTTTGATTTCAGGTTAAAATGTGAAATGTCGAACTCCCAGGCTACCCCTTTAAACGTGGATGTTGTATCCGGCCACCATGGAGAGAACAACAATGTAGCACCCGGTAACGAGGTGCCCCCTGTGGACCACAAAGGAGTTCCAGTTGTAGACCTGATCGACGCTAGCTCGCATGTGGCCATCAATGCAAATTTGCCTACCGATCTTGAGAACAACATCCACAGAGAAGTCCGATCGATTGCACAAAATACGCACGGCGGCGAAGATGATGGGATCAACTTACGGGTGATCTTCGAAATGTTACAGGTGCTCCGAGTAGGATTGAGCCCGAGCCGTCTAGGAAGTCACCAGCAGAAATGAACCGATCACAGAGAGACCAAATGAAAATGAATCAGGGACCAACACCGAGATCATAAAAATGCTCGAGGAGCTGACTAAACGGGTAGAATTGGGAGAAAAGAAAATCGAAGCCAATGATAAAAAAGTAGAAACCTATAATTACAGGGTCGATCAAATACCAGGAGCACTGCCGTTATTAAAAGGCTTGGATTCCAAGAAGTTTGTTCAAAAACCTTTCCCTCCGAGCGCAACTCCGAAGCCTATCCCTAAGAAGTTCTGCATGCCCGAGATTCCTAAGTACAACGGAAAAACAGATCCAAATAGCATGTGACCTCCTACACGTGCACCATCAAAGGGAGTGCCTTGGAAGATGACGAGATCGAGTCTTTCCTGCTGAAAAAGTTTGGGGAAACTCTGTCAAAGGGAGCTATAATATGGTATCACAACCTACCTCTTAATTCTATTAACTCATTTGCTATGCTTGCAGACTTCTTCATGAAAGCACACACCGGGGATATCAAGGTCGAGACCAGGAAGTTAGACCTTTTCAAAGTAAAACAGAGGGACAATGAGATTCTCAGAGAATTCGTGTCCCAGTTTTAAATGGAATGAATGGACCTGCCTCCAGTCGCGGACGATTAGGCCGTTCAAGCCTTTACCCAAGGACTCAATGTTCGAAGCTCATTGGCTTTACATTAGTTAAAACAAAATCTGGTAGAATATCCAGCTGTTACTTGGACCGATGTACATAATCGGTATCAATCAAAAATCAGGGTTGAAGATGATCAACTTGGGGCTCCTTCCGGGTCCGTTTATCTCATCTGAGCCGTTGATAGAGTCAAGAGAGACATCGATCGTGAACCAAGATCGAGCAGGGATCGTTATCAACCATATAACGAGGACCAAAGAGGTAACGGATCTGGGCGAAACACCGTGAGGAATGAAATGAGGAGTGATCGAGGTCAAAACAACCAGGGACTCATGAGCAAAAACAGTTGTGACAGCCCATCGGACCTAAGGAAGCACCAAGGCTTTTAGAATACAACTTTAATGTCGACCGCCATCGCATTTGCCATCTGACACATCAAGGACACCAAATGGCCTCGACCTCTACAGTCTGATCCAGCCCAAAGGGATCCTAATCTAATGTGCAAATATCATGCCACTCATGGACACACAACAGAGAATTGCCGCCAATTAAGAGAGGAAGTAGCCCAACTATTCAATGATGGCATCTCCGAGAGTTTCTAAGCGAACGAGCCCAAAACCATTTTAGGAATAGAGATGCTAATAAACTGGTCGAGCAGGAAGAACCTCAGCACGTCATTAACAAGAACATCGGCGGGGTCAACATTCCCCAAGGTCCAATGTTAAAGCGCACCAAAATATCCATCACAAGCGAAAAACGGACTCGGGATTATGTGCTTGAAGGAACCTTGTCTTTCAATGACGAAGACGCTGAAGGGATCGTGCAACCCCACAATGATGCACTGGTAATATCTGTACTCATAAATAAATCTCGAGTTAAGCGTGTGTTAATTGATTTAGGTAGCTCAGCCAACATCATCAGATTGAGAGTCGTGGAACAGCTCGGTCTACATGATCAAATCGTGCTTGCAGTCCGAGTTCTAAACGGATTCAACATGGCATGTGAAACCACCAAAAGGGGAGATAACATTACCAGTGAACGCCACTGGGACCATCCAGGAAGCAAAGTTCTATGTAATTGAAGGCGATATGAGGTACAACGCTCTCTTTAGGAGGCCATCGATACACAACATGAGGGCAGTAACCTCTACTCTACACCAAGTGTTAAAATTCCCAATGCCAGGAGGGATTAAAATAATCTATGGAGAACAATCAGCTGCAAAGGAAATGTTCGGGGTTGAAGAGGTGATCTCGATGTCACACCACCTTTTTCTATCCAAAAAGGTATATGGGAGTTTTTACAATTAAAGTGACAAAACCGAAACAGAATTATTTATTCAAATTCAGAGTCTCCACGTAGGATAATTTATGGTGTCCCAAGTCACCGGTTTAAAATCCCGAATCGAGGAAGTTAACTCTTATTTATGGTCTGCGAATACAGAAATTCGGGTAAGGAATTTTAGTAACCTGGGAGAAGGTGTGAGGCACTCCTGAGTTCCGTGGTTTTAGTACGGTCGCTCAGCTATTAACAATTAGACTAATTATCTGATTTATTACATGCTTAAAACCTATTGTGCATTTTTTTAACTTTCTAACCGCTTTTAAGTATTTATGAAATTATTTCCGGAACAAGTTACGATTGTCGTACACTTGTTTATTCTGTACACATCGCGAATCATGTCATGGGAACTGTACCCACGATTTACAACATGTTTAATTTATTAATGGTTCGAAGTTGTGATCAGGTCACATGAAATGCACACCCGAATGGGAATTAGGTATCACGACCATGCCATGGGAACCGTGCCTAGAGCCGTGATAATTATTATTAGTCGCGCCTAAAGCAACTAGCACATTTAATTATTTTCCTAATCTTTGAGACTGTTGTGAGGACATGAATTATAGAAAATGTAGGAAAAATTAAACCATTTAAGATTCCCTTAGCTAGGCTAGGCAATGCATCAAAGATATTAGAAAATAGATGATAGCACAACTCTTAAAGTGAACCTAATTTTGTGTCGAAGCTCTAGCATTTATTAACCAACGAGTTAATTTTCTTAATCCCTAAGATTTGCAACAAATCTTACTTCATCTGCCATTAAGTATGCTTCAACAAATATTCAATATTATTTATTATGGAGGACTTCAGAGATTATTTATGCATCATTATGCTTTACATACAAATAGCAAGGTAAATATGTTTCCATTATAAATTTCAAATTTAGGATTCTCCAAACGTTTAGCTGACTGAATGGGATTAGCTCATTTACGAAGAACACCAGATCTTTCGAAACTGCTAGTATAGATGAGTGATTTACAGTTGAAGCCTCACAGAGCTATAATAATTTTATTGACTACTAAGATCAAGAAAACACAATAATTGATACATCTAGTGCCTGTTCATTAATTTGACTTTGAAAATCTTAAACAACAGAAGGAGGACATTAATTAGTCACCTTGAATTGAAGATGTTCTGCATTCCTCTCTATTGCAGCGATTTGTACGACGCTGGCTGATTCTTCAATGTTTCCTACGTCACTAGGAGAGAGGAATGAAATCGGGCTACAGCCTTTTTTGTGTGTGTTAGGAATTGCGGGGGGTTTGCATCTATACCCGCTTTTTGTTAAACTTTTAACTTGTGTCCGCTTTGCAAAAAAAATTTTTTTGCAAGCGTACCCTCTTTTTCGCATAACTTCAGCATACGGGGCTGAAGTAGCAAAGGCAATCACGCAAAACTTCAGCATTCTAGTAGACGGACCTGAAGTAGAAAGTGTGCTGAACCAAGTGTGCTGAAGTTTTTGTTTGTAATTGTTGAACTTAAGCATAGTAGCTGAAGTTTTGTTCTCTATTTGCATTGCTAAAGTTTTTGTTTTTGTAACTGGCGAACTTCAGCTCTAGAGCTGAAGTTTTTGTTTTGTATCTGGAGAACTTAAGCTCTAGAGCTGAAGTTCTTATTTTTGTAACTGGCAAACTTCAGCTCTAGAGCTGAAGTTTTTGTTTCGTAACTGGCGAACTTCAGCTCTAGAGCTGAAGTTTTTGTTTTGTAATTGGCGAACTTCAGCTCTAGAGCTGAAGTTTTTGTTTTGTAACTGTGGAACTTCAGCTCTAGAGCTGAAGTTATTTAGTTCATTTGTAAAAACTTCAGCACTATATAAGCAATGGAGATTTTATTTCTTATTGCATATAGCTATACAAGTAACTTGGTGTTTCTTGTCATGGGGAAGATGCTAAATTTGCGGTGAATTGCTTTCACTTCAGCCTGAAGTTAAGGGTGAAAAAGGACATGGTGCCAAACAATGACCACTTGCAGATCCATTCGTATTTCTTGACTGGAATAGAGTAGTGTAAGAAATTTTTCGTCTTATCATTGAACCAGATATGTCTACACAAAATTTTAATAACTGAAGTTCCATAACAACACCAACAACAGCAGAAGAAAGAAGAAGAAGAAGAAAACGAAGGAGCAGACGGGGGAGGAGAAAGGGGGCTGAAGTTATTTAAAAAGTGGGTACAAGTTAAAAGTTTTTTAAAAAATGGGTATAGGTTAAATGGGGGCGACCAAATAGGGCGCCCCGTGCAATTTTTACGGAATTGCGGTTGTCCTCATTTTTTAGGAATTGGAATCTAGGGTAGGGTTTCTATAATTGGGTATTTTATATGGAAGTGGGAAGGGATGATGACCATTGGATTAAATAGATGGCTAGGATTAAATCTTGCACTTAAGTGGGCTAATGGGTTGGGAAGAATGAGTCTTTGTCTTGTTGGGCTTAAATATGGTAGGAAGACTAAAACAATGTAATATACTTATAAAAATATAAAAATCACATCTTAATTAATACAATAATCTACTAAAATAAAACTAAATATAAAAATTGAAACTATTTTTTTTATATTTTCTTTTAATTTTTAAATACTAAAACAATAAAATTAAACTAATAAAGTGGTAGTAAAAGAAAAAATAGATTAAAAATATATAATAACTCAAGTAAATATTTAAAATACTACAACTAACTTAAAAATTATCTGGGTCAAAAATTACATGCCTACAACTGCCCCTATTTTATTGGAAACACGAAGAGTTTTCAGACAAAGAACGACGAGACAGGTTTTTTGACCCGACCCTTATTTAGAGAAACCAAAAACTAAAAGAGAAGAGAATGTGACCGAGTCCTAGTATTTGAGCCGCCTACATATCCTTGGCTATAAAGGTATCGGGCCACGTATAGTTCAGAAGTGAATGAGGTGATGGAGTGTATGGAGAGTATGAGAGAGTCGAGTGAGGTACTGTTCCGTCGAGGTTCCGGTCCGCGGTCCCGTTATAACATCAAAATCAAAATAAAAAAGACTAACTTAACCTATCAACTATGAGTTACAAGATTCCTATCTATGAGTCTTCTGAAGCTTGATCTTGGATCTTGAATGGTTCTTCATGCAGACTTTAGATTTGAACCTTGACGCTTGCTAGTTGTATGTGCTAGTTAATTCTTCCACGACTTCCTCGGATCACGATCAGACATGCAGTGCTCGCGACTTCAGCCATGTCTTGAGCAGTTCACATATTTCATCTGCTTCTTCGTTTTGGATTCACTTCTTTTTTCTTTTCTTTCCTTTTGGATTGAGACTTCTTTTGGTCATCTCATACCCTTGTTGACTCGTATTCTTGAGGCGAACTTCTGCTACTTCTAACTTGAATTGACAACAGGACTGTAGGTTGCCCTTATTCTTCAGGAGGGATCCTGCCGTCTCTGACCGGAACTTGAAATGAATTCCCTCATTTTCCAGGTGGGCGCCTGCTACCGACTTAAAACTCTTGAAATAAATACCTGTAAGCACGTGATTTTTGCCCAATATGAGAATTACTCCCAAAAAATTCAAAAATAAAATGATTTTTCTTTGGTGTGCAATTTTGTGATATTTTGAAGAATTATTTGTATTTGTCTGTGCGTGTTTATTCGCTAAATTAATAAAAAATACAAAAATATGTCGCATTTTGCATGTATGATTTAATTCTACAATTGTTAGTAATTAAAATTGTTTTACAAAAATTAAAAATTACAAAAATAGGCATCGTTTGCATTTTTAGCATTTAATGTCCAAATATACAATTTTATGCTTAATTAATACTTAATTGTGCGTTAATTGTTATTGGGAGTTAATTTGCGCCTTTATAACTTAATTTAGTTCTTAATAATAGTTTAAGTATTTTTATAATTTAGTTTTAGAAAAACAAAAGAAGAAAAGAGAGCGAAAATATAAAGAAAGTCGGAATTGGGCCTCTTCTTCAATTTCAAGCTATAGGCCCAAAAAATGGCCCAATCTTTCCTACGACCCAGTCCATTTCGAACTGGGTCGACCCAGTCCATAACCCAACACCCCTATTATCTTACAAACAACACAAAACAAAAGAAAGAAAGAAGAAAAAACCCTAAAAAACTAAGAAGTCATCCGCCCCCACCCCTCCTATCTTCTTCTTCTTCCTCAAGCTTCTCCACCTCCCATGGCTGCCCTTCCTCACGCCTCCACCACCTCAACACACACACACACACACACGACATTCTCCATCGTCCCATCGACCCCAACACGAGCAGCCATGGCTGCTTTCTCCCCCCATTTCCCGTTGTCGAAACCAAATGACCATTGGAGTAGCTTCACGTCCGCCATTGTTGCTGCGTTTTCTTCCAGTCGTTGCAGCTGCTACTGCTGTTCCTTCGTCATCCATGGAGGGACTTCTACTTCCATCTTCTCAACTTCAAGTCCAAGCGACCAAGCTGCTCCGTTCTCCAAAACGCAGCAATGAGAGCTGCTCGAAACCAGCCCAAAAACGAGCTCCATTGTCGCTCCGTCGTGTTGCTGCGTCGCTGCGTCTTCAGCTTCACCATTGCTGCTGCTGCTCACGTTTCTGCTCCAGCTGCTTCTCGCCGGGTCTGCCTTCGTCCTCTTCGTCGAGCTCAAGCTTGAGCTCGACATCCATGGACGCCGCTGTTTCTTCTTCATCGAAGCCCAACTCCATCGCGCTACTGCTGCTCCGTTCCAGCTGCTTCTTGCTGCGTTTTTCTTCATCTTTCACCTCAAATGATGCTTGTTTCTTTGTCGTCTTCAAGTCCGTTTATGCCCAAGTTCGTTGGTTTCGTTTAGAGTTCGTTCGATGTTCGTCGTTGGACATTCACGGTTAGTTATTCTAAGTTCTATTACGTCCATAATTTGTTTGATATTTTCAGATTTTGAATTAGCATAAGTTTGCTTTATTTTTCTTATTTTGTTTTAGATAAAAATTGTTAGTTTAGTTATATTGTTGTTAGATTTAAGTTGAAGATTTAATTTAATTATTTTCAGTTTGTTTTATTAATTTTAAGAGGATTTAGTTTTAATGTAGAAAGGTGTTAGTTTAAATCGTTTAAATCCGTTGTTTGTTGTTAATATAGATTTAATTCGTATTCATTTTTTGAAGTTGGTTTTAATTTAGTGATTTAATGTGAAGTTATGTTTTGGTTTTAATTTTTGGATCATGCATCTTTGTTATAAGTTTCGTTGGATTTAATTTAAGAAAGATTAGTTGATTATTTGAAGATTAGTGATTTGAATATGTTTATTTGTTTTGTTTAAGTTTAATTCAAAGTTTGAACAAAGTTTGTTTGTTATTGTTATTGTATATTTTCATTCATGTTCATACTTTGTTTGGTTGATCTTGAATCCGAAATTTGTATAGTTTGATTTCTTGTTTACCATTTATGATTATTTCTTGAATTGGTCTCATAATCTTGTTTAAAGTTTAATATAAGAATTGTTTGTTGTAATGTTGTTAGTAGTTGATTTTAAGTTCAATATGATTGAAGTTAGAAATCTAAATATACTTGTTTGTTGTTGTTGTTTAAATCCGAAAATAGGTTTGTTGCTAAAATATTGTTCAATCAAATTTTAGTTGTTCTTTGTTGTTCAATTTGTGTTCATGTGATTTGTTGTTGAAATGTTGTTAAAATCGTGTTCATGTGATATTGTTGTTATGATGTTCATCCATGTTCATATTGTTGTTTGAACATTGTTAGAAATTGATCATATTGTCTATATTTTGGTTAAGTTTGATTAATTGATGTGTTATAGCTGATGGGTAGTTTGGTAAATTTGTAATACGTTCAGGGGTAGTTTGGTAATTTCAGTAAGGTCGGAAGGGGTAGTTTAGGAATTGTACATTTTGAAATTGTTTATTTGAAGCATGGGGGACAAAATGAAATGGGGTGGGTTGTGATATGATTATTTAATATAAAGGGGGGACAAGATTTAAATTAAAGGGGAATCTTGCATTATTTTAATTAAAGCATGGGGGACAAAATATAATGGGGTGGTGTGATATGTTTATTTAATGTAATGGGGATGAGTGGAAAGATAATGGGTTGGGTAGAGAAAAAGTATTGATTTAATTGATTAAAAGATTTATGGGATGGGATTATATATATGTGAAGTCTTGAACATATAACAACAACAAGAATACAGATAGAGAGAAAAAAAACGGACAGAGAATAGAAGAGAGAAAAATTCTGAAAAATATTTAAGCTTTCAAAATAAAAATAAAAGCTAAAAAATCTACTGCTTTCTTTCTTTGTTTGAAATTAGTATTAATGGTTGTTGTTACATTTAAAGCTTAAAGCTTTTGTTTTTGGGATTACTACTCCACCGGTCTGTTATTGGGTTGTTACTGTTGTTGGGCAGTTGTTGCTATTGCACTGTTATTACTGTTGCTGATTTTCATCTTCATTTTCTTTTGCTTCCAATATCAGGTACATATCTTTTAAACTCATGTTGTGAAGAGCTTCAACATGGCAAGTAAATGAAGTTTGGAATTATAAGGATGTCTTCTACTCATTTAAATTTTATTAGTTTAAATTTCAGTTTTGTTTTAGTTGGTTAATATAGTATTAAATCAATTAGTAGATTAGTTCTCTTTCTTAATAACTAATGGCTTAGTTATTTTAGGAACGCGATCAACTCATTTCTTTTAATATATGAAATAATGTCAATGATTTTTTTACAAAATATAGAGTTAAGTGTTTGCAAATAGTCGCATAGGCAGAGAATAAGAATTGGTTTATTTATCTCAAACTCAATCTTTGTAAACAAATTAACCAAACAATTATAACTTTGGACTAAAAACAAGTATATGAGAAGGATATGGGATTTACAAGCACGAATTGCAACATTTTATGTCAAGGATATGTAGAAATAGAATTCGCATTAAATGTAACAATAAAAATTCTTCAGAAACTATTAATTTGTTTATCAAATTAATTCTTTTTCCAGTTTTATATGCGATTCAATTTTTGGATATGTTAATGTTGTATCCACGATAAAAATGGTAGTATTTTTAGTTACATGTTGTTTGTTTCTTTTTCATATCATTAATTCTTTAAAATTTGAATAGTTTTGAGGTATATAATTCATACGCGTAAAATAAGACTTGTAGCAACGCCTAATAAATTTTGAATTCTTTGTCAAGAAATTTGGTGGCATCCCAATCGGTAATTCTCCACGATTCTTACATTTAAAAATAGATGGATGCAATAAACATTTATGGAAAATCTATACTACTATTAAGAATCTTTTGCGTGATTAGGGATGCGTTCGCGTAACCTGATTATATTTCTAAAAGCAATTCGGATTATGCGTTCGCGCAACTTCGAACGAACATTTAATAAAAAGGGGGCTCTTCGGAGAATATCAATATTAATTTCATATAACTCGAGATGTGCGGTTCAATATTTAATTATACAAGAGCGACGAACGTTCTTAATTTTATTTTTAGCACAATTTCGAACTTAAGTCTTTTTTTTATATAATAAAAAAATTTCGAAAAAAAATAAATTATTATTATTATATTGTGTATACGTACGCGTGACACGATTTTCACGTTAAAAAATATTAATATATAAAACGAATACACGTACGCGTGATTCGATTCGAAGAAGGGTCTTTAATTATAAACAATTTAAATAGAAGCGGTAACAATAAAATCATGCAATAAAAATGTATTTAATAAATCAAAATAATCAAGCCAAATATAACAGTTGAGCGACCGTGCTAGAACCACGGAACTCGGGAATGCCTAACACCTTCTCCCGGGTTAACAGAATTCCTTATCCGGATTTCTGGTTCGCAGAATAATAAACAGAGTCATATTCTCCTCGATTCAGGGATTAAAATTGGTGACTTGGGACGCCTTAAAATTCCCAGGTGGCGACTCTGAAACAAACAAACAAATCCCGTTTCGACTGTCCTTTAATTGGAGAAAACTCCCTTGCACCCTCGCGGGGGCGAAAAAAGGAGGTGTGACAGCTCTGGCGACTCTGCTGGGGACGATAAACCCAGAACCACTGGTTCAGGGTTCAAGAATTCGAGCTTAAAATAATTGTTATAGTTGGCTTTATTTATTATCTGATTTTTTTACATGATATATGCCCAATGTGCTAAATGACACTTTTACCGCTTTAATATTATTTGAATTATGAATATATACAACTGCTACGAAACCCCCTTCTTTCTGAGTCTTCTAAATTTATGGTGCACACGTGCGCGTGACCCACCTTTCTGTTAAAGTCATACCAAATAAGACGAAGTTGGGACAAGTAACTAGGCCGGGTAGACTTTCGTGCTCCCGGTACGTTGCCCCCGCTTCGGCTCAAACTGTCCGTTTGGGTAAGCCAGGGCTAGATCAATATGCCTCAGGTTTTTTCACTTAGAATAACTCAGCTTCATGCCGGATCCCTAGTAGGAGCGATTGTTTGCATCACGTGCATTTGACTTTGGAGACTCAACACAGGGGTTGGGTCTGTCTAGGACAGGTGTACCAAAAAAAAAATGACCATCCTGATGCATCTTACTTGCTGCTACTTGCGCATTTATTTGATCCGGATTTGTGTGTTGACTGACTTTTGAATATCATGAATAATATTTTAAAATTGAAAAAAAATAGCGGTTAGGGAATTGACTGTTTATTTTTGAAAAAAAAAAACCAATGCCCAAATAACTGTCAAAACTCTGCCGAAATTTTGAGAAAATGAAAAAAAATGTTTTATTAGTTTGTTTTATTAAAAGCAAAGGAAAAATAGAAAATGAAAATAAAAAAAGAGTCTTATTTTTAAAATGGTTTTTTTATTTTATTTGCTTATGAAAATGCAAAAAAAAAAAGGTCTTTCATTATTTGTCGCAAATATATATATATATATATATATATATATATATATATATATATATATATATATATATATATATATATATATATATATATATATATATAAATCCGAAAAGTTTTTTTTATTTCCAAAAGATATATATATCTTTATTTGTTGCAAAGAGTATTTGTCTTGCCAAGAAAATTCAAAATAAAATTCCAAAAAAATATGTCTTGCAAAAAATAATATAAATATCTTTATTTTCCATTGTTGATAAAACAAAAATAATAAAAATGTTTTCTTTTAAGAAAAAAAAATCCGAAAATATTTTGATTCCTCTTTCAAAATTGAATAGAAAATTCAAAATTCAAAAAATATTTTTTAGAAGCATTTCTTTTATCAAAAGTAAAATTCCAAAAATATTTTTTTTTCTTTAGAATAAAAAAAAAACAAATGGAAATTCGGAAAAAAAAAACTTCCTTTTACTTTTGAAATTCTCAAAGTTCAAATCAAAAGAAAAGGAATTTTTACGAGTTTTTCTTTCAAAAAGAAATCAATAAAAATATATATATATATATATATATACTTCCTTTGAGCAGTTCTTTCACAGTTCCAATAAAAAAAATATTAGTTCATTTACTTATTCACGAGGCCCGAACTACGCGGGTTTGATTCTCACCGGATGTGAGATACGTAGGCAACCCTCATCGGGTCCAACCCCCCTTTATTGCTAAAATAGCCAAAAACCAATAAATAAATAAAAAAACGTGTCAAAATTTTAATTTTTGTCATAAATACGTCGGGCGGTGTCCAACCTCCCCATTTACTAAAAAATAGCCAACAAAAATATATGTCAAATTTTAATTTTGTCATAAAGAAGTCGGGTGACGCTCTTTTATCAAGACATAGCCGAATGTTCCCGAAAAGGACGCCGGAAGGCTGACTTTGCATAAACAACCACCTTTTGGGTCATGTTTAGTTGACCCACACAGCCTTGAAAATCTTCGTCCCCGAGGCGCTGAAGGGCCGTGTTTGCAACACCTGGTTTTTATTGCAATTTGAAAAAAAAAAGAGTCAACGTTCAGGTGAATACCGTTTGTTTTTTTTAGTCAAAATAAGTCGAGCCAGCTTCGGTCGCGTCTTAAACCGTTCTTGCCAAAATAACCTTAGAGTATCTTTCAGTTGTCGAAAGGCTATTTTCGTAAAATAACGGACAAGTGTGTAAAGTGTCATAAAATAATCCTCTCCGGCCTCAAAATTTGGAAGGGGCCGCATTTGCAAAAATAACCGTTTGGTTGCATTTGTCAAACGGAGAAAGGAAGCTGGCCGTTTGTTTTTTGTAAAACTTTTGATTATAATATGTGGGTCGTTTGATTTTCAAGTTTGTAGGTCATTTTTAAACCTTTGAAACCCAATATGAAAATTGAAAAAAAAATGATTAGTATTGCTTATCTTTTATTGGTCCGAACTACGCAAGGTCTGATTCATGCGGGGTCATGATACGTAGGCAATCTCCATAAGATTCGACCACCACTGAAAAAGAAAAAAAAGGAAGAAAGAAAAATAAAGGAAAGCGCAAGTGCATCGCATCTCTGATAAAACGGTTTAACTGCTTAGGTGCATTGCATCTCTAATATATGATTATCTGTCAAATGCCCTGACACTAATGTGCTGGCTTCCTTTTGTTGTGTTCATATATAGAAAAGTGGTTGGTTGTGGTAACTCCTCCCTGCAAAGCAAATGACACAGAACATCAAAACAGGATGGGTCGGTACTGATGACCGACAACAATTGGTCGAACAGAACAACGGGTTGGTAGAAGAAGTGAAAATGCTTAGACAACATGTGGCAGACATGTATCAGGCATGGATAACTGGGAAAGCACCACCCCCACCACCGCCAAGCTTTTCAAACTCTGGCATTACCCATCCCCCATACTCTCCATCCCAACCCACTTATGATAGCTTTCCTAGCTACCCGAGTAGCTCCATCACTCGTCCACGCTACTCCCCTCCCCAATGCTACTTCTCTCCACGAGGTTCCCAAAGATGGGCTTCACTTTCCAAATACCCAGCTCCACAGAAGGCCTATCCACCCTCACAAGCCTACCGGAAGCCCCCTGGATCAGGTTTCCGGCCCAATCAAGCATTTAGGAACGAAAGGTTGCTGAAACGAGGAAAGGCTCTCACCCCTATCGGAGTATCTTATGCAAGTCTGTTTGAAAGGCTAAAGCATGCTGGCTTGATTGAGCCGCTCCCCGCATATACTCCAGATCCACATGCAAGAAACTTTGATCCGGCAGCGCAATGCGCGTACCACTCCAATGTCATAGGGCACAACATTGAGAGTTGTCGTAATTTGAAAAGGGAAGTAGAGAAAATGATCCAAGAAGGGCGGATTGTGATCGATAACAGTAACATGGAGCACTCAAACCCTATCGAGAACTTGTTGACGGAGGTTGATGATATGGAAGCTGATAATGGTCTTGGCAATACTAATGCAAAGCTTAGTGGCTAAGATGCCAATTTTGATAAAATGGGAGGACGCTCCGTTCCTTGGTTAGCAAGAGAGAAGCTGTTGGTGGTTTATTTTGTTGTCATTTCTGTTATCCGGATTATTCTTAGGGTTGTAATCCGAATATTGTCTTGTGTCAAACCTTCTTATCTTTCCATTTTTGTCGTATCAGTTTGTTTAAGTCTCGTTGATGTTGTGTTAAGATTTTATTCTGGTTGTTTTGTTTGTTTTTCTAACCATTTCGCCGGAAGTTTAATACAAAAGCCGGTCTTTTATTATTTCCAGTCATCTTTTTATTTAGTCCTTTTGTCATTTTCGTTCAATGCCGATTCTAGGGACATGACATGCGCACACAGTTTGGGCCTAGTCTATAAAGTTAATCATAAAACCCTGGGAAGGTGATCAAAGCATTTAAAGGAAATAAGAACGGTTTGAGATTATTTGAAGCCCGAGTCATGTGGAACTGGGGCAAGTAAAACATAAAGAAAACCGTTAAATGCAAGATTCGCCAAATTGGCATGAGGGTCGTGCATGAGAGTGAGAGTGTCGCCCAGCAGTGCTTTAGAAATGACAAATGAAAAAGCAAGTGTTTAACATAATTGTCAAGTCCAGCACCATCGGAAGAGACTATAAATCTATGTTCAATTGTGTTGTTTGCACTTGGCATGTTTTGAAGACTGGAATGACGAAGGCATTTTGTTCTGCTACCTAAACACTTTATCCTTCGTTACCCCTTTTGAGCCTTATTTATTTTCTTTCATACCCCTCGTTCGGAATCAATAGCAATGACTAGGAAATACGAGCCTGGAAGGTAAAAAAAAAAAAAAAACGAAAAAGAAAAAGAAAAGTGAAAAAAAAGTCAAATGAAAAAGAGGAATTGGGAACTACGTTTGACCTGATTCCTCAAAGAGGATACGTAGGCGCCTTACGGCTCGGTCATAGGGAGCACAGTGTGCATAGTGTGCATGGTGTAATAAAAAGAGAAAAAAAAAATAATTAATTATAAATAAATAATCCCCAAGCAAGAAACTGGGGCAAGAGTTATGCTCGTTGTAAGCAAAATTGGTTCCGAAGGTTGTAATTTTGAACCCCAAATTGATTTGTTTTTGAGCCTTTAATACCCTTTCTTTCTAAGCCTATCCAAAAAACCCACATTACGGTCCAAAGAAAGACCTTCTGATCAGTCTGCAAAAGATGCCAAGTCAGACAAATGAGAATCTTACCAGCGAACATAACATTCTGTTCCACAGCAGAAAGGACTCTAATCTCCAGCAGAGAGAGTCATACCGGCAACACTCCAAATCCCCAGCTAGAAAGTGATATAAATGAGAGAGTCTTATCGGTGAAAATCTTCACGGACACCATAAGGCGATGAAAGCTGAGAGAAAAACCCAAAATGAGAGAGGCTTGATAGTGAAAACCCTTCGGGCACTACAAGTCGAATAAGATTGGGAATCAGATGGGGAATAGTCAAGGGAAGACCTTGAAAGACGATTGATGACGAAGGATAGGCCACATATGCATGTCATGACCATTAGAGTCAGTGTTTTCATTTGATAGGTTTTTATTTATAGTTTCTTTTGTTAAAGAGTCATTTTTTCCTTTGTCTTTTATTCTGTTCCCTTTTATCTTTTCCTTTCATAGCAATTTCCCCAGTAGAGTCTGTTTGGTCAAGACCAGTGGGAAATGACTTCAAAGTAGACCATCAGCTTTCCAAGATAAGATCTGACTAGTACATCCAAGTGATATAGTCAGGAAGGAACAAGCGCGAGGCCAGTGTCAAGAAAGATATCCCCAGCAAAAGGATTGACGAGTGTCAAGAGGGATATCCTTGCCGAAATCAAAGGTTACTAAACCTCAAGACCAGAGCCCGTGGACAAAACAAGAAAAACAATAAGCATGATTTAGGAAATTCATGCGAGACTAAAAGGTCGGGAAAATGCAAGTTTCCGAGCCATGCCACGAAAGAAGAGGGATATCCCCAGCAGAAAAGGATTATCCCCAACAAAGAATATCATCCCCAACAAGTTGTGGAACGCAGAGCAAGAAAGGGAAAAGGGAAAACCATCCCAGTGGGAGTATCACAACCAACCACCGCGTTTTAAACTAACAAATTTTGTTTAAATTGAAACAGGTAAAGGAAGTGGCATTGATGACAGAAATGCAGGCCATAAGGGAGACTGTCAAACTGGGGCAGAAAATTTTCCTTTCATTTGGAAAATTTTCTGGAAGTCAGATACCCATTCAGGGTAAAATGAATATAGCACCAGTCTCAAGGGAAGTGGTCTTTGAACCAGTTTTACCCCCAGCATAACAAGTTTTAATAAAAGAGGTTGTTCCCCAGCAAACAGAACAAAGGGATGACATTTGTGCTCAGAAAAGCAAAAACCATTATCATCCTCAGCAGCTTCCAGAAGAATGAAGCATCGATTTGAAGGGATAAAATTCCCCAGCAGCATTATCCTCAATAACGTTATCCCAAGAAGATAACACTTTTATCCCTAGCAGTGTTGAGCGAAAATAAATTCTGAAAAAAAAAATTTGAATTTGAAGGAGGGGAAGAAAGGAGACTCCCACAGTGGTATTATCCCCAGCAAACAAGAACAAAGCAGAGCGAAGGAAAAATTGAAGAAGAAGTCAGGCGTCCACCTGGAGAATGAGGACGAAGAATTTAAGAAGAAATCAGGCGTCCACCTGGAGAATGAGGACGGAGAATTTAAGAAGAAATCAGGCGTCCACCTGGAGAACGAGGATGGAGAATTTAAGAAGAAGTCAGGCATCCACCTGGAGAACGAGGATGAAAAAATTGAAGAAGAAGTCAGGCGTCCACCTGGAGAATGAGGATGAAAAAAAAATTGAAGAAGAAGTCAGGCGTCCACCTGGAGAATGAGGATGAAGAATTAAAGAAGGAGTCAGGCGTCCACCTGGAGAATGAGGATGAAGAATTTAAGAATAAGTCAGGCATCCACCTGGAGAACGAGGATGAAAAAATTGAAGAAGAAGTCAGGCGTCCACCTGGAGAATGAGGATGAAAAAAAAAAAATTGAAGAAGAAGTCAGGCGTCCACCTGGAGAATGAGGATGAAGAATTAAAGAAGGATTCAGGCGTCCACCTGGAGAATGAGGATGAAGAATTTAAGAATAAGTCAGGCATCCACCTGGAGAACGAGGATGAAAAAATTGAAGAAGAAGTCAGGCGTCCACCTGGAGAATGAGGATGAAAAAAAATTGAAGAAGAAGTCAGGCGTCCACCTGGAGAATGAGGATGAAGAATTAAAGAAGGAGTCAGGCGTCCACCTGGAGAATGAGGATGAAGAATTTAAGAATAAGTCAGGCGTCCACCTGGAGAACGAGGATGAAGAATTTAAGAAGAAGTCAGGAGCCCACCTGAAGAACAGAATGACGATATATTGGTTGAAGTCAGGAGCCCGCCTGAAGAGAGGAATGGCGATTATTTTCAAAGTTGTTGTCAGGAGCCCGCCTGAAGAGAGGAAAGGCATTTTTAAAAGTTGTTGAAATCTTGCCAACCTAAAGAAAGGAATGGCGATGTATTGTTTGAAGTCAGGAGCCCGCCTGAAGAGAGGAATGGCGATTATTTTCAAAGTTGTTGTCAGGAGCCCGCCTGAAGAGAGGAAAGGCATTTTTAAAAGTTGTTGAAATCTTGCCAACCTAAAGAAAGGAATGGCGATGTATTGTTTGAAGTCAGGAGCCCGCCTGAAGAGAGGAATGGCGATTATTTTCAAAGTTGTTGTCAGGAGCCCGCCTGAAGAGAGGAAAGGCGTTTTAAAAAAAATTGTTGAAATCTTGCCAACCTAAAGAAAGGAATGGCGATGTATGGTTTGAAGTCAGGAGCCCGCATGAAGAGAGGAATGGCGATTATTTTAAAAGTTGTTGTCAGGAGCCCGCCTGAAGAGAGGAAAGGCATTGTCAAAAGTTGTTGAAGTCTTGCCAACCTAAAGAAAGGAATGGCGATGTATGATTTGAAGTCAGGAGCCCGCCTGAAGAGAGGAAAGGCGTTTTTAAAAGTTGTTGAAATCTTGCCAACCTAAAGAAAGGAATGGCGATGTATGGTTTGAAGTCAGGAGCCCGCCTGAAGAAAGGAATGGCGATTATTTTCAAAGTTGTTGTCAGGAGCCCGCCTGAAGAGAGGAAAGGCATTGTCAAAAGTTGTTGAAGTCTTGCCAACCTAAAGAAAGGAATGGCGATGTATGATTTGAAGTCAGGAGCCCGCCTGAAGAGAGGAAAGGCGTTTTTAAAAGTTGTTGAAATCTTGCCAACCTAAAGAAAGGAATGGCGATGTATGGTTTGAAGTCAGGAGCCCGCCTGAAGAAAGGAATGGCGATTATTTTCAAAGTTGTTGTCAGGAGCCCGCCTGAAGAGAGGAAAGGCATTTTTAAAAAAAGTTGTTGAAATCTTGCCAACCTAAAGAAAGGAATGGCGATGTATGATTTGAAGTCAGGAGCCCGCCTGAAGAGAGGAATGACGATTATTTTCAAAGTTGTTGTCAGGAGCCCGCCTGAAGAGAGGAAAGGCGTTTTTAAAAGTTGTTGAAATCTTGCCAACCTAAAGAAAGGAATGGCGATGTATGGTTTGAAGTCAGGAGCCCGCCTGAAGAGAGGAATGGCGAATTATTTTCAAAGTTGTTGTTGAAGTCAGGAGCCCGCCTGAAGAGAGGAATGACATTCATTTTTGTTGTTAAAGTTGGGAGCCCGCCCATAGAACAGAGGCATACATTTCAGTCTTTAATTTTCAAGCATTGAACTTGGGAGCCCGCCCAGATAACAGAGGCATACATTTCAAGTCTTTAATTTTCAAGTATTGAAGTTGGGAGCCCGCCCAGATAACAGAGGCATACATTTCAAGATCAAGTCAGAGAACAATAAAACAGAGGGTTACAATAGGAATCCCCAGCAGGAAACAATAAAATTCCCCGGCACCGGGAAGCAGAAGGTTGCAACAAGAGGTCACAGCACAAATTCAAGTGCATGTGTCAAAAGAAGAAAAGTACCGGAAGAAATGCAAGCAGACAAGGAAGCAAGGCAACAAAAACAAATTGTATTCTAGCCTAGCTTCTTGTTTTCTTTTAAGCACGGTGTAACAAGGAGATCGGTAAGCAGTAGTAATAGCATGCAACAACAGTAACATTGCAGTCCAACGGTAGTCCCAGCTACCAAAATTTCCCGAACTACATTGACCTGATTCCTGTTTAGCCCAGGATATGTAGGAAACCTTTGAAGCAAAGGTTCGGTCAAATCTTTTTCAAAAAAATGCTTCAACGGAGTACTCGGATGGGCAAAAAATCGCTCGCTTTATCTTTGCACGAAAACCCTTCGTGTCTTCGGGCAAAGAGGGGCAGCTGTAAGCACGTGATTTTTGCCCAATATGAGAATTACTCCCAAAAAATTCAAAAATAAAATGATTTTTCTTTGGTGTGCAATTTTGTGATATTTTGTGATATTTTGAAGAATTATTTGTATTTGTCTGTGCGTGTTTATTCGCTAAATTAATAAAAAATACAAAAATATGTCGCATTTTGCATGTATGATTTAATTCTACAATTGTTAGTAATTAAAATTGTTTTACAAAAATTAAAAATTACAAAAATAGGCATCGTTTGCATTTTTAGCATTTAATGTCCAAATATACAATTTTATGCTTAATTAATACTTAATTGTGCGTTAATTGTTATTGGGAGTTAATTTGCGCCTTTATAACTTAATTTAGTTCTTAATAATAGTTTAAGTATTTTTATAATTTAGTTTTAGAAAAACAAAAGAAGAAAAGAGAGCGAAAATATAAAGAAAGTCGGAATTGGGCCTCTTCTTCAATTTCAAGCTATAGGCCCAAACAATGGCCCAATCTTCCCTACGACCCAGTCCATTTCGAACTGGGTCGACCCAGTCCATAACCCAACACCCCTATTATCTTACAAACAACACAAAACAAAAGAAAGAAAGAAGAAAAAACCCTAAAAAACTAAGAAGTCATCCGCCCCCACCCCTCCTATCTTCTTCTTCTTCCTCAAGCTTCTCCACCTCCCATGGCTGCCCTTCCTCACGCCTCCACCACCTCAACACACACACACACACACACGACATTCTCCATCGTCCCATCGACCCCAACACGAGCAGCCATGGCTGCTTTCTCCCCCCATTTCCCGTTGTCGAAACCAAATGACCATTGGAGTAGCTTCACGTCCGCCATTGTTGCTGCGTTTTCTTCCAGTCGTTGCAGCTGCTACTGCTGTTCCTTCGTCATCCATGGAGGGCCTTCTACTTCCATCTTCTCAACTTCAAGTCCAAGCGACCAAGCTGCTCCGTTCTCCAAAACGCAGCAATGAGAGCTGCTCGAAACCAGCCCAAAAACGAGCTCCATTGTCGCTCCGTCGTGTTGCTGCGTCGCTGCGTCTTCAGCTTCACCATTGCTGCTGCTGCTCACGTTTCTGCTCCAGCTGCTTCTCGCCGGGTCTGCCTTCGTCCTCTTCGTCGAGCTCAAGCTTGAGCTCGACATCCATGGACGCCGCTGTTTCTTCTTCATCGAAGCCCAACTCCATCGCGCTACTGCTGCTCCGTTCCAGCTGCTTCTTGCTGCGTTTTTCTTCATCTTTCACCTCAAATGATGCTTGTTTCTTTGTCGTCTTCAAGTCCGTTTATGCCCAAGTTCGTTGGTTTCGTTTAGAGTTCGTTCGATGTTCGTCGTTGGACATTCACGGTTAGTTATTCTAAGTTCTATTACGTCCATAATTTGTTTGATATTTTCAGATTTTGAATTAGCATAAGTTTGCTTTATTTTTCTTATTTTGTTTTAGATAAAAATTGTTAGTTTAGTTATATTGTTGTTAGATTTAAGTTGAAGATTTAATTTAATTATTTTCAGTTTGTTTTATTAATTTTAAGAGGATTTAGTTTTAATGTAGAAAGGTGTTAGTTTAAATCGTTTAAATCCGTTGTTTGTTGTTAATATAGATTTAATTCGTATTCATTTTTTGAAGTTGGTTTTAATTTAGTGATTTAATGTGAAGTTATGTTTTGGTTTTAATTTTTGGATCATGCATCTTTGTTATAAGTTTCGTTGGATTTAATTTAAGAAAGATTAGTTGATTATTTGAAGATTAGTGATTTGAATATGTTTATTTGTTTTGTTTAAGTTTAATTCAAAGTTTGAACAAAGTTTGTTTGTTATTGTTATTGTATATTTTCATTCATGTTCATACTTTGTTTGGTTGATCTTGAATCCGAAATTTGTATAGTTTGATTTCTTGTTTACCATTTATGATTATTTCTTGAATTGGTCTCATAATCTTGTTTAAAGTTTAATATAAGAATTGTTTGTTGTAATGTTGTTAGTAGTTGATTTTAAGTTCAATATGATTGAAGTTAGAAATCTAAATATACTTGTTTGTTGTTGTTGTTTAAATCCGAAAATAGGTTTGTTGCTAAAATATTGTTCAATCAAATTTTAGTTGTTCTTTGTTGTTCAATTTGTGTTCATGTGATTTGTTGTTGAAATGTTGTTAAAATCGTGTTCATGTGATATTGTTGTTATGATGTTCATCCATGTTCATATTGTTGTTTGAACATTGTTAGAAATTGATCATATTGTCTATATTTTGGTTAAGTTTGATTAATTGATGTGTTATAGCTGATGGGTAGTTTGGTAAATTTGTAATACGTTCAGGGGTAGTTTGGTAATTTCAGTAAGGTCGGAAGGGGTAGTTTAGGAATTGTACATTTTGAAATTGTTTATTTGAAGCATGGGGGACAAAATGAAATGGGGTGGGTTGTGATATGATTATTTAATATAAAGGGGGGACAAGATTTAAATTAAAGGGGAATCTTGCATTATTTTAATTAAAGCATGGGGGACAAAATATAATGGGGTGGTGTGATATGTTTATTTAATGTAATGGGGATGAGTGGAAAGATAATGGGTTGGGTAGAGAAAAAGTATTGATTTAATTGATTAAAAGATTTATGGGATGGGATTATATATATGTGAAGTCTTGAACATATAACAACAACAAGAATACAGATAGAGAGAAAAAAAACGGACAGAGAATAGAAGAGAGAAAAATTCTGAAAAATATTTAAGCTTTCAAAATAAAAATAAAAGCTAAAAAATCTACTGCTTTCTTTCTTTGTTTGAAATTAGTATTAATGGTTGTTGTTACATTTAAAGCTTAAAGCTTTTGTTTTTGGGATTACTACTCCACCGGTCTGTTATTGGGTTGTTACTGTTGTTGGGCAGTTGTTGCTATTGCACTGTTATTACTGTTGCTGATTTTCATCTTCATTTTCTTTTGCTTCCAATATCAGGTACATATCTTTTAAACTCATGTTGTGAAGAGCTTCAACATGGCAAGTAAATGAAGTTTGGAATTATAAGGATGTCTTCTACTCATTTAAATTTTATTAGTTTAAATTTCAGTTTTGTTTTAGTTGGTTAATATAGTATTAAATCAATTAGTAGATTAGTTCTCTTTCTTAATAACTAATGGCTTAGTTATTTTAGGAACGCGATCAACTCATTTCTTTTAATATATGAAATAATGTCAATGATTTTTTTACAAAATATAGAGTTAAGTGTTTGCAAATAGTCGCATAGGCAGAGAATAAGAATTGGTTTATTTATCTCAAACTCAATCTTTGTAAACAAATTAACCAAACAATTATAACTTTGGACTAAAAACAAGTATATGAGAAGGATATGGGATTTACAAGCACGAATTGCAACATTTTATGTCAAGGATATGTAGAAATAGAATTCGCATTAAATGTAACAATAAAAATTCTTCAGAAACTATTAATTTGTTTATCAAATTAATTCTTTTTCCAGTTTTATATGCGATTCAATTTTTGGATATGTTAATGTTGTATCCACGATAAAAATGGTAGTATTTTTAGTTACATGTTGTTTGTTTCTTTTTCATATCATTAATTCTTTAAAATTTGAATAGTTTTGAGGTATATAATTCATACGCGTAAAATAAGACTTGTAGCAACGCCTAATAAATTTTGAATTCTTTGTCAAGAAATTTGGTGGCATCCCAATCGGTAATTCTCCACGATTCTTACATTTAAAAATAGATGGATGCAATAAACATTTATGGAAAATCTATACTACTATTAAGAATCTTTTGCGTGATTAGGGATGCGTTCGCGTAACCTGATTATATTTCTAAAAGCAATTCGGATTATGCGTTCGCGCAACTTCGAACGAACATTTAATAAAAGGGGGCTCTTCGGAGAATATCAATATTAATTTCATATAACTCGAGATGTGCGGTTCAATATTTAATTATACAAGAGCGACGAACGTTCTTAATTTTATTTTTAGCACAATTTCGAACTTAAGTCTTTTTTTTATATAATAAAATAATTTCGAAAAAAAATAAATAATAATTATTATATTGTGTATACGTACGCGTGACACGATTTTCACGTTAAAAAATATTAATATATAAAACGAATACACGTACGCGTGATTCGATTCGAAGAAGGGTCTTTAATTATAAACAATTTAAATAGAAGCGGTAACAATAAAATCATGCAATAAAAATGTATTTAATAAATCAAAATAATCAAGCCAAATATAACAGTTGAGCGACCGTGCTAGAACCACGGAACTCGGGAATGCCTAACACCTTCTCCCGGGTTAACAGAATTCCTTATCCGGATTTCTGGTTCGCAGAATAATAAACAGAGTCATATTCTCCTCGATTCAGGGATTAAAATTGGTGACTTGGGATGCCTTAAAATTCCCAGGTGGCGACTCTGAAACAAACAAACAAATCCCGTTTCGACTGTCCTTTAATTGGAGAAAACTCCCTTGCACCCTCGCGGGGGCGAAAAAAGGAGGTGTGACAATACCCTTGTTCACCAGGTGGGCGCCTGAGACTACAGCAAAACAAACAAAATAAAAGAAACTTTTTTGCCCCAGTTTGATACCGGGAACATTAGTGAGTGTTAATTGAATCCTGTTATCCAGAAGAGTTCTATGAATTTAAAGGCTAAATATCATTATCTAGGAGGGTCCTGGAAATTAAAATTAAATCGCATCTTAAGAGTGAAAATTTGAAAGCTAAATTCTATTTCCTAAAGTAAAACTTAACGCTAAATCTCATTATCTATGAGGGTCCTGAAAATTTAAAACTACATCTTATTATCCAGGAGGATCCAACGTTAAAATTAACTTCCATTATCCAGGAGGGTCCTGAAAACTTGAAACTACATCCCATTATCTAGGAGGGTCATGAAAAACTTTAAAATTAAATCTCATTATCTAGGAGGGTCCTGAAAACTTGAAACTAAATCCCATTATCCAGGAGGGTCATGAAAACTTGAAACTAAATCTCATTATCCAAGAGAGTCCTGAAAACTTGAAACTAAATCCCATTATCCAGGAGGGTCCTGAAAAACTTGAAAATTAAATCCCATTATCCAGGAAGGTCTTGATTTCAAGACATCTAAAGATTGATAACTTAAGAAAACTAAAATTGACCTTTTTTAAAAATCCATACTTCCCTTTTTAAAAAAAAAATTATTATCCTAGGAGAAAATTCATCAGACTAGGTTTTAATCTTAGGAGAAAGATTCATCAGACTAAGACATTTATCATAGGAGTAAGATTCATCAGACTATGTCTCCTCTCTTCATATTTTTGGTATTTTAGAAGAAAGATTCATCAGACTAAGATTTTTAACCTAGGACAAAGTTCATCAGACTAGGTCTTTTATCTTAGAAGAAAAATTCATCAGACTAAGATTTTATTCCTAGGAGAAAATTCATCAGACTAGGTCCTTCTATTTTTTTTTTGGTATCTTAGGAGAAAGATTCATCAGACTAAGATTTCTATCCTAGGAGAAAGTTCATCACACTAGATCTTCTATCTTAGGAGAAAGATTCATCAGACTAAGATTTGGATCCTCGGAGAAAATTCATCAGGCTAGGTCCTTTTTTGTTATCTTAGGAGAAAGATTCATCAGACTAAGATTTATATCCTAGGAGAAAATTCATCAGACTAGGTATTTTTTTTGTTATCATAGGAGAAAGATTTATCAGACTAGGTCTTACATCTTAGGAGAAAGATTCATCAGACAAAGATTTCGATCCTAGAAGAAAATTTATCAGACTAGGTCCCTTTTTGTTATCTTAGGAGAAAGATTAATCAGACTAAGATTTATATCTTAGAAGAAAATTCATCAGAATAGGTAGTTTTTTGTTATCTTAGGAGAAAAATTCATTAGACTAAGACTTCAATCCTAGGAGAAAGTTCATCAGACTAGGTGTTAGAAACTAAGCATCCACCAGACTATATAGAGAACCGGGTTCTCTATGAGTTTCCACTGAAAACACTAATGAACCAAACTGTATATCGATCTTGTCCTATATCAGTTCCCACAGTGCTAACTACTGAACCAGTATGTAAATGAGACATGGGATAAGTTCCCACTGTATAGAGAACCAGATTCTCTATAAGTTTCCACTGTAAGCAACAGACTGTAAAACCAACAAGTATAGGGAATCAGGTTCTCTAATTGTTCTCGCAGTAACTCGGCAGTAAGTAAAGAACACAGAAGATTTTTACGTGGAAAAATCTCAATTCAATGGGATAAAAACCACGACCTACACTTGTAGGCTTTCAACTTCACTAACTTGTAAACCCCTATTACAAGCCACTTTGTAATAACTCTATTACAAAGGAGTCAACTCAACTATTTTGTGGTACTCTCACCACAAGCCACTTTGTGACTCTCTAGTTACAAAGACTTTGACTAACTTGTGATACTCTCACCACAAGCTACTTTGTAATAACTCTATTACAAAGACTTCAATCACTCTAACTTAAAATAACACTATTACAAGCCGCTTTATAACTCTCTAGTTACAAAGAATTTAACTTATGAATAAACCTAGTCACAACATAAACTGGAGAGTTTACGGATTTTGGTTTTCCTAAAAACAGCTTCTAAAAAGTAAGATAGGAGTTACAATGAAGAACAAATAACAAAGACTCAACAAACCTAAAGACTTAAGATATCTTCAATCTTGGATCCGGTCCTTGAGGTTGAAGCAGCTTTGTTCTTGAGAGAGGTTGTTCTTGCACTTGAGAGAGGATTTTCGTTTCTGATTTTGCAAGTCTTGGAGAGTGATGTCTTGTGCCTTGCACCAAGTTTATATTACAAAAGACATCACCTTAGTGATGTCAAATCTTGGTTAGTACATGCCTCTTCTCAATGGGAAGTGACTGCTGCACTATCTGCAGAACTGTTGTGTGTACAGTTGCAGGCAGTCACTTTCTGCAGTTGCTTTCTAGTTGTACAATTGACTTATACTTTTGTCAGGGGAACACCAAGGTATCAGGTCCCTAATCTGATTCCTGTGAATCTAAAGGCACACTGCCTAGATTATCTTGAGTCGATTAACTTGAATGATCGTACCAGGCATGCTTCAGGTTCTTTATCTGGTTCTCTCATGAAGTAAGTTTTTTTACCTTCTTTGATTGTATTTATATGTGTGTGACATCACTTATAATGATTTAAGCAAGGTAGGTAAAAAGTCTTTCATAAAAAGTTGACTGTTGCACTGTTCCTGTACAATAGCGTGTGCAGGCAGCAACTTTCCTGCTGGAGGGTTGACTTCATACAGTCTCCTCGGGAACTGGTAAGGACCCGTTCTCACAGCTGTTCCTTCCGCTATTCCTCACTTGAGTCATTGCTATCAGCTTTGAGTACCAGGTTCTTTTCTTTCTTTGGTTCTCTTCTTCCATTGTCTATCTTCCTCTTCATCTCGTAGGTCTTCAGATTTCTAACCAGCTCTTCTATGGTCAGCTCCTGCAAGTCCTTTGATTCAGTAATAGCAGTCACCTTGCTTTCTCAAGGGCTGGATTCCAACCTGGAACTTTGTGATCTCAAGGTCTTGTAAATGTGTAACAGGTTCCCTATCTGGTTCTGGATGGTAAGTTTGTTAGATCATCAAAATACAAAGTAAAGTACTTATCCCCAATGTACTTGTAACCTATCAATTTCCCCCTTTTTGATGATGACAAACTTAGAATTGATATTCCCTTGAGAACCAAATCTCCATATTGTTCCCCTTACAAATCAGCCATATTCCCCATGAGAACCAAACCTAAGGAGCTGATCACAATTGGTTTCTCAAGACCTGTTTGGCAAATCATCAAAACTCAAAGTACCATAACTTATTGATTTCTTCCTTTTTGATGATGACAAACCCAAAATTAATATTCCTCTTGAGAACTAGATTCCTCACATATTTCCTGTAGATCAGACCTAATCAACGTTCCCCCTGCAAAGCAGACCCATCAATAACGTTCCCCCTGTGAAGCAGAGCCATCTTTCATGCACAACACAACATATCAATTCGATTATGTTCCATGTTGACATGTTGACACCTATATAACTTCCCTCTTTTGGCATCATTGAAAAGAATAACAGAAGAAGCACCACCAAAAAGAAGTTCAGCAACATTAACTCAGGCCACTTGGGCAACACAACATAAACAATAACAAGAAGAACAAGTGAATGTCAGTGCACAAAATAGAGTGATTGCCCATAGCGGAGTAATTATAATAAAAGCATAATAGTTTCAACAATACATAATATGACAATTTAAACAACTAACGTACCAATGTCATCAAATATAGGGATCAAAAGAAGATAAGAATTCAAGGGAATTTGGAAGGAGTGAAAGACATGGATCACTAGGCAGGAGGAGAAGTAAGGGGCTAAGGACTTGGTGAGCTTGTCCATTCGTTCATTTACACTCCTTTGATCAATGATCATCTGCTCTCTCAGTTCTTCCACCCGTTTCCTCAATCTTTCATTCTCACCCTTCAACTTAGCATTCTATTCCGCCGAGGGTCTACGAGGACCCTGTGCTCAACCTATCTGAGTAGGCTGAACCATCAATCAGATCACCAAGAATCTCCCAAGCTTCTTCTTATCAAGAACAAACTCAGTCCCATGCACATATAGCATCAGCGTGTCACATAAGACATAAAACATTTTACTTCTTTTTCATAAACGTTGGGTCTTGGAGGGACAAAGAGGTGATTCTATTTTTGGAACTCAACAATGTCAGTTCCTCCATTTTTTCAGCAATATCAGAGTCAACACTCTGTCTTATAGCACTTTTTGAGACTTCAACGTATTCTACCTCCAAACCTAATGGCTCAACCTGTTGCTTTTGTATGGAACCAGGTTCCTCACTTACACTACCCTGTCTATCATTCAGCTGCCATGTCTCCCTCTTTCTCTTCTCAATCTGTTCACCCTTATCATCTGTTGCATCTTTCTTAGCCAACTTTCTTTTCTCCATTTTTTTCATAGATGGAGATTCTTCCACTTCATCCTCTCTTCCACAATCACCACATCAACAGGTTACACCATTTCATCATCAATCAACCTACTTTTCTTAATCCTTTTTACTGGATCAGAGGTTTATTTAAGCATAGAACCCAAGAAAAAGATCATCATTAGAATTATCATCCTAAAAAGGATTTTAGGGACCAGGTCCCTCATTCAGTTCCTTTCTTTTTTAGCACATTCATAAATTCCTCCATCCTTCAAGGCTTCTACAAACCCAGCACCAATTTCAGCCTCACGCTCTAGAATATTAGATCTACCCTGTTCCCTTTTCAGTTAAACTTCCATCAAAATCTATCAAAGAATTCTTGGGGTTTTAATTCTGATGGAGTTAGGTTTTTGGAAAGTGAGAAAGTTGGGTTCACTTCTGGCATATTTGGAAAGAAGGATTGTTTTAAGACAAGGTTGATTTTGGTTTTGAAGAAAAGAATCGATTTTATTTGGGTGTAAGATAGAGAAGTGTTTTTTTGGGGCAACGGGTCAGTTCAGAAAAGGTTTAACATTTTGGACTTGAAAAGTTGGGAGGAGAGGCATGAGAAAGGTAGAAACAAATTAATGACATGACACTTCAGTAGCTTAAAAAGGCATATAAGTATTGAAGAGACTATTAACCCGATTCACAGGAACCAGGTTCCTTGACGATTTTTGAATTTTTTTGAGCAAAGACTCCTAGAAGTGCAAAGTCACTCTTACTTATTGTCCTGAAACTGCCATATGTATATACCTATAACAGTATAGATTTGAGTTAGATGTTGCCGAAAAACATTTTTTAGCATTGTACCTTTCCTTCTTATCATAACCAGTCATCGAGGGACCAGGTCCTTTGTTGAGCTTGATCAACCCCAACTCCAGACGATTTCTTTCAAAATGTTCATTGTGCAGCGCCTTGGTGAAGATGTCTGTTACCTGATCCTTCATCTTTCAGAACTTCACACAAATCAGAACATTTTCAACATTATCCCTCAAAAGTGATGTGCAAGTCAATGCACTTTGTCCTCTTGTGTTGTACCGGGTTCAAGCTATAAATGCACCAAAGTCTTCAAGATGATGCTTGATCTGTAATAGTTGAGCACAACATGGAGAAACAGCCATATATTCAACTTCAGCAATAGAAAGAGTCACACTGTTTATTTCTTTGTACCCCATGAGATCAAGTATGACCTAGAAAATGTGCCGTTCCAGATGTGTTGTTTCTATCCACTAGATATTAAACATAATCAGCATCAGCATATCCAACCAAGTCAAAGTTATCAACCGAGGGATAGTAGAGAACCAGGTCCTGCATCCCTTTGAGATATCCTAGGATTCTCTTGGCAGTTTTCAGATGAGATTCCTTTGGATTGAATTGAAACCCGGCACACAGACCCACACTAAAAACAATATCTGGTCTACTACAGAAGTGACCCTATGATACCTCTATACATGGTCTGATTTATAGGGGAACCAGGTTCATCTAGTCTAGACAAGTAGCTGTGGTGATGAGAGTGTCAATGATTTTTGATGTCTCCATGTCAAATCTCTTCAGCAGCTTCTTGCTTCACTTGTAAATCTAAGAAGAAATTCAGTTCCCCCATCATACTCATTTCTAACTCACTTCCCATGAGTTATGCTCATTCATCACATTGGGAGTCAACTGTTGCTACAAAGATGATTCCATCAACATAGATCTGCCCAATGAGTAGGTTCCTTCCTGATTTCTTTAGAAAATGAGTGTTGTCAATTTTTCCTCTTGTAAAGCCATTTTAGAAGGACTTTTGACAACCTTTCACACCAAGCACGGGGAGCCTAACTCCTAAACAGTTCTGTCAGCAGGTCGTGGAACCAGGTTCCACACACTGTTCCTTTCAAGTTGACGGAGCTCTTCTTGCATAACTGCTTAAAACAAGGTTGAATACCAAAGTCTAAGGATGTGATTACATTTTGAAGGGATGTGAACTCTTTTGCTTCTGGTGGATACTTGAACTTCAGAATTTGACAAACCAGGTTCTTCAATATATGAATCATCATTGACATCAACAGAATTATGACTTCCACTATTGTGTTTTGCATTAGAAGTTCCTAATGCTGTATCTCCATCTCTTTCTTCAGCTTCAGTGGTAGTAATTGGGGTACCAGGTTACTCTTGAGAAGTAGAAGAGGATGTTACATTGTCTTCACCTGTCTCCTTCATCTGACTCATCATATCAGTCTTGCCATTTGAAACATCAAATATTTCCCTTAGCACTTGCATCATACACTCTGTGCTCCTTGAAATTTGAATTTGGCAGACCACGAACCAGGTCCTTCTTCAAGCAGCTCATATCACTAGTTTATAGAGACTCAAAATCAGCAACGCAGATATTCTTGTATCTTTTGGTTACTAAGACCACTTTGTCAGCTACCAGATTAGTAACTATGCACACTTTAGACAAGAACTCTACTTTGTTCCCTTCATCACAGATTTGAGAGACTTTCCAACCTTTCCGATACCAAGAATGTACCCCTTCTTTCATTTCCAGAGGATACATTCCTTCCCTGTAGGGCCTTTAGTGAAAGGAAATCATTTGTTCTTTCAGTCATAAGCTTCGAGAAGTCGCTATCCATGTGCCACTGTTGACTGCTCCCTTTCACTGTTCCCTGCACACTTAAGTCAATGATTAGACTTAACCCAATCCAGCTTGAGTCCCTTATAATGATAGAACGGGCATATCAAACTTCATTTTGCACATGCAGGCAACACATATTTTCTTTTCAAGGAACCAGGTTCCCCATCAGTACACCTTTTTTCAACAAAAACTTTGTTTTTTCTGCAAAGACTGATTTTTAACTTTACAAGAGTCCTTGTAATGACCAGTTTGACCACAGTGAGTGCACAACCTATTATCAACCACAGTTACATACTTACTATGGGGATTATAGGAGGTTTTAGCCTTTTGGAACCTGATGCCTTGCCTGTTTCCATCATTACTCTTGTACATAGACGTTATTACATCAGGGGACCGGGTCTATTTATGTGACTTATCAAGATCATTTTTAACCTTTTCTAAATCCTCCTGAAGTTGTCTATTCTTTTCAAGCTCAACAATAAGACTTGTTTTAACTTTCTTAAGCTCACTCTCAAGCTCAAGTTGCGCCTCTCTAGACACTTTCTCTCTCTCAGTGTTGTCCATCTATTTTTTTGTTTGCTTTTTCAACAAGTTATGTTCTCTAGTTACTTCTTCCACTTGTTCCCTTATCTCTTCAATTGAAACTACCATATTATCCCTTTCTTGTTCAGTAGCTGCAATTTTCTCTACTAGAGTATTCTTTTCTTTGTTAAGGTTCTCTATGGTTTCCTTCAAGTCAACAACCACTACCATCAAATCATGTCTAGATTGTTCAACATCTCCTAGCTCTATGATTAGGGCATCATTATCATTAACAAAACTATAATATGTATCAATTAGAACATTTGCTAATGACATCAATTTTTTCGAAGAGTAGGACTTCAGATTTCTCTGAACATCCCTGAAATTTACCTCATCATTGTCATCCTCTTCATCCTCATCAGACTGAGCCATCAATGCAAACAATGAATCATATACCTTTGCTTCATTTTGCACTGCCATCATGGAGCTGCTTCCTGTATCTGGTTCCTCTTCTAATTCACTGGAAGAGTCTCCCCATGCAGCAAGAGCTTGCTTCACAACATTGTCAGCTGCACTTTTTCGGTTGAATTGTTTTTCAGGGACCGGGTCCCTTTTTGCTACTTTGTCAGTGTTGTGTTTGCAATGCTCTTGTTTCAGAAATGAGCAGTCTTTGATGAAATGCCCTAGTTTTCCGCATTTGTGACAACAATCATTTCCTTTGAAATTCCTGCTGGAACTTCCTTTCTTTGGGATCCCACCATTTTTGCGAACCATCTTCGGAAATCTTTGTGGTCTATTGGTTGATTGACTTTCCTCGATGTTTGGTAGAGCAGCCATGTAGATCCTTTCTAGGTGTTAACCTTTTAGAAAGAACCCGCTCTAATACCAATTGCTAGAAACTAAGCGTCCACCAGAATGTATAGAGAACCGGGTTCTCTATGAGTTTCCATTGAAAACACTAATGAACCAAACTGTATAGCGATCTTTTCCTATATCGGTTCCCACAGTGCTAACTATTGAACCAGTATGTAAATGAGACACTAGATAAGTTCCCACTGTATAGAGAACCAGATTCTCTATAAGTTCCCACTATAAGCAACATACTGTAAAACCAACCAGTATAGGGAATTAGGTTTTCTAATTGTTCTCGTAGTATCTCGGCAATAAGTAAAGAACACAGAGGATTTTAGGTGGAAAAATCCCAACTCAAGGGGACAAAAACCACGACCTACACTTGTAGGCTTTCAACTTCACTAACTTGTAAACCTCTATTATAAGTCACTTTGTAATGACTCTATTACAAAGGATTAAACTCAACTAACTTGTGGTACTCTCACCACAAGTCACTTTGTGACTCTCTAGTTACAAAGACTTTGACTAACTTGTGATACTCTCACCACAAGACACTTTGTAATAACTCTATTACAAAGACTTCAATCACTCTAACTTGAAATAACACTATTACAAGCCACTTTATAACTCTGTAGTTACAAAGAATTTAACTTATGACTAAACCTAATCACAACATAAACTGGAGAGTTTACGGATTTTGTGTTTCCTAAAAATAGCTTCTAAAAATCAAGATAGGAGTTACAATGAAGAACAAATAACAAAGACTCAACAAACCTAAGGACTTAAGATATCTTCAATCTTGGATCCGGTCCTTGAGGTTGAAGCAACTTTGTTCTTGAGAAAGGTTGCTCTTGCACTTGAGAGAGGATTTTCGTTTCTGATTTTGCAAGTCATGGAGAATGATGTCTTGTGCCTTGCACCAGGTTTATATTACAAAAGACATCACCTTAGTGATGTCAAATCTTGGTTAGTACATACCTCTTCTCAATGGAAAGTGACTGGTGCACTGTTTGTAGAACTGTTGTGTGTACAGTTGCAGGCAGTCAGTTTCTGCAATTGCTTTCCAGCTGTACAGTTGACTTATACTTCTATCAGGGAACACCAAGGTATTAGATCCCTAATCTGGTTCCTGTAAATCTAAAGGCACACTGCCTAGATTATCTTGAGTCGATTAACTTGAATGATTGTACCATGCATGCTTCGAGTTCTTTATCTGGTTCTCTCATGAAGTAAGTTGTTTTACCTTCCTTGATTGTATTTATACATGTGTGACATCACTTACAATGACGTAAGCAAGGTAGGTAAAAAGTCTTCCACAGAAAGTTGACTGCTGCACTGTTCCTGTACAATAGCGTGTGCAGGCAGCAACTTTCCTGCTAGAGAATTGACTTTATACAGTCTCTTCTGGAACTGGTAGAGACCTATTCTCACAGCTGTTCCTTTTTCTCTTCCTCACTTGAGTCATTTAGCTTTGAGTACCATGTTCTTTTCTTTCTTTGGTTCTCTTCTTCCACTGTCTATCTTCCTCTTCATCTCGTAGGTCTTCAGATTTCCAACCAGCTCTTCTATGGTCAGCTCCTGCAAGTCCTTTGATTCAGTAATAGCAGTCACCTTGCTTTCCCAAGGGCTGGATTCCAACCTGGAACTTTGTGATATCAGGGTCTTGTAAATGTGTAACAGGTTCCCTATATGGTTCTGGATGGTAAGTTTGTTAGATAATCAAAACACAAAGTAAAGTACTTATCCCCAAGGTACTTGTAACCTATCACTAGGTTTTCTATCTTAGGAGAAAGATTGATCAGACTAAGATATCTATCCTAGGAGAAAGTTCATCAGACTAGGAGTTTTTTTTATCTTAGGAGAAAGATTCATCAGACTAAGATTTTTATTGGGAGGAAATCCATCAAACTAGGATATATTACCCTAGGAGGAAAAAATGTGAAGAGCAATGGCAAGATTTTATGTACACTATCAAGACAAATAAAGGCAAAGATTTGAGAACCTTCCTTTTGCCGGCTCTTGTCTTCTCTTCTTTTTCTCTTTTTTTCCTATTTTTCTTTCTTTTTCTCTTTTCTTTTCCCTTCCTTTTTTTCTTTATTTTTTGGGACCACTTTCCTTACACTGCTTTGTTCTTGTTTCAAACAAAGAAAATTTTGTCAGTTTTGAAAGTGGTGATCGGTTTGTGGCCTTGAGTCTTGGACAACTTGGCTTTTGCTTAATCGGCTTGAGTCAGTTTCAAGAAACTTTTACTCTGCATCAACCTTGATTGTTTCACACCCAGTACCATTTGTATTTGTAGCTCAATCAGCCTTATCCCAACTGGAGATCCTTGCTTAGGTGACCTTTTATGATATATTGAATGGCTTCTTGCTTTTGGAGCAATTTGTCTGTTAGAGAGAATCAAAATTGGAAGTGCCTTTTGCACAATGTGCACACTCCATAGTCCGTGTTTGGTACTACAGAGAATCCCTTATTAACCTTGAGATTATCTTTGCTTGCTTTAGCTAAGTAGGCTAACAAGAGACTTTTGGGGATGCCTTAGCATGAATTCTCAAGGCATGTTGACAGTAACAACTGAGTGTGCTGGACAAATTTACTTTGTGCAACTGAAAAGCTGGTAGAAGATTTTAAAATCTTTTCTTGCTTGTTTTGACAAGGACAGACTCAGAGTGAAGGACACAATGATGCAAAAAACAATATACAAAGTAATGCCTCTGTTGAGAAGGAGAAAAGGAAGATTTTTATTTTTTTATTTTTATAGTAACTAGCCTTAATGATCATGGCATGCATTTTGGACTTAATGGTCTGATCTATCAAACTAATCTAATCTTTCCTTTTCCATTCCTATGACCTTCGTAATCGGGATTGTTCGTGTCAATCCTTTGCATCAGCTTCATGACTCATTTTCGACTAGTGGTGCCTCGAGGGGTTTTTCACCAACAAGCCTCTCTCATTTATTTATCTCTACTTATTATTGCCTTACATTGCCCGTGAGGGTTTCACTAGTAAGTCTCTCTCATTTTTTTTTCTTTTCTCTTTTTTTTTTTGTGAGCAACTTGATAGTGTTCTATGTCACGTGACAACCGTTTCTCATTGCATGCTTCTCTTGTCATTCTTGAAGGTATATCGGAAGGTCTTTATTTGGAAAGTTTTGGATAGGGTTGGATAGAAGGGTCGGCATGAAGGCTCAAAGTTGACTCAAAATGAAGGGTTGTAGATTTACAGCTCTTGGAATCGACTCTTTCAAAAGTGAGATAAAATCTCTGCCCTAGTTTCAGATACTGGGAATCTTTTTGAATTTTTTTTCTTTTTCTTTGAATTCTTATTTGGTTGGACCAAATCGTGAGGCTGCCTACGTATTCTTTTCTTTAAAGAATCAAGTCAAATATAGTTCAAACATTTGACCTAACTATTTTTTTTTCTTTTTGTTTTAAACAAGTTGCCCCAGCTTCTATTTTCCGGGGGCACCTTCCACTCTTCTTTTCTTCTTCATTTTTTTCACTTGAACTTTCTAAGAATTGCCCTAGTTTGTACTCTTGGGACATGGACTTTTTTTCTCTTTTTTTTTTTTTTTTTTGACTCTTGACTAAACTTGATTCCAAAAGAGGGCGGTCAAAGAAAATAATACATGCTCAAAAAGGGTAGCAAAGGATATAAAGTGTTTGGATATTAGAAAACGGGCCTCCCGACCTCGAGAATGTCAAATATAGTATCCTTTCGCAATCAAGGCATTGATGAACATGTTTATCTTCTTGGTATGTCGTGGTCGAAAGACACTTTCCATCCATTAATGCCAAACTTTCGACCAAGCTTCAATTGATTCAATATCCTCAAACCTGATCTTCACAATGATTTGAAGGTGAATTTTACTCGACCTTAATTCCAAAGTATTTCAACCCTTTTTCATCCTCAAAATGTGTTTTTCTTAGTTATCCAATTAAAGCTTAAATCGATTTTCTAAGATCTGGCCAAAAATTCCGCATGCATGTCATATCACTAAAACTAGCAGGAAAAAAAATAAGCATGAGATGATACAAAAGGACAAACTGTATTTCATTGAGTAAACAACAAGACAAATAGCCTAAAATCTAAGTTACAACCCTAAAATAACTCGGCGAATGAAAATAGCAACAAAACATGCAGACAAGACTCACACGAACAGACTGGAGGGATAGAAGGGTTTGACTCGATAAAACAAATAAAATCTGGATCACAACCCTGAAATAACCCATTTAATAGAAAAACATCAAAACAAGCTACCAAGATTCCTTCCTAGTGAGGAGGGAATGACTTTTCAATTGCTAAGCTTGATATTTAGCCACAAATTTGCTCATCAGAATCACCATGGCCTTCTCCAATTTCAGTCGGTAAGTTCCCGAGAGGATTGTCATACTTCATGTCACCAGGCATCATCCCCACAAAGTGTGCGTCATCATGTACAGGTAAATGATTCTGCGTGATATTCTGGGTGTCACTGTCTTGGATCACAATCAGTTTTTTCTGGATCATCCTTTCTATTTCTCTTTTCAAATCCCGACAGCTTTTAACATTATGTCCCTGGGCATTGGAATGATATTCATACCTTTTAGATGGGTCAAAGCTTCTTGAACGTGGGTCCACATGATTTGGGGGAATGGGTGCAATCATGTCATAAAACTTTAACTTCTCAAATAAACTTACATATGACTCTCCTATTGGTTTAAAATTATCTTTCAACCTTTGTTCCCTTGTATACCCCTGGCTTAGATGTGGGTTATAGGGCACTTGAAAATTTTGTGGAGACTGGTGGAGATTTTGCGGTGCTGGTGCTTGCCTTCTGGGGTGTCTTGGTGGCTGGGCAACATACTGGGGTAGAGCAACAGAGTACTGTGGGTTCTGAGGTGGATAGTAGTGCTCAAGGGAATTATCAAAAAACAGACGAAGCTGGTCATACCTTCGAGATGCTCTCCTAGGACCTCTTCTCGACCCTGATGTCATCATGATTTCTTCGTCCTTCACATTCGTGTCACTAAAATTATCAGATTCAATCAGGACAGCCTGAGTTGCGGCTTTGAGAACTGCTTGACTTATAATTCTGCCTGTCTTATGACCATTCTCAATCATTTCCCCCATTTTGATTGCTTCCGAGAAGGATTTACCCACTGCGGACATCATGTTTTGAAAATAATCTGGCTCTTGAGCCTAAAGAAAGACAATGATTAGCTCGTGGTCATTCATGGGTGGATTAACTCTAGCAGCTTGCTCTCTTAATTTGATAGCATATTCCCTGAAACTTTCAGTTGGTTTCTTCTTCAGGTTTGAAAGGGAATTGCGGTCTAGTGCGGTGTCGATGTTGTATTGGAACTGTTTGACAAAGGACTGTGCCATGTCATCCCAGACATACCAGCGAGATACGTCTTGATCCATAAACCATTCGGAGGCTACTCCCTTAAGGCTTTCCCCAAAATAAGCTATTAGCAATTCTTCACTTCTTCCAGCACCTCTTAGCTGATTGCAATACCTTTTCAGGTGGGCTATGGGGTCTCCATGTCCATCATACTTTTCAAATTTGGGCATTTTAAAACCGAGTGGCAAGTGGACATCGGGGAATATACATAGATCCTTGAAGGTAATACTCTTCTGACCTGCCAACCCTTGCATGTTTTTCAACTGTTGTTCTAAGCTTTTCACTCTTTGGGTCATTTCTTCCTGTGCCATATTTTGGTCAGGCTTCTCAATCTTTGTAGGAAAATAAAATAGGTAAGAGTGATACACAAGAGAGTGGGATTGTTCTTGCTGGGTAGCAAACTGTGACTCATGAGTTTTCTTCTGCACCACCGTCAGTTGTGGGATGGTGAAAATAGGCATAACAGTAGTGGTTGTCTGATTGGTTGTCAATGGCAAACTTTGGGAGCGTACAACAGAAGTTCCAGCTATAGTTGTACAATTGGGATAATGACTGAATCCAGGTGGATAGGATTGATCAGACAATGAGACCGGAATGGCAATAGTCGAGATGAGTGTGAATTCTGGGAAACCATGAGAAGAAAGGGTGGTCCTTGGCCATTGGCCCATGCTTGACACATTTCAGTCATTTGCTGCTTTAGTACCCTATTTTCCTCATCCATAGTAGACTTTTGCTGAACTCTCTGACCATGAGTCTCTTGAGCACTAGTAACAACTTCGATGTCAGTTGTCACTGGCATTTTTTCCTTGGATCTTGTGTTGCCAGCTTACCACAAACCAACCACCTTAAACTTTCTTCACAATTCAAAACAAGAGACATGTTAGAATGGACTCAGTCAGTCATTATTATTATCATTCTTCCACTTTTTTGCTTTCTTTTCTTCTTTTTTCCATCTTTTTTTTTCAAAATCATTTGATCGAGCCTGATGTGGGTTGCCTACGTATCATGTGGGGACATGAATCAGATCTTGCGTAGTTTGGGAATATTAGGAATACAGGAAATAAACTAACTCTTTCTTTAAAATTTTGTATTTTATTTTTATTTATTTGTTTTCTTAATTTCCGAAAGAAAGATTTTTTTTTTGAATTTATATTTTTTTTCCCTAGAATATTGAAAGAAAAACTTCTAAAGAAGAAAGAAAAATATTTTTTTTAGATTTTTGGACTTTTATTTTGCATTTATGAAAGAAATACTTCTTAAAGAAAAAGAGATAATATTTTTTTTGAATCTTGATTTTTTTTTCAATTTTCGAAAGAAAAACTTCAAAAGAAGAATGAAAATATTTTTGGATTTTTAGAAGCAATTAAAAGAAAATAATTTTGGATTTTTTTCAAAATTGGGGTCTCAAAGAAAGACTTTTTCAAAGAAGGAAGTAAAGGAAAATATTTTTGGATATTTGAAAATTGGGAGCCGGAACCGATGAGGTTTGCCTACGTATCTCATATCCGGTGAGAATCAGACCCGCGTAGTTCGGTCAATTTTGACTCAACAAGAAAATATGACTTATTTTGAAATGACTTTTCATTTTTTTTTTTCAAAATCTCGGCAGAGTTTCAGTATAATTCAAATACATACCTCTCACTCTCTTTTCTTTTTCTTCTTTATGTTTTTTCTTCATTTTATTTCCTTATTCTAGAAGCCAGTCAACATGCAAGCCGAAACAGACAGATACGCAAGTAGCACGTAAGATGCATCAGGATGGTCTTTTAATTTGGGTACACATGTCCTAGACGGACTCAACCCCTATGTTGAGTCCCCAAAGTGCAATGCACGTGATGCAAACAAGCGTTCTTCCTAGGGATCCGACATGAGGCTATGTTATTCTAGGTTTAAAATCTGGGTGTATTGTTTTAGACCTGGCTTACCCGAGTGGACAACTCGAGGGGGGGGGAGGGGCAGCACACCGGTAACCAAAAGATCATCCGGCTTTGCAACTTGTTCGAACCTCGTTCTAAATTAAGGATATGACACTAACAGAAAAGAAGTCACGCCAGCATGTACTTACCAAAAGATTTAGAAGACTCAGAGAGAAGAAGGGTTTTGTAACAGTTTATATACAGTTCACAGAATATCAAAGCGGTAAAAAGCGACAATTAGCACATTAGGCTCAAACACGTAAAAATCAAATAATAAATGAAAGCCAAGTATAACAGTTATTCTAAGCTCGAATTCTGAACCCTGAACCAAAGATTCTAGGTTCTTTTCCTCAACAGAGTTGTCAGAGCTGTCACACCTCCTTTTTCCTACCCGAAATGGTATAGGGGAGTTTTTCCAATTAAAGTGACAAAACGAAACGAGATTATTTATTCAACTTCAGAGTCGCCACTTGGGATAATTTATGGCGTCCCAAGTCACCGGTTTAAAATCCCTAATCGAGGAAGTTGACTCTTATTTATGGTCTGCGAACATAGAAATCCGGGTAAGGAATTCTGTTAACCCGGAAGAAGGTGTGAGGCACTCCCGAATTTCGTGGTTTTAGCACAGTCGCTCAACTATTAACAATTGGCCTAATTATCTGATTTATTACATGCTTAAAACCTATTGTGCATTTTTTAACTTTCTAACCGCTTTTAAGTATTTATGAAATTATTTCTGGAACAAGTTATGATTGTCGTACACTTGTTTGTTTTGTACACATTACGAATCGTGTCATGGGAACCGTACCCACAATCTACAACATGTTTAATTTATTAATGGTTCGAAGTTGTGATTGAGTCACATGAAATGCACACCCGAATGGGAATTAGGTATCACGGTCATGCCACAGGAACCATACCCATAGCCGTGATGATTATTATTAGTCGCGCCTAAAGAAACTAGCGCATTTAGTTATTTCCCTAATCTTTGAGATTGTTGTGAGGACATGAATTATAGAAACGTATAAAAAATTAAACCATTTAAGATTCCCCTAGCTAGGCTAGGCAATGCATCAAAGATATTAAAAAATCGATGATAGCACAAATCTTAAAGTGAACCTCATTTTGTGTCGTAGCTCTAGCATTCATTAACCAACGATTCTCAATCCCTAAGATTTGCAACAAATCTTACTTCATCTACCATTAAGTATGCTTCAACAAATATTCAATACTATTTATTATGGAGGACTCCGGAGATTATTTATGCATCATTATGCTTTACATACAAATAGCAAGGTAAGACCATCTCCAACTCTAACACCAAATTTCACACCAAAATGGTATAACATCAAATTTAATCCAACCATTATACCATTTTTTACACCAAAAAATAATATTTCTTCTCTCTTCTATATTATATTATTATCTTCTATTTAAATTTTCTTTTTTATTTCCTTCAAATAAATATATAATCACTTATTTTTATTTTATGTATTGTTAATTTTCTTTTTATAATTTTAGTTTTCACTTTTCAATTTTAGCAACATTAGATAATAAAATTAACTTATAATTTTATATAAATATAATATATACAAAAATTAATATATCAAAAATAGGATATAAAATTAAAATTATAAAGCTCTTAATATAAAAATTAATTATATACACAATATATGATAAATTAAATATCCAAAAAATAAAAAATAAATAAAGTAATATTAAATCAAATTTGGTGTGACGAATAGTGTTGCACCAAACTATTCATGTACTATAATGGTGCAAAATTTGGTGTTCCATTGGAGCAAAAAAATACCAAATTTTACACCAAATTTGAATTTGGTGCAACCTTGGAGATGGCCTAAATATGTTTCCATGATAAATTTCAAATTTAGGATTCTCCAAACTTTTAGCTGACTGAATCAGATTAGCTCATTTACGAAGAACACCAGATCTTTTGAAACTGCTAGTATAGATGAGTGATTTAGAGTTTAGCCTCACAGAGCTATAATAATTTTATTGACTATTAAGATCAAGAAAACACAATAATTCATACATCTAGTGCATGTTCATTAATTTGACTTTGAAAATCTTAAACAACAGAAGGAGGACTTTAATTAGTCACCTTGAATTGAAGATGTTTTGCATTCCTTTCTGTTGCAGCGATTTGTACGAAGCTGGTTGATTCTTCAATGTTTCCTACGTCACTGGGAGCGAGGAATGAAATCGGGCTACAACTTTTCTTCTTTTTTTTCTTTCCTTTTTTTGTGTTTGGAATTGCGGCTGTCCTTATTTTTTAAGAATTGGAAACTTAGGGTAGGGTTTCTATAATTGGATATTTTATATGGAAGTGGAAATGGATAATGCTAATTGGATTAAAAGAAAATAGATGGTTAGGATTAAATCTTGCACTTAAGTGGGCTAATGGGTTGGGAAGAATTGGCCTTTGTCTTGTTGGGCTTAAATATGGTAGGAAGACTAAAACAATGTAATATATTTATAAAAATATAAAAATCACATCTTAATTAATACAATAAATTACTAATATAAAACTAAATATAAAAATTGAAAGTATTTTTTTAATTTTCTTTTAATTTTTAAATACTAAAACAATAAAATTAAACTAATAAAGTGGTAGTAAAAGAAAAAATGGAATAAAAATCTATAATAACTCAAGTAAATATTTAAAATACTACAACTAACTTAAAAATTGTGTGAGTCAAAAATTACATGTCTACACCCAATATCCACACTTACAACGATAAAAGGTCCAGGTTAGGTCGCCAAGGAAGAAACCAAATAGCAATTACCAACATGGCCTCGACCCAACCGAAGAAGCAGGGGGACCGATGAAGACGATGACTACGGGCTCCCCAGGTCCTTCATAATCCCCGATGATTCCGAGGCCACCAAGTCAACGGTCAAGGAACTTGAGCAAGTCGTACTGATCGAGCATTTGCCCGATCATAAGGTATACCTGGTCACGAGGTTAACTCCCGAGTTCTGAAAATAAACTCATTCAATTCCTTATAGCTAATGTGAATTGTTTTTCTTGGTCCCACCTTGATATGACAGGGATCCCTCCAGAAATAACCACTCACAAGCTGAGCCTGGACTCGAAGTTTCATCCAGTCAAACAGAAAAGTAGACCTCAGTCCGAAGTCAAACAAGCATTCATCAAGGACGAGGTGTCTAAACTCCTTAAAATAGGGTTGATTCGGGAGGTTAAATACCCGGATTGGTTAGTTAACATAGTGGTAGTCCCTAAAAAAGAGAATAAATTAAGAATGTGTGTAGACTATAAAGATTTGAATAAGGCATGCCCCAATGACTCTTTCCCTTTGCCCAACATTGATCGTATGATCGATGCGACGGCCGGCCACGAGATCCTCAATTTTCTCGATACCTATTTCAGGTACAACCAAATTCTGATGGACCCGGACGACAAGGAAAAAACGTCTTTCATCACTAAGTACGATACCTACTACTATAACGTAATGCCCTTCGGACTGAAAATGCTGGTGCCACTAACCAACGCCTAGTAAATCGATTTTTTGAAGAACAAATAGCAAGTAGCTAAGTCCCTGCGAGCAGAGGACCGTTTAAAAGATTTGCAGGAAACCTTCGACATATTGAAGAAGTGCAACATGAAGCTGAATCCGGAGAAATGCGCATTCGGAGTTGGGTCCGGGAAATTTCTCGAATTCATGGTATCCAACTAGGGGATCGAGATTAACCCCGATAAAATCAAGGCCATTGAAAACATGTTGTGGACAATGTCAAAGCCATTCAAAGGTTATCCGGCAGCATAACTGCCTTGGGTTAATTCATCTCGAGATCCTCCGACAAGAGCCATCAGTTCTTCTCACTATTGAAGAAGAAGGCTAACTTCTCATGGACTCCAGAATGCCAACAAGCCTTGGAGGAACTCAAACGGTACATCTCTAGACCACCTTTGCTTCACACTCCGAAGGCAGATGAATAGTTGTACCTATACTTGGCAGTATCCGAGGTGGCGATAAGTGGAGTCCTGATCCACGAAGAAGAAGGTATGCAATTTCCTATCTATTATGTTAGCAGAACTCTAGGCGAGGCCGAAACTAGGTATCCTCACCAAGAAAAATTGGCGCTCGCTTTACTAAGCACCTCTAGGAAGCTAAAACCATACTTTCAGTGTCATCCTATAAATGTTGTAATTAATTACCCATTGAGGAACATAATGCATAAACCCGAACTCTTGGGACAACTGGCCAAATAGGCCGTTGAAATCAGCGGGTATGATATCAAATCTCAAATTTTGGCAGATTTCGTAGCCGACTTTACGCCAGCCCTAATACACGAGGTCGAAAGAGAATTGTTGTTGAACTCGAGGACTTCATCGGGAATCTGGACCCTTTTTACGGACAGTGCCTCAAACGCAAAGGGGTCCGAACTTGGCATCGTATTGAAGCCACCATCGGGAAATGTAGTTAGACAATCTATCAGGACTATAAAATTTACTAACAATGAGGCCGAGTATGAGGCCATGATTGCATGTCTCAAATTGGCCAAAGGCTTGGGGGCGGAGGTGATCGAAGTTAAGTGCGACTCCCTCCTTGTGGTGAACCAAGTTAATGGGACGTTCGAAGTTAGGGAGGAATAAATGTAGAGATACCTGGATAAATATAGGTAACGCTACATCGGTCCAAGGAGTGGACCCTACAATATGTGTCTCGGGATCAAAACAACGAGGCCAATGCTCTCGCTAACTTGGGATTGTCAGTCAACGATGATGAAATCAACTCGGGGGCGGTAGTACAACTCATGAGATCGGTGGTGGAAGAAGGTCACACCGAGATAAACTCAACAAGCCTAATTTGGGACTGGAGATACAAGTATGTAGAGTATTTGAAGACCGAAAAACATCCCTCGGATCCTAAGGAGTCGAGGGCTCTGTGTACAAAGGCCGCACAGTTTAGCTTGTCCGAAGACGGTACCTTGTTCTGAAGAATGTTCGATGGCCCACTCGCGATATGTCTAGGAGTAGGAGATACTGAGTATGTTCTGAGGGAAGTCCACGAAGGCACCTGCGAAAATCACTCGGGCACCGAATCACTAATTAGGAAAATAATAAGAGCCAGCTACTACTGGATCGACATGGAAAAAGGATGCGAAGGAGTTCGTACGAAAATGCGATAGATGTCAATGGCATTCTCCGATGATTCACTAGTCTGGGAAGCTATTGCATTCGATCTTGTCACCCTGTTCGTTCATGAAATGGGGAATGGATATCGTCGTCCCCCTCCATGGGCACCTGATAAGGCTCAATTTATATTATTTATGACTAACTATTTTTCTAGATGAGTGGAAGACCAGGTGTTTAAGAAAGTGAGGGAAACAGAAGTCATTGATTTCATTTAGGACCACATAATATGTCGGTTCGGAATGTCGGCCGAGATCGTGTGCGACAATGGGAAGTAGTACATCGGCAACAAAGTAAGAAAGCTTTTCGAAGATCATAAGATCAAAAGGATCTTATGAACACCCTACCACACTAGTGGGAATGGGAAAGCGGAGTCCACGAACAAGACCATACTCTAGAATCTCAAGAAAAGGTTGACCGACGCCAAAGGAAAATAGAAGGAAATCTTGCCCAAAGTATTGTCGGCATACCGGACGACATCAAAGTCGAGTACATGGTCCACCCCGTTCTCGTTGGTTTACGGTGTCGAGGATCTAATACCGGTCAAAGTAGGAGAATCGAGTCTCAGGTTCAAATATGTGACTAAAGAATCAAACGACAAGGCTATGAGTACGAGCCTGGAACTATTAGACGAAAAGCGTGAGGCCGCCCTCGTCCGGTTGGCTGCCCAAAAATAATGGATCGAAAGGTTTTAGAATGGAAGAGCCAACCTTCGACACTTCAATGTTTGAGACTTGATGCTAAGGAAGGTCACACTAAGCACCTAGAACCTGAAAGGGGGGAAACAGGGGCCGAACTGGGAAGGTCCATACCAAATTATCGAGATCACCAGAAAAGGATCGTACAAACTCGGAACAATGAACGGGGAACGACTACCGAACAACTGGAACGTAACTCACTTGAAATGATACTACTGCTAAGGTACGGCCCCATTCATTTTCTTTTATTTACATGATTGGACCAACATCTGCAGGTGCTATTCAAGGAACGATGCAACTTTTAGGCCTGAAAGCACGCGTTGCACTCTTTTTCCCTTGAACTAATTTTGTCCCGAGTGGGTTTTTCGGCAAGGTTTTTAACGAGGCAACAGTGGATCGTACTAACTTAGAATCGAAGATCGGTTATGAACCGATGTCAAGGATCACATTAACAGTATCCGAGGCTTCTCTATGATCGGCCTCGAAAACTGAGGGGCATCACCCTCGGATAATGGTTTTAGTAAGGAAAGAAACTTTGTGTTCGAATAGTCTAGGCTCGGTCGATAGGATTTACTGTAAGGGCCAAATGGTCAAATGAACATTGACCATATAGACCGCCCGAGCTGTGACCCAAAGCTTATATACATGTGTAACCTTGTTTATTACGCAAAAAAATGAAAGAAGGTTTCTACCTTGCGGATAAATATTTTGCCCCTTTAAAATAAATTTCTTTCTTACATTTGGTCCCCTAAAGGCACCGAGCCCAAGGGCCACCTCACTCGGGGACTGTCGTCCAAGGTAGATTCAGATGGCCCGGGATTGCAAAGCCTAGGGACACAAGCCATTTAGGCAGTGCCCAAACTTTAAAGGCTACGTCCATCCCCATTCATGAATGGTTGTCTTGGGTAAGCCTGAACGACTCGGGGTAACAACCCCATTAGGAAACACCCAAACTAAAAAGGATACGGTCGTCCTAGAATGGCTCGGAGACATCTAAGACCCGTAATAAAAACATAAGGCCTTCAAAATTTCTAAACTGGTTCAAAGGGTTACCCTCGGCAAATTGTAATCTAAAATATTCTAAGTACTTTGCGGAAAGCTCCCGGTCATACTGACCCCCCCACGAGTCTGAAGCAAAATAATATCAGATAGGAGGCCTGTTCGAACCTCCAAACAAGACCTAATTATTACGTGCTAAGGCATTCGATATATTTGCAATCATAAAGAAAAACAAAGCTTGAAATTTTCACAAAGGACAAACGACCTCGACAAAGATTTTCACAAAGGCCAAACGGCCTTGACGAAAACAAATACAGAAAGCAAAAAACCAAAATCATCTATAAAAGCATCTAAGCAGCCTGGTCCTCACCGGAGCCCGCTTTACACCGGGACCATCGGGGTCTTCTCCGCCCCCGGATTGGCCAAAGCTCTCGAAGTCTTCTTCATCGTCGGGGTACGCCAACTTCTTGGCCTCGGCCTCAAGCCCCTTAGCACTTTCGATCTCTGCCGATAAATCAAAACTCCAAGCATGAACTTCCTTGAGGGCCTCCCTTTGGGACTACCGCTTCTCATACTCGATAGTGTCTTTCAACCGGTCCTGGGCTGCCTCGGCATCGGCTCTATACTGGGCCACCATCTCATAGGCATCAACCTTGGTTATTTCGACCACTGACTTGGAAGCTTTAAGTTTCTTAGCGAGGGTCTTTCGATCGGCAACAGTCGAGCTCAGTTGAGACTGGAGCTCCTCAATTTTCTAAGACCATGCCTTAGTCTTCTCCCTCATCGCTCGAAGTTGAGCTTCTATGAAAGACAATTGCGCCCACGCAGTCTCCTTTTTTAATGCCAAGCGGTCCATTTTGCCTTTCCACCCTTTGGCCTCGACCTTGATTACGTCCATCTCGATCCAGAGCTGGTCGATTTGATCAATCTTCTGTTGGACCTGCGGGTTATGACAAGTAGTCACCGTGTCTAGCTCATCATCACTAACTTCAAAGATTTTTACTTGTTCCACCAGGTCGGCGTGTTCTTTTTGAGCCGCGTCCAACTCGGCTCGAAGACTCTTAGCCTTTCCTTCATGTTGCTCACTGAGGAGTTTGTACATGTCCCTCTTCTTAGTGAGCTCTTTCGAGTCGGCCTCGAATTGGCTCAGCTCATCTCGGTACCAGAGGAAGGTCACGTGGTGAAGCACCGAGTACTGCAAATACGAGAAGAAATATTAAGATCACCAATAACTAAAGCTGAAAAATGAAAAGGTTCGGTAACACCTTACCCTGTTCAGCGCCTGTTGTGCTTCGTTGAACATGCACGGAGAATCCACCTCATTCATTTTTGCCCGGTCTTCTTCTGTCACCAAGCACCGGAGGTAACTAGCTGCCCCAACGGGTACGGAAAGAATCCAGGCATCCTCCAGATCGATGATGATAATTGATCGCTTTCGACCAGGATCCATACTTAGGGCAAGGAACTGGTTGACCAGTCTCGGGCTCGAATTAGGCCCACCTGTCCCCGAGGACGAACTCTTCCTCGGTACTTCTAAGTCACCTAATTTGGTGGCATCCTCCATGGCGGTGGAATCTGCACCATAAAAAAAACTTTGGAGGGGATCGTCCGCTCTATGGACCCCCTCATTCGATCGATCCTTCGTTGTTTGAGCTTCACTGAACATCGATTTCGTGAAAGAAGGTGATCCGGTTATGTCAATGACACCGGGCGGGGCAGAACTAGCATTCTAAGGGTTCTTGACGCTCATTGCTTCATCAACCTATTGAACTTGAGGGGGATCGGCCTCCCTTGTCTCCCCCTCGGCTGCCACCCATTCCTCAGGCACAGACGACACATGGGCCAGAAAAAGGTTGTCCTTCTCGGACCCGTCCCTGAGTCGGAGGCTCCTTTGGCTTACATACCAGCCAAAGGAGTTGGTGCTCTCCTTTAGCTTATGCACCAGCCTTCTTCTCGTTTTCTTTTTCTCTCAGCTCGGGGAACTTAGAGCCCTCTTTCTTTTCTTCTCTTTGGACTGCCTCGGAGCATGAGACTCCATAGGCAAATCCTCACCACTAAACGGAGGCCTAAGCTCGACATCCTTGGGCAAGCCTGCAAAAGGGAATAAAAGAAATAAGGACTTGATAATAAAAAGAGAGGCCTAACACAACCTTATTGGGAAAGAGATCTTTCCATGAGAATGAGCTTCCCAACGGCCCTTCGAGAGTTCGCGCCACGAGCATTCAGAGTAGGGCATTTGTTAAATAATACCTCGACTCATTCCTTGAGTTGAGGAACCGCATTCGGAACCCGAGCGACAGCTGCACCACCACAAATACCAATAAAAAAAGAGAAGTAAACATAAAATCAACATTCGAAGGAAAGTTCCACTTATGTGTTGTATTCCACTTCTTGAAGAATGGCATGCATTCCGTCAGAATCAAGTCCGAAGTCCTCACTCGGGCAAAAAGGCCTTGCCAACCTCGAGCCCAGTGCTCACCGATACTAGAGAATGGGGCTTTGCTTGCCCAGTGCTCAAGCTTTATCTACCCCCTCAGAATATTCGGGGACTATAAAAACATAGCAGGTGATCCACAGTGAACTGGCAGGAATCAATTTTGTTCACAAAAAATCGAAGAAGGATCACAATTCTCCACAGGGAAGGGTGAATCTGACCGACGCATACCTCGTACCTCTTGCAGAAATCTATTATGAACGGGTCCACTAGTCCCAATATAAAGGGATAAGTGTAAACACTTAGATATACCTCGACATGGGTGGTAATGGGGTCTTCGGGGTCAGGAATCACTATGTTTTTATCTGCTCAGTTACAGTTTTTCCGAATCGTAGGGAGGACCTCTTTGGTAATCAAACAGATGTATCTCGATACCTCTTCGCACTGACCCTGTATGGAAGAAGGTTTTTCAATTTTGAAATCATTATTGACTGAACATCCCTCAGGGATGAACATTTTCAAGGGAAGTCCGGCTACTAATTCATCAACTGTTACGCCAGGAGCGGTCACCTCGACCTCAGTGGCCGGCCGTGAAGTAGAAGGAGTTTCTTTCTGGGGAAGGTTTTGGAAGTCTTTTCCATTCCTTTAGAAAGTAAAAATGGAGAAAAATCTGGAGAAGATGAAAAAAGAAAGAAAGTTGAAGAATTAGACTTGTTGGTTTGGGAAGAAGATGGGTGATGTTTTTTTTAAAGGACCTTGAGTAACGGAGGTAAAAATGCTAGAAGAGTGCAGAAATCTTGAAGGTTCGAAGGTAGAAGGTTTGATGTAAAGTGAAAATGAACAAAGGAGGCGGTATTTATAGGAACTCGACGACGTTTCGCATTCAGGGATAGCCGATCGACGACTGACATGCATTTAATGCCATTATGACGTGACTGACGAGATGTTTCACATTTTTGTCGTTTCTGATACGACGTATCGAAGAAGGAATTGGGAAGCTCATGTCATTTCTCGTCAAGTTATTCTCCGAGAAATGAGGGGACTATCTGTATACGTACCCCTGCCTCCGACAAGATAAGCCAGGTTCGAGACATGATGACAAGGGGCCGATATCGAGGCAAAAGTCTCGTGGGGTCGGATTAGGGGGCATGATGCCCGCCCCAAAGAATTCTGGATTGGTCTCGACCTCGAACGACTTCGGGGAATATTATCGGACAATCAAACATAGCCAACAGAAGGCCGAACTACCCATGACCGGTCGGATATCACGGCGGGGATCTCGGTACGTATCGATAATGAGTCGTCAATCAGTTAATTAGAAGATTTTTTTACCTTTTATAGAGTTGTACCTAAGGTAAGATTCCCCTACTATAAAAGGGGGTTTGATAATTCATGAAACACATTGTAACACGCGTTCCAAGGCAATATATCATTTTCTTTGTTATTTATGCTTTTTTCACTTGTTCATCAGTGTTGACTATAGCGAGCCCGGATCGAGGGTGAACAATTTCACTAAGGCTGAAATTGTCTTATTCGTGTGGTTTGAATTTATTTTATCTTTACTTGTTCAATCTAATCTAATTTATAGCTTTGTGTCAAATTAATCCTTGTATGCTTAAAATCACTTACAAATTCAATTGTTATTCGATCTTGAGGGTAAACAATCATAATTTAATATAGAGGCTGAGGCACAAGAAACTATTGGATATCTCTCTCAAAGGGCTGTCCTTAATTTGAGTTAAATGATTAAAAGTACTAATAATCATTAGCTTAAACTGCTTTCATAACTAAACAGTTTTGTAATCGGATAAAACTGTTGAATCCGATAATGAAATGTTGATGTGTTTCATTAATAAGTGTGAAATTCTTTAAATTACTATACTAAAATGCTCTCAAAACTGGTTAGAGAAATATAAATATAAAAAAGTATGCGTTCATGGAAAAAACTGGGAGGTCAATGTAGTAGTTGCAATTTGATTACACACTATTTCAGAGCAAGACCTAATATTTTAAAAGGGCCTTACTTTTTTCTTTCTTCCCCTTCCCCTCTTCATTCATTCTCATCCAAGACAAAATATGAGTTGAAAGGACACCATGCCGTTATTTTTAAATATGTTGTTTAAAATATATTTAAATATTAATTATTTTCGCTCAAATTTCTGGACACGATGTCCTAGAGTTTAAACCTGAAAATTTAAATTTCAGGACATCGTGTTCTAAAGTTCAAAAATTATGTCCAAACGGGCTCTTGTCCTGAATTTGGAAATTCAGGGTACGCAAAATACATAGTTTACCCATCAACCTTGAAGCAAAATCCATATTACACACCTCTCCTTCACGGGAAACCTTTTACACACTCAATCTTTCATAAATGTATCTAAGACACACTATTTTTGTGCTTAACTAATTTTTCAGATAGAAAGTCACGCCCTAATAAGGTCATGACACATGTCATTGACTTTAAGAAGGAAAAAATATATTAGAAATTACAATTAAAACTCCTCTTCTTCATCTTCCCATTTTCTATCTTACGCACCAATATTTGTTGCTACCATGGTTGTCTGTGAGAAAATTTTCAATAACACTAAAATTCAACCACACTATCTAAATAACTAGCGGAAAACAATCGAGTAACAAATTGAGTTCAAAAACCCAATAATAAACAAGACCCAATTGAATTTTCATGCTTTTTACGATACTCCAATAATGGTAGATTCTCAATTTTTTCACCAAACCTTCAATACTACTGTTAAGGCTTTTAAATCTATCACAAATATATAATTTTCATAATATTTGGACAATAAACAAACAAATTTCGCTCAATTTTAGATCTAAAATTTTATGTTCTTTCAAAAAGTCTATTTCGGGAAGAAGATGAGGGGAATGATGGTCTGAGGAAGAAGACCAGAGGGAGGGGGAGGGGTTCTTGTGGGGAGGGGAGACAAAAATAGGATTTTTTACGGGTTTCACGCGTTTTTTTGTGTGTAAACATGCAAGTGTTATCTGGTCAAAAGTAGTGTGTCTTAGGCACATTTTTGAAAGGTTGAGTGTGTAGAAGATTTTCCGTGAAGGAGAGGCGTGTAACAGAGATTTCGCTCCAAGGTTGATGGGTAAACTATGTATTTTGCCTTCAGGATACTTAGTTCTGAAGTTTGGGTGAATTGGCTAATCTTTAAATATACTGTAAATTATAAATATTTTTTGATTTAAAAGTGATTATTGCTGCACTCCGCCTAATTATTCGGGACCCTCTAAATTGGGGAGAAATTCCAAAATAGCCAGATTTACAAGTGGTCGTTCAAAAATAGCCCAGTTTCAAAAGTAATCGAAATTTAGCCACTTTTTATGTAAAGATCACTATTCAAAATCCAGAAAATACTCAAGCATAATATACTGGAGTTCCACTATATTATACTGGAACTGAAACTCCAGTCTAATATACTGGAGTTCCAGTATAATATACCGGTCCAACATAATATACTGGAGTTTGGAGCACCGATGCTCCAGTCTCCAGTATATTATACTGGAGCCAGTAAAATATACCGGTCCAACATAATATGCTGGAAGTTCATACACAGGTGCACCGAACTCCAGTATATTATGCTGGACCGGTCTCTGTTGCAGCAAAATATTGATTATTTTTTATTGACTTGGTAAACGCTGACTATTTTTAAATGATCAGTCCGAAAACTGGCTAGACCGTGCTATTTTTACTCTAAATTGGTACCCTTTATTAGATGCACACTTAAATTCTTTTTGGTCCTAATGACCCCTTTATATTTGGTTATTAAGTGCCTTTAACCCCTTGAATGACCTCAACTCAAGCCCAGGAAGTGTGATGGACACATTGCCACATCAATATTTATTGTCCATGTGGCATATTTAAAAAATAACACATATTCTTTTACTTTTTTATATTTATTAATTTTGTTGGTTCATATTTGCGGCCAAATTTATAAAAACATATCTACAACTCCATTATTAGGCTGAACTTTTTTGATTTGGCTAAATATAATAGAGTTTCACCAAAGTTTTTATTTTATTTTTATAGAATTAGCTCGAAAAAGAAGAAAAATATAGTTGATACAAATCGCATTGCATCTAAAAATGGAATAAAAGGAACAACAAAGTTGAAACTTTGTTATCTTGACTAAAATTAGTAGATTTTGAAGGTGTTTAGCTAAGCTTATAAGTTGGTCAGACTGGTTTATAAGTATTTTTTGATTTATTTATGCGTTTGGTAAATACCCAAAATGCTTATAAGCTAAGTGCTAATAAGTTAAAATCAGTCATAAGTCATAAGTTGGTCAGCCCCAACTTATGGCTTTTTAACTTATAAGCACTTTTAGTCTGACCATGGCTTTTACTAGTTTATCCTTAATAATATTTTCTAATTCGTAAAATATTTTTCCCAAAATAAATTTTCTAACTTTCTTTTCATTCCATATTCGTTGTTTATCTTTTTCTTTACAAAAAAAAAACTTTTTAATTTATAATCTTTGTAAAGTTTTTAGGGATATTTTAGTCATTTTAATAAAAGAATTACTTATCGGCTTTTTTCTATTAAACACATCAACTGCTTATTATCAGTTTCAGCACGTCTATCCATACAAGTAAATGCTTATTTAAAAAATTAATTTCAACATTTAAAATTACTTTTCATCACTTCAAGCTTATCAGCTATTTACAATTAGCTAATCCAAACGGGCTCTTTTTGTCAAGTCTCTTTTACATATTTGGCTCGAAGAAATAGAGTTGAAACAAATAGTCATTGCAACTAAAAAAAATTCTTTTAAAAAAAATATACTCCCTCCGTTTCATATTAAATGAGATAGTTTGACTTGGCACGAAGTTTAAGAAAAAAGAAGAAGACTTTAGGAACTTGTGGTCTTAAAAGCTTAAGGGGTAAAAAGTTTGTGGGGCTATGACATTTGTGTGGTTATAAAAACTTCTCATTAAGGGTAAATGAGTAAAATGAAAGAATTTAAAGTTAATTATTTCCAAATTTAGAAATGTGTCATTTATTTTGGAGTAGACTAAAAAGGAAAGTACCTCATTTAATATGAAACGGAGGGAGTATAACATTGAGGTGAAATATGCATGGTATTTTAAAAAGGAGAAAGAAGGCATGCATAATTAGAACAAAACAAGTACTGTATATGATTATGAGATAATATACAGCTGAATAATACCTCAGTTGAAAGATATCACGACCCGGATTTTCCACCCTCGGAAGTCGTAATGGCGCTTACTAATGTGAGCTAGGCAAGCCGACTGTTTGAACAAATTACCCGTTTACAAATTTTATATTCTTTAACAATTATAAAGCAATAACGTATAGACAGCGGAAATTGCAATAAGCGGAAGAAATACTGTAAACTATTTGAAATATGTATCTAATACAACTGTTTGAGCCTCGACCACCCAGAACCGGTGTCACAGTTTCACAGACGATCTAAGAATACTACATACAAGGTCTGAAAGATAAAAGATACACTATTTCTGAACTAAGTAAATGAAACAGGAGTAAAGGGATAGAGGGAGACACCAGGGCCTGTGAACGCCTGCAGGACATCCTTGGATCTCCGCGTGGACTGAAGGCAGCTACCCAATCTACGGTCCAAAAGCTGCTGCTCCGGGATTTGCACAAAGCGCAAAGTGTAGTATCAGCACAACCGACCCCATGTGCTGGTAAGTGCCTAGCCTAACCTCGGAGAAGTAGTGATGAGGCTAGAACCAGACTACCAAATAAATCTGTGCAATTTAACTATATACAGCGGAAAAGAAGAACAGTAATATACAGTCAAGTATGAGAGGGGTAACATGCTGCGGGGGAACTATCAATTTAGAATTGAAAGACAACAGGTAACTGAAAGAAACAACATATCTCAGATATCAACAAAGAATCAGAAATCAATAATTGCACGGCATCAACCTTCGTGCTTTTACACTCGTCCTTACCAAAGCAATCAAGTAATGAAAATGTGCACGGCATCACCCTTCGTGCTTTTACTCTCGTCCTCACCATATAATCAATATAATCGGCACGGAATAGTACATCGTGCGGCACGACATCACCCTTCGTGCTTTACACTCTTTCATCACAAATCATACACGGCATAACCCTTCGTGCTTTAACACTCCCTCACCAAAACAATACACGGCATCACCCTTTGTGCTTTAACACTCTTCCTCACCCAACAACAATCACAAATAATAGGACAAGGGAATAAATGAAATTACAATAAGAATCCCGACAAGGAAACAATAGTTCAACAATCAAGTCCCGGCAAGGGAACAATATCAAAAGGAACATCAATATCCCGGCAAGAGAGATAATATTAAAAGCAACAAATTTCCGGCAAGGGAGATAATATAATAATTCCCTTTTCTTTTTCACTTTTACTTCTCAACTCACTTCACAATTTGAGTCAATGCTCTAAAAGATTCAATTACCACTTATACTTTCACCCATTCCCCCATGAACTCAAATATATAATTTATTTTGAAATCGGACCCCAAATCGAGGTCCAAATCCCCAATTTTTGGAAAACTTAGGTTCTACCCAAAACATCCAATTTTCCTCATGAAAATCATTGAGTTTTGAGTTGAAATCGTGTGAAAAATGTTAATGATTGAAGGAAACGAGTTAAAATTGACTTACAATCATTTTTGGAAGAAGGGTTGTCTTTGAAAAATCGCCCAAGAGTGTTTTGGTTTTGAAAGAGTGTGAAAAATAAAAGATTTTCGGCTAAGTTATAAAATTGCAGGTTGCAGATGTCGCAATTGCGACCAGGGTTCGCAATTGCGAACCCAGACTTCTGCTAACTTCGCATTTTCGAACATGGGTTTGCATTTGCGAACCTTGAGGAAAACCAGGCCTCTTCGCATTTGCGACTGTGCCTTCGCATTTGCGATGTCGCATTTGCGAACATTACTTCGCATTTGCGAATAAGGCAGCCCAGGCCACTTCTCGCATTTGCGATACAATGCTCGCATTTGCGAGCCAGGTTTCGCAAATGCGAAGCCTGCAGGCCTGCAACATACCAGCAAATTCCTAAGTGAAATATTTACTCTGCGGCCTATCCAAAACTCACCCGAGCCCTCGGGGCTCCAAACCAAATATGCACCCCAACCTAAAAACATCATACGGACTCGCTCGTGCATTCAAATCACTAAAATAACATCAACAACTATGAATTTAGCATCAAAATCATGAAATTTCTTAAGAACTTCAAATTTTCCAATTTTCTCAAAAACGATCCGATTGACATCATTTCAAATCCGTTTCTTACAAATTTCACAGACTTATCTTAAATCACATATACGACCTATACCGGTGCCGAAACCAAAATATAGGCCCGATACCATCAAGTTTTAAACACATTTAATTTCCAAAACTCATAAATAATTCCATAAAATAATTTTCTTTAAAAATTCATTTCTTGAGCTTGGGACCTCAGAATTCGATTCCGGGCATACGCCCAAGTCCCATATTTTCCTACGGACCCTCCCGGACCGTTAAATTACAGGTCCGGGTCCATTTACCGAAAATATTGACTGAAGTCAACTTAAATCCATTTTAAAAGTCAAAATTTATTATTTTTCACAGATTTTCACATAATGGCTTTTCGACTATGCGCCCGGACTGCGTACGCAAATTGAGGTGATGCCGAAAGAGGTTTTTGAGGCTACGAAACGTAGAATTCACTTTTAAAACAAGTGAAGGTCACATCCTCCACCTCTAAAATAACCGTTCATCCTCGAACGGACATAAGAAGGAAGTACCTGAGTCGGGGAAAATATGGGGATAACAGCTCCGCATATCGGACTTGGACTCCTAGGTCGATGCCTCAGCAGGCTGACCTCTCCACTGAAGACGAACAAAAGGAAAACTCTTCGATCTCAACTGACGAACCTGCTGGTCTAGATTAGCCACCGGCTCCTCCTCATAAGACAAGTCCTTGTCCAACTAGACAGTGCTGAAATCTAACACGTGGGATGGATCGCCATGATATCTCCAAAGCATGGACACATGAAACACTTGATGCACGCCTGATAAGCTCAGCGGCAACGCAAGTCTGTAAGCCACATCTCCCACTCGATCAAGAATCTCAAACGTGCCAATGAACCTAGGGCTAAGCTTGCCCTTCTTCCCAAATATCATCATGCCCTTCATAGGCGACACTCGAAGCAATACTCGCTCACCAACCATGAATGCCAAATCACAAACCTTGCGGTTGGCATAACTCTTTTGCCTGGACTGAGCTGTACGAAGCCTATCCTGAATAATCTTGACCTTGTCCAAGGCATCCTGAACCAGATCCGTACCCAACAACCGAACCTCCCCCCGCCCCCGCTCAAACCATCCAACCGGCGACCGACACCGCCTACCATACAAAGCCTCATAAGGAGCCATCTGGATACTCGACTGGTAGCTTTTGTTGTAGGCAAACTCTGATAAAGGCAAAAATTGATCCCACAAACATCCAAAGTCAATGACACAAGCTCGGAGCATATCCTCCAAAATCTGAATGGTCCGCTCGGACTGACCGTCCGTTTGAGGATGAAATGTTGTGCTCAACTCAACCTGTATGCCCAACCCTCACTGGACCGCTTTCCAGAAATGTGAGGTAAACTGCGTTCCTCGATCCGAAATGATAGACTTGGGCACACTAAGATAACGAACAATCTCCCAGATATAGATCTCAACTAACCTCTCGAAAGAATAGGAGACTGCCACAGGAATGAAATGTGCTGACTTGGTCAGCTTGTCAACAATAACCCACACTGCATCGAACTTCTTCTAAGTCCGTGGGAGTCCAACCACGAAGTCTATAGTGATACGCTCCCACTTCCACTCAGGAATCTCAATCTTCTGGAACAAACCGCCAGGTCTCTGATACTCGTACTTAACCTGCTGATAATTCAAACACCGAGCCACATATGCAACGATGTCCTTCTTCATTCTTCTCCACCAATAATGTTGTCACAAATCTTGATTCATCTTAGCGGCGCCCGGATGAATAGAGTACCAGGAACTATGGGCCTCCTCTAAAATCAACTCTCAAAGTCCATCTACATTAGGCACAAAAATTCGACCATGCAATCTCAAAACTCCATCATTACCGAAGGTAACCTGCTTGGCACCTCTGTGCTGCACCGTGTCTCTAAGGACACACAAATGAGGATCATCATACTGCCGATCTCGGATACACTCCAATAAAGAAGAACAAGCGACTGTGCAAGCTAACACACGGTTGGGCTCAGAAACATCCAACTTACGAGCTGGTTGGCCAAAGACTGAACATCCAAAGCAAGTGGTCTCTCAACGACTAGAATATAAGAAAGACTGCCTATACTGGCTGACTTCCTACTCAAAGCATCGGCCACCATATTGGCCTTTCCCGGATGATATAAGATGGTGATATCATAGTCCTTTAATAGCTCCAACCACCTTCTCTGCCTCAAATTTCGCTCCTTCTACTTGAACAAATACTGCAGACTCTTGTGATACGTGAATACCTCACATGTCACGCCATACAGATGATGCCTCCAAATCTTCAATGCGTGAACAATGGCTGCCAACTCCAAATCATGAACCGGATAGTTCTTCTCATAAATCTTCAACTGCCGCGAAGCATATGCAATGACCTTGCTATCCTGAATCAACACCGCACCAAGTCCAACACGAGATGCATCACAATAAATCGTATATGGCCTTGAATATATGGGCAAAACCAACACTGGTGCTGTAGTCAGAGCTGTCTTGAGCTTTTGAAAACTCGCCTCACACTCGTCCGACCATCTGAACTGGGCACCTTTCCGGGCCAACCTGATCATCGGGGTTGCGATAGATGAAAACCCCTCCACCAACCGATGATAGTAGCCTACCAATCCCAAGAAACTCCGGATCTGTGTAGCTGATGCTGGTCTAGGCCAGTTCTTGACTGCCTCAATCTTCTTCGGATCAACCTAAATACCCTCTGCTGACACAACATGACCCAGGAATGCAACTGAACTCAACTAGAACTCACACTTCGAAAACTTAGCATACAACTGACTATACCTCAAAGTCTAAAGAACCACTCTATGATGCTGCTCGTACTCCTCCCGGCTATGGGAATAGATCAAAATATCATCAATGAAGACTATCACAAACGAATCCAAGTAAGGCCTGAACACTCTGTTCATCAAATCCATAAAAGCTGTTGGGGCATTTGTCAACCCGAATGACATCACCAAGAACCCATAATGCCCGTACCGAGTACAGAAAACTGTCTTAGGGACATCGGATGCCCTAATCCTCAACTGATGGTAGCCAGATCTCAAGTCAATCTTTGAAAATACCTTGGCACCCTGAACCTGATCAAACAAATCATCAATCCTCGGTAGTGGATACTTATTCTTGATTGTAACCTTGTTCAACTGCTGATAATCAATACACATTCTCATCGATCCGTCCTTCTTTTTAACAAACAACACCGGCGCACCCCAAGGTGAAACACTAGGTCAAATGAAACCTTTTTCAATCAAGTCTTGCAACTGCTCCTATTTCAACTCAGGCGGGGCCATATGATATGGCGGGATAGAAATGGGCCGGTTGACCAAAGCTAAATCAATGCAAAAGTCAATATCCCTGTCGGGTGGCATACCCGACAGGTCTGAAAAGAATACCTCAGAAAACTCACGAACAACAGGCATAGAATCAATAGAAGGAACCTCAGCACTAGAATCACGGACATAGGCCAAATAGGCCAAACACCCCTTCTCGGCCATACGTCGAGCCTTCATATATGAGATAACACAGCGGATAGAATGACTAAGATTCCCTCTCCACTCTAAATGAGGTAAACCCGGTAAGGCTAAGGTCACAGTCTTGGCATGTCAGTCCAAGATAGAGTGATAAGGTGATAACTAGTCCATCCCTAATATGACATCGAAATCAACCACGTCCAGAATAAGCAAATCTACACGAGTCTCAAGACCCCCAATCGTAACTACACATGAACGATGGACTTGATCTACTGCAATAGAATCACCCACCAGTGTAGACACATAAACAGGAGCACTTATATAATAGGCATGACCAGATACGGTGCAAAATAAGATGACACATAGGAGTATGTAGATTTCGAATCAAATAAAACTGAAGTATCTCTGCTACAAACTAGAACAGTACATGTGATAACTGCATCGGAAGCCTCAACCTCGAGCCTGGCTAGAAGAGCATAACATCGGGGCTGGGCCCCACCACCCTGAACTATATCTTTGGGATGGCTGATGCTTGTTGGCCTCCACCTCTAGCGGCCTGAGCTCTACCTCTAACACATCTACCTCCAACTCTAGCACCTTTACCCCCACCTCTAGCTGGCTGGGTGGGCTGTGGAACATTCGGTGTCTGAACCATGGCACGGGAACCCTGATGCTGAGAGCTACTTGGTGCTCGAGGGCGAAACCTAGCAATGTGACCCATATCACCACAAGTGTAACAAGCCCTCGGCTACTGAGACTGCTAACCCTAACGACCTGAATGACCACCCTGAAAACTCTGAAGCGGCGGTGCACTGTAGAACTGCTGATCAAAATACTGCATATGGGGACCACGACAACCCGAAGCACCATGAGAAACCGGAAGTGCTAACTGAAAGGGCCTAGGAGGATAGCCTCTACCATAAGAATCTTTGCCTCCAGACGAGGTACCACTAAATCAGCCTGAATGACGAACCTCTTGTCAAACCCCTGACCACCTCCCTGCAATAGAACCATCTCAACTCTCCTGGCCACATTGACCGCCTCTTGGAAAGAAATCTCACTCCCTGTCTCCTTGGCCATCTGAAGCCGAATAGGCTGGATAAGTCCCTCAATAAACCTCCTCACCTCTCTCTCTCTCTCGGTGGGAAGTATGATAAGAGCATGACGAGCCAAGTCGATGAATCTGGTCTCATATTGAGTAACAGTCATAGAACCCTACTGGAGATGCTCAAACTGCCTCCGGTAGATCTCTCTCTGAGTGATGGGGAGAAACTTCTCCAAAAATAGTTGAATAAACTGCTCCCAAGTCAAGCTAGTGATCTGGTTGGTCTAGCCAAGCAATAATCTCTCCACCAAGTCTTGGCGGATCCAGACAAGCGAAAAGTAGCAAAATCAACCCTATTGGTCTCCACGATCCCCATGTTCCTGAGAACCTCATGACAGCTGTTTAGATAATCTGGGGGATCCTTAGAAGATACATCGCTGAAAGTAGTAGTGAAGAGCTTGGTGAACCTATCAAACCTCCACAAAGCATCGGCAGACATAGTTGCTCCATCACCGGTCTGGGCTACCATACCCGGCTGAACTGCTCCAACTGGCTGGACTGCTGGAGTTTAGAACTAGGGAGCTACCTGCTCTGAAGTGCGAGTAGCAGGAGTCTGGGCTCCTCCTCCAGCCTAACAGACGGCTGGTGCTACAGGAAGCAAGCATGCCCGGGTGACACTCTCCATAAGGCCCATTAGACGGACTAGAGCATCATGGAGTACGGGGTTGGCATAAACCCCTCTGGGACCTGAGCTGGGCCCACCAGATCTATCGGGGCCGGAACCTCATCATCAAGTCAACCTGAGGCTTCGCCGTTGGTGCTGCTGCTCTAGGTTGAGCTTTGACCCTACCTCAGCCTCTAGCACAGCCTCGGCCTCACCCTCTGCCCCTAGTGCGAGCTGATGCTGGAGGGCTCGGGCTACTGGTCAGTGGATGAGGAAGCGCATGTTTTTTCCATTTGCGAAAGCATAAAGTAGAAATTCAATAAGCATTGAGAAACCAAACCGCACGACGGGAAAGAATAAATGTGATGTTTTTCCTGACTCTGTAGCCTTTGGGGGATAAATACAAACATCTCCGTACCGATCCCTCAGACTCTACTAAGCTTGTCTGTGAACTGAGAGACCCATGTAACCTAGAGCTTTGATACCAACTTGTCACGACTAGGATTTTCCACCCTCAGGAGTCATGATGGCGCTTACTAATGTGAGCTAGGAAAGCCGACTGTTTGAACAAATTACTTGTTTACCAATTTTATATTCTTTAACAATTATAAAGCAATAACGTGTAGACAGCGGAAATTACAATAAGCGGAAGAAATGCAGTAAACTATCTGAAATATGAATCTAATACAACTATTTGAGCCTCGACCACCTAGAACTGGTGTCACAGTTACACAGACGATCTAAGAATACTACATACAAGCTCTGAAAGATAAAAAATACATTGTTTCTGAACTAAGTAAATGAAACAGGAGTAAAGGGATAGAGGGAGACACTAGGGCCTACGGACGCCTACAGGACTACCTTGGATCTCCGCGTAGACTGAAGGCAGCCACCAAATCTACGGTCTAAAAGTTGTTGCTCCGGGATCTGCACACAGTGCAGAGTGTAGTATCAGCACAACCGACCCCATGTGCTGGTAGGTGCCTAGCCTAACCTCGGCGAAGTAGTGACGAGGCTAGAACCAGACTACCAATTAAACCTGTGCAATTTAACTATATATAGCGGAAAAGAAGAACAATAATCTACAGTCAAGTATGGGAGGGGTAACAAACTGTGGGGGAACTATCAATTTAGAATAGAAAGACAACCGATAACTAAAAGAAACAATATATCTCAGATATCAACAAAGAATTAGAAATCAATAAGTGCACGACATCACCCTTCGTGCTTTTACTGTCGTCCTCACCAAAGCAATCAAGTAATGAAAATGTGCACGGCATCACCCTTCGTGCTTTTACTCTCGTCCTCGCCATATAATCAATATAATCGTCATGGAATGGTACATCGTGCGGCACGACATCATCCTTCGTTCTTTACACTCTTTCATCACAAATCATACACGGCATCACCCTTCGTGCTTTAACACTCTCTCACCAAAACAATAAATGGCATCACCTTCGTGCTTTAACACTCTTCCTTACCCAAACAACAATCACAAACAATAGGGCAAGGGAATAAATGAAATTAAAATAAGAATCCCGGCAAGGGAACAATAGTTCAACAATCAAGTCCCGGCAAGGGAACAACATCAAAAGGAACATCAATATCCCGGCAAGGGAGATATTAAAAGCAACAAATTCCCGGCAAGGGAGACAATATAATGATTCTCTTTTCCTTTTCACTTTTACTTCTCAACTCACTTTACAATTTGAGCCAATGCTCTAAAAGATTCAATTACCACTTATACTTTCACATTTCATTGTACTACTTGAGCCAATGCTCCTCAATGTTCAAATGTCTCAATTACTTCCACAAACTTTGCCCAACAATAGAAATCATCATCAAAGCATGAATAATACAACGAAGTCATAATAATCACAATATAAGACTCATGGGCATGCTTGACATCAATGTATAGATACTCGTCACCATGCCTATACGTTGTACTCGACAATACCACATAGAAAATAGGACTCGACCCCTAATCCCTCAAGCTAAGGTTAGACCAAACACTTACCTCGATGCCATGAACACAATTCAAGTCTCTACTATTGCTTTACCTCTTGATTCCACCACCAATTTGCTCGTATCTAGCCACAAGTTACTTAATTACATTAATAAATGCTAAATGAATCAATTCTAATGTATGGATATGAGTTTTCTATAGTTTTACCCAAAAAGTCAAAAATTGGCCCCAGACCCACATGGTCAAAACCCAAGGTTCGAACAAAAACCCGATCATCCATTCCCCCATGAACACAAATATATAATTTGTTTTGAAATCGGACCCCAAATCGAGGTCCAAATCTTCAATTTTTGAAAATCCTAGGTTCTACCCAAAACATCCAATTTTCCCCATGAAAATCATTGATTTTTGAGTTGAAATCGTGTAAAAAAGATGTTAATGATTGAAACAAACGAGTTAAAATTGACTTACGATCGATTTGGAAGAAGAGTTGTCTTTGAAAAATCGCCCAAGAGTGTTTTGGTTTTGAAAGAGTGTTAAAAATGAAAGATTTTCGGCTAAGTTATAAAATTGCAGGTTGCAGATGTCGCAATTGTGACCAGGGTTCGCAATTGCGAACCCAGACTTCTGCTAACTTTGTATTTGCGAACCCTGAGGAAAACCAGGCGTCTTCGCATTTGCAAATGTGCCTTCGCATTTGCGATGTCGCATTTGCGAATAAGGCAGCCCAAGCCACTTCTTGCATTTGCTATACAATGCTCGCATTTGCGAGCCAGGCTTCGCCAACATACCAGCAAATATTTAAGTGAAATTTTCACTCCGTAGCCTATCCAAAACTCACCCGAACCCTCGGGGCTCCAAACCAAACATGCACCCCAACCTAAAAACATCATACGGACTCGCTCGTGCATTCAAATCACTAAAATAACATCAACAACTATGAATTTAGCATCAAAATCATGAAATTTCTTAAGAACTTCAAATTTTCCAATTTTCTCAAAAATGATCCGATTCACGTCATTTCAAATCCGTTTCTTATCAAATTTCACAGACTTATCTTAAATCACATATACAACTTGTACCGGGTGCCGGAACCAAAATACGAGCCTGATACCATCAAGTTTTAAACATATTTCATCTCCAAAACTCATAAATAATTTCAGAAAACAGTTTTCTTTAAAAATTCCTTTCTCGGGCTTGGGACCTCGGAATTCGATTCCGGGCATACGCCCAAGTCCTATATTTTCCTAGGAACCCTCTGGGACCATCAAATTATGGGTCTGGGTCCGTTTATCCAAAATGTTGACCGAAATCCACTTAAATCCATTTTAAAGTCAAAAATCATCATTTTTCACAGATTTTCACATAATGGTTTTCCGGTTACATGCCCGGACTGTGCACGCAAATCAAGGTAATGTCGAAAGAGGTTTTTGAGGCCTCAGAATGTATAATTCACGTTTAAAACAAGTGATGTCATCACAAAAGATGATTTGTTGGAGTTGAGCATAAGCTGGCCTAATCTGTTGCTAATGCATAGACACACCCTATATAACAGTCTCATTTGGTTTATTTATTTGTAAACATCTCACTTATTATAGTGAGGCCCATTCTTTGTAATAGATATACTAGTACATTTTAGTCCATTAGTCCGATTGATTCTTTTAAGTAGATAGCCACTTTATATTTTTGGACTCTTCTAGATGTACATAACAATTCCTTTTTTTCAGTCAATCTAATGAGAAAACATCTGCTTCTCTTTTCCTTTCTCTCTCATTTCATTCTCCAAACCCTAGCATAAAGTCTTGGTAGAGGAAATTCAATGCTTTCACATGATTTGAATATTTTCGTCCAACATACTAAAAAGAGAGTGTATCAACATGTTGTGCAATATCACCGTCCAGGAATTTGCAACAAGCAAAAAAAAATATTAGGATAAAAAATAATTCAAGTATGCATCGATGAATTAGTATCAAATTCAAAGGGCCTAATTTTTTTTGCCTAAGATGAAATAAAGAAGAGATTTTTATCAAATTTAAGGGCCCTACTTTTTCATCCTCCTTATCCTCCTCAATCTCATGTGCTTTCTCCTTTTACTTCTCTCTCACCATCTCTTCCTTCTCCTACATATGCCTCATTCCTTCTCATCCATCTACCTCCTCACACACTCCACCTGCTTCTAAGAGATCCAGTAAGACTCAAATTCCTCCTGCTCACCTAAAACAATATGTTTGTAACTTTCCTCCATCCCTGTCTGGCCCCAGTTCTTCTTATGCTTGCCTTCATAGTTTAGTTAACACCGCTGAGATTGAATGTGATGACCCAAAGGGTCATCTTATATTTTAGAACTCGATTCCGTGTTCTGAGGCATTCAAAATCTTATTTTATTCCTTTTTGATTTGCATGCGTAGTCTGGACGCATTTCTGTAAAGTCTTTATGTGGAAACTGACGAAATAATATTTTTTGGCTTAAAAAGTTAATTTTAGTTGACTTCGGTCAATGTTATGGGTAAACGGATCCGGATCTAGATCCGTATTTTGATGGTCCCAGTGGGTCCGTAGAAAAATATAGGACCTGGGTGTAAGACCGAAATTAAATTCTGAGGTCCCTAGCCTAAGAGATGAATTTTTGAAGAAAATTAAAAAGGCTGAAAATGTAATAATTTAAAGAATTTGATCTTGTTGGTATCGGGCACGAATTTTGGTTTTGAAGCCTGTTACAAGTCCGTTATGATATTTATACCTTATCTGTGAAATTTAGTGAGAAACGGGACTGATTTGACATGATTCGGACCTTTGTTTGAGAAAATTAAAGTTTTAAAACTTTCTTGAAAATTTCATGCAATTTGGTGCTAAATTCATAGTTATAGGCGTTATTTTGGTGATTTGATCGCCCGAGCAAGTTCATATGATGTGTTAAGACTTGTGTGTGTGTTTGTTTTGGAGCCCTGAGGGTTCGGGTGAGTTTCGGATAGGCTACGGGACGTCTAGACTTAGAAAAATCTAGTGTTGGATAGTTGCAGAGTTGTAGGTCTCGGATCTTGGAAGTGCGGCCGCAGTAGGAAATTCGCGGACCTCAACCGTGGTGGGAACTTCGCGGACCGCGGTGGAGATTTCGCAAGGCGCCTAGAATTTTGCGGACCGCGTTGTGAGGAATCAAAGGGTTTTTTATAAGTGGAATTTTTTCATTCATTTTTCAATTTTTCAAATACTAAAACATAAGAGACAATTTTCCAAACATTTCTTCTTCCCCAAATCATAAGTAAGTGATTCTTAATTCATTTCTTTCACTCTTTTACTTCTCTTTACAAGATTTCATCCTAGAATATAAGGTTTTCATTGTGGAATTGGGAATTTTGGATAGAACTTAGGAATTTCAAAATTTGGGAATTTAGACCTCAAATTAAGGTCAGATTCCAAAATAAATTATATATCCAAGCTCGGGGGTGAATGATTTATCGGGTTTTGGTCCAAATTTTGGGTTTGGACCAAGCGAGCCCGGGTGTTGACTTTTATTAACTTTTTCAAAAATGGCCTAAATTGAATTCCTTGCTATCGTGGATAGTTCCTAAGGCTTAAATTGAATCGTTTGATTGGTGATTTTCTAGATTATATTGGTCCGGAGGCTTGTGTGAAAGGAAAGGCTATGATTGAGCTTTGAGTGGCCCGCGGAAGCGAGGTAAGTGTTGGGTCTAACCCTGGCTTGAGGGATTAGGTATTACTTGCCTATTTGCTACGTGTTTTGATATTGGGTACAACGTATAGGTAAGGTGACGAGTACCTATGCATTGTTGTCAAGTCATAGCATGCGAGTAGTCTTATTCTTGTAACTGTTGTACTCTTTGATCATATATTTCATGTTTAGACTTGTTATTCCATGTGTTGAGCAACTCTTATCATGTTTTATGAAATTTTGTATTGATTGAGTATTAACTCAGAGCTGAGGCTGGTATGTGGAATTAAATATTGAAGTAAGACTGGTTCTTGATAATTCTATCTTCCTGTTGTTATTGTTCCTTGTTTTGGTGAGGGAGAGTGATAATGCACGAAGGATGATATCGTGCCATATTTTGTAAGTGATAATGCATGAAGGGTGATGTCATGCCATATTTTGTGAGTGTACATGAAGAGTGATGTCGTGCCATATTCTATGAGTGATAATGCACGAAAGGTGATACCGTGCCATATTCTGTGAGTGATAAATGCACGAAGGGTGATGCCGTGCCATGTACAAGAGAGTTAATACACGAAGGGTGATGTCATGTCGTTTCTATTGTTTCTTATGGTGAGGATGAGATTAAAAGCATAAAGGGTGATGTCATGCACTTGTTTTACGAGGTTTATTACTGTCGTTGGTGCAAAGCATGTTATTCACTACGTTTCTTTACTGTTACTATTTTTAGAATCTGATATTCCCTTCAGCATGTTTTCCCTTTTCCGTTACAATCTGCTTAGTTTCCATTTGATGTTATTTTCTCATATATGATTTGAATGCATATGTTCATGTTATTGTCGTGTCCTAGACTCGTCACTACTTAGCCGAGGTTAGGTTCGGCACTTACCAGTACATGGGGTCGGTTGTACTGATACTGCACCCTACACTTTCTATGCAGATTTCGGTACTGGACCGTGTTGATCAGAGTTGGGTTGCTGCCTTCAGTCCAACAGGAGACCCAAGGTAGATTTGCCAGCATTCACAGACCCTGAAATCCCCTTCTAGATATCCCATCTTACTGTTTTTACTTTAATTCAAAGACAATTGTATTTTCTGTCAACCAGTATTTGTAGTAACTTTTAGAAGTTCGTAAATTGTGAGACTAGTTTCTAGGTAGTCGTGTATAAGTATTTGGGTAATTATAAACTTCCGCACTTTATTAATTAGTGATGTTTTAAATTATTGGCATCTAGTGAATTGCTTAACGGGTTAGCGTATTTAATTTCTATATCTTGGCTTGCCTAGAAACTGAAAAGGTTAGGCGTCATCACGATCCGGATGGTGGGAAATCCGGGTCGTGACAAGTTGGTATCAGAGCACTAAGTTGGTATCATCCTGACGGTGCTTATCCCCTAGGGGCTACAGAGTTTTAGGAAACAAATTCACTTCTATTCTTCTCTGTCGTGCGATTTGATCTCTCAATGCTAATTGGACACTCTACTCTTGTTATTTCGCTGATGGCGAGAACACATATCGCTTTATTGGCTGATCAGTAGTTGGAGCCCCCTGTAGCAGCTCCTACGAGGGGTAGAGGTCGAGGACGAGGCAAGGGCAGGGCTTAGCCAAGAGCTCGAGTAGCAGCACCAGCGGCGGAGCCTCAGGTAGAGTTTGATGAAGAGGCTCCATCCCAGACTGTTCCAGCAGGACCAGCTCAGGTCCCGGGGGGGTTATAGCCACTCCAATGCTTCAGGATGATTTGGTCCGTCTAGTGGGCCTTATGGAGAGTGTAGCTCAGACCGACACATTACCTGTAGCACCAACCGTCTCTTAGGATGGGGGAGGAGCATAAACTCCCGCTACCCATACTCCGGAGCAGATGGCTCCTCAGTTTCAGACTCCGACAGCTCAGCCAGTTGGAGTAGTTCAGCCAGATATTACAGCACAAGACGCTAGTGGATCAGTCATGTCGTTTGAGGCTTTGTTGAAGTTGGAAAAGTTCACCAAGATTTTCCCGGTTCATTATAGTGGGGCAGCTTCTAAAGACCTACAGGACTATTTTGACTGCTGCCACGAGGTGTTGCCAAATATGGGGATAGTGGAGACCAATGGGGTCGACTTTGCTATATTCTAGATGATAGGGTCCACCAAGAGATGGTGGAATGATTTTGTGTTGACTAGACCAACTGGGTCGTCTGCCTTGACTTGGGACCAGTTCTCTCAGCTATTTCTCGAGAAGTTCCTACCTATTACTCAGAGAGAGGACTATCGCAGGCGGTTCAAGCATCTTCAGTAGGGTTCTATGAATGTCACTCAGTATGAGACTAGGTTTTTTGATTTGGCCCATCATGCTTTTCGTATACTTACTACTGAGAGAGAGAGAGAGGGTGAGGAGGTTCATTGAGGGACTAGCTTAGCCTATCAAGTGTCATATGGCTAAGGAGACATGGAGCGAGATTTCTTTCCAGGATGTAGCCAATGTGGCCAGACGAGTTGAGATGGTTTTAGCTCAGGGGAGTGGTCAGAGGTCTGATAAGAGGCCTCGTCATTCTGGTGAATTTAGTGGTGCTTAATATGGAGGCAGGGATCCTTTTGGTAGAGGCCACCCTCCCAGGCCATTTCATTCAGCACTTTAGGCATCCCACGGTGCTCCAGGTGGCTGTGGCCCTCATATGCAGTATTCCAATCAGCCAGCCTACAGTGCACCACCAGCTCCTATTAGTGCACCTCCGCTCCAAAGTTTTCAAGGTGGTTATTTAGGCCGACAGGGCCAGTTTCAGGGTCAGCAGTCTCAGCACCCAAGGTCTTGTTATACTTGTGGCGATCCAAGGCACATTGCTAGATTTTGCCCTCGAGTATCGAGCAGTTCTCAGCATCAAGGTTCTCGTGTCGTGGTCCCGGCACCGGGAGTTCCACCGGCTGCTCAGCCAGATAGAGGTATGGGTCAGGCAGTTAGAGGTGGAGGTCGAGGCATTAGAGGTGGAGTATAGACAGCTAGAGGTGGAGGCCAGCCAGACAGGGCTTGTCCTCGAGAGGTAGTTTATAGTGGTGGGGCCCAGCCTCAATGTTAAGTCATCTGACATTGTTATCATAGGTACGGTTTCAGTTTGCATTAGGGATGCCTCAGTATTATTTGACCCGGGATCTACTTATTCGTATGTATCATCTTACTTTGCTTCATATTTGGTTGTGCCTCATGATTCCTTGAGTGCTCCCGTGTATGTGTCCACGCTTTTAGGAGATTCTATCATCGTAGATCGTGTCTATTATTTGCGTATGGTTGTCATAGGAGGTCTTGAGACCCGCGTAGGTCTTCTGCTTCTCGATATGGTTGATTTTGATGTTATTTTGGGTATGGATTGGCTGTCACTTTATCATGCTATATTAGACTGTCATGCCAAGACAATGACCTTAGCCTTGCCAGGGTTGCCTCGATTAGAGTGGAGAGGGACTCCTAGCCATTCTTCCAGTAGGGTTATATCTTATATGAAGGCTCCGCGTATGGTCGAGAAAGGGTGCTTGGCTTACTTGGCTTATGTTCGTGATTCTAGCGCAGAGGTTCCTTCCATGGATTCCATACCAGTTGTCTACGAGTTACCAGAGGTATTTCCAGCAGACCTGCCAGGGATGCCACCCGACAGGGATATTGACTTTTGCATTGATTTGGCTCTGGGCACTCAACCCATTTCCATTCCGCCATACCGTGTGCCCCGCCAAAGTTGAAAGAATTGAAGGAGCAGTTGCAAGATTTTCTTGATAAGGGCTTTATTTGACCTAGTGTCTTGCCCTAGGGTGTGCCGGTGTTGTTTGTAAAAAAGAAGGATGGATCGATGAGGATGTGTATAGATTATCAGCAGTTGAACAAAGTCACCATCAAGAATAACTATCCATTACCGAGGATTGATGATTTATTTGATCAGCTTCAGGGTGCCAAAGTGTTTTCAAAGATTGATTTGAGATCTTATTACCATTAGCTGAGGATTAGGGCATCCGATGTCCTAAGACAGTTTTTTGGACTCGGTATGGGCATTATGAGTTCTTAATAATGTCATTTGGGCTGACAAATGCCGATGAGTAGGAAGTCAACCAGTATGGGCAGCCTTGCGTATTTTTCAGTCTGTGAGAGTCCGCTTGCATTGGATGTTCACTCATTAGACAATAAGTTTGTGAGGTTGGATGTTTCTGAGCCCAGTCGTGTTTTAGCTAGCATAGTTGCTCGGTCTTCCTTGTTTGAGCGCATCAGAGATCGGTAGTATGATGACATTCATTTACTTGTCCTTAGGGACATAGTGCGGCACGGAGATGCCAAGCAGGTTACAGTGGGAGATGATGGAGTTTTGAGGATGCAGGGTCGTATTTGTGTGCCTAATGTGGATAGGCTTCATGAGTTGATTCTAGAGGAGGCCCACAGTTCCCGATATTCTATTCATACGGGCGCCGCTAATATGTATTACGACTTACGGCAGCATTATTGGTGGAGGATAAAGAAGGATATAGTTGCATACGTAGCTCAGTGTCTAAATTATCAGCAAATAAAGTACGAGTATCAGAGACCTGGTGGTTTGCTTCAGAAGATTGAGATTCCTGAGTGGAAGTAAGAGTGTATCATGATGGATTTTGTTGTTGGGTTCCCACGGACTCAGAGGAAGCTTGACACAGTATGGGTTATTATGGATAGGCTGACTAAGCCAGAGCATTTCATTCCTGTGGCAGTTTCCTATTCTTCGGAGCGATTGACAAAGATTTATATCCATGAGATCGTTCGTCTTCATGGTGTGCCCGTGTCTATCATATCTGATCGAGGTATGCAGTTTACCTCACATTTCTGGAGAGCAGTACAATGTGAGTTGGGTACGCGGGTCGAGTTGAGCATAGAATTTCATCCTCAGATGGGCAGACAGTCCGAGCGTACTATTTAGATTTTGGAGGATATGCTCTGCGCCTGTGTTATTGACTTTGGAGGTTCTTGGGATCAGTTCTTGCTGTTAGCGAAGTTTTCCTACAACAACAGTTATCAGTCGATCATCCAAATGGCTCCATATGAGGTGTTGTATGGTGGACGGTGTCGATCACCAGTTTGGTGGTTTAAGTCGAGGGAGGCTCGGTTATTGGGTACAGATTTTGTACATGATGCCTTGGATAAGGTTAAGATCAGTTAGGATAGACTTCGTACAGCGCAGTTTAGGTAAAAGACTTATGTTGACCGTTAGGTTCGTGATATGGCATTCATGGTCGAGAGAGAGTATTGCTTCAGGTGTCACCCATGAAGGGCGTAATGAGATTTGGGAAGAAGGGCAAGTTAAGCCATAGGTTCATTGGGACTTTTGAGATTCTTCGGAGAGTGGGTGAGGTGGCTTATGAGCTCGCATTGCCACCAAGTTTATCAGCAGTCTATCCTGTATTCCATGTGTCCACGCTCCGGAAGTATCATGGTGATCCATCCCACGTGTTAAATTTCAGTTCTGTCCAGTTGGACAAAGATTTGAGTTATGAGGAAGAGTCGGTGGCTATTCTAGACCGGCATGTTCGTTAGTTGAGATCAAAGAGCAATTCTTCGGTTCGTGTGCCGTGGAGAGGTCATCCTATTAAGACAGCTACCCGGGAGTCCGATATGCGGAGCAGATATCCCCATCTTTTCTCCGACTCATGTACTTTTCTATGTCCGTTCGAGGACGAACGGTTGTTTTAGAGGTAGAGAACGTGATGACCCAAAGGGTCATCTTATGTTTTAGAACTCGATTCCATATTTCGAGACCTTCAACACCTCATTTTATTCCTCCTCGTTTTGCATGCACAGTCCGAGTTCGTTTTCGAAAAGCCTTTATGTGGAAACTGACGAAATAATATTTTTTGGCTTAAAAAGTTAATTTTAGTTGATTTCGATCAGTGTTTTGGGTAAACGAACCCGGACCCGTATTTTGACTGTCCTGGTGGCTCCATAGAAAAATATGGGACCTGGGTATAAGCCCAGAATCGAATTTCGAGGTCCCTAGCCTAAGAATAAATTTTTGAAGAAAATTGAAAAGGCTGAAAATGTAATAATTTAAAGAATTTGATCTTGTTATTATCAGACCCATATTTTGGTTCCGGAGCCCGGTATAGGTCCGTTATGATATTTATGCCTTATCTGTGAAAGTTGGTGAGAAACGGAACTGATTTGACGTGATTGACCTTTGGTTGAGAAAATAAAAGTTTTGAAACTTTCTTGAAAATTTCATGCAATTTGGTGCTAAATTCATAGTTATAGGTGTTATTTTGGCGATTTGATCGCCCGAGCAAGTTCATATGGTGTGTTAAGACTTGTGTGCGTGTTTGGTTTGGAGCCTGGAGGGCTCGAGTGAGTTTCGGATAGGCTACGGGATGTCTAGACTTAGAAAAATCTGGTGTTGGATAGTTGCAGAATTGCAGGTCTCGGATCTTGGAAGTGCGGCCGCGGTAGGAAATTCGCGGACCGCAGCCGCGGTAGAGATTTTGCAGTGCGTCCAGGATTTCGCGGACCGCCTAGTGAGGAATCAGAGGGTGCTATATAAGCGGGATTTTTTCATTCATTTTTCAATTTTTCAAACACTAAAACATAAGAGGCGATTTTTCAAACATTTCTTCTTCCCCAAATCATAAGTAAGTGATTCTTAATTCTTTTACTTCTCTTTACAAGATTTTATACTAGAATATAGGCTTTTCATTGTGGTATTGGGGATTTTGGATAGAACTTAGGAATTTCAAAATTTGGGAATTTAGACCTCAAATTAATGTCGGATTCCAAAATTAATTGTATATCCGGGCTCGGGGGTGAATGAAGTTCATGAATTGTGACATCAGTTTTTGGGTAGTCGTGTATAAGTATTTGGGTAATTATAAACTTTCGAACTTTATTAATTGGTGATGCTTTAAATTATTGGCATCTAGTGAATTGCTTAACGGGTTAGTGTATTTAATTTCTATATCTTGGCTTCCCTAGCAACTAAAAAGTTAGGCGCCATTAAGATCCCGACGGTAAAAAATCCGGGTCATGACATTGAGCCTGCCTCATATCAGCAGGCAACATCTGTTGCTGCATGGCAGAAGGCCATGAGGAAAGAATTTGAGTCCTTAAAGGCCAATCATACTTGGTCCGTTTTTTTCAGCTACCAGCTGGCAAGAAACCTATATGCTGCAAATGGGTTTATAAAGTCAAGTATAGGGCTGATGGGACTATGGAAAGGTATATGTCTAGATTGGTTGTTAGGGTTGACACCCAGGTTGAGGGTGTGGACTTCAATGAAACATTCACCTCTGTTGTCAATTTTCCACTGTTAAGTGCCATGTTGTTGTGGCTGTCAAGCAAAACTGGCCTTTATTAACTTGATGTCAACAATGTCTTTTTTGCATGGTGACCTGGATGAGGAGGTCTATATGAGGTTGCCACCTGGGCTGTCAACCACTCCTTTAATTGATCCTGGTTCATCTTCTTCTCCTTTGGTTTGTCATCTTCAAAAGTCTTTATATGGTTTGAGACAGGCTTCAAGGCATTGGTATTCCAAGCTATCTCAAGCTTTATGTTATATAGGATACTCTTCTTCTTTCAATGCCTATTCCCTCTTCTCTAGAACATCTGGTTCTTCCACTGTTCTGTTGGTTGTGTATGTTGATGATATTATTCTCACGGGTAATTAAATTGTTGCATTAAATAACTTTCTGGATAATGAATTTAAAATCAAAGACTTGGGAGTTCTCAATTATTTCCTTAGGATTAAAGTTGCATACAATTTTGGTGGGATGTTACATCAGAGAAAATTTATTAAGGACCTTCTCAAAAAGTACCATTGTGAGAATGTTACTCTTGTTACTTGTCCCCTTGACCTAACTGTCAAACTCAAAGCAGACATGGGGGATCCTCTTCTTTCTCCTGTCCTGAATTGTATAGGAGTCTGGTGGGCAAGCTCAACTTCCTCACTCACACCAGACCAGACCTGGATTTTGCTGTACAACACCTAAGCCAATATCTTCAGAAGCCCACCTCCCCTCACATGTATGCAGCCTTGCATATACTCAGGTATCTTCAAGGGTCTTCTGAAGTTGGAGTTTTCATCAGCAACTCCCCTAAACTTTCACATTCTGCATATTGTGATGGTGACTGGGCTGTTTGCCCAGACACAAGAAGATCAGTTACTGGGTTCTGCATTCTCTTGGGGGATCTCTTATTGGTTGGAAAGCTAAGAAGCAACCTGTTGTCTCTCTCTCTCTCTCTCTTCTGCTGAGGCTGAGCATAGAGCAATTAGTTAGGTTGTGACTAAACTCACTTGGCTGGTCAGGTTACTTTCTGACTTTGGTATTTAGGTTCCTGCTGATATTCTTGTCTTCTGTGATAATCAAGCAGCCATCCACATTGCCAAAAACCCTGTATTTCATGAGAGGACAAAGCATATTGAGGTAGACTACCATTTTATTCGAGCAAAACTTCATGAAGGGTTGATTGCCTTGAATCAGGTTCCTACTAATTCTCAGCTGGCTGATATTTTTACCAAGCCCTTGACAAGCCTTGTTCATCATTCATTACTGCTCAAGTTGGGGGTTCAGTCACCCTCCACCTTGAAGGGGGTGTTGGAGTTGAGCATAAGCAGACCCAATCTGTTGTAAATGCAGAGGCACACCCTACATAACATGCCCATTTGGTTTATTTATTTGTATACAGCACACTTATAATAGTGAGGCTCATTCTTTGTAATAGATATACTAATACATATTAGTCCATTCTTCCGGTTGATTCTTCTAAGTACATAGCCACTTTATATTTTTGGAGTCTTCTGGATGTACAGAATAATTCCTTTTTTCAGTCAATCTAATGAGAAAATATCTACTTCTCTTTTCCTTTCTCTCTCGTTTCATTCTCCAAACCCTAGCATAAAGTCTTGGTAGATTCATGAAATTCCATGCTTTCACATGATTTGAATATTTTTGTCCAACATACTTAAAAGAGAGTGTATCAACAAGCTGTGCAATATTACCATTCATGAATTTGCAACAAGCCAAAAAAAAAAATATTAGGATAAAAAATAATTCAAGTATGCATCGATAAATTAATATCAAATTCAAAGGGCCTGATGTTTTATGCCTAAGATGAAATAAAAAAGGGATTTTTATATAAAGAGCTTTACTTTTTTAACCGGTATACATAAATTATACACGATTATATATATATATATATATATATATATATATATATATATATATATATATTGTACGTGAATTATACTATTTTTCTTTTAAACGATTGGTTGGACAGATATTTAGGTTAATTCTTTAATAAAGACAAGCTCCATTGATACTCCAGATGCCCGAGTACACCAGTCCCCTCATGGTTTGCTACCAAACCATTGTTATGTATTGGAAGGGTCAAATGGGCGGTGCCTGTATTAAACAAATTATCTCTGAAATATTAAGTAAGAATGAGCCACGTTTTGAACTGATAAAGACTTGTACATTAGCTGTTAGTCAACTTGTTTGATTGAAAATTGATAAGTTAAATTATGTTTTTAATTCAGTGTCATTTTCACTGAAAGAAAAAATTAAAATATCTGGCAGCACTCAAAAGGCCAAGCTTAAACTCGAATGTGCAAAACAATTATTTTGAACTAGTACTGATCACTCAACTCTTGACTACTTTCAATTTTTTAAATGTTTTTTTATTTTTTGACCAACAGAACGACATCTCCAAACTTCAAAAACTTCAGTTTGATGTTTTTGATGTTAACAAATTTTTGAACTATGAAGTAATCAGTATTTGGTCCAAAATATGCCATTCATGCTTTAATTTAGGGAATACTTTTCTTTAGTTTAGGGGCAAGTATCTTAGGTAGGTATTGTCCTTCGACCGGATTGATATAAGGTAAATAGTTGATAAAAACTACACCCTCCATCCCAATTTATGTGAAATTTTTTCCGTTTTAGTCAATCAAAAAAATGACATATTTTTATATTTAATAATAATTTAACTTTAAAATATTCATTTTACCCTTCATTGATATGATTTATAGTAACCACAATATCTCTTCTTATTTTATATCATAAATTTTGAAAGTTTTTCTTTCTTTTTTAAACTCCTGAAAGTTAAGTGTAATCCAATAAGCCTAAGGTTTGTTTTGATCAATATAAATGTTTAACATGATTGTTTGCATCGTATGCTTTTTTCTAGGTCACTCTTTAAATTTTGTCCCTATTAAACTAGTTAACTAAGTTTCACCTTTAAAAAGTAGTTAGCTGGTTTTTCTTCTTGCAGACAAATTTAGTCCATTGAACTAAATGGGATAGAATTCAAATAGTGATCTGAAAAAGACTATTTATGCAAATGCATCGTTAAATAATGAGTCATAATCTAACTCTTCCGAGTAAAAACCACTTCACAACTAATTTTTAGTTACAATTGGGTCAAAGACCTTTTTGTCTATCCATTTATTTCCCCTTCTTTAATACTGAGGAATTCAGTATTTAATTCAAATCAATTGTCAATCTGTTGTATTACTTTCTTAGCCAAAATTTTCAAGGTATACTTCGTTCGACACACTATGGTTCGTCCTACATTATACCATTACTCATCCAACCGGCCCAAACTTTGGCGTTTTGGATGAACTACATAATTTGGGCTAATCTCGACGATCCTAAACTGATCCTAAAGAATCTCAGATCTCACTTGTGAGATTTCACTAAATATATTGTTGTTCTAAAACTGAGCCTACTCGAGTCGGGCTAGAAAATGACTACAGAAAATGAATAAAAATGGATTGCTTTTTAACGCCAGACATGTTATACATATCTTGGAGAAAATTAAATGTAAACTTTCGTTACCAACTTGTTATAAAATTAAAGGTTTTCTTTGTGCATTTAATTGGCACTATATCAAAAAGAAGGATCCTAATCAAAGAATATGGGCCCCTTTTTTTGTTTAAATTCGAAAAGGTTCATTTGACCTTGGTGATAGACAAAAAAATTGACTTCCCTGTCATCATTACACTTAAATTTGTTTTTTTTCAAAATAAAAAGTGAACCAATTTCAGGGAAACCGACCCCACCATTACGGTGTCACCTTCAAGGGCTAATCAGTGCAGCAAGTATTCGCCAGAAATTTATACGTATATAAAAGGTTAATTATTTTTTATTTATATATAATAGATGTTGAATTTCTTTAACTTCTTGCGTTTGTTTCTTTCTATTTTGAATCCCTTAATAATATTTCTGACTTTGCTACAAGTTATCAGCTCCTTGATCTCATCAATGAGCTGCATAGTTCCAAGATGGCTTCCATAGGTTATTTACAGCAATTATGGTAAGTGAAGAATCAGCTTCACCCAGGGCGGACCATAGTATAATATATGGGTTCACAAGATCTTAAATATTTGATTGTGAACCTAATTATTATTGTATAACTTGGAGACGTTGCAGGAACCATAAACTTTCGAACTCACCTAAACAATGATTACCTTTCACAGAACTCCTTTTCGTATTCAACTTTGATGATGTCCATCTCATTGAAGAAGTATTAGGCAATCTCCCCCTCCAGTCTCATTCATCCAGAGGAGGTAGCACTATCTTCTAGTTTGAGTGCATGCCGACAAGTTCTTTGCATAGCTCGAACTTGTTCCTTGGTACCACCTTGGTCAGCATATCTGCGGGATTCTCACTTGTAGAAATCTTCAAGACTTTTAGAGATTCATTATCTACCATTTCTCGAATCCAATGATATCTCACATCAATGTGTTTGGTCCTTGCATGGTACATAGAGTTCTTGCTAAGGTCTATTGCACTTTGACTGTCACAATAGACGACATACTCCTTCTGATGCAATCCAAGCTCTTGAAGGAATCGCTTGAGCCATATCATCTCCTTGCCAGTTTCTGTAGCGGCAATGTACTCTGCTTCAGTTGTTGAAAGTGCAACGCACTTCTGCAACTTAGACTGCCATGATATAGCTCCCCCTGAAAATGTAAACAAATATCCAGTAGTGGATTTTCTGTTGTCAATGTCACCCGCCATATCAGCATCTGTATAGCCCTTCAAGATTGGATCAGATCCTCCAAAGCACAAACAATCTCCCGTGGTACCTCTCAGGTACCTGAGTATCCACTTGACTGCTTCCCAATGTTCCTTTCCAGGATTTTCAAGAAACCTGCTGACAACACCAACTGCGTGAGCAATATCAGGTCTAGTACATACCATTGCATACATCAAGCTTCCGACTGCTGAAGAATAAGGAACTTTAGCCATGTTCCCTTTCTCCTCCACTGTTGTAGGACACATCTTCTTACTCAACTTTAGATGACCAGCAAGAGGTGTGCTGACTGGCTTAGCATTCTTCATGTTGAAGCGTTCTAGTACACGTTCAATGTACTTCTCCTGAGATAGCCACAACTTTCTACTTGTTCTCTCTCGAACTATCTTCATCCCTAGAATTTGTTGTGCTGGGCCCAAGTCCTTCATATCAAATGACTTGGACAGATCTCCTTTCAACTTTGCTATCAACCCCTTGTCTTTTCCTACAATTAACATGTCATCCACATACAACAACAATATAATAAAGTTATTCTCAGAAAATCTTTTGAAGTATACACATGGATCAGAATAGGTCTTTAGGTATGTTTGACTTTTCATGAATGAGTCAAACTTCATGTACCACTGCCTTGGTGCCTGCTTCAATCCATAAAGACTCTTATTCAATTTGCACACCATGTGTTTCTTTCCAGCTACTTCAAATCCTTCTGGCTGCTCCATATAAATCTCCTCTTCCAAATCTCCATGAAGAAATGCAGTTTTCACATCCAACTGCTCCACTTCAAGATCTAGGCTAGCTGCTAAGCTCAAAATTGTTCGAATAGAAGTCATTTTGACAACAGGTGAGAAAATTTCGTCAAAATCAATACCTTTCTTTTGTTCGAAGCCTTTAACCACCAATCGAGCTTTGTATCTGACCAGCTTGCCATTTCCATCTTTCTTGAGTTTAAAGACCCATTTGCATTTGAGTGGTCTTTTACCCTTTGGAAGTTCAACCAGCTTGTATGTGCCATTTTTCTGTAGAGATTCCATCTCTTCTTGCATAGCTTTCATCCACTGGTTCTTTTCTGGATGGGACAGCACCTCCTTAAGACTTTCTGGCTCCCCCTCATCACTGATGAGGACATACTCTGTGGAAGGGTACCTGCATGACTCTACCCTTGGCCTCTCTGATCTCCTCAGAGGTTGAGGTTGTTCTTCTCCCTGAGTGGGGTGCTCCACTTCCTCGACACCTTCATCAAGTTGCTCCCCCTGCTCAATAACCTCACCAGGTTGCTCCCCCTGCTCGGCAACCTCGTCGGTCGTACTTTCTGCACTTGTGGGATTGTTAGAAGTAGAAGGAATAGTAACAAAGTTAGGAATTATACCATTCTTCGCCTTTTCTGACATATCAGCAGCAGTTCCAACTTCACTTTCTCGGAAGACTACATCTCTGCTTCTGATGACCTTCTTCTTTACAGGATCCCACAGTCTGTACCCGAACTCTTCATCTCCATATCCGATAAATATGCAGGGAACAGATTTATCATCCAGCTTTGTTCTCTGCTCTTTTGGTACATGTGCAAAAGCTCTGCAACCGAACACCTTCAGATGCGAGTAGGACACCTCCTTGTTGGTCCAAACTCTCTCTGGGATTTCAAACGCCAACGGAACTGATGGACTCCTATTGATCAGGTAACAGGCTGTCTGAACTGCTTCACCCCAGAATGACTTAGGCAGTTTAGCCATTCTGAGCATGCTTCTCACCTTCTCCACAATGGTGCGGTTCATCCTCTCGGCTACGCCATTGTGCTGTGGGGTTCCAGGAACTGTCTTTTCATGTCTGATCCCATGACTTGAACAATACTCTTCAAATTCCCTTGAAGTGTACTCACCTCCATTGTCACTTCGGAGACGCTTTAGCTTTCGACCCGTCTCCCTTTCTACTAGAGCATGAAACTTCTGGAAAACTTGAAACACCTGATCTTTGGTTTTCAAAATATAAACCCATAATTTTCGTGAAGCATCATCAATAAAAGTAACAAAATATTTGTTACCGCCCATTGATTCAATTTCCATTGGGCCGCAAACATCAGAATATACTAAATCAAGTATATTCAATTTTCTTTCAGACGATGTCTGAAATGAGACTCTATGCTGCTTACCAAATAAACAGTAGTCACAAGGTTTTACCGTTGTACCTTTGGCATAAGAAATGAGTGATTTCTTGGCAAGAATCTGCAATCCCTTCTCGCTCATATGACCCATTCTTTTGTGCCACAAATCTACAGAAATCTCATCTTGTGCCGCGTTCAATTCACCTTGGCATATTTCTGCATTTGTCCTGTACAACGTGCCACGAGCAACTCCCTTTGCAATCACCAATGATCCCTTAGTGAGTCTCCACTTTTGATTTGCAAAATAACTCTCGTATCCATCTCGGTCTAAAGCAATTCCCGAGATCAAGTTCATCCGCAAATCAGGTACATGCCGCACATCCTTTAGAACCAATGTGCATCCGACATTTGTCTTGATACAAATGTCACCAATCCCCGCAATCTTTGAGTAACTTGTGTTACCCATTTTCACTGTGCCGAAATCACCTGCTACATATCTGCAAAAAAGATCTCTTACCGGTGTGGCATGGTGAGATGCCGCTGTGTCAACCACCCATTCCGACTCTGGACCTGACAGGTGCATGCATTCCTCTTCCTCATTTATAAAGAGGACAACATTATCATTATTTTGCACCATGGCGGCTGTGTTGTCGTCATTCTTCTGGCCACTGGTTTCACCTTTGCCCTTCCTTGGATTTGGGCAATCTCTTTTGAAGTGACCTGGTTGATTACAGTTGTAGCAATTTCTGACTCTTGATTTGGATCGGTTCTTTGACTTCCCACGAGCTCCGGATCTACCATAGTTGTTCGAACTCCTTTGATAACTCCTGCCTCTACCTTGTGTGATGAGAGCATGTCCTTGATTTTCAGGCTTCTTTCTCATCTTCTCATTGAGTAGAAGAGCCGATGTGACATCTTTCAACTCAATAGTAGTCTTACCGTGCAAGATGGTTGTTGCCAAATTATCGTACGAAGATGGCAACGAGTTCAATAGCAAGATGGCTTTATCTTCTTCCTCGATTTTCACTCCGAGGTTGGCAAGCTGTGTGATTAGTCCGTTAAACACATTTAAATGTGACAAAAAATTCGTACCTTCACTCATGTGTAGGGCGTATAACTGCTTCTTCAGGTACAATTTATTTGTCAGCGTTTTGGACATGTATAGGCTTTCCAACCTTGTCCAAATTCCACGTGCAGTGTCTTCATCAATGATGTTATTTACCACATCATCTGATAAGTGCAACCTGATTGCACTAGCAGCTCTTTCATCCAAGTCAGCCCAATCCTCAGTTTTCATGGTATCAGGCTTTTTGGAATCAACATCTAAAACCTTGTGTAATCCTTGTTGGATGAGCAGGTCTCTCATCCTTCTTTGCCATGTTGAGAAACCGTTATCTTCGTTGAATTTTGCTACCTCGTACTTTACTCCGGACATTTTTATTTTTCACCAAGTATAGTACTACCGACAGTGAATAGTATTTCAGTGAACGAGCAAAACCTGTGCTCTGATACCAGTTGTTGGGAATAAACCCCTTACCAAAATAATATTCCCAACAAACTTTACAGTGCCTACAGGCTACAGATGGCATTATCCATTTAATAAGCTTACTAAATAAGTAGCTTTATTCTGTTATTTTCCAAAGCTTTGCAGATAATCCCCAGAGAGGATTCACATTCAGATTGAAAAAGTGAGGATTCATTACACACTACAAAATTCAGCTAAACTTGTTCTCTTATCTTGTAAAAAAAATCAGGCATTTTCATGTTGCGTGGTGGTGTACACTTAAATGTTAGAAGAATCCCTTTATGTGAAACAAAATGAAAGAAGACATAAACTCGGCAAAGAAAGGGATCTGACGACTGGCTTATTTTAACTTGGTGCAAGGTGTTACAAGCCTAATGATAAATAAATGTTACTCCTCAACTTTTAGAAAAAACAACCACAGTATTAAAGTGGGTTCAAATTCTAAGGCGACCATCAAAACGCTTGGCAGATCTAGACGTGATGGGCCATGTTGCATAGATAAAGTAGTTAGGCAATTCAACACTCAAGTAGCTGCACATACAAAACTACGACATAACGAAATGCGATAAAAAAAACTGATAACAGAATATTACACTTAATTGTTACCTGCACATGCAGACGCAGCCCGTGAATGACTAGTTTTCTTTCTCAATGGAGAAATCTCTGTTTTATGATACTTTAGAATTAATTTGCTGATTTATTGCTCATTGAGAAACTCTATTATTTTTCTTGAATTGGAACTTAACAGCTATCTAACTTTGTTTTCGACAAATTCTATATTAATAGCTATCTCAGTTTCCACCGTCTTTGCCTAAGGATTCATGATTTTCATCCAACGTCCAATGTGTAGTCATGCCCTGTCGTCTACCTTTTATTGCACTGCCATTTTGGATAACTGGTTAGCATCAAGGATATTATGTCCAAGATGTTTAGAGTATACACCCGGCCTATTTGTTGAGCCTACGGATGTTTTAGCTTCAATACCACACAAGAGGGATAATTTATGTGGTGTTCAATTTTTCGCTTAAATTGATTCTGGAAGGACCTGGTTCTTTTAAGTGTTCCTTAATCTACTACTGCAGAAATAGTAAATGCGGAAACTAAAGAACACAAGTATTTTACGTGGAAAACACCTAGATCAAAAGGTGAAAAAAATCACGACCTACTTCCCAGTAGGATTTTCCCAAACTCTCCACTAAATCATTGAGCCAAAAACTGCATTTACAAAATACTTTTGTAAACCTAGGATTAACTCTAATCTTGTTGTGGCAAACAACCTCTAACTGTTTCGACAACTTCAAGTTAACTCTAACTTGAATACTCTGAGTACCTATTACAATTGCCATTAGATAAAGCTATAAGGTACAATATGAAAATACCTATTACAATTGAACTAGAATAAAAGACAGACGTTTTTCTATCCGGTTCATGTAGCTTCAGGTTTGCACACTTGAATCACACACGAACTGCTTGCAAAATGCCTTGCTATTTTGCTCTCAATTCACGTTTAACTTCTACTTTTGTGTGTGACCTGTAACATGAAAACATCCTGCAATATATAGAGTTAGTAAATGAAGAAATAACTAGAGTTCTAATGCTACTCTTCCTTGGTGGAGAGTTCTAGTTGATCTCAAATTCTAACTCCTTCCCTATCTTAGACAATGTTCTCTTTGAGTAAGGAGTCCTTCTCCTTATCAATTATGCAACCTTTTTGATCAGGAGATGTTAAATATACCAAGTTAAGCTTATCTCCTTCACGTGCATTCCACATACTCAAATCTGCCCGTTTCTATGCACCACAAGGGATGGACCTGGTTCATGCCCGAGCTTCCTTTGTCAATATTCAAAACTAACCTTCACTTGGGCCAACAAATTCCCCCTTTTTGATGATGATAAACTCGGTGTTTTTCATAAGAATAGGCCATGTTTCAACTTAGCTCAACATCAACACAATGTTAGAAACATTTTTCCTTTTTATCACTTATCTTCAAGGATCAGGTTCATTAGGTTATAAACATTACTGTTCAAAGTTAAACTTCACTTGTTTAAAGCACAACCTTTTTATCCCTTTTGGCATCATTGAAAAGTTGCATAAAAAATATGCAATACCCAGATTTTAAAACTTACTCATGACCACTGGAGCTATCCCAAATGCAATCATGGATTAATCATCATCGATCAAGATAAGAATTTCAACCATCAAAGAAATATAAACAAACAGTTAGACCAAAAACCAACAGATTTCATTGATTTCATTGATAGTTGATATGATTCTTCCACAAAGCATAAAATGAAATAAAAATACTGAAAACATGAGCAAACAGAAAAATATCCCAAACTGGGTCACTGAAGGAATTACACTAGGTTAGGAATTTAAGGGCTGGAAGAACTAGGTGCTAGGTTATTGGCTTGGAGAAGTTTCAGTATGTCTTGAAGAATTCCATCATTCTTCTCCTTTTCCCTTACAAGTTCAGTTCTCAAAGCATCTCTCTCAGATTCTACCTCAGCCAACCTTGTCTTCAGCCTTGCTATCTCAGCCTCCTTTGCCTCACTCTCCTGTACCAAGGCTCTGACCTTGCTATTGACCGGTGCCTTCTTGGATGAACCAGGTTCATTAGGAGTAGCAAGAACCTCATAGCCACAAGCAATCAGAGTTTTCATCCCAAAGTGATCTTTGCTTGTATCCACCTCCCACTTCTTCAATGGCACCTTAAAATGTGCAAGCACAGCTGTGAGAATGAAGCCATAGGGAATGGCACGAGAGTTATATCAAGAAGTTGGATTATAAATCCTGGCCAATTAATCTACCTCCCACTGTCTAAACACTCCATGAGGACCGAATCCATAAAGCTTGCAATGTGCCTCCTTTCCTGCCTTGGCAGAACACATTTGATAATGAATTCGAACAACACCTTGTGGGGTGGCTTCATCGCACTCTTGTAGTTCGTTTGCCAAACTTGGCCATCTTGTCCTTTTCACTGTCTGATTCATCTTCCTCTTCTCCACTCCATTCCTCTTCTTCAACAATTTTTACTTAATTGGGTTTCACTGCAGACCTGGTCCTTTTTGCCTCAGTGGATGGTTCAGCAAACGTTGACATAGGAGTAGACTTCTTAGAGAAAGTCTTGGCTTTCTTGGGCTTGGGAGTCTGAACCTCCACTTCAGCATTTTCATCTTTATCTTGATGGACTAGGTCCATCTCATCCATATTAATAGCCTCAATATACTCTCCCACATTTTTCTTTCCTTTGTCCATCCTTTTCTTTTTGCTTTCTTCTAATGCTCTCTGCATCTCTTCCTCATTCTACTTCAGTTGACTTCTTGTACTCTTCCTCTTGTGGGAGGAATTTCAACAGTGTCAGAAGGGACAACCTTCCTTTTCTTGTTAGCCCTAGCAGTGCCAAGGGTCTTAGCCGAGAAGTTCTCTTCTTTTTTGGGTTGCAGCTGTCACCTACTTTCTTCAATAAGTCTATGAAGGTTTCTTCAACTATTGAACCAGGTTCATCTACTTTTTTCCCAAGGTTAATAAGCCCTTCAGCGACTTCACCAGACCCACTTCCCCCTATTTTCTTGACACTTTCCTCCATTTTATCTGATTTTGCTCCACAAATAGCCATTCTACCTTCATCAGAAGTGGGTGAAGAATAAACCACTCTTTTCCCCATTCCTCTTTCTTAACTTCGAACACCCCCACTCACTTTATCTTTTTCCTTTTAATTTTTACCACCTCTCTTTCTGGACTCCAAAGTTTCTACATCCACCACAGATCAAACCAAAGTAAACCTATTTTTCAGATTTTCAACTACCACAGAAATAATATCATTAGTAGTAGTTGTTCCAGAAATTACTTGTTCAATATCAGAAGACCCAGTTTCTTCCCCCTCAGCAGCAAGCTTAAAGAATTCGCTAGAATTCTAGGTTCTTGGGCTTGGCTAGCTTTCAATTGAGCGTTTAATTTCTTTGATAATTCCCTCCCAACCATTTTCTTGCGAGCAAGCACTTTTACTCTTCTTTTCTTAGGCTGAGGAGTGGTTGAAGATGAGGAGTTTGGTGGGTGAGTACGGAGGTTATCAGAGAGGTTAGTCATTTTGTGCTTGGTTCTTGGAAGAAAGAAGAAAGGTAGATTAAATTTTGGAAGACGGGAGAAGATGGAGAGTAATTTCGACGGTTTGAGAATAACAAAGAGAAGGCAGAGATGATGGTGATCAATTTAAAAGAAGTGGATAATTAATGGGTAACGACGGGCTTCATCAGTCTTTTAGAAGTCTAATCCAATTGAAATGTCAGTTTTGAATAGACGGTGGAGTCTTCCCTATGATCTAGGTAATTTAATTTGGTTAGGACTCTTTTGAACGAAACTGGTTCAAATTAATTGGATAAGTTTAAGAGAAATCTGGACTTAGGTAGGACTCTGCTCAGGATTCAAATATCATTATTTCAAATTATGCAGCGTGTCGAAAACATATCTTATTATCTTGATGAACCAAGTTCTTCAATGATAAGTCTCTTGTGTAAGTCTAAATTTTCCAAAATAGAGAAAATAACATTAGAGAGTAATGAATCATTTTAACACATGATACAAGAGTATACTATTGAAAGTATGAGACTGAGCAAAAATTAGTCTGATTATATAAACATTTTACAGATTTTCTAACCAAATATTTTTTTTTCATTTTTTTTTGTTTAACATTGAACTGGTCCTTTTAGGTGATCTTAATCATCTCTAATTCCAACTTGTTCCTCTTAAAATGATCTCTACTTAAGGCTTTTGTGAAGATGTCAGTAATTTGCTTATCAGTAACACAAAACTCTACAGTGATCAAGCTTTTCTCATAGTTGTCCCTCAAAAAATGGTGCCTAACATCTATGTGCTTAGTTCTCTTATGATGAACCGGGTTTTTTGTCATACTAATGGCACTAGTGTTATCACAAAATATAGGGATGCAACCAACATCAATTTTAAAGTCCAAAAATTATTGTTTGATCCACAGCAATTGAGCACAACAAGAAGCAGCAACAATATACTCAGCTTCAGCAGTAGATAAGGCTACTGAATTTTGCTTTTTGGGTAGCCCATGACATAAGACATGAACCAAGAAAGTGTGACATACCTGAGGTACTCTTCCTATACACAAGGAAACCTGCATAATCAGTGCCAATATATCCAACTTCGTTAAAATTACTACCTTTTGGATACCAAAGGCAAAGGTCAGTGGTGCCTTTCAAGTATCTCAATATTCTCTTGATAGCATTCAAGTGGGACTCCTTGAATTTGCTTGAAATCGAGCACAAAGACCTACACTGAAAACAATGTCAGGTCTGCTAGTAGTAAGATACAAAAGAGAATCAATCATTCCCCTATACAACTTCTGATCAACAGATGAATCAGGTTCATCTATATCAAATTTTGTGGCTATTGCTATAGGAGTATCGATTTCTTTTGATTCTTTCATTTTAAACCTTTTAAGCAACTCTTTCACATATTTCTGTTGATGGATCATAGTTCTATTTGAGTTTTGTTTAATTTGCAAGCCTAAAAAGAAATTAAGCTCATCCCTCATACTCATTTCAAATTCACTCCCCAATAGTTTAGCAAATTCGTTACTTAGTTTATCAGTAGTTGCTCCAAAGATTATGTCATCAAGATATATCTGTACTACTAGAAGGTAATAAAGTGTTATCGATTTTACCTCTCTTGTAGCCATGCTCAAGCAGGAATTTTGATAATCTTTCATACCATACTCTAGGAGCCTACTTGAGCCCATAGAGTGTTTTATCAAGTTTGTACACATGATTCGGACGCTCCTTGCTTTCAAACCCTGGAGGTTGCTTGACAAACACTTATTCCTTTAAATAGCCATTGAGGAAGACACTCTTGACATCCATATGGTGAAGAGTAAATTTTATTTAAGCAGCAAAGGCTATGAGGAGTCTTATTACTTCCAACCTTGCAACTGGAGCAAAGGTCTCATCATAGTTTATGCCCCCTCTTCGCTATATCCTTGAACCACTAATCTTGCCTTGTTCCTTGTAACAGTTCCATCTTCGTCAAGTTTGTTTCTGAAGACCCATTTGTGCCAATTACTGATCTGTCCTTAGGTATTAGAACCAGATGCCAAACTTGACTCCTTTCAAATTGATTGAGTTCATCTTGCATTGTATTTACCTAGTCTGCATCCTGTAAAGCCTCAATAACATTTTTAGGTTCAATAAGAGATAAGAAAGTATCAAAAGCATAAAGATTCTTTAATGAAGATCTGGTTTTAATTCCAGAGGTTGGATCAGTAATTATGTTCTCAATGGGATGAGAACTTTGGTACTTGTAAGATTTCACAACCAACTGGTTTCCTCTTGATATTTCTCTAATGTTTTATTGCCGAGGAACAAGTTCATGGACAAGTTCCATCGAGGTATGAGATTCAGTTCCTCTTTGTTCAGTTCCCCATGTCAGGTTGCCCTAAATAGAAGAACATGTTCCATCACATGTTCCTTCTTCTGGTGCAGCTTCAGTCTAGGCTGTGATTTCATTTAAATTTCCTACTAGCCCAAATGCTTCATCTTCATGTTCCTGTCTCTCAGAAAGAATGTTAGTTTACTTAAAAACCACATGTATACTTTCTTCTACATACATAGTTCTTTTGTTGTATACCTTATAAGCTTTACTATGTGAAAAATATCCCAAGAATACTCCCTCATCACTTCTGGGATCAAACTTACCTAGGGAGTCTTTACCATTGTTGTGCACAAAGCACTTGCATCCAAATGCCCTAAGATGTGATATGTTTGGTTTTCTCCCTTTAAGTAACTCATAGGGAGTCTTCTCTATAAGAGGTCTAGTCATGCACCTATTGATGATATAGCATGAAGTATTTACAGCTCCTGCCCAGAAGCTATAAGGCAATTTACTAGAAAGAAGCATAGTCCTAGCCATATCTTAAAGTATCATATTCTTTCTTTAAACTACTCTATTTTGTTGTAGAGTCCTAGGAGAAGAAAAATTATGATTTATGCCATGCACATCACAAAATTCAGCAAACTTAGCATTTTCAAATTCACTTCCATGATCAGACCTAATTGATGCAAGTTGATTTCCTAGTTATTTCTAAGTTTTTCTAACAAAAGAAGTAAACATGTCAAATGCTTCCACTACAAGAAAATAGGCTTTTAGCAAGGGGAAATTTGGCCGCTAAAAGTCCAATTCCAGTCGTTATAAGTTGATAACGACCGGAAAAAATTCAGTCGCCGCCGGTCATTAAAAGCTCCGACGTTAAAAGTTAACAACAGGTTTTACAATCCGGTCGTTAAATATCCTTTAGCGACGACATTATTTTCGGTCGTTATACATGCTTTTAGCGACAGGATTCTCCCTCGCTAAATTGTTGTCCGGTCGTTAAAAATCTCTAATGACAATAACTAATTAAGTCAATTGAAGTGCTTTTAGCGACCGATATTTCCTTCGTTGATTGTATAATTACTTTTAACATCGAAAATTTCCTTCGTTAATTGTCACTTATCTGCTTGAGTTAAACCTGTTGTTAAAGAGTTTTAATGACCACATTTTTCTTCGCTAATATGAAAATGTAATCAATATAATTACGAAAATTCAAATCATATGAATAGTAATAATTCTTTATATGCTTTCATCACACTCAACAATATAGAAAAATAAACCAAATACTTGATATCTTGTTAATATAAAGAACTAAAGTATCATATTTATCAGAAACCAATCAAATTGTAAAACATCATTTTTAACAATTCCTAAAAAGGGAAAAAGTAAAATTGCAACATATATATGTACACAAGACAATGTCTTAAGGAATCCCTGACAAACCAAAAACCTCTTATATATATATATTTCAACTTGCTCTACACTTTCTTCAAGAATAGATTCTTTGGACTTCAAATTTTTGATATGTTAAAATAAAAAATTTATGTTAGTTTAGTAACAAAGAATAAACAACTAAAGAAGATTATACTAGTAACAGTTAACTGTTCATGTCATGTTCATTTGTCATTGCCAGAGAGAAGACGACAAAAAATTAACAAATCAATAAACTGAGACCTCTATTTCACTGAATTTAATGCCCTGCCAAACAACAAAAGTAGCAACAAATCTGTTTGTGAGAGATAACAAAAAGGCATATATTAAGTTAATTTAGACTAAAAATATAAACTTTTGGGTGAACGAAAATGGTAAATTTTTGAAGTATCCGGGCTTTTCACTAAGTAGGCTAACATCGGCAATGGGTCACATGTTACTAGATTTCTCAAAAACAATCTTCAATATTTTTCTCATTCTTATTTCGTCAAATATGTTACGAGTCTATTCCTTGTCAAAATAAAAAAACAATGTGGAAGAAAATACTTCAAAAGAACTGCAAAACAATTCCAGTTATTAAGAAATTATGTTGGTGATAGTGTCGCAGTATGTATCTATGCATATATAAACTTTGTGATCGTATATTTTGTGTAATGTAAAGATACCTGAGCTAGATTGAGCAACCTCAATACCTAGAAAGTACTTCAATCTGCCTAGATCCTTAGTTTGAAAGTGCTGGAAGAGATGCTGCTTCAGATTAGTAATACCATCCTGATCATTGCCCGTAATAACAATATCATCAACATAGACTACCAGATAAATACATAGACTTGAAGCAGAGTGGCAATAAAACACAGAGTGATCAGCTTCACTACGAGTCATGCCAAACTCCTGGATAACCGTGCTGAACTTACCAAACCAGGCTCGAGGAGACTGCTTTAGACCATAAAGTGACCGACGCAAGCGACATACAAGGCCACGAGACTCCCCCTGAGCAATAAAACCAGGTGGTTGCTCCATATAAACCTCATCCTCAAGATCACCATGAAGAAAGGCATTCTTAATGTCCAACTGATAGAGGGGCCAATGACGAACTGCAGCCATGGATAGAAAAAGGCGAACTGATGCCACTTTAGCCACTGGAGAGAAGGTATCACTGTAATCTAGCCCAAATATTTGAGTGTATCCTTTGGCAACAAGACGTGCCTTAAGTCGATCAATCTGGCCATCGGGACCAACTTTGACTGCATAAACCCAACGACAACCAACGGTAGATTTACCTGAAGGAAGAGGAACAAGCTCCCATGTACCACTTGTATGTAAAGCAGACATCTCGTCACTCATAGCCTGTCGCCATCCTGGATGAGACAATGCTTCACCTGTAGACTTAGGGATGGAAACCGAGGACAATGAAGATATAAAAGCATAATGGGGAGATGACAGACGATGATAACTCAAACCAACATAATGAGGATTAGGGTTTAGTGTGGTCCGTATACCTTTTCGAAGTGCAATCGGTGTACTAGGAGCAGGATCCGCAGTAGGAGCCGTGTCAGGTGCAGGACGAGAACCAGATGGGCCTGATGTAGGGCGCGAACGACGATGATAAGTCAAGAGTGGTGTTCCTGTGGCTGGGGAACTAGGAGGGATAACACTGGACTCCTCAAAAGTTGGTATGGGTGAAACCTCTGTGGTTGAAGGTGGAGGAGGATTACTAAACTCCTCAAAAGTCGGTATAGGTAAGACCTCAGATATGTCATGGTGGTCAGCAGAAGTGACATCAGTTGTGAAGAAAGGTTTAGACTCGAAAAATGTGACGTCAGCTGACATAAGGTACCTATGAAGATCAGGTGAATAACAACGATATCCCTTCTGAACACGAGAATAACCAAGGAAGACACACTTGAGAGCACGAGGAGCTAACTTATCTTTCCCCGGGGCTAAGTTATGAACAAAACATGTGCTCCCAAAAACCCGAGGTGGAAGAGGGTATAAGGCTGACTGGGGAAACAATATTGAATGTGGAATCTGACCCTTGATGGGAGATGAAGGCATCCTATTAATCAAATAACAAGCTGTGAGAACTGCATCGCCCCAAAAACGCAGCGGAACACGAGACTCAATTAGAAGTGTGCGAGCAGTCTCAATAAGGTGCCTATTCTTTCTTTCTGCAACCCCATTTTGCTGAGGGGTATAAGGACAAGATGTCTGATGAATAATTCCATGAGAAGACATAAACTGCTGAAACTGAGAAGATACATATTCTAAGGCATTATCACTGCGAAAAATGCGGATAGAGACACCAAATTGGTTTTTGATTTCAGCACAAAAACTCTGGAATATAGAGAATAACTCAGAACGATCTTTCATTAAGAAAAGCCAAGTACATCTTGAGTAATCATCAATAAAGCTAACAAAATAACGAAATCCCAAGGTTGAACTGACTCTACTAGGACCCCATATATCAGAATGAACCAAGGAGAAAACAGACTCTGCATGACTCTCAACACTACGCGTAAAGGAAGCTCGGGTATGTTTCCCAAGCTGACACGACTCACAATCTAATCTAGACAAACTGGATAAACTAGGCACCATCTTTTGAAGTTTGGATAAACTCGGATGTCCTAAACGTCTGTGGATTAGATCTGGAGGATCTGTAACTAGACATGTTGTGGAAGGACTGAGCGAGTTAAGGTAGTAAAGACCTTCTGATTCACGACCTGTACCAATTGTCCGTCCCGTACTGCGGTCCTGCATAATAAAAGAATCATCAATAAAATATATACCACAATTGAGGGCACGAGTCAAACGACTAACAAATGCAAGACTAAAAGGACAACCAGGAACATAAAGAACGGAATCTAGGGTGATAGAAGACAATGGGTTGGCTTGTCCAACTCCTTGTGCCTTAGTTTGACATCCATTGGCTAAAGTAACAGTAGGAAGAGACTGTGAATATACAATATTCGACAAAAGTGATTTATTACCAGAGATATGATCAGAAGCGCCTGAGTCCATGACCCATGGTCCAAGAGTACTAGACTAGGAAACACAAGCAAAAGAATTACCAGCAATAGGAGTGTCAGTCTGGGCAACTGAGGCTACTTGTGGAGATGTTTGCTTACTTGCTCGATACTGAAGGAGCTCATTATATTCTTCTTTAGATACAGAAAAGCCCTGGTTACCTGTAGTCTCGCTCTGAGCAACGTAGGCATTTTTGGGTGGACGGCCATTTAAGGAATAACACATTTCGCGAGTGTGTCCAAGTTTGTGACAATAAGAACACTTGGGTCTAGATCTCCCAAAACGACCGCCTCCTCGTCTATTCTCCATAGCTTGAGATGCCCGAACATCCACTGTCTGGGATGCAAGAACAGAGGAATCAAGTATCTGTGATGAAATCACTGGGTGACTTGGTGCTGCAGCAAGGCGAAGTAATCGAGAGAATAATTCATCAACTGTAGGGACAGTCGGACTCGCCAAAATCTGGTCTCGTACTGAATCAAGATCATGAGGAAGTCCAGCGAGTGTAAGAACTAGAAACATTTTCTGTCGCTGCTCTTGTTGTTTTGACACACTAGCAGAAACTGGCATCAATGTCTCAAATTCCTCCATGACTGCCTGTACCTGACCCAAGTAAGTAGACATATCTAATTCTTGCTTCTTTAAGTTTGTCATCCGTGATATCACATCATAGAAGCGAGATATATCATTAGTGTATAACGTACGAGCCTTTGCCCAAACCAAATAACATGTCTGGAATGGCCGAAACAAAGGCATCAACTTAGAATCAATAGAACGCCACAAGATGCTACATAATTGAGCATCAATTTTTGCCCAAAGCGCTATCGCCTTTTCATCTCCTTCGCTAGACTGTTTAATCAGATGATCTTGCACACCTTGACCTTTACACCACAACTCGACAGATGAAGCCCAAGCTAAGTAGTTTGAACCTCCCATTAAAGGTTCCGAGGTAATCATAACATTAGAGTTTCCAGAACTCATGCTTTTAGACCCAAAAACATCAATTCCCAAAGACATCTTGTAAATTATTACCAAATAAGAGAAATAATCAACTGTAATCCACTGAAAATAGAGTAAGGAACACTGAACCAGAATAGTAAACTACTGTAGCAGTTGGAAAGTTACTGTTGCAGCCGGAAAATATTCAAAGTGGTCGGAATGAAATAAAAACAGTAGGGGTAGGATCGGAATTACCAGAAGACCCAACTGTTCTGAAGGAACTTTTTCAAAAAATGGCCGGAAGTCAACTTTTTGAAATCACTATTCACGCTAGAAAAATAAAAAAGTGGTCGGAATTTGGTGTAACCTGGATGGGT